>NC_064304.1:6575191-7261922 GCF_023373825.1 Bactrocera dorsalis | reverse complement strand
TTGTAAAACAAAACAACTTTTCTAGCAGTATTCTCAGGCAGGTCCTTATGGAATAGCTAGCGGTATCACACCTAGAAGTTTAACTTTATTGAAAATAGTGAATTTTTTGAAGATAGACGTACACATGTCATGTATGTAGCCCAGAGTATCTAATTTTTAAATATCTGATAGCGAAAAAAAACATAGTAGGCTGAAATTAGTTGTAAAATAAATATAATATAACAAAAATTAAGAAAAAATAATTTACCGGGGATCGGAGGGGCAGGAAGAGAAAGGAGGGGCTGATTAAATTTTTAAGGGTTGAAAACGCTTTATCTCGATTTTCGACAAAACTACGAGTTCTATGGAAAAAAAGTTGATGGCAAAGTTGTTGGTAATGAAAAGAACAATACTACCTTTTCCACATAAACTCAACATTTATTAGAATAACGAGTCCTTGGTCCTTTCAACACCATAAAAACCTAATTTCTCGGCGAGAAATTGCAAAACTTGTGCATACACCAGATGTTACTATGAAAGCCATCATCCACAGATTCGTTTTCGAAAACCGCATAGAAAACAAGTGAAGAAATGCTACAGATAAGATTTTTAGTAATACTGATGAGTGCTATATTGTGCAAAAAATTAAAACAGACCCAGAGATTTCGGCCCCAAAACTAGTCAGTAAGATACAGGACATAACCGGCAAAACATTTTGTACGGAAATCGTTTGACGTGTTTTAAGAGATCATGATTTTCATGGCCAAGTTGCGCGCAAGAAGCCGCTCATTAATAAAAAAATAGATACCACCACCTGAAATTCTCTAAGGAGCACATAAAAAATGATACAGGAATGATGTTATTTTTACTAATGAGTCCAAATTCAATATTTATGAGCCCGTTAGACGTTCATATCTGTGGAGGAGCAGCCCCAATACAGAGCTTCACAAGAAAAAGCTAAGCACATGAAGCCGACTGTGAAGCATGCCAGGGGCCATGTGTGGTTGTAGGCCTATATGCTGGCTGCAGGTGTTGAAGGAGCTTCGGTTCATAGAGTCAGCAATGGACAAAATGCTCTATTTCAATATCCTGAAGGATTATTTCATTCAAAGTAAGAGTAAGACGAGTTTTTTTTTTACCCAATATTCACAAAACTAACAGATCTCTAACAAAAATGATACAAAAATGCCCAAAATAAAGTGGAAAAATATATATTTTCAATAAATTAATGAAGTGTTTTTGGAACACAAAAAAGTTAGTTAAACCCGAAATTTCGTAAAATAGTTTTTTATATGATTCACAAAAAGATTTGAGATTATGGGAATAATATGTTAAAAAGTTATAGATCTCTTCTTATTTACCTACAACAGTTTGAAACAACTTTTTTTTTCCATAGTGCCTTTGCATTTGTAGCTGGACTGGCTAATAATATACATTTTCTAATAATTTATATTTGCTGTTTACAAATATAAGGCTATCAAGTTATCACTGGGACATTTTGAAAGATTTTTTTTTCCTTTTTATCTTGTTATTTTTAGTGTAGCCGCATATAGGTTAAGCCAGTATTCACACTCACCCACTAACCTATTCCGACATTTTCTCACCATGTTTGACTACAATTACATTGTTTGCTCACCAAAGTCACTTCAATTGCTGGTGGTTTGGCTATTTACATATGTACCTACATATGTACATACACACACCTGCAGAAAGCTGACACATTTTGCTTGCCCTTGGCATAATTTGAAATTTCTTAATGGAATTTCACAGCTGCATGAAAATTGAATAAACTTGGCCAAATCGGGACAAAACCAGCAAATGGCAATGCAAAGTAAACAGAAATGGCGGAAGTGAAATAAAAAAAAATTAAAACAGTGGAAAATGTCACTGCAAGCACGCACACGCCACAAATTGTAAAGAAAGTCGCAGACTAACTAACACACGACGAATGACCCGGGCGGAGCAGTTTTGTCATATTTATATCAACTCCGGAGTCTCATGACCAAATTTTCTTTTTTGTTTTTTGAAGAATTTCATGTTAAATGTACAGTTGTAGTGTAGTGACAGTAAAAAAAAACTTCGCCAAATGGTTTCGCTGTTGAAAGGCTCTGATTGGCCGTCATATGAATAGCCTTTTCGAAAACCACAGCAGTAAACGTGTGCAGTTTTTTAAATCATTTTCTCAACGTTTTTCTCCCGGGTTCATCTAAGTTAACGTATAAGCCCACATATCCAATATTTCGGCTCAAGCAAAGCGGAAATGTAATCAGCAAAGAGAAGGAAAATAACAAAATAGTTGAAACACAGTGTAGGCGAGGCAGCTTCGTCGCTGCGTTACAGAAAGTTGCAAACGGAAATAACGGTACGGAAAATTCGTACACTTCCGTTTTCCGGTCAAAGAATGCCACAATGCATAGCTACTCAGTTTCACGCACACAGCAGCTACAAAATGTCTACAAATGCAAACCCAGAACAACATAGTAAGGCAAAAGTTGTGAAGAAACACAGAAACCTTGAGTCAGAGATGTTTGTGGTTACTAAAAATATACTTAGTAACTTAAAGTTGTGAAGGTCCAATGCACATGTTTATTGGATATGAAAAGTGGCGGCTGTGACTTAATGAAAAATATTATCACTGAACTGAAAGTTCCAATTCCAGAAGAATGGACTATAGGTGGGAATCTGTTAATTTAGTATAGTTATTGGAGCTTTAGTTTCTTTTTGAAATGAAATGACAAAAATCGATGAAAAGCTGTCAAGCAGAGAATTCGTCTATTTCTAGGAACTGTCGTGAGAACGGGTGCTAGACCCATTGCTACATGAGCTGTCGCAAAATCCTCTTGGCCGAAGATCAAACGCAAGAGATCTACTGATCTTTTTTAGTCCTCAGCAAGGCTAGCCTCTCACTAGTCGTGGGGCTTTTAACAGGTTATTGCTTTATTGGCGTCCATACTGTATAGCTTGGAATCTTACCAGACGTCATCTGCAGAAGCTGTTGGAAGAAGATGAGGTGGATTAATTCAACACTTCCTTCTCGATAATCCAGGATTTAGGCGGTCAAGTCTTTAATTTTTCCTCACTTGATACGCCAGCGGCAGCAATATTCTCGACGGCAGTACCACGGGCACTTCTTTGGCTCACTGACACAGAAAAATTCTGTACTAAGCCTGTGGATTCAAAGTTTTCCACTAGACATTCAATTGTTGATCTGACAGGACGATTATGACGACCATAAATTGGACGTAGCATTCTTAAAGTTGAGATCACTGACTCCAAATTTCGGTAGTAAATTTTAATAATTTCGGCTGGTTCTTGGATCGTATACCTTTCTATGATGAAATGGCAAACCTTACCGAAGAGAAATATCAAAAAAGCGGAAAAAATATTGTTGTCGTTTGCTGTATCTATTGGTCTACTTTTGTAGCGTCCCTATTGAGAAACCCGTTATATGCAATTTTGAAACAACCCGACCGACTTTCCTTTACATAACACATCCATACATACATATGAATGTGGCTTAATATTATTACTGCAATCTTCCTCGCTGTGCGACAGGTGCGTGCATCTATGGTTGAACACAACTTCCAATTTCAATGGCTCAGCTGCGCTTGCAGGCCGCAGACATCCTGAGAGCCATAACCATGCGACATTGAAAATACTTCGCCAGCTTCGTGAACATTTCTGCTTTCGAATAAAAATTACAAAAATATACCACAGACTCGAATGCACACCTTTCCATGTGTATGTGTCGCTGTGTAAGCACATTAAATAGACCGGAGACAAGTGAGCGAAATTTATTTAATTCGCTTTTTTACTCACCGACCCGACCCGGTACGGCGCATGGTCGTGCTTATGGCAGGTGGTGATTTTAGATTTTTACCGTTGTTGCTGCGCACACTTTGCTTTCTGCTGTAGTGAGTGCGTTATTTTACGAAATTTTCGCCAAATGCACTCAAGCAGAAGGCGTACAAAGTGCACATCTTCGCCAACTTGTTCAAGGGCGTACAACAACAACCAGCTGCCGTGTGTGGATGCCAATTTTTGTTGCACAGCGTAAGGAAAAGCAGTTCTGAGAATTTTTCTCTTTTTAAAGTGTAAAGTTTTAGATAAGCTCAGCGCATTCAGCGCACTTTGCTCGCTGCTAAGGAGCATTTAACGTGAAAAACAAGTAATTAAGATCTGGTTCTCACCGCAGAAATATTAAGTATGCAGAGTATGCTATAAAAATTAAAATTCTAAAGCTCGAGATGTGTCCTGTTGAGGCTGATAATAGAATAAAAGCTAGTTAAAAAGCGTGGATGTGTAATTGGATCGAAATTGTGGCGAATTAAACTGAAATTAGAAGGTATGATAAATCATTAAGTCACAAGGAACCTGAGATAAGCGTACCACTAAGAAAAAATCTGCCATTTAGTAAGAATTTAATGGTTTGTTTAAGGCGTTTTTTTTTTGTTTTTAGTAAAATGTTTCTTTTTTTCACTCAAAACTTCCCATTTGGGGGACCATAGCCCACCCTGGAACCACATTTCCATTAATTCAGGGTGGCATTCCATTTTTCTCATTGAGAGATTTACATCTGCGTACCTGCGTCCAGATCCCGCTTTTTGCTGCGTAGAATTCTGGATAGTCCCCCCGTTTGCTTCATTCTCCTGACCCTGATTAAATTGTCCGCGGTTATTGGGCCAACCAGGTCTTCTATCGTTATTGTTGCCATCGCATATTTCCAAAGAATGTAGGCATGAGGGCTCTTCAAGTTTTCGTATTCTGTGGAGGTACTTTTTGAAGTAGCCGTGACCGGATAACAACTGGATTGTGTAAAAGTCGAGTTCTCCAAATGTATGGCTTTTCCATAAGTTTAGGTCTTTTATTTGCCTGGCCGTCCATCTGCCGCGACTCTCATTCTCCCATCTTCGTTGTCATGTTGTAATTGTATATTTCTTTAGCTCTGTTTTTTTCCGTAGCGAGCTTGAGGTTGTGTCAGTCGAGCCTGATTAAGCTTTCTTCCCGCTTCTTCTGTGTCTCGTGCTGTAATTATTGCATGTCGTCAGCGTAGCTAAGTCAGTACGATTCATCTGGCATTTTGACTTCTGGTATAGCGTTGTGCTACTCCTGACGTGACCGCTATCCATCGTGTTCCCTCTCTAGTCTGGTATAACAGGTTTCTGTTACTCTTAAGGTAGATCCGCACCACAGCTCTGAAGTAGTCGGAAATTTCGAAAACGTCAACCATATCCACCCATCTAGCGCTTTTGAAGGCGTTTTGGACATCTTAAATCGGGAGCACGTGTAGGAGATGAGAACTTTATGCAGACATAGTGGATAGGTTAGATAGGATGAGATCGTAGGAGCTGTCCAGCTGTGAACTTTGTCTGTAGAGATATTTCACTCTCAGTCTGGCAAAAGCTGAGCAATAGAGGAGAAAGTGACAAGATCATTCCAACTCGTCTTTCTCTATGTAGCTTTGACAAAAAAGTAAAAAAAAAACGAAAGAAATCGTAGGTACAGGTATGTGTAGTAAAATATATTGACTAGAGAGACCGAACTAGGGGTGAAATTATGTCATTTTATTTTTATTCTTAAGTCGAGATCTTAAAATTTTGTAATTTTTTTTCAAGACTGGTACCAATAAGGGGTTACATGGGCTTCCTCGGTTAAAAAAATCCTTTTTCAACAATTTTTTTCTCACATAAAAAATTAAGTATTCTATTAGAATTTTTTATTTTTGCAAACATACACTATTAACAAAAAAATTCTGAAATTTGGATGTTAAACTCGACCATTGCGACGCAATTTCCGTTGGCAGAAAAAAGATGCGCTCGCGTTGACAGGTTAATTCCTTTTAGGGCCATCTAAAGTGAAAAAATTCGTGTTTCAGTTAAAACCTTAACTTAGAACTTGGACGAAAAAAAACTGAGAATTGGATTTTTGGCAGACATTTTTACAAAAAAATGAAAATTTCAGTGAAAATTTCGCAAATTTTTTTTTTCAAATAATTGTAATCGAATATTAAATTCTTCGTCCAAGTCTTTAAGAATTGTATCTTAAGAACCTGTGTAAAATTTCATGAAGATCGATGGAGTAGTTCTCGAGAAATCTTGCAAACCGACTTCAAAAACACAGTTTCGACAAAAACACGTTTAAAGACGGTACACTTAGCCTAGCTACCCTCGAGCGCACAAGTTCCCAAAGCAGTATCTCCGAAACTATTACTCGGATCAACTGGAAAATTCAGGACCATATTCTAGAGGTGTTGTAGAATTTAATAAGACAATAAAAAATATCAATTTTTTGAAACCCTTAAACCCATGTAACCTCATAAGCCAAAGGATGTGAAACCCGAACTAATAGAGTCTTGGCTTCTTGAAGTCCCAGCTTCTGATACAGGTTTTGTAAACATGTATGACTCTCTTGGAGAGAAAAGACCTTTGAATTCGTTGCAATACATTCGAAACATTATTATTTTTTTAATTGAATTCACCCATATTAGCTAAAATCAAAAATCAAAATTATAATTTTCACGATTTTCACAATATTTTTCATATTTGCATTATTTACTTTTTTGATTAAAACATTGCTTGGTGTGGCCTTAACATCTCTGTACTTTAAAATTAGCTTTAAATGCATGCAATTCATAACTTGGTGTTGCCAGAAGGTTTTTTATGTACTAAACAAAATATATGTATATATGTATTGTACCATTATATAGTGCTTTAATATATTATATAAACATTTTCATATACTTGATGCCTGCTTGTAGTTAGAAGACCTTAAGCTTTATGCCGCATTAGAGCTGACTTTTGTCAGTACATTCATATGTGTATATAAAAGTAGCATATACCAGGGCTGGTGTTCACCACTTTTACTACTATGTACACTACAACTTACTCAAAACTGCTTGTACATTATTAAATTACCGAACTAACTACCTTAGCATGCCCGTACTTTACAAGTATTAACGGGTATAAACAAAAAACCAAAAAAATACACAAAAAATCTGAAATGAAAAATTACTTAAAGCGAATCCGAATATTTCCATCTACTTACCACGCAATTCAGGTGGAAACTTGCCAGGAGAAGATAATCTCATTAGAGTTGCAAGATCCAGAAAACGATGATAACGACAGTGACGATGGCGGAAAGGACAAAATTAGCAATCCATTTGCATCATTGCAACATGCTGCAAGTGCGAACCAGCAGTCAGCCACAGTGCTGGCAGCAGTAACACAGGCAATCACAACGGTCGAAGATGAGACGTTGGAGGATGAGGAGCCGCCGGAGTTGTTGAGGGAAACTGCGCTACTGGACACTGTCGACGAGGATGACGATGAGGAAGATGAAGAGGACGATGATGACGATGATGAGGATGAGGACGACGACGACGACAGCGAGGAGGAAGAGGAGGACGAAGATGAAGAGGATGCCGCCTCCATTGTGACTGTTCATGCAAATAATGAAAAGCTCTTCCTACGCACCGACGATGATTCCGGTCCATCTGATGATTTCGACAGTATTGGCATGTTCGGTCCTTCGTCCATTGATAGCGTGTCGTCCATATCAAAGTTGCGTATACAGCCCGTGCCGATAACAATACACCAGACACTGGCTAAGGAAGTCGTCGTAACAGCGCCTGTTGTGCCAGCTGGAGTACGCACAACAACGAAAACCGACTATCCAGCACACAGTATAACCACAGCTAGCACAATTGTGGAGGTGGTTAATCCATTGATAACCGGTGAGGGGCAGGTAAAAAGTTTGGCGGTGGGAAGCACTGCTCAACGCGAATATCCAATTTTCGACAATGAAATAGAGAAGAGCTTGCGGTCGAAGCCATATGATGACCATATCGAAGATATTGCCAGGCGGAAAGGTGGTTATGACGAAGCAGCGGAAGATGAGCGTGATGATGACGATGAGGCTGAGGAATTTTCAGCTGCAGCGACAGGAGTGTTACGTAGCGACACGTTTGTCATGCCAGTAGTGCGGCAACAACAGCAACAGCGGCCACCAGAGGAACTCTCATTGAATGCCAAAATGAAGAATGTGTTGGTGGAGTTATTGGAGAACGAGCGTGTTAAATTGAATTTGCAGAAGAGTCTGGAGGAGGATGAAGATGAGCAGCACGAACTCGCCTATGGGGATTCTGACGATGAACAAGACATGGTTGACTATGTTGCAACACATGGTGCAAACCCCAGTGGGATAAGCCGTTCTGCAGCTAGAGCTGTTAGTGATGATAACGGTAATGAGCGACTGCTGCAAGAGCTAATAAGAGACAGTAATAGGAATACAATTAAAAAGCTAGCAGTTGGTTACGACGATGAAGAAAGCGAGGAGGACGATGACGTTGACGAAGAGGATGAAGAGGAAGAGTCTCTAGATTCCAGTGACTCGGAAGAAGACGGCGAAGCTGACGATGATGATGAGGCTGTAAATATAACTTTTGTTGATGGTTGTCAAGTGATTGAGAATCCCAATGCGGAGTCAACGCTAAAGTTGCAAAAATCACAAACATACACTTCGATGAAAGAGGCGGATCAGACCGAAGCAAGCAAGCAAAGCGGCGCCGCACAAGAAGACGTCGACAAGGACATCGAACACACTGTCGAAAAACTACAAGCCGAACAACGCAAGCTCGAAGAGATCACAAAACAACTACGCAAATCGGTAGAAAATCTGCTGGCCGATGACGACGAAATCGCGACGGCAATCAGCCAAGCAGTAATAGACGACGAGGACGATGCGGTCATTCAAAAACCGAAGCAAAATGTTGTGCACACTGTAGAAACCAAGACTGTCATCGGCGACGATGGTGTCAAGAAAACCATCATCACCGAGACGATACGCAAGCCAGAGCATAAACAAACGCAACGCGAACCGCAAGACGAAGAGTCCGGCGAGGCACTTTTCAATAAACTACTGCACGCCGGCGGCGATCACAAGCAGATATTCGATCAGCAAACGGGCGAGAGTGTAATAACGACCACCACCACCGATGCCGACGGCACTGTCACCACCACAACAACCACAATTTCGAATGTGATTAAAAGCGGCATCCCCAGAGCGGTGCTGCTGAAATCAGAAGCCAGCACAGCAGGCACCAGCAGCAGCAGCGGCAGCAGCACGAGTGCGCACACGAAACCAGAGAAGCAACAACATAGCAAACAAAAACGTAAAGGGAAGAATGGCAAGAAGTAAATGTGACACAAAATAAATGGCAAGGCATTGCACTAAATCTAACAGGCAGCGCTGCACAGTGCAGCAACTGTGTACAACTGCATGCAGTGGCGTACATATTTATGTGTAGGGGGGAAAGAATGATAAATATGTGGAAACATATTTACTCTTTCTGCAACCAGTTGCATTTGAAGAGAGGAGTAGTGGGTGTATATATAGTATATGCATAAACATATTGTGTAGGATTATGCAACACAAGCGAGTAGCGAGTATAGTATATACTAGTTAGCAATGTATACGAGTTTAAGTGTCCAATAGTGGAGCTGGAGATGGGATCAGCGATTGCGCGGGCGTAACTTAACAGGCGACAGCAAGTTGTATATTTGGCAATTTGTAAAAATTTCCAAAATTGCGCTGAAAATATAAGTGAATGATGAATCGTAGAAAAAGAAAATTTTTAATATTTTTTTAAATGATATTTTTAAGTTTACTGGCAGCCAATAATGCAATTTATATAGAGTGGTCGAAAAAGTGTTTTCGTATTTTGTCACTTAATTGATTAATAAAAAAAATTTAATTCGGGAAAGCTGTAAAAAAGCTACAGCTGTTCAAAAGTGAGTGAAAGTAATGAAGAAATTCGCTATATTTCGAAATACGAAAATACCTTTTCGACTACCCAATATTACTTCAAAGTGTAAGGTAAAGTAATTAACACGAAATTGTAACGAAAACTAAGCCGTTATTTATTGCGATTTGCATGTCGCATGTTATTATAGCCCCAGCGCCCAATATATGAATCCCGATTTTATATTTTTACCGTTTTATGATATTTTAATTATTTACATTTGCTACAGCATATTATTTAGTTGCTGGTTATGATTTACGTTTTCAATTAACCACCATTTGCATTTATCATTTGTAACTAATTTAGCGTCCATAATATAATTTGTTGTGTTTATATGCATTTATAATGACGATACCCAAACGACATTAGTTTTAGTGATCCCACAAAAATTCTCAAGAAATGCTAAAATCCAACACGTTTTCGTTGATTGATTTTCTAAGCGAAAGATTTCATTTAATTAATTTAAATAAAATTTTTATTTGCTTATTTGCTAACGAACTAATTTTTACATTTATTTTTGCCGTCTTTTTATACTTTATTTTCAATGCTTCCCCAACGTTTATGCGGTTTGTTTTGCTTTTAGGCGAAAAAGTAGCGTTGCAGACGCTAAATGACAGGCTGAAAATAGCTTGTAGCGCAAGTAGACCCTAAGCTTGTTTGCTACCAATAAGACGATGAGCAAGATAACGCTTGAAGAAATTAAAAAAAAAATCTAATAACATTATTTTTATTTTTAAATATAAATTTAAAGATATTATTTTTATTAAAAAAAAATAATAAAAAATTGAAAAATATTATTTTTAAAGCAAATGAAAAATAATTTAATGCAAAACAAAAATAATAAAAAAAATTGAAAAATATTATTTTTATTTAAAATAAAAAAAATTTTTATTTTTGAAAAGTTAAAAATATTATTTTTAAAGCAAATGAAAAATAAATAAAAATGATTTAATGCAAAAAGGAAATAATAATAATAAAAAAATTGAAAAATTAAAGAACATTATTTTTATTTAAAAAAAGTTTTATTTTTATTCTAAAAAAATTAAAAATATTATTTTTAAAGCGAAAGAAAAATACGAAAATTTAAAAACATTATTTTTTGAGCAAAAATAAAATAAATTAAAAATATTTTTACGAAAAATTTAAAAAAAAAAAACGAAATTAACGAGAATTTTAACGAAATCCAATCAGACAAAAAATTCGTCCTTTTAGTATGTAATTTGACCTGTCCAAAATTATACATTACCAAAAAAAAAGTGAAAAAATTTATTGCAAAAAAAAATTATAAAAAATGGAAAACGAAATATTTTTGGTATTTTATATTTTAAACTACGAATGTGAAAAAATTTATTAAAAAAAATATGTTACAAAAATAAATTTTTTTTAAATTGGAAAACGAAATATTTTTTATACCACAAAAATATTAAAGATTCTCAATTTGCTGATTTCGCTTAAAACAACCTTAAAAATATATGTATGAGTATTTCATCTTAAGTAATTCTATGTAATGTTTTTTTTGTTGCATCATTCCGTACGTAATTTGATTTCTTTACAATAATTTAATAATAAAATAGCAAACTGAATGTATTTTGCAATAGACTTAAGTTACATTTACACACACACGTACACAAAAATACGTTTAACGATTTGTCTATAATAGTATGTGTGTGTGTATGATGCCTACAGATATACTTATTTGTAATGCAAATTGTAATTGAATTGTACGGTATTATAACATTAGATATACAGACATACAAACTTTCATACAGGTGTAAATTCAATGCACAACTAATAAATTAAGAACAGCGTGTGTCACTGCGGCTAAGACGCAGACACACAAATATACAAACATACAAACATGAAGCATCATTTAAATATACAATATATCAGCAATGTGGCAGCTCACTGCTACCAAACACACATACATATGTAAACATGCATGTACAACTGTACAATAGCTACATGCACACACACACGAACACATTCAAATGCATACAAGTATGCATGTATGTGTAACCCTTAACTGAGCATATGCAACCTGCAGATGCTGAGTTAAATTTGTAAAGTGACAATTTTATAAGAACTTTGAACAAAGAAAAAAAGTTGAAAATATTGCAAACAAATTATTGAATATATTTTATAGTAGATAACTGAATTTAAATGTAATAAAATTTGAATTACTTTTATTAAGAGAATTTTTTATTTATTTTTATTGGATGGAACATGGTAAGTGAGCTGAAATATTTTCGCAATTTCTCACAGTTTGAAATATTTAAGCATTTAACTTATACAAATTGCTATAAAGATTTGTTGACGTTTTGTATGTCACCGACACAATCACATACAAATTTTTAATCTAATACTATGTACATATACCACTAAATTGGCAGTAAATTGAGATACTTCAAATATTTTATTATCACTTTAGGGTGTCACAAGCATTTTTTTCTTATAAATTTAAGCAATTAAGTGTAAAAATTCATTGCGACTTTCGAACTGAAAAAACCAGTAACCGAAAACTATGACTGATTTTCATATGCCAGATATTTAAGCTGATGGATCGATAGATATACGAGAATATGCTGAAACACCATTTACAAACATGTGAGCTGGTAGATACATGGAAAAATAACACTAAGATCAGCCAGTGTTTAGGGGCCCACATAGTGTGAAAAACCAAAAAATGTCGATTTGGGGTTATTAAAAAAAACTACTGCATCGGCCGTTTTGAAACTTTCAGGGTATATTTATACCTCTTTCACGTATACACAGCGAACTTTTGTGAAAAAAAATTTATTGAGTATTTCGAAATATCTTAAGGTGCTTAAAAAAGCTCCACCACAACCTTCTCCGTGAATGAAACTGAAAAATAAAATAATTCTCGCCAAACTAAAAGATATTCTTCGTACAAATCAAACCAAATAAAAAAATTACATATTCACAAAAAGTTGAATTTACACGAAATGTTGATGGTTTTCGCCTGCGAAAGGTCGATAGAAGTACTTTGTTGTCGCATTTATAATAATTTTATAGATAGCAGTGTATGCTATGCAACGCTGGATCAGAAACCTTTTGATCTCTAAGAACAATAGAACGCCGCTAAAATGGCCAAGGAAGTCTGTAGGGTTACTCCCCAAGGTGGAGTGCTATCTGCGCTTCTATGGGCATTAGTGGTGAATAAACTGTTAAGAAACTTGGAAGGCAAAGCCCTTGCCCAGCAAAATCGGTGAGACGACTACTGACTGGAGGGGAATGTACATGTAGAATCTTCGGGCATAGCTCGGTGAGTAATGGCGGTTGCACAAACTCCGACTACATGCCATGAAAGTTCAAAGTAAACATAGAAAAAGATGGCTGGCGTAAGATTATGTTAGCTAACATCTATACTGATGGCTCGAAAATGGACGATGGAGTTGATGCGGACATATATCAGAGTTAAGTTGAAGCCTTTGGTATTGCAAAAGCCGCAGAGCTGGCTTCTAATGCACCTGCAGGCAATTCGCGATTCAATATCTACGTAGACAGTCAAGCAGGTTTCAAAGCAGTAATCTGGTATCGCATATTGGCCAAAAGTGCCTTGGGAAGCAGGGCAGCAGTGGAAAGTGCCGTCAGAAGTTCACACTTCTACTGGGTGCCAGGCTACAAAGGCATCGAAGGCAATGAAATAGTGGACGAGATTGCCAATAATGGTGTACGGCTAACATCCGAGAACGTGATCAACATTGGGAAACCCATGCTTTGTCTATAAGATCCGATCAGAAGCATAGAAGAGAAAATCAAAACCCGATGGAACGAGCTAACTGAGACCAAAACTGCAAAAGTCATGTGCAAAACGTTAGATCGGAAGTACATATATAAAATTCCTATTGGCACTCGATAGAAGAGACTGTAGTAACAGGATGGGAATACTGACTGGTCACTGTATGGTGGTGATACACGCCCACAATATTTGGCTGACAAATTGGGAAGACTGCAGGAAATGCCTAATGTACAGCACCAGGAAAATAATGCACAGCACCAAGAAGCATTGGCAAGACTACACAGTAAATATCTGGGGTCTCCATGTTATGATACACTGCAGGAGATATTGACAGTGAGATCGCAGAGTCTGTTAAAATTCACGTCAACCATAGGCATCCGAAACGTTGACTTTGCAAATGAACTCTATACGTATATGATATCGCCAAGGACCAAACTGGTCTATGCGTATTTTACCTTCTTTGCTGGCTCGTCACATCCTCCTTTCTAATTAACATTTGCTTATTAAGGTGTTAGTCAATCGGTCCTCTTGGCAATGTTATTTTCCACTGATGAAGTACGGAAAAAAGTTTTGAAAAATGTCTGAAAGTAAATGTGTAGAAACATATCTATGCTTAAATAAAAATATTCATATCTTAATATTTAGTATTACGTTCCCTATCATATTTGAATGCAAATTCTTGAATGTGCAAAAAAACGTTTTCCAATACAGAGTTTTATTAATTATTCACGATTTTACACTTATACACATACATATGCATAGGTATATATGTAAGTAATTCCTTAGAATGTGCAAATATGAAGTTTTCATGGTTATCACGGCTGATGGCGAAAACTCACAGACGTCAAACGGTAGAAAGGTGAAGTTTTTCAAGGTCTGCAGTGGAATGAGCAATGAAAGTGGAGCGTCGTTTGGACATGAATCATTTATTTCCTTGACGTACCTATGCACTTCGCCGTCTGCAATATATATTTACATGTACATACCATAAATGGCTATGTGCCACACGGTAGCATCTCGATAAACTAAGGCATTTGTTGGCATAATATTTCTTTGCAACGGAATTAAATTTGTTGAATACATATACAATATATGGAGCTTTCAATATATATATACACTCATATAGATATATTTATGAATATGTAGAGAAACTGGGTACTGAATAGGTGCCCTAAAGTAAGACAGATTTCGGAAAGACCAATTTTATTTTTTATTTGAATGTTTAGACCCCTAAGATTTATCAAAAACACTAGCCAATGAGTGATACAAAACCTTCAAAGACAGTCGACAGATCGTTGAAGACATGCTTCGTTCTCGACAACCTTCGACCTCTTCAACTGATAAAAATATTTAAAAAATGAAGGATATAGTGCTTGCAAATCGCCATGCATAGAGATGGCAAGATAATTCGACATCTCGTGAGTCCGTTCAAATTATTTTGGTGGATATTTTGGGTACATTGGACTACTTTGAATGCGAAAAGACAAAGTTTGATGAATAATTAAATATTTTGAGTTTTATTTACAATTTCTGACAAATATCTCGAAGTTCTCCTAAATAAAAAACTAAGCTGAGTTGAACACATTGACAGGACTTCCTGAATCTGGAACTCTATGGTGTGGTGGTATGATGGACGGTATTATTGAAAAAGTGCTGACTGAGAAAGGGAGACTCATAAGGAATTAAACGAAACGTTTTTCTTCCCCAATGGAAAATAATGGACCAAAGGCTCGGCGATCAACAGTTCCAACAACGTAATCTAGATATTTACAGACGGATCAACGGGCGACGGGCTTCTTTGTAGACAGAAGACAGCTTCAAACTGACTACAATTTAGTCTTTCACGTAGAAATTGTGGTATAACAGAAGGTGCCAGGTGGACTTCCGTTCTCACCAGCAAGTTTATAAACCTTCTTGTGAATAGCTAAGCCGCAATTAAGGCTCCCGGTAGCCAATACTAATTTTTAATGCGTTTATTTATGCAAGCAGACAATAACAAGACTCTCAGTATGTAACTCGGTTAATACAAACTGGATGCTCAGTAATATTGTAATAGAAATATATGAAAAAGCAGACGTGCTGGCCCGCGCGGTTGGTTCGCTTCAACTAATGGACCCTAGAGGAACACCGCCAGTTTTGGAACACTAGCAATACAGGGCATACAAGGAAATTGTTTTGTGATAGTCTTGCTGGTAAACAAACCCAAAGGTTCTACTTCTAGGCAAGAGGGAACTTAGTTATATTGTAAGGATCATCTCCCGGAACGCAGAAAAAGCGCGAGGAATGATGAGACGCTGAAACCTTTTCTATGCGAATACCTAGCCTTTAGTCGGATAAGATGGGATATATTCCACGGCTTCCAATGCTCCAACTTAAGGAACTTTAGGCAGATGGGGAAAAACAGGTTCCCAAGCTAATAAAAAAATTCCTCCACTGCTGCAGCGGTGAAGACAAAAGAAACCAAAATAAGAAAGATTATTAATCGACAATGTATTGTCTATAAAATTACTCATGTTAGAAGTATTTGACAGAAGTGTCGAATTTCGCTCAAAAATGAGACTATGTTTGTTAGAACCAATATTGGAAAAATATGGTATAAAACGTATATAAAAATGAACTGATTGAGGTGATTGAACCAAGCGGCTACACTTTATAACGCTTTTAAGAAAGCCTGACTGAACTGCGTATGAGACTCCAGAGTTGTGTGAACCAACTACTCGACCTCTTTTGGATCTAGCAAGCTAAGTGGGTTTGCAAACGCCACATTTTTTGTAGAAGCATATCCAATTACATACATATATTTTTTCAATTTGATTTCTAACTAAAAAAATACTGTTTTCATTGGACTGGGTTACACTGCATTAACCCACTGGGTTGGGAGTGAGATTCCTTTTCCGAATTTTCGTTGCAAATTGCCCACAATACGAACTGAAAATACTGAAAACTGGCTGAGCAATCCCGGCGGCGCTGTGTTCAAATATATGATAATGAACACGCATTTTCCAAAGCTCTCCACACTTCATTGTTCGTCGCAAAACAATTTAAATAGGCAGTCGGTACCAGCTTTGTGACGCTGCCGGCGGAATTGTAGATTTCGTTTTTAATTTTGGCGATTTGAAAATTTCATTGTGTGCGTCGGGAATCATACGCCTCGCTGCAAATATGTTACTTTACATATGATGTGTGTGTGTGCGTGTGCGACTGTGTGTATTTGTATTTGCATATGTTTTGTGGGTGAGTTTCAGCTTGACTGCGTCGAAACAAAAACGAGCGAAATAAACGAGCAAAACATACAAAATGATAACCGCAGATGACAAATATGACTCAATGTCAGGGCACTTAAATGTACCCGAGCGACAGCCAGCGGGTCCAAATGCTCGGGCAGGATGTGGCTCCTCGCAGGGGTGAGTGCATAATCACAATGAACGCGAAACGCTCACGGGCGCATCTGACATGGAAGCTAACAATGACGCGCAACAACAACAACCACACAACAACAATAACAGCAACGACGGCGCAAACGAGATGCGGGACGGCACCAGCAGGTTTAAGCCATGTCATTCCCATTAGAAGTGTGCAGAATGTTTTGCGGAATGTCGGAACGCTTCGATGATGAGAGCGGAGGGCGATACGAGCTCGCGTTGCGGGATGAGGGCGCGAGGCGGCTTTCATCGCGACTGTTTTGGCAATACCAAAAATGAGTTTTTGATTAATGTGCCGGAAGAGCGTAATACGCTGCGGTGAGCTGGTGAGCTGCGGTGCGGTTGGGGCAAACACGCGGCTGACAATGTTTTGCTGGTGTTGGCTTTGTTGGTGTCGGTGACGGTGACGGTATTAACGGCACATGCAAATGTACGCTGCGCTAATATTAACCGCAATGCTGCAGAATAATATCTGCAACTGAAGGGCGCTACAATCCCGGAACAAATGCAAATAAGTACACTAAGTGTTGCAGGAAATTCGCTTGCTATTTGTCTTACTATGACTCGGCGCTGCAGCAGCAATGGCCATTGTAACGGTTATGATTTAGCTGCCACTGACGGCATTGCAATATAAGCTTTGTAAATGCGCATAATGCACCAGCACCACCAGCACAAGCAGCAGCCAACCGACTAAGCGCCACCGATGACCTTATCAACTCGCCCAGAATGTTGGCTTTAACTTGATTACGTAAATGATTTGCAGCAAAATGTTATGTACATATAAGGGCGCACTCTCCCTCATACTTGTACATAAAAAAGTATATTTGTATGTGTGCGTCTGCAGAGAGGTCATCAACTACCCGCTTGTTGATGGTTACCTTCATACTTCCATATGCACCGACCACGCTGAAAAATACTTTGTTGTTGGCGTGTATGAGTTTGCTACTTTTGTTGCTGTTTTGTTGTTGACTGACGCTTGATGTTTGCTAAGCATGGCTCGTTTAGTTTTTGTAGCACAGCAACAACTGTTTCGCATATTTTTGCTTTTTCGTAAATATTTATGAATATTGGGCTGCTCGTACATCTTCTTAACAGCACGCTCAGCATATACTTAATACTCATACCTCCTGCTGTCCAATCAGGTATTGAGGTATTCATATAAGTATGTATTATTATGTTGTAAGAATTTTTTCTCGAGAAAAAATGCTTTTTTAGGTCTACATCGCAGTTCTTCAACGCTTCCGATGTAGTAGTCGGTAACTTGTTGTCTTTTGATTTTTGCTTTTGCCCCTAATGGCACTCCTAGTGATCAAGTTCACCTTTGAGCATCAAACGTCGCACGACGTTGTCATTATCCTATAAATCTATCTATCAAGCAGTCAATAGGATTTCCCATTTCTTTGGTTTTCAAAGCATAGACTTTTTCTGGAAGCAGCAAACTCAGTTGAAATCCATCCAATACTTCTCTAGAAAAGCGCCTCTTCAAATCTTCGTCGATTATATCCAACAGAAGAATGTACACGCAGAAATGTTCGCGTTTTGTTTGTCGGCCGCATACTCTTGGTCTCGTCAACTTTCAGTTCTGCCGCCTTTTTTTCGTGTCTGAATAAATGGATCGAAAATGTTAATCAGATTTTTACCCTCGTTTTCCGAACGTTACAAGCTACGAATCTATCAGATTTACTGTCGTTGCCAATCGAACGATTCTCTCTTAAGAATCACCCTGAGTGAATGAGTTTGAGATAGAATATCACATAGGCAAAATCTCGTAATTATAAATTTAAGTTTGCAACGGCTGATGAGTATGGCTGCTTTTCTTGTTATTTTCTTCAGAGTGGAATAGTTGTTAATAAGGCATTTGGCCCTTTGTAATATCACCCATTTTCACCCTCTGAAACTGAAAACTTAGTTGTAATCGAAAAAAAGTCCTTAAATAAATGGCGAGTTCATCCCATCTATTAATGTGAAAATCCACGTTAACCGTCATTTATCGACGTATATACTTAATTGCCCTTTTTGAAGTTCGCTGGTCTATTGTACATAGGTTGCTATATATATGTCTGAACTAGGCAACACTAAGTGTTGCCAGGTGCAATCTGACATTTCCATTGGAAAGTTTGACATTTTTTAGCATAACATCACTCAGAACGGTTTGTCATTTAATTGTGAATTGTTTTATTTACAGGGAATTAAAAAATTCATCTCGGCCAAAAAATGGAATTAACTCGTGAACATTTTCGTGCGATCATTTTTCACAACTTTCGACGTGGATTATCACGACAAGAGTGCATCGATGAACTAAAATCTTTATATGGCTATGAAGCACCATCCTATAGCACTGTGTGAAAATCTGTTACAACGAATTCAATCGTGGCCGACGCTCGCTCAAAGACAAATTCTGTGAAGGTCGTCCAAAAACAGCCGTTGTGCCAGAAAACATCGATGCCGTACGTGAACTGATAATGCAAGACCGTCATGTAACATACCTTCAGATAGAGGCATGCCTATGCATTTCTTCCACCAGCATACATTCGATATTGCATGAACACCTGACCGTAAAAAAGGTTTGTTCTCGTTGGATCCCGCACAATTTGACAATCGCTCAAAAAAAGGCTCGTGTGGATTGGTGTAAAGAAATGCTGAAAAAATACGATCGCGGTGCTTCAAAAGACGTTTATAAGATCGTCACAGGGTCCAACGAAAAAAAAAAAGAAAACCATTTTCGTTGAGATATATGTATGTATGCCTGTTTTCATTATTAGGCCAGAAATATAGAGAAAAGCCCTCGTAGAGGGCAATAATTCCTCCATTTGGGTCTGGGAAGATGTCTAGTAATACGGGATTTAGAATTACTTTATGGAACACATACCACAACTTAATGATTGAACGTCAAATTCGGTGGTTGTATAATCCCTCTTTTCGGTGATTTAATATTTCAACCTTGGATAAGCAATTTTATGTGATTAGACTTTTTATCGTCTTAGTCAAGGTAAGGTCCGCGTACATATTAGATGAGAAATGTTTAGGGGTAGAGCTAACTAGAAATTAACCTAAAGCCCTACAAAGCTGCATACAATATTACGACAAATCTATATGAAATCAAATCTTGTAAATAAATACTGGGTAGTTTTAACTAAGATAACTAAGACTTTAAATTTTAAAACAATAGTGGACTGAAAAAAATCCTTGTGGTTCACTTTTTTCATTTTTAGACACTAAAGACTGTAGCTAAATATTTAGTTTGTGATTTTTAAGATTTTTGTTTTGTTAAGGGGGTATTCAACTCTAGAATTTTGAAAAATTATTTTTAAAGTTTAGACCCTTAAGAACATATCCTCCGAAGGATTTTTAAAAATTAAAATTATTTTAAGAGCTTCAATTACTTTAGTGACGCAGTACCTAGCCCGGTAGGTACGTAGACTCACTTTTTTAAATGCGTTTTTCTCGAAACTACTTTTTCCACACGGTACCGGCATTGTCTCAAGTTCTATACAACCGATTTACTAGAAATTTTGTGTGAACCCTCTTTATATAATCCTTAATTCTTTGTTTTTAATATTTAAAAAAAATTCAGGAATTTCAAAAAAAAGAAAAAAAATTTTCAGGCAGTCGCCATTTTTCAAAAAAATTTGTTTTCGTGTTCCCTGAAATAGGGACTATAACAGAATCCTTACTGATTAAGAATTTCTTTAGATTTTTTTTTCAGACCACCAGGAGAGTCAGGATCAATGTTACCAGGATGCGCCATTTTTTACACCTGTCTCTCCCCCCTCTAATTATTTTAATTTTTAATATTTTTTTGTAAAATTTTTTTTCGGTATTCTTAAGATATCAATAAAAACACCATAAAAAATGGATACTAAAAATATTTTTGTTTGTTTTTAAATAAAATTCAAAAAACTGCCCAAAGTTTGAGTTCTAGAGTAGAATACCCCCTTAAGTAAATTTTAACCATATCTATTGCTTAACTCCCTTCACATACGCGTACCAGTTAGTTAAGATAATAAACCAGATATAAATTTAGCAAATTGTAGGTAGGAGTGCAGCCCTGTTGTCTATCCGGCTCAATTAGCACTTGATGTGCCATTTCGATACGAATTAATTAATAATTGTATTTTTACTCTAAGTAACTAAAAAAATAAGATTATAATAAATTGTTATTATTGTTTTTACATGTTTCTATACATACATACACATATACATCGACAATTTCTGCCTCCAAATGAACCTTTATAATGCAGAATTAATGACGCAGAACTTTATGCGACAAAAGCTTATTGTTTTAGCATTATAACAGTGTGGTTATAGACTCACTTTTGCGTGTGCCGAACAAAAACTTTCTATTGACTTTGATGCACAAATTGATGTAACAAATTTGCGGCAGGATTTGAAGAGATTTGGAATATGCACTTGTCAACATAAAGTCGTGCCGGTCGCCGTAGTAACAGCGTAAAAGGAAATGCCGTTGGTGTTCCGCCGCACCATACCAACCACACCGTCCCTTCCACCAAGCGACTGCCACCGGGCATTTTGTAGTCGTTCCTACTTTCAGGATTTATCTGTTGAAATCAAATTTATTCGAAATGCAATTTTCTTCTTCAAAAGACTTGCAAAGCGAATGCGAAGAGAAAAACTTTACATTTTGAAGTGAATTTCTGGACATTAGTGCGCTCAAACGTAAATCGTAAATAACTTTGTATAGCAATGTGAGGCGGACAAGTAGCAGCGAGTGCACGTGACGCGGCCGAGCAGGTTGACCAGGCGGACGACCGGTGAGGGTAAGCGAGGCGTTGGTAATGCCAAATGCTGCATTAGCAAGCATTGAACTTGTAATGGGCGCTTGTTATTCTTACAAAACTTTTCGCTTCGCCTTCACAATAAAATTTGCAAATCGAAGTGCTCACTGTGCTGCAAATGCAAATATGCCGTCATGCAAAGGAGTAAACCCAAAACAACAACAACAACAGCAATAAACAAATGCATAAAAAATCGAAAATGTGACCAATAAAAAGCGTTTCTAAATGGCAATGCAAGTTGTGAAGGAACCGAACTGTAAATGGTTCATTATACGCGCCAACGGACGGTTTTATGGCCGCGCTTTTCACTTGTGGGTGGGTGTGTGTGAGTGCGTGCGTGGCGAACCAGACCTTATTCACGCCATTCGATTTGGGTCAACGCGCTGAAAAAATATTCTGAAACAATGACTACTTTATTGCTTTCTGCACCGCCCTAATGGCGCAACGTATATCAGCTTGCAGCTTGATACTTTAATCCCCCAATAGCCTGTTGCTGCGCCCCGCCACACACGCGTGCACTTTGTTTGTGTCAGCTGGAAGTTGACAGGAAAATTTAATGAAAAACCAATTTATTTGCTGCGCATGCGCCAAAATACACTGTGCGCTCTCTTACTGGAAATAACAACGGTGCTGTTGGCTCGCAGTTCGCTCTTAAAGTTCGCATTGTGCAACATCAGCTGTGTCAAGCCGTGCAGCAAACGAGCTCATTTTGTATGTGTGATAGTGTGTGTTTTGGTTTTGGGACAACAAAAGGCTCTTCAGTTGTTGCCTGCTAACGGTGACAACCGGCGTTTGCTTGTTGGTACATTGCACTGCTATTTGGCTGGGCCGTTGAGAGCTTTTGGGACACAATCGCTGGTTGTTCGTGGTGCGCCGTTCTTTAAGACGCTCCATCATATATTCGGGGATTGAGGCGCATTTTTATTGGTACCTAATGCAGTTTTCAAGGATATGCTTTAAGCAGATTTATACGAAGCAAAGTACGTGAGTGGCATTAAAATTGAATAACTTGCATACCAATGCACGCATATGGTGAATACATACATACATACATATATTGAACGCAATTTGGCTATTGGTCAACGGTAAATGTGTATATGCGTATGTGGTGTTATCAGCGTGCTTGATTGCATTTAAATTCATTAAAATTTTAAAGACGCGCTGCAATTTCGGAAAAACACCAATTTGTAGCCGTGAATATAACATTATGTAAGAATTAACTAAAATTTCTTAGCATCATTTAAATTACTTTGAAATTTTACTTAATCTTCTAAGCATAAGAATATGTATGAGAATTTGGCTTAAATTTGTTTTCCCCTAATGTTTGTTGTCTTCTTCCTCATAACCTCGCCATATGAGTCTTTAATTGAATCAAATGTGTATATAATGATGTTTTTTTTGTAGACTGACCACCAAATTGCGAATTTCGACTGACAGTTGAATACAATTTCAGTCGATAGAGTCGCCTATAACGGCTGATCTAAGTAGAAGTACTTTTCAATAGCTTTTTTTCCGTGTCAGGCTGCCATGTTATTTTTGTTCAGTTTGACTTCACAAGCGGCATCATTTCGCTTAATGGGTTCTTGAAAACCTCCAAAAAGACCTGATGTTTTCGAGCCAAAATTTGTTCAGCAAATGAGGCCCATTCCTGGCTTAATAGATACATATGTAAACAAGCAAATTAGCCGCATTTGAGACGAAGAACAAGGTAAAGAAATTCAACTGATGCCATTTCATCCAGAAAAAACAACGGTTTGGTATGTTTTGTGGGTCGATGGAATCATCGGTACATATTTCTTCAAAAATGATGTCGGTGAGAAAGTAACCGTCTATGGCGACCGATATCGCGCCATGATAACCGACTATCAATGGATTTATTGAGAACACACATCGGTGAGCAGATAATTTCAAGATTGGCCACCAAGACCGTGTGATGTCACACCGTTGCTGTGGAGATATGTAAAGTCTAAAGTCTAAGCGGACGATCCCGCTTCGATTCAGACAGTAGAGCAAAACATCACGCATGTCATTCGAAACTTAGTAGCCGTAATGCTTGAACGCGTCATCGAAAGTTGGACTATCTTCAAAAAATAAAAGGCAAAGCATGCTCTTTCGAATGATAATAAACATTTTCCAATAAATTTGAAATTTCTGTGTTTCTTCTTCAAAAAAAAGGGAACCTCGAAATCTATCACCCTATATTTTAATGACTTTGTGTATTTGGCATTTGTATTTTAACCAAAAATAAGAATGTGGATAACCTTGAGCTGTGGTTTGGTGATGGCAAATAGGAGCAAAGTGCTTGCTGAATCAAGTTACACAATTTAAGTGAGATGTTGAGAGATGGATTTAACCCTTTGGTGTGGAGAACTGAATGTATGCAAGCTGTTGGATTTCATTCATGCGCTGGGGCTGAGTGAGTCAATGTGAGTTAGGAGAGTGCACAACCAAAGGTCGCAGTGCATTCCTCAACTTTCAATCAATCAATCAATGCAGTTCTTACTTGTATGTAATCTTTAAACAATTAACCAGAATTATTCATATCATCAAAATGTTGTTAAAAATGTTCGTTTGCGACAAGGCCAGAAAGTATATTAACAGCTGTAAGAATTAATTGATTACTACGATCTTAAAGTTGTCTCCGACTCCAAGGTTTTGTACTCAAGCAACTTATCAACTAAGCAAAGGAAACGATAATAATATTGTACTTGCTCAATCTACTGTTTCCTTGGTATTAGCTGAACTGCTTATAGTCTTGGAGGCACACGAATGTGAGGACTGGATATCATTTAAATATACCTCCATAGATTTACGGCAGCATAGCGATTTTAAGATTGTTTAGAATGGACCGTGTTTAAGGTTTTAATATTTTTATCAGCGTTTCTAACCACTTCTTCATATCAATATATCACCGATTTTATTGTATCTTTATTTCTAATGTCTAGCAACTATTACGCAGCGTACTCGCAGTCGTTCGGTTACTGTCTGTCCGTTCGTCCGTCCGTACATGCAAGCTGTAACTTGAGTAAAAACTGCGATATCTTGATTGCGTTTCTGAAAAATCAAAATCAAAAAAATATTTTTAGTGAATAAATTTTCTGTATTTAAAACATCTGATTTTAAATATTTCAGTTGTAATATATTTAATTCTGAGGCACTTGTAGTCTCTTATATATCTTGCTTTCCACTTTTTCATTCAATACAATTTAAATTGGTATTTCTCAACGAAGCGCCAATATTTATTTAGATATATTTCCAATAGCATGCACACACAGCCAAACACATGCTCACAAGTAATTCAATATTCAGAACCTTGCTCAACTTTTTCCTGCCGCAATAAACATGAGCGAAAACTAATAATCATCCTGCTGCAGGTACGAATTTCCGGAACCATTAATCAATGTGCCAGGCCGCCTTCGAGAATATGGGTAGTCATCCGCCATTTGCCTAAATTTTCAATGTAAAGTTTGCGCAAATGACATTTTTTATTTGCCGGCTTTCGGATGCCAGCACGTGTGAGGACTGGAATTTATGGCTTGACCTTTGCGTGGATTCAAAGGAAACTCCAAAATCGACGCACACCCACACAAATGCACACAGGTACACGCGCTGAAATATTTGTTCGACTTTGGAAGTTTCCAACACGTAATGCGCCTGTAGAAGGTATTTGTGACAATAAGCCCTTTATTAATACTTGAATGAGAAAGTGGAGTTTGTGCGGAAGTTAAATTTGTCAAATGAGACTAGGCGAAATTTACTTCTCTTGGCAAAGTGGCCACTTATAGGCTTTTGGATTTCGTATAATTTTGAACTTCAACAATTATAAATATTTGTGAGCTTTGAAGAAAGTGCAATTGTTTTCAAAAGTTTATGTTGCGTTGAGCAATTGCTTATAAAGCAGACTAAGTTTTCCGAGATTTTGTGAAATGAAAATTTCATCCTCTTCCTCTGCTTCGCCAGGCGGGTACTTGGTCGAATACTTTCAGAGCTTCGAGTTTTTAACCTTTCGGACAACATGACCTAGCCAGCGTAGCCGCTGTGTCTTATTTCGCTGAACTATGTCAATGTTGTCGTATATCTCATACAGCTCATAGTTCCATCGAATATGATTTTCGCCCTGGCCAATGCGCAAAGTACCATAAATCTTCCGCAGAACATTTCTCTCGAAAACTCGTAACGTCAACTCATCAGATGCAGTCATCGTCCATGCCTCTGAACCATATAGGACGGGAATGAAGAGTGAATTGTAAAGTTTGCTCGTTATTCGTCGGGAGAGTATTTTTTTTGTCTAAATTGCCTACTCAGTCCGAAGTGGCGCCTGTTGGTAAGAGTTATTCTGCGTTTGATTTCGAGGCTGATGTTGTTGTTGTTGTTAATGTTGGTTCCAAGATAGCCGAAATTATCTGCGACTTCAAAGTTATGACTGTCAACAGTGAGGAGTGAAAGCGAAGTCGACTGTTTGTTTAATGACAGGAGGTATTTCCTCTTAAGATTGAAGAAGTTGCTCGATAGAAAGTCGACTTGGCTGAAACCTCGTTTGGTAACGGACGGCTCGGAGAGGTCCTTTCGGATCCTGACGGAGCTTTTGGTATTGCAAAATCAGACAAAGCATCAAGAATACGGTCCCTTTGCGGGCTGTGAGAAGCACCTTTGAAATCGACGAAGATGTGGTGTGTGTTTGTCGATCCTTATTTTACGGATCTTTCCCAAGACTTGGCGCAAGGTGAATATCTGGTCAGTTGTTGATTTTTCAGACCGAAAGCCATACTGATAAGGTCCAATTACTTTGTTGCCGATGGGCTTTAATCTTTCGCACAGTGCCCTCGCTGGAACCTTATATACGATGTTTAGGAGACTTATCTCACAGTAGTTGGCGCAGATTGTGGGGTCTCCCTCTTTGTGGATTGGGCAGAGCACACTTGAATTCCAATCGTCGGGCATGCCTTCGTCGGATCATATTCTACAAAGAAGGTGATGCTGGATCCTTATCAGTTCTTCGTCACGGTATTTGAACAGCTCGTCCGGCAATCTGAACTTCTTTACGGTCGGGCAATGGAGCATCCGCTCCATCGTCATCGATTGGGGAATCGGGTTCACCATTTTCTAGTATTAAACTTTCATTTCCAATCAGCAGGTTGGAGAAATGTTCCCTCAACAATTTCAATATGCTCTGCGCTTCAGCTATTAGATCACCTATGGGGGTTCTAAAAGAGTATACTCATGTCTTGAAACTTACAGTTAGTCACCGCATCTTTTCATTACTACAGTCGGACAGCTTCTCAAGCTCTTCGTGTTCACGCATTGTTTAGTAACTCAAAATTTGTACTCTTACTTCTTCGGTACTTACACGGTACTTTTTACTCTTTATATTTCTTCAATATGCGAGTTTCGTCCTGCCTTAACTCATCCATTCTTGTTAAATTTAAATTATTTCTAAAAATTCTGAAACTAATTCTTATTTCAGCGCTCCCTCACTTCGTATTTAATAAGCTTAAAATTTATTTCCAGCAAGCGGGTGTATGCTGACAACCCAGCTGCTTGGGCGACAACTTGAGTTGCGACAAATTCACTTGGCTTAAGTTGGTCAGAGCAGTACATGATGTGACGCCACATGGAAGTCCTTCGGCGAATGAGCAGATCCGGCAGACAAATGACAGTCTTCATTCAGTTGCACTCATATTTGCATTTGCCAAAATGCAGTCAACTTAATTTTCAGGCGAACATGCACTTTATATTTGCTAGGTTATAGGGCACAGCCTGGCGCTGACAAGAGCAGTAATGAAACCGCTGTTGCGTGGAAAGGACGGCACAGACGCACCGAAATGGTAAGTCGACAAATGCAAGCTAAGCGCTCCAAATGCGTATAAAGAGGGCCGGTGACAGCTACAGCATCGTGTCATGCAATTGCTTAGCGAACAATGGGCTAATACGAATTGGATACATGAGCTACTAGCTGCCAGCTGCCGCCACTACTTGCCAACGTGGGAGCCCTGCCGGTGCGGTTGCCTGTCCCTTACATTTTTGCTGGCATTTTTTATGCGTTCTCTCTTTTTGTTTGCCATTTTTCATCATTCCTCTAGTTTGCTATTGTAATTTCACATCTTTGTAATAAAATTTCTATGAAAAACGTTGCAGACGTGCATTCGCATATGTTGGTTTTGCACCCTGATGTGCACTGTGCTCCGCCTTGGCATATGGCTGCGTGGAACAACTATTCATATAAGTTTGCGTAAATGCCCATATAGTTTTGCATACGCAAAGGAGGCTTTATCCTTGAGAGAAAAATTGAGTTAAAAAATTTTAATGTTTAAGGTTCATTCTAAGGAAGTATCCATAAGGAAGTCGGTATTTTTTTTAGGTGCTTTTGAATAAAATCGAAAAAATTATGAGATCAATTAAGTTTTTCTTATAAAAATCAAATACTTTTATAAGATTCTTTGAAATTCATGAAGCTCTTTGAGCCGGTGTTTCAATTAGACATTCGAAGTAGAAATAATGAAGAAAACAATACAAGCCTTAGGCATCCCTTTAAAAACTTGTACCCTCGCCTCGGCTTGAATAAGATTACGGATTTCAAAGTCTTCTAACATATTACCTTAGGGTTTTGTGCTGCAAAATGCCCTCCACAAGCTAGTCAACAGTTCCAGCAGGGCATGTAAATTTGCAACTCTGATCTACAACTACGCAATACAATTTTCCCATACCGTGGAGTATTTGCCTGTCTTGCAACTGCATATATATTGCACATATACATGGATTTGACGTTTACTTTATCTGCATTTTTGCCCGCTCTGTTCTGTTATTGCAAGTTCAAAACACCCCTCTATTCTTGTTTCGTATTCCCCATTGTAATTTAAGACTCTAGTCGCGAGTTTCGCGTCGTACTCTGCAATAGGAGTACAGCAGCAATAGCTGGATAGAATGCAATTTATGCAAAAAACAATTCGATACACAAGCAAACAAAGCTGCGAGAAGATTTACTGCCACCACCAGATGTCGCTGCGTCAATAACAGTAGTATGTACACGTATTTTATGTTAGGCATATACGTCACCACATATGCTAATTTAGTGAAGTTATTAGAAACTCTTCTACTTGAATATCCATAAATTGCATTTGATTAACTTTGCGTGGAAATTGCATTCGAACTATTCATACTCCTACAACTTGCCAGGATTGCACCCTAGAAAATACCTTCATTGTAGACAAAACTTGATTATACTTGTAGCGAAAGAATTCAACATTTAACATATAATCAAATTTGGTATTTTTTTAAATTTTATTATATACCATAAACTAAATTAGTTTTATAACTAGATTTTACTTCCCGTCAGCGAAAATTATACTAAAATCAACCTCAAATAAAGCATATTTGATATAAACTCTTGGGGGTAAATTGAATACTCGTATATTGAGGTGGTGTACAATGGGCATGGCCCATCGGCTTGACCTGGTCCCATAGGAAATAGTCTAACGGTATCAATCGCACGGCCGAGGCGGCCATTTGACAGGGCTTCGTGAGATAATACGTTCACCAAGCTTGGTTTTCAATAAATCGATTGTATCGTGATCATAACGGAAGAAGTATAGCGCAATGACGTCGCCGGTTCAAAAGCCGCACCAAACCGTAATTTTTTCGGGATGCAATGGTGACTCATAGAGTATTGGTGAAGCCATTCAGATAGAAATGAGCCTCATGGCTGAAGATGATTTTTCGATGAAAATCCGGATTATTTTCAAGTTGTTGCTCAGCCCAATTCACGAACATGCTGTGTAAAGTCAGCCGAAATTATAAAATCTGTATATTAGGTATATTGGGGCTAAGGCAATTATTAGTCAAATTCATCCCATTTTTGGCATACGAGTATACTATTACCAGGAATTTCTACGAGAGCTGCTATATATATTTCTGGCCTAATAATGAAAATAGGCATATTTATCAACGAAAATGTATTTTTTTCCTTTGGATTTGGCTCGTCTTGGAAGACCCAATCGGTCGATTGCTGTTTGGTTTCGGGCTCATACGCATAGATCCATGATTCGACACCTGTGACGATCTTATAAACGTCTTTTGAAGCACCGCGATCGTATTTTTTCAGCATTTCTTTACACCAATCCACACGAGCCTTTTTTTGAGCGATTGTCAAATTGTGCGGGATTCAACGAGAACAAACCTTTTTTACGGCCAGGTGTTCATGCAATATCGAATGTATGCTGGTGGGAGAAATGCATAGGCATGCCTCTATCTGAAGGTATGTTACATGACGGTCTTGCATTATCAGTTCACGTACGGCATCGAAGTTTTCTGGCACAACGGCTGTTTTTGGATAACCTTCACGGAATTCGTCTTTGAGCGATCGTCGGCCACGATTGAATTCGTTGTAACAGTTTTTCACAGTGCTATAGGATGGTGCTTCATAGCCATACAAAGATTTTAGTTCATCGATGCACTCTTGTCGTGATAATTCACGTCGAAAGTTGTGAAAAATGATCGCACGAAAATGTTCACGAGTTAATTCCATTTTTTGGCCGAGATGAATTTTTTAATTCCCTGTAAATAAAACAATTCACGATTAAATAACAAAACGTTCTGAGTGATGTTATGCTATAAAATGTCAAACTTTCCAATGGAAATGTCAGATTGCACCTGGCAACACTTAGTGTTGCCTAGTCTAGAAATATATATAGCAGCCTATGTATAATATATCTCACATATTGACCGATATTTTTGATAAAAAGTTCGGAGGTTGGAGCAGTTTCAGTTCGATCTGGACAATTTTTGGTCATAAGGTGGCAAACCTCAAGCTTCGTGCAAAGTTTTCTCTGAATACATTCCTGGTTTATATACTGGAGGTATAAGAATGTAAGGATAATGCTACCAATCGACTTATTTAAATCAATCATCGTTGAAGATTTCGGAGTAAAACTTATGAAAAATAGTGCTTGTTACGAGTGGAAACTCCCATCTAAGAGGGACGAAGATGGATTACATTTTTTCAAGTCCTCTTATATTGAATACGAGGAGTTCGGAAGCTAATTCCCAATTTAAGATATGCACATAACGTTATAATATAAGAGTATAACACCACCTCTTTCTAAAAAGATTGGGATTTGGTATGAGAAAGGTATAAAATAACTCGCCGAGCCCCATATAGCTAATACGTTTTAGTCTGATAGATCTTCTTTTGAATAAGTCGGTTAATGTGCGATTTGAGATTTACTGAGATCGTTCCATAAATCACCTTAATTATTCAATCACACGTCATTTTAGATGATTGGAATAAAGAAAGAGCTTCCGCTTCAATTCCTGATTTGGATACAACTGATATTACCGGTTAAAAAAAGACTTGCAAGAAGAAGATACTCCCATAAAATTATCAACTGGCATACAGCAGTCCGAAAATTCAATGAAAAGTAAATTGACATTTACTCTTTCAATTTTCTTTCATTTCTAGAGAATTTTTGAGATGGCTTTCGGCTTTTTCAGATTGTTAAAATTGTTTCCTTTTTATCATGCTCGAAATCATACACATATGTATGTGGTTTTGTATGTTAACGGAATGACTTTGCTGCCAATCTCGAATTACGTGCTAAAATTCATTGTCTTTATGGTCATTCTGTGGCAAGCAAAGAAGATATTTATTTGTTGTTGCACAGGAATTTAGCATTTATGCAAGTTTATATGTGTGTTTGTAACTGTATGTGCTTGAAAGTAGAACCGAGTACCGAGGTAAAGTGGTGCAATATTTCAGTTGCAGCATGCCAATTTTGACAAGCAGATGCCACATATGAATGGCTCAAATGCAGAGGGTAGTTGACATGCACAATAAACATTGCAATACTACGCTTTGTTGCAAGTGCAAACAAGATTCATTTGAGTCATTGCAAAGAAAAATGAATTTAACAACTCTAATGCACACACACACATACATACATATGTGCTATATAAATACTGCATATGTATGGACTTTGGCAAAAGTACCTGAGAAGCTCGGCGCCCTCACTGGCTTATCAGGGCTACGCATGCTTGTGGAGGAGGAAAAAATTCAATTTGAGCTCTTCTGTTCAACGATCTCTTGTCGATGCACTTGTGTGGCTTGCTACACACACACACACACACATGTGCAGAGTTGTGTGCGTGCGAATACCAAAGGAGATTGAATGAAATCTAGTTATTTAAATTTTGAGGTAAATTCGGTTGCTTGAGCGACGTCGGCTGGCCGTAAATCATTGCAACAACAAACATGCCTGTGTGCTTGCTGCGGTTCATTTCGGCAATATGCAGCAGTCACAACGCCACTCAGCGCCACTCTGCCTGGCCAGCAACAAGCTACTGTGTGGCAATGCAAACAACAGCAACAAGACAACAACAAAAGTGGCATACATATGTATAGCCGCAGAGCAGCAACACTGGCAGCATCAATACGTAGCAGCGATGACAGATGGCAAAATTGAAAGCAGCAGCTGTCGCAGGCTGCAGCAGAGACGTTGGTGTGGACGAGAAATCGGTAGCGACTTCTGCATTGATGGATTTTATGTGCAACAAAGGCAACCGACCAACACGCTGTGTGCTGCAACAATGCAACGGCTGACCGTTTGAGGCGGGCGTACACTGTGTGCGAAGTTTGCTGGGCAACTCGACTGCTGCTATCGCATGTCCGGACAGACCTGAGGTCAGTGTGGCGTGTGGCATGCAGTGTGCGGCAATGAGGCGTGCAGCGCAATGACAGTGGCAGACGCCATGTGGCATGCAATGGTGCCGCTGTGTCCAATGTGCACTTGTACTTGTTGTTGACTTGACAATGGGTGGCCGACGGTGCTGCCACCCAACCACGGTGTTGCCAGCCGCCCACGGCCCCATTACGCACAAGTGTGGCGGTGGTATGCACCAGTGTATAGTATATGCAGTGGACATTAAGTACGAACAAAATTTATACTTGCAACAGACATTTTCGCATATTTCGTGTATTGAAACGCATGTTGCACGCAGCATGGCTACTTGGGTGGGGAAGGTTTTTGCCGCTTGTCAGTCGGTGCGTGTTTCTTTGTAACGACTCGCCACATATTTGCTTATATGCAAGAGTTGTGGCAGGTACCTTCACTGCTTGCACACAGTTTGTTGCCACACACTTACATATACACATACATACGCATATTTGTTGCTTTCAGCATTGTTGCATGGCTATTGGTTATTATGGTCGTGTCGTGGCTTAGAATGCTCCAGTTACTGCTGTAATAAAGTGTGTTGCAATGTTGACAACTTCAACTTTCAAGGAATTGCAACCCATGTTGTTGGCGCTGTTGTCGAAGTTGATGTTGTTAGCTTGAATGAGTGAAATGTGAGTGCATAGAAGTGCCGAAAAGCAAACAAATCTTACTCGAAATCACTTTGTGCTGTGTTGTTAGGGGTATATACGTGCTATACTATATTGAAGGTGCATTCCACGACTAACGGACCACCCATAGTTGCATTAATTTCGGTTTTTTTGGACGATTGAATATTAAAGCTTAAAAGAAAAAGCTTTTTAAGTCAGCTAAAATGTTACTTATTTTTAGTTGCTAACAGTAAAAAGTATATTTGGAGTTCGAAGTTATCCGATTTTAGTTACTCTCGACAGTAAGGCGGAGTAGAGTAATTCCACGCCTGATCTACTACTGAAGGGCAGCGTTATTCAATTGTATACTGAGGGCTTGAAAACACCTGAAGAAATTGGAGCAGGCATTGCGGGACTGCATACCAAACTATCCATACTAATGGGATGTTATCCGAGCACCTTTCAAGCAGAAGTCTTTGCTATAAGTCAGTGTACAGAAATCAATCTCCAACGCAACTATCGCTACAAGCGTATAGCTATACTCAACCATAGTCAAGCGGCACTAAAAGCGATCTCAGCTTATGAAGTCAAATCACTAAAAGAATAGAAGTGTATAAGGCGGCTGAACCGCCTATAAGTTTGCAACCGTGTGCAGCTGATTTGGGTGCCAGGGCATATAGGGGTAGCCGGAAACGAGCGGGTGGACAAACTAACCAGCTCAGCGACGTGTTCTAGGACGATGGGGCAAGTTCTATTCATTTCCACATCATAAAGGACTTCCTCCGCACGGAGGAAAGAGTGGAGAGAGAACAACACCGGAAGTAACAACAAGAATGCACCACTCCAAGTTAATATTGAGAAGTTACAACCTAGCAAGGTTTAGAGCCATGATCAACCTTCTTTCTTCTCCTTGTCGCGCTCTACACTGGCCACTGCAGGCTGAAGAAAAACTTGTCGAACATGGCCAAAGTCTCTTGCGCAAACTGGTGATTCCGCAATAAGAAGGAGGAAACGCCACAACACCTGATTCTAGATTGCCCAGCAATTTGTAGAAACAGCCTTAAGTTTCTAGGACCTACCTACGTGAACAGGGTTGACAACATCTCTACCGCGCCAGAAATATCTTGGAATTATTCGGAGTGCTGGACATTTGTTTCCATGTGGGATATAGGAGAGAGCACATTAGACCATAGGTTGCAGTGCAAACCCTCAATTATTTTCTATGTATCTAACCGATTTTCATCACATTGAGCAAGGAGACCCAATCGTTTATAAAATTTCAGGTTAGGTTCCTTATTTCCAAGAAGTGTTGTACTTTTTCGTAAATGTTGAAAATAAAAAATATTTAATTTTTAATTTAAGAACAATGGCAAACGCAGTTTTTGTCACACGAACAAGGCGATGAAAGTTCTGTCATGACATTTCCATAACGGAGAAACGCTAGCAAATTATTGTTGGAAACTTAAAAAAGACCTTCTAGAAGCACAAAATCATAAATTTTCTTCTATATTTCTTCTATGTGTTTGTGCTTTTTAAGAAATATATGTTTTGATCTCACAAGAAGACCCATCTTGAAAAGTTTTTCCATTCATATATAATTCAAATTTTATTTAAAAACAAAGAAATAAAAATTTTGTTAACTAGTGTAATTCATTTATAACAAAAGATTCAAAAAAATGTATTTTATGATGAGAAAATATGTCATTTCAATGCTATGAATCCCTGCAATGGAATGTTTCTTGAATATGGCTATCAACTTTCAAGCATCTCTGTGTGCACAGAGACATACCATATATTACATACATTATGAAAACGAGTGCTCTTTCCAAATTTTCGGTTGAGTTTTTTGTTGCATTTTCAACTGTGGCTAAACGTTTATGCAATTTCGAAAGTGAAGTCTTGATGAAAAGATGCCAATGATTATAGTGGTACAACAAGGGGGTGGTTGCAGTTTGCATAAGTGATGAGTAGGAGGTTTGATACAATTACATAAGAGGTAGAGAGTTGAATGACCGTCAATGGAAACTTGTCGATTTCAAAGAGTTCTGAAATAATATTTACGAGGTGTGTTCAAAAAGTATCACGAATTTTGAATTTTGCGTTCTACGTCTATTCGAATTTCGATTTTTCTGTTGCCTTATGTTGCTACTCATGTCTCTCACTTATGCCGACAAGCTCGGCCATTTTGAATGTTCATTTAATTGTTGTCAGCTGCTTTGCTTGCACGTGTTTTGGATAGTCTTCGATTTTTACCTATCAAAAAAATTGCACCACGATAACGCCCCTGCTCACACATCGTTGCTTGTGCGCGACTTTTTGACCAAAAACAACACACTAATGATGCCGCAGCCACCGTATTCCCCAGATCTGGCCCCTGTGACTGTTTCTTGTTCCCTAAACTGAACAGACCCATGAAAGGACGACGCTACGCTTCTCTTGACGAGATAAAGACGGCATCGAAGGAGGAGCTGAAGAAGATAAAAAAAATGATTTTTTGAAGTGCTTCGAGGATTGGAAAAACCGTTGGCACATGTGTATAATATCTCATGGGGATTACTTTGAAGGGGACAAAATAGATATTCATGAATAAATAAATAATTTTTGAAAAAACACAAAATTCGCTATACTTTTTGAGCACACCTCGTACTTTATTTGTTTTCAACAAATTTCGTGGAAACGTATTTCCGTATTTTCCGTATGTGCCCCGAGGAATTTGTTTGCTTAATATAAGATAGCGACAACGTCAGCAATTTTCCGTTTTTCTACTAGTAATATTTAGAGCCATGGATTATGGATAAGACATAAATTTTAAAGCAAAATGAAATTAAACTTAAAGTAATGAGAGCGAATGAACTTTTAATTCGATGCACTCGTTTAGACAGAAATTGTAATACAATTTTTATACATTGCTAGATCAAACGTTGTGAATCCGTTCTGACTGAGTGTTAAAATTAGAAACATAAGGTCAACATGGAAAGAAAACTTCTCGGACTTGTCGATGGTTATGTCCATTTGCTCATGGTATTCTCGCTTTGCTAAGCTAATGTTATTATTTATGCCAAAAAGTAATCAAGACATTGGCATACCAAAATGTGGGAACTATTAACTTATTGACAGATAACACTTTATTATACCTCCTATAGATACAAATCTAAGAAGGAAATACAAAGACATTAGTATTTCCATTGTTAACATTGAAGAGAATACCAATTGGGTTTTTCCCCAATCTAGAAAATATGGCAAATTTCTTTCTCTTTTGTAGATAACCAAACGATATTAAGGTGAACTGCGTTAGAATTCAGACTTATGGCAAAAGCATATGTTGAAAGAGAAGATACCAAATGTTTTCTTGAAATGAGTAAAAATACCGAAGGAACTTAGAACTGAAATACCCTCTGCAAACAATCAAGCGAGATGGATCTAAAGGGTAATACCTATGTATATCCTTGTTAAATTTTTTATAGAGATTATCGTTTATATTGAAAATTGAATTATATGATGGAAAGTTCGCAAATATTAATGAATTATTCAATTGAAGATTCCAAGTGTAGCCAGGTCCTTTTCCACCTGGTATTTCCAACGAAGTGGAGATCTTTTTCTCCCTTGGTTTTCCTAGGCGGGTACTGCGTCGAATACTTTCAGAGCTGGGGTGTTTTTTTCTTTTCGGACGACATGGCTTTGTCAACGTAGCCGCTGTCTCTTAATTTGCTGAACTATGTCAATGTCGTCTTATATCTCGTAGCGATCATTGTTCTATCGACTGCGGTATTCGCTGCTGCCAATGCGCAAAAAAACATAAATCTCCCGCAGAATCTTTCTCTCGAAAGCTGGTAGCGCCGACTAACCAGATAATGTAATCGTTCATGCCTCTGCACAAAATAGCAAGACGAGAGTAATGAGCGACTTGTAGAGTTCGGTCTTAGTTCGTAGGGAGAGGACTTTACTTCTCAATTGCTTACTCAGTCCGAAGTGGCACCTGTTGGCAAGAGTTATTCTGTGTTCGATTTCGAGGCTGACGTTCTTGCTGGTGTTAATGCTAATACCAAGAGGGACGAAATTATCTAGGACTTCCAGGGTATAACTATCAACAGTTACATGGGAGCCTAGACGACTGTTTGTTTGATCGCAGGAAATATTTCATCATGCTTGCGTTCACTAGCAGACCCATAAGCTTCAATATCTTATCCAGTCTGGAGAAAGCAGAACAAACGGCGGTTTTGTTGAGGCAAATGATATCGATGTCATCAGTACACGCCAGCAGCTGTACACTCTTATAGAGAAGGCCTTCTCATTCAGCTCTGCAGCTCTAATTATTTTTTCAAGCAGTTGATTGAAGAAGCCATATCTGAAAACTCACTTGGCACCGAATCGCTCGGAGAGGTCCCTCCCGATCCTGACGGAACTTTTGATACTGCTCAATGCCTGTTCACATAGCTGTATTAGTTTTTCGGGGACTGGTTCGCATTTATACTGACGGACGAACAGATGAACCAACGGATATAGCTTGCTCCCATATCCAACCGAGACTTGTGCAGTGTTATATATTTGGTAAAACCGAGCATCGAAAGTAATATAAAAGTGATTTTCCAACAGTCAAATTTTAATCGCATTATCCTGCCATGCTTTGTTGATCAAATAAAAACTTTGGAATGCCACAAGCAATGGTCATGTAAGTTTACCCTCGAACTCACTTAACTAATATAGTTTTATAGCTTATTCACTGTTCGCCATTTAAAGTGTCATTAGAGTTCGTTACTGTAGGGATTTGGAGCCAATAAAAAAGTGCAAGTTGTAGCAATATGTGTGTGTGTGTGTATGTGAGTGCGCTTTCCGCTCGTGCTGTTTGCACCTTGGCATTTCGCCAGAAATAATAATATAAATATTTATGTGTGTGTCATTTCCGGGCATGCAACAGTATCAGAAATGGCAAAGAATCAACAGTTGCTTGGCCATTCGCCCATTTTCATCTGAAACCGCCGCCTGCACACGCCGCCGTACGCTTCCGCCACGGCATGCGGTTGGCAGTCAAAAAGTGACAGTTTGGCCTGTTGCTGTGGTAAATGAATTATTTTGCCACCAGCGCATATTTCGCTGTTAATATGCTTGTGAGCAAGCTGGCAGTTGCAGTTGCCAGCAAACACATACTCACAGCCGTCATGCAACAAGTGCAACAAGTGTAATTTAATTGATGGCTTTTAAATATGCACAAAAGGAAGGGAAAGAATTACGAAAAGTTGAAGTTTGCAAACAAATTGCAAGAAATTGTGCTCGGCGCTGAGTGCTGCGACTCGGAACTGTGGCGAGGCGAATTTGTACAATTGCAATGTGCGATGCAACAATTACAACAATTCTGCAATGTTGACAACTTTGTGACACTTTGGCACTGCGGTTTAAGTTGAACCCATACAAAGCTAACGAACCGTTAGGGCGGCGCTGTGTTTGAGTAACCGCGGCAGGGATTTGCTTGTGTGCGGTGGCTCGCTCCAACAATGTGACATCATTATAGTTTTGTACAGCAGGGGAAGAGTGAGAGAAAAGGAAAAACCATCAGCTAGAAAAACTTCAACAAAACCACAGGAATTCGCCATCACAGCCCTGACAATGGCAGGAAGCAGCATGACGGCGTGGCCCCTTTACTGGTCTAGACGCTAGACGATTTGACAAGCGCGACATTTGAATTCATTCGTTCATCTCATTTAGATTTTTGGTGAATTCTTTGAATGTCGCTGCGAAATTGAATGCAATTGTCAGTGAGCGGATTAAATTCAATAGTCTCAGTTTAAAGGTGCGGAAACGCTTTCTACATAAGTAGTCACAATTGTTTTTCTCAACTTTATTGAGGCATGTCGTCCGACCTAAAGGCTTATTGTGGGTTAAGCAATAGAAGATTTATGGTTCCAACAGTCCTAATATGAGACAAAGAATAAACAGCCAGCGTAATTCTTTGTCTTATATTATTACTGGTACTGAAGCTGATTGATTACAGCGAAATGTTTTCTTATATGAACAGTAAGGGTGCCTGGTTTCTTAGGAATAACAGGTAATTTTCACGCTATTGAGCTTATAAGGAAAGACACTTTTGTCTCAATATTATTAGAACGGAAGCAGATGGTCTGAACCGAAATAAATCTCAAGAAGTCTAGTGAGCTCTTAGCACTCAGAAAAAGGCGCACTTTTCCAAATGTGTTGATTTTAACTCGCTATTGTCCAATCCTTCTCTACATAGGAAGGTCAAATTTGTTAAATATTCCCTTTTAACTATCAAGAACTTTCAGATATTCGGGTGAAGTATACGGAATTAGAATAAACCGACATAATATGTTTTTTAAGGTTCTTCATCTATAAAATAGGATTTCTAATTTCATTACTTTGCTATAGTGATATAGATCAACCATATATGGAATCATTTATTGTATGGGTGCCAAAATGTTTCGCAAACTACTGTAGGGCTGCAAATATAGAAGCTGCAACGACTCGCATATATCTGCATGTCGGGTGCAATGCGCATTTGACCAACGACAGCACTTGAAGTCATGCTTGAGCTCACACCACTTCACCTAGTAATCGCTAAGGCAATCAAACACACACTGCTACAAATTACAACAGAAGGGTATGGCAGAGGTAAGCTAATCTCTTCCTAGCCGATGAAACAGTGGTGTAATATAATTGACCTTTTCCTGAGGAACAGTATTACCTAAAAGGTAAACTTCACCTAGCAGTTCAAGTTCACCCAGAAGTTCAAGTTTACCTTTAGCAGCAAGGCTGAATGGAATAATTCCACTCTCTAGCTACTGCTTAGGGATAGTACAATCAAGTGGTATACAGATAGCTTGAAAACGTCGGAGGGAATTGGTGTAGAAGTCGCAGAACCACGCACCAAAATCTCCATCTCTCTAAGAAGTTTTGCGAGCATTTTTCAGGCAGAAGTCTTTGCCATAAGTGAGTGCATAGAGATAAACCTCCAACGCAACTGTCGGAACGAACGTTTAGCCGTACTTAGCTATAGTCAAGCGGCACTTAAAGCAATATCCTCCTATGAGATAAACTACCACTGGTACAGGAGTGTAGAGAACGGCTGAATAGCCAAGCAGAACGTAACCAAGTGCAGAGAGGTATTGGCAACAACTACATTGCATACGTCATACCACGTTGCTCAGCAGGTTTAAATATGCAATCACCCTGCCTAGGGAGAAACTCAGACTCGTCGCACAATGGCCACTGCAAGCTGAAGAAGCACTTACATAACAGGGGCCTAGCTTCTTCCGTAAATTGCCGGTTCTGCGATAGGTAGCCCGAAACACCAGAACACCTGCTAATTGACTCCATAAGTAGTCTGCAGACGCAGGTTAAATGCCTTTTGATCCATGTTTCCAGATAGGAATCACACCACTTCGCTAGCACCCTGCAGTATATTGCACTTTATCATTATTCTGGGCGGTACATTCCTTGTCTATCAATCAATCAATCAATAGGTGCCACGCAAGTAGCGATCTGTGAATCGCATCAAAATCGATCCATAACAGAAGCGAATGGTTACTGGTGCTCACAATGGGGTCACATTCGACAGCATCAAACAAAATTTGGTGAGGATGCATCGCGGTGAGCCGCCGCAAACGGTGGTCAAGCTAAAATTGGCAGCTGGGAAGATTTTGCGATGTGTTAGATGGATTGGCAGTGAATCTCCTACGGCCAAATCTTATTTCTATACTGTCAACAATTGGACCGTCTGAAGGAAGCAATCGCCCAGAAGTGGCCAGCTTTGACCAAAAGGTCAGAAATTATTTTCGACTAGGATAACTCAAGGTCACACATTGTTGGTGATTCGTATATACTTAGGTCCGTGAGTTTGAGGTGAGATTCTTATTCTCACTAAGTGTTGTTATTCCTGTCTGTGGTCAATGATTTTGCTGCTGGAAAATTCCTCTCAAGGAAAGCTTGTGAAAAACGACGGTCCCATATGAAATCTGTTACCGAAAGATATCTTTAGCTGTCCTTTGTGGAGCTCCGACTCGAAAATGAGCCATAGAACCCAACCTACCACGTTTCAAGTAGAAATGAAGTTAAAATATGCAAGTGAAACTGTGTTCTGCTGCCGAAATAACGAAAAATTGTGAGTTCTTGAATTAGCAGTGAATGGAGTATTAAGCACAACTAACGGTAGTTGCATAAGCAGCTCTCGATTTGCTTGAACGAACTGCAACCACCAACTACAAGGCAACCACCAACCGTTATCTATGTACTTTAAAGACCTACACGGCTGGCGAGCCACTTAAATAACGGCAAAAGTAAAGAGTATAAAGAATACGCGCACACGCTGCACGCTGCTAAGATAAACGTATGTATAATGCGCATTTAAAATTCGAGCGCACAAAAATAAAACTAAAATAAAAAGAAAGGAGAGCGAGTGAAAGAAATTTCAACAATCTTTGATATTAAAATTCGCCAGTTTACTTTTCATTTGGTTGCATTGCGTAGTTTTGCATTACGCGTCAGCGTTTCTCATTTCCTTTCACTAGGCGTGTAGCGGGCTTATGCCACGCTCAAAGATATGTGTGTGTGCGTGTGTGGGTGTGAAAAACATTTATTGAAATTCCTTCTGCTATCACTACGATTTGCCTGCCACCTTTTCACTCCTTTTTCCCATTCAACATCATCACAGCGCTTCCATTCTTTTATTATTTTCGTGCGTCATTTACTCAACGCCCACTTGATTTAGCAAGACTGCTGCAGTGCCAGCGTCGCCCGCATCATTGCAGCACAGCCTCGCACTCGCACTCGCGCTCGCACCGTTGCATCCGCGTCTATCCGGACGGAGCGTTGTAACGGTGGCAGCCGCGTTGGTAACGGCAGTCAAACGCAGATCCTTAAGTGTGTTCTTAAGCTGAAGAGCGTCACTGACGATGCCAATGCTTGATGCTTGGCGCACTCTGTGGCGACGGCTGGCGGCTCGGGTCGGGTTGGAAATCCCGCAATTTGCAACATGATTGCAACGCCCGAATAAATCATTGCCATTGGAAGCGAGGAAACGAGCAAACGAACAGCCTGCATTGTTCCTTTTATTTTAATATTTAAAGAAAATGATGGCAGAACGTTGCCGCTGCGTTCAATGAAGTGCACTGAGTGGTAGCTGTGGCCTGAAGAGAGTCAAGTCGCGGATGTGAGGCATACTGACGTGTGGCCTGCCACTGGCAGGTACTGTGGCCTATCGGTTAAATTCCTTGGTTAAGTGCTAATTCAACGCAAATTGTGTTAAGCAACGTCAATATGGGACCGATGGTTTGAAATTTCAAAAGGTATCAGATTTTCAATGCACTTGAAAGATTTTTATGAGTTTCTCGCTCGTTAGTCGCTTAGAGGTGCAAAACCCTGCTAAGCTCGAAAGGCTTTTTATGAGTTTCTCTCTCATTAGTAACTTAGAGGTACAAGACCCGTTTAAGTTCGACTTTACTGCAATTTAGGAAGTATGTAATATGGGTTCCTCGGACCGAACCGAACCGACCGAAGTTCAAGAATATTTTAAAGTCAGATAGTTCAAACTGATGGCTCTCTATATTTACACCCTCTAATTAAGAGGTTAAGAAGAAGTATATAAACCTCCCGATCGCTATCATGCCATGCCATTCTATTGGAGAGGATATCGTGAAAAATGGGCTTGTCATTATATTAAAGTTTGATGTAGTTCTGTCTTCTCGAGGCAAAAGCAAAGACAGGTTCGTCGGCCAACCGATTACTTTCCGAAGATTCATCATCTTTGCAATTACAAATAGAAGTAAGGTCATGCTGATGTTTAAGATCTCGAGTCTCGCTTTATAAACCTGGTATCAACCAAGACTTTCGTATTTTGTAACGATTTTGAAAAATATTTTTTTTACCCGAATCATCATCTCATTTAGGCCACTGTTCTTTATACATATATACTATATGTAATGATAAAATGTTATCGTTGAGTAAAGTGAAAATGCAACGGATTTTTCATTGTTCTTTGGTGTTGGTAATTGTCAGCCACATGTCTGGGAGATGAAAGGAATTGAGATTGCGATTATCTTTAAACAAAAGAATAAATTAAAAAACTGACAAATTTCGGTAAATCCTTTTTGATTGGCTTTAATATAAAAGCGGAAATCTCGTTTGAAAATATGGCAGGCGAAAGTGAATGTTGCGGTTCATTAAAGGCCCGACTACAGTGAATAAGCCTATCCCACATTGTAGGTGAAAGAGTAGGTATTATGTGCGAATATGTATCTTTTTATGGAGGCATTATATGTATTGGCAGACACAGCGGCTACGCTGGCTAGGCTATGTCGTCCGAATGGATGAAAACACTTCAGCTCTGAAAGTATTCAACGCGGTATCCGCCGGAAAAAGCAGAGAAAGAAGAAAAAGGCCTCCACTCCGTTGGAGAGATCAGATGGAGAAGACTACATTCTATGTACAACACCATTGATGGCACTTAATGTCATTCTACATATAGATACCATCCGTGGACATAACCTGCAGATGTATTGCTGAGAAGGAGGGTATTGGATTACTGTAAACTGGACACATTAAGGGTCCCAGAGAAGGACATGCCGAAATACTGTCTCACTTTGTCTGCATCCCTTGATAACTTGAACCACTGCTCCGCGGAACTTTTAGCGGCGGGAGTCGCTGGAGAAGAGTTACGGTGAGCTTTTTCGCGGATGCAACGGAGCTTATATGGAAGGTTGTAGTGGGAGTGTTCTGTCGGGAGCTCTCAATCAATCTTCTTTTGACCTATTAGATCACTACAGTTTCCATCAATCAAAAGTGGCAGCCAACAAGGTAGCAAGGTCTATACTTTTTTGAATTGCGGATTCTTTTAGAGAGGTATACGAGTATATCCACTCCGACAGCAGAGATTAAATAAAGGCCTTGACCTCGATGACAGCTCAAAGTTAGGCAAGGAGTGTATGAGCTCACTTGCTGCTACTTACTGCTAATATAAAAATTTGCCGCGAGCTCAGCAAGCGTTGGCCAAAAGCCACTACTTGTGGGATTCATTAACATGCTAACTTTTAGCAAGCCTCACATAGTCGTAAGGATAGATGTCCTATGTAGACACTGCTCCATTGGCAATCACGTGGTGAGGAAAAAGATTTTAGAGGCCGCAACTTGTCAAAGTTGCAATGAAAGAGATAAGGTGGAAATATATAAACACTTTCTCCTTCATTGCCCCGCTTTCAACACACTAAGGTTGAAACACCTCTACTGTCATACTTTTTAGGAACACCGCGCATCGTCTGGAAGAGGTTCTAGCCGCGCAATAAATGACAGCTTATAGGCGGTTTGTTATTGTTGTAGCGCCATAATTCTTTTTAGTTGACAGTGTTTATCCGGTTAAAAAATCCGGGTCTGTTCCGACTATGTAGATTCCACTGTCGTGAGATCGGCCCTATAGGTGAGTCTTTTGATCCATAGCTAGGAGTCCTGGGTATCACAACGTAGAAGCGGTTCTAGCAGTCCAAGTGACATTATTCATGGCTTCATGAGAAATCAGTCTATTTACCTAGCCTAACCTAACCTTAACTTAACCTAGATAAAAGCACAAAAGTCCTGTTTTCTTCGATTCATCTTTAACTGTTCGAATGAATTATGATATATAACATGTTTTTATTAACACTTTAGCCCCTTCGTAAGCAAGTCTGGCATCAAGCCGACTGTATAATTAAATTCCTTACTACTTAAAGAGTCCTCTACATACAGATGTAGGTAGGTGGACTGACTTAAAATTCACAAAATACTTTCTGTTATCAAAATCATAACACACACCATGGCATTGCTTTAATCTCCACAAAAACTACCCTTTACTTGCACTTTTGCAACCATTTTTGCTCATCCTAAAAATCTTGCCTCTTCTCTCCATTCTAAAAAAATACTTTTGTGTCAGATTTCAAGGTTCGTAAGAAACTTGAATGAGCCGGTTATTAAAAATAATTGTTTTCTTTCTATTTTGCTATTTGCATTCTGCGTTTTGTACGGCTCATTAAACTTAACCTTTTGCTATCATTGACTTGCCATTGAGAAGCCGTGCGCGCACAAAAGTATGCTGCATTTATGCCAGTGTGGATGTGTATGTTTGTGGAAAGATATTAAGGCAATGTATTTAAGTACTGGTAGCTTAATTATATATATAGTATATACATATATAGAACATTAACATATGTGTGTATGGGTGTGTGTTTTCTCTCGTTTGTATATAATTAGATTACCGTTTTTGTGTAAGAGACGCGTGTGTTCAGAACAGATTTGGTTAAAAATTCTGCTTGATGCTGTGCTGCTGGAGCATTTATATGATTATATACAGGGTACATTTAAAGTTGATTCAGCTAATATTTAAAAATTAGATCGCGTAAATGGGCACCTTTAGCTTTGACGGCCAATGTTTCGGATGATATGGCGGCTGTTTCACGTCGAATGTTGGCTTTCAGTTGAGCTAAGGTCTTTGGCTTATTAGCGTATACCTTGGATTTCAAATAACCCCACAAAAGTCTGGTGGCGTCAAATCTATTTTTCGATATCAATCGCCAAAAATGGTCGCAATAAATTGATTGTTGGTCGAGCTGTATGGCATGTAGCCCCGTCCTGTTGAAACCAGAAGTTATCCATGTCATTTTCGCGAATAATGGCTATCACAAAATCCGTTATCATGGCTCGATAACGCTCACCATTGACTGTTGTCGTGGCTCCATCGAGTCTCCTCAATAATGGCTCCTACAGCTTCGATATTTTCATCAGAACGTCTTGTGCGTTGTCTGGATGCATGACGGCATTACTGTGATTACCGGTGTTCACAAATTTTGCGTATAAAGACTTAATTGTGTTCTTAACTGGAGCACTTTTCACTTTATTTTTTTGCGAAACGCACGTTGAGTTAACACAATTGAAAAGTTATTTTGAATATAAAGCTGAACAATTTCAGCGCGTTCTTTTGGAAAAATTACTGTTCCATGGTATAAATTGTCTTCGAATGACGCTTCTAACGCGGTATGACATTAGCCGATTTGTCAGCGCTGTTAAAAGTTACAGCTTTGCCAGATGGGTCAACTTTAAATGGCCTAGAAGTTCACGCAAGTCAGTAAAGTTCACTGAGTGGCATTCGCTTCAGAGTGGCCACAAATGAATCTTTCACATATGGCTCAAGCAGCTTACGACTTCCGGTTTTAGACCAAGTATCCTCTGAGTAGCCAAAAAACCAGAAAAAAGAAGTTTGAAGGCGAGCAAAAGTCGAATCATCTTTCCCCAGTGTTGTGCGCTGGGTTTGTGACCCGCCACCTAAAAAAAGACACCCCCAATGAAACGAACAAAACAGCCTCGGATGAGGGACCACCCTTTCAATGACGACCACTACAAGCGTGTTAAGAATTATGATTTAAGGGCATGCACCTGGAATGTTTGGTCCCTTAATTGGGAAGTTGCCGCTCTTCAGCTGTTTGGTCTCCTCGTAAGAGTAAAGGCCCGGAAGTGCGATGGACGGGGCAAGGACTGGAACGAGTTTGACTCTATTACATTTACTACAGTGGCCATATGAAAGAGCTCAAATTTGGTGTAGATTTTGTGGTTGGAGAGAGACTCGGTAGCCGAGTCCTGACGTTCACCCCGTCAGATGAATGTCTAGCCACAATCTGCCTCAAAGCGGTGACCTCTGATATTTTTTCTGAATGTTACAAATTTCGTGGCGAACTTAGATAGTAAGCTATGGACCAGAAATAACTTTTTAAACCATTTCACTAACTAATAATTCTCGGAACATTTTTTATGATTTTTTTTTAATTTTTATAGTGAAAAATTTTCTAAATTTTTAAAAGCACTTTTCTCCGTCACTTTCCATTTTTTCACAGAATTTTCACACTGCCGTTATTTGCTGCTCATTTTGCGCTTTTTATTTCGCGCCCTCTATAACGGTTAATTAACTCACTCATATAGCCGTGAATGCGGTCAAAGTGCAATTAATGGCAGCGAAATTCATAAAATTCATTTGTAAATTGTTCGTGGGTGTGTATGTGTGCGTGCAACCCCATATCACTTGTGATAGATACCCTTCTTGCTCTTTGCTGCCGTGTCTAGGCGCGACGTGAACTGTTGGTAATTTCGGCTGCACACAACTGTTACCTTGTTTATGTTTCACAAGCGCGCTCACACTCCTCGTTTCGGTGGCGGCATGCGCAATAATTTGCATACAGCCTGCTCCAGGTGTTGCTTGCGGCAGGAGTGGCGGCAGCGAGGCACGCGGCGGCCGTGTTATTTATGCAGGTGAATTTTTTAAATATGCAGCTGTGACGCATTACGCAGCGTATGTGGCATGCGGCATGTACAGCGTGCAACACGGCGACGCGTGGCGCTGTAAGTCAACCAGAAATCGCGGTCGCGTCGGTCGTTCGCTGCAGCCACCGGTGCGTATACGCAATATTTTTGCATTGCTGTTGGTTGGGTGTGCATGTGTGTGCGTTTATTTCTCCACAAGCAAGCACATGCATTATTGCTACTTTGATTTTTACAACAACATTTTTAGTTTGTTTTTATTATCAGTCATCGCCGCCGGCAAACCGGTTTGTGTTGCCACACAAGCACACCACTGCAGGTGCATGCAACCCTCAACATGCCACAAGCTACGTGAATATGTCTCTTCATATACTATATGTCATTCATATATGTATGTATATTCGCATTGTATATGTATATATGCGTGTGTATTCGCATACTATATGTGGGGAGTTTTCGCATGGTTGCATTTTTTACTTTGGCAAAGCTTAATTTTTATGCAAACAACAACAACTCGTCGCACACAAACGCAAAGAGTTTTATTCAAAATAATCATACACACACATGCACATGTGAATGTTTACAGGCGCTCATTGCGCTCGCAGCGCTCCACGTAACGGTGCTCGGCTTACCGCACGCTTAATATTAATAACGGCGGCGACGGCAAAAGCTATCCATTTCCCGCTGAACTTTTAATTCTCATAAACGGCAGCAAAAACTTTTTCATTTATTACCAACAACTAATTGTTGTTGTAGTAATTTAATGCGGCTGTATGTTTAGCGTACGCTGGCATTCGGCAAGCGCTCTCCAAATCGGTGTCGTTAGCAGTTGTCATTGCCGCATTAAAAAGTCAAGCGCATAAATATTGAAGTTTTTGAGGTTACAGTTAGATTAATTTAAATAAAAACAAAAACAATTGTAGTTGGCAGGCTGTCGTAATTATTAAAAACAAAAATTATAACAAAATTTTTGAAGCTGATTTCAGCAGATTTGCTTAAGAGCTCTGTTTAAGGGTTATATCCAATCTTGAGTTTCGAAAAATCGATTTTTGATCATACATATGCACATATATGAATATAATATTTGTTTGTGTATCGAATGTACATACATATCGTCGAAAAATTACATAAAAGAAACCACTCATTTCTAAACAAAAATTTGACTTTTGGTTATAAAATGGTTATATATCGGTTATACATTAGTTATATATTGGTTATATTTGACAGCGGAAGCTAAAAATTTTATGCTACATACATATATGTATGTAATGTGATGTAGTGAATAGTAAGCAAAAAAAACTGGATTTTTTTTTAATATACGTTGTTTTGCATTTTAGGTTATGTATGCAAATATGTTGTTCCGCTGTTTTCAGAGTGGGTGAGGAAAACTTCTCGCCAACTCCAAACCACTTAAATTTATATACGACCTTCTGAAATATATGTAGCCAGATACTGAACGAAGAAATATGATTTTTTACAATAATTTTCCTTTTTTAAGCCGTGCTCAAGTTAATTTTTATTTTACAAAAATCGTCTTTTCTTGGATAGCCGCGATTACTTAAAAAATCACAATTTGGATCAGTTCTTCGATTACTACTATCTATTATCATATAAGTGTTTTTCGTTTTTGGACTTGAGATAGTTTTGAGCAGAAAAGTCTTCTTCACCGCCAAGGTCATAGGTCATCCTGGCGATCGGCTATGTACTCGTATGATGCCAGTAATTCAGAATCTTTCAAAATGAGTATCTGATTATTGAAATATATTACATTCTGCAAATCTGCATTGTTTTTAGTTATTCATGGACGGTATTTTCCACACTTGATGACAACACATTAAGGATGTTTAAGGCCTTTATGTGCCTATCCATTGGAGAGAGCCGATGGTCATATTCATACCAAAGGCGGGAAAAGGAGTCGACCTTTATTCGAAAGAATATAGACTAATAAGTCTATCCGAATTCCTTCTGAAGACAATCGAAAATAGTCTAGATGCCTACATTAAGGACAAAATTTCATTGGCTAACTTATGGAAAACTTAGGACGCCATACGGAGAATAAATCCACAAAGACTCCTTAACTTTCAATATATATGTAAATAGAGAGAGCTCTAGAACATAAAGAGTATGCTCTGGTCCCCTTTCTTGACATAATCGGTGTTTAATAATGTCTCCAAGGGCGCAATAGTCAATGGTATGGAAGAAAAGGGGATAGAGATTCCTTCTTAAAATGAATTCTCAGCGAGTAGTACTGTCCCCTTTTCTATGGCCACGTGTAGCAAATAAGCTTCTGTGGAAAAATTAATGAAGAGCACCAAAGCTGAGAGCCTATTTAGCCGACATAGCTGCAATAGTGACGAGCTAGTTCCTGGACACAATTAGTAGCGTGATGAATAATGTTCTAAGGGTCAGATGCCGGTAAGCCTTTTTAAAGGAGGTGCAAAATCCCGACATGGAAACCACCGAGACTCGAGGGGATTGAGTTTTGGATAGCAAATTAATATGGAAAGAGTGAAAAAGCGCATTTGGGTCTTAGATGCCTGTACTACTACTGTATACAAAGGTGTATAAGGGGCTTGCCACCTGTTATTATGCGGCGATATTCAAGCAAATCTTGCTGTATGGTGTTTTGGTGTGTTGAACAGCTTCCAGCAAAGTCTCATCGCTGGAGAGAATACAGCGACTCGCTATTCTTTGCATAACGTGAGTGATAAGAACCATACCAACACCGGCACTGGAAAGGGGCTCACACTACCACCAATCGACATGGTAGTGCAACGCTCTGCAGGAAAATCAGCAGCAAAATTAGCGGAGGTAAGAGAAAAAAAGGTTTCAAGTCACACTAAAAGTTAGCGGATAACACAAGAGCATGCGACTTGTCAGCGGTACTTACATCATCTATACAGACGGATCAAGAATAGCTAATGAAGCTTTCCGAATACTTTAATGTCTTCCAGGTGGAAGTATTTGATGCTAACAACGCAGGAAATATGTGTATATGTCGATAGCCAAATTTTATTTCTGATTTTATTGAAATAATATATTAAATACATATATTCTCCAGTGAGAGATACAAACAAAGGCTGATGAATAGAGGAAAGAAATGAGGACAATTGCAACATTTCAAGTACACAATTTTCATTTTCGAGCTTGAACTTAGTTGGAGTGTCAAAAGAAACTCAAATTTTTAAACTCTGTTAATGAACAAAACTCCTCGAGATTTAGTAAATCGAATTTAATTTTCAAAAATATAGGGTGATTTTTAAGAGCTTGATAACTTTTTTTAAAAAAAAAACGCATAAAATTTGCAAAATCTTCATCGGTTTCTTTATTTGAAACGTTAGATCTGGTTCATGACAATTTACTGACTTTTTGAAGATAATTTCATTTAAATGTTGACCGCGGCTGCGTCTTAGGTGGTCATTCGAAAAGTCCAATTTTTGGGCAACTTTTTCGAGCATTTCGGCCGGAATAGCCCGAATTTCTTCGGAAATGTTGTCTTCCAAAGCTGAATAGTTGCTGGCTTATTTCTGTACACTTTTAGACTTGACGTAGCCCCACAAAAAATAGTCTAAAGCGCCGTTTAAACTCGCATGAATCTTGGTTGGCCAAACTTACGGGTCCATGTTCTTGAGATGAATTGTTGTCCGAAGTTTTCCTCAAAATGGCCATAGAATCGCGAGCTGTGTGGATGTAGCGCCATCTTGTTGAAACCACATGTCAACCAAGTTCAGTTCTTCCATTTTTGGCAACCAAAAAGTTTGTTAGCATCGAACGATAGCGATCGCCATTCACCGTAACGTTTGCGTCCAACAGCATCTTTGAAAAAATACGGTCCAATGATTCCACCAGCGTACAAACCACACCAAACAGTGCATTTTTCGGGATGCATAGGGCAGTTCTTGAACGGCTTCTGGTTGCTCTTCACCCCAAATGCGGCAATTTGCTTATTTACGTAGCCATTCAACCCAGAAATGAGCCTCATCGCTGAACAAAATTAAAGCGCGAATTTCGAACCGAACACTGATTTTGGTAATAAAATTCATGATTTGCAAGCGTTGCTCGTTAGTAAGTCTATTCATGATGAATGTCAAAGCATACTGACATCTTTCTCTTTGACACCATGTCTGAAATCCCACGTGATCTGTCAAATACTAATGCATGAAAATCCTAACCTCAAAAAAATCACCCGTTATAAGCCATTTGCTTTCAGAACCCCTTTACTGGCTGCCCTCAAAAATGCGGTACACATTACAATGTTTGCACCATAAGATCATCAAGACAGAGCACAGTAAGTGCCTGTGTTCGGTGCCATTAGGATTTACAATGTGTGCATTTAATCTCCAATTTCCCGCTTTACCGCCAATTACTGGCGCTGATTGTCGGAAAATTGCGACTAATTGATTAAATAAATAAATTCAATGCAGGCTCGTAAAAAGTGGGGAAGCCTTAAAGACTTCGTTCCATTTAATACACACACAATTAAACGCCCAAGCTTTGCTGTATATGCCGCATATGTTTTTGTATTTGCTATGCATGTACATAATTATTCCTGTATATGTGTATGTGCGAGTGGATTAATCCGGATTAATATTGGCAAACAAACGCACACATCAAATAAATAGTATTGTAGCGCGCTTTCAGGCGTCGAACAAACCTCGACCGCCTATTCAGCTTAACAGACTCACCGCCTGCCGAACTGTTTAACGACTGCTCGTGCGGCTTTATTTGCCGTACAGTAGTCGTTATTTTGTGCTGATTTCATTGTGATAAAAATTAAGTCCTTGTGTAGCATTAATGCGCACTGTGTCAAACCGACAGCGCCACAATTCGGCAATAATGCAACAATAAAGCGAAACTGGGCGGCTAAACAATTACAACACTTCCACACACACACAAGCATACATATACACATATTTACACGCGTAATTTTCTCACGCTTGCGAATTTATTCAAACATTCAACTCGTAGGCTTTCATGTGTATGGCATGTATGCATGTACATATGTGTGTGTGTGTGTGTGTATTTGTATAACACCATTACACGGCATGGTAATGCTCCATAAAGCCGCGTGGCAGTGTGGTTGGCAGCGAAGTGGTTAGGCGGCCACTTGATTACTTTCTCCTTTTTGTATCTGTATGTGTATGTATAGTTATTTGTCAACACACTGCGCGATGTATGCGTATGTGTGTGGCCCAAGCGGCAGCAATGCAAGATAAATGTCATGTGCAAAATGGCTTAAAACGATTTGGTGACTGTGACACGTTAAATAGATTATTTTGTAATTCTTTGCTGTTGTTTTTCTTAGCGTTGTTTCTATTTTCATTTAGACTTCTATTTGTTGTTGTATGTGTTTGTTGTTGCCATGTTTTTGACATTTATGTGGATACACTCAGCAGCAAATGTCACAACACATAAATGGCAGCAAGAAAAGCTAAAGTTGGCATAAGTCCTATTCATCTCTATTAGCCTACAACACAGACATAGAAATACACACATACATATCCATTTATGTACATATGAGCAGCATAGAACTGTATAAATGGCTGATTTTATGATTGTAATTGTAATAGAAATCTGTCATCACGAAGGTGATTTCGGTAAATTTGCAAACCAAGAGGAGAACGGTTGCTTTCTGTTTGAGGACCCGCTGCAACTCATTTACTACTTATTCGATTTTGATTGATAAAGAAGAAATAAATATTTTTTATAAATTGAAATACCTCCATATATCGATTACGGTCACATGTCTAATATATATTCTTCTACAACTTACTCTTTCTTCAAAAAAAAAAAAAGAAATATTATACATAAATATCATAGCAGGTCAATTGAAAAGCCTGGTACCTGATACCTCTTTTGTAGTACGATTTGTCTTTTACTTCAAAACAGGCCTCAGTTTCGGCGATCAGCTCTTCATTTCTCGAAAAATTCTTCCAACCTGTCATTATTTTGAGATCTGAGAACAGGGAATGTTCGCTGAAGGCCAGCACTGGAGATGACGATGGTTGCGGAAGCAATTCGAAGCCCAATTTATCGATTTTTATCATCGTTTTCACTAACTTGTCACACGGTGCATTATCTTGGTGAAACAACACTTTCTCCTTCTTCAAATGCGGCAGTTTTTCGGCGATTTCGTCCTTCAAACGATCCAACTTGGATGTCTGTCGATTGGACTTCGGTGGGAAATGATAGAGCCATGTTTCATCCATTGTCACATATCGACACAAAACTAGGGTTTGTTATGCTTAAATATCTTAAAAGACTGTTCCGAATCGTCAACTCGTCTTTATTTTTGGTTAAATGTAAGCTCGGGTGGCACCCACTCTGTACAGAGCTTTCTCATACCCATATATTCGTGAATGATATGAGGTACATGTTCAGTTGATATCTCTAGAGCGCCTGGTATCTCGACTTACGGATATCCAAAATTGCTTCGAGGATGTATTTGTGTCTGAAAAGTCGTCAAGCCAAGTTTTTGCTTCAACTCTACTAACCCTAAAAAAAAATCCGGGGTCAATTGACCTTTTATGCTTGGATATTTATAATTTCCCTTAAACCCTACCCAAAAGTATGAATTTTCTGAGATCGACAAACGAAATATACCTCAAATCGGCGTATTCAAGTTTTCCTACTAATTAAAAGGTTAGAATAGTCTAGGATTATTGAGTAATTAAAAAAAAAAAAACAAATTTACTTGAAGTTCTCTTTAGGGTTCTGAAATTAACATTTATTTGGACTATAAAGTAAATGTATCGGGACCTCCCAATCAGGCTCACTGAGTTTCATGTCCTAATGAGAATTCTTCTATAAGCCAAAGCGTGTCACTTTCACATTGCTGTTCGACCAAAACCGTTTTAAAATGACACTGTCGTAAGTGGCATGGTGTTGATATTCAGTAACCATCCGCTTCAGAGAGGATCGTTTTCGTTGCAATACAGCAGATATTTGCAGTTGGACTGAATTAGGTCGTTCTTCCCTTTCCCTGTTTGCCGCCAATTTGAGATTCCAAGTGTAAGCAGGGTCTTCTCCAACTGGTCTCTCCAACAAAGTAGGGCTCTTCCTCTTCCTGTGTCGCCAAAGGATCACAAATCTTACACAGAACATTTATCTTGAAAACTCGACTCATCTTTGCACCATATAGCAGAATTGCGGTGATAAGTGACTTGTAGAGTTTGGTATTTGTTCGTCGAGAGCAGATTTTATTTCTCGATTACCAATGTAGTCCAAAGTAGCATCTGTTTTCAAAAGTTATTCTGTGTTGGATTTCGAGGCTGAAGTTGTTCTTGGTGTTAATACTGGTTCTAAGATATACGAAATTATCTACCACTTCGAAGTTACGACTGTCAATAGTGAGGTTTGGTTCTCCAGAGTATAGTGCAGGTGCATGCACTTATGCTTTGGGGCGCTCATCAACACATTGTATTGATCTATGTGCTTTTAGCAATAGAAAGCACCGTGGTGTTAGGCTGTCGACAGCAGGAACCCACGTAAAACCACAACGGATTCTGTCAACAGTGAGTTGGAAGCCAAGTCTCGAATGCGATGACGAGGAGGATGAGCAGATATTTCGTCTTGCGATCCTTCGTTACCAGACCCATTTGCTTCGCTTCCTTATCCAGTCTCGTGAAAGCTGAACTAACGGCGCGGTTGTTAAGGCCAATGATAACAATATCATCGAGTACGATAGCAGCTGTACACTTTTATAGAAGATTGTACCTTCTTAATTCAGCTTTGTAGCCCGAATAATTTTATCCAAAACCTCTGCAATGCGAAAATTCCACTGGAAAAGAACATGTTATCATTTAACCAGGGCTACCAATATATAACCTACGAAATTCAAGAACAAATTGCTTCTCGGAAATTCTTGGACTGAATATTTAATTTGTTTAGAATGCGTGAAATCAATAAAAGAAATGTGGAAGTGTAAATGATAAGAATGAACAGTATAAAAACAAGTAGAAGAAACGAGAAGAAACCGAATTATGAACGAGACTGACGTTCGTAACTAAATGTAAAATGAAATTTTCTTTAGTGAAACTTTTTTATAAAACGAATATACTCGCACGTGTGGATATCACAACATTTACTCACATCAGTATGCACATACATACATACATGGATACGGAGTTCTCATTTCCCTAACTGTAAGTGGGTAGTGAAGCAAACCAGTTCGGACTAGTCTCAAAGTTTTACTCACGTATTGAATATTGGCAAGTAAATCCGCTATATATATTGACCAGGAGGAGAAGAAGTGCCGATTAGAATAGCTTAGTGGGTAAAGATTAAGTGCTTATATAGCGAAATGTAGATAAACTTGATAGATGTTATGCGAGAAGAGTTCATAAGCCGTTGTCAACTGCTCTTTCCATTTAACCACTAATAATTGTTGATCATTATATTTATTTTGAGCATTTAAGTATGAAGATATCAGAAAGTAATCGTCTTTGTAGAGAGTGTAAAGAGTGTAACCTTTTTCGTTTCGCACAATATTCAAAGCAAGAAGGTAGTCTTAAATTTCTTTAGTAACTCTCAAAAGTTGTTGCAAAACTAGTCCTCGTACAACGCGGGTATTTTCCCTTTTTACTGCCTAACTGACACGTGTCTGCTTACTCAGGAAACTTACGAACACATGTGAGGTCGAAGTGATTCCCAAACCCAATATAAACATGTACACTAACACATGCGGAGGCTTTTGAGTAAAAATTGCGCTTTGCCAAAAATTACATTCTCATCAAAAGAAATGAGGCTGACTGCGGCTGCTGGTAGCGAATGACAGACGTCAAACGGCGAGCGAAGTGCTCTAACAGCGGCGACAATGTATGCTTTTAACCTCGCGTTGACGGCAGCGCGTGTCAAGCACCGTTGCCCCGCCACCGTTTGCACTTACACCTCCACCACACACAAATACACACACATACGTGCGCGCATACACATCAAGTGCTGCTTATCAATATTTCAGCAGTTTCTTGACGTTTTTTCGTTGAGATTGCTGTCATTTTAAGGCAAATATTTCCATTTCGCTAACCAATGAAGCTTCTTGCTGCTTATATCCACCTAAAAGCAACAACAGCAAATTTTAAATGCAAAAAATGTACAACCACATAGAGATTACATATAAAGCTGTGAGTACTATGCTTAAGGAAGTATATAGTTGTCTATATGTACGTGCATGTGGTATACGTATGTGTGGAGGAAGCAACAATGATGTCGAGAGAAAAAAGAGCAACTAAATAAGAAATTGCAATGTAATCAAAAACTCATTGTCACAACTGCTGACGCGCCGCGGCAAGGCTGTGGTCGCAAGTTGCGCCGTTCTTTTGCAGCTCGAACTGTCGTGACGGCGAGCATGTCGTAACCATTGTGTAGATGCAAGTGGGCATAATGAACGCCTTTCTTTGCTAAAATATTACTAAAAACTTTTATATGGTATAAGATATGCTAAAAATATATTACTCTTTTAGTTTCTGCTATATGACACAAAGGGGTTTCTATTATTGGCATTCATACTATTAATCTGGACTTTTTTATATATTTATATCAAGAACCCATACATATGTCATTTTTCCTATAACAATGATTTGGACCGATCCAAAGGATCATGTAAGTGCTTGATTTTTTGGTTAAGTCCACACATACCACCCAGTATCCAAACGTGTCTTCGGCCAACAAATCCATATTTACTTAGTGCCGAACTGTCTGCATCATGACCGGAAAATTACAAAGACATAATGAATGAACTCATAATCTCACTTTAAGCTATACATACACATTTGCTGAATATAATCTGGATTTCTTGTCAGCAAATTTGGGTGCTAAGAAGTACGAGCAAGGCAGGCTTCATAAGGTTATTTTCTTTAAAGCAGGAATGCCAGTAGATTGAGGGTTGGAGACATAAAAATGTTAGTCTATTGGAGACTTACAATAAGTCTCTCCAGAGACTAAACTAAACAATAATTTCTCTTAATGAATCTGGTGTTTGTACTCTTTAAGGAAATATTGGGTAGTGCAAAAAGTCTTTTCGTATTTTGTCAATATATGTCGTTGCAGTCGTATGTCTCCAGCACTACCAATTACATTGTGTCATACTATATATTGCAGTGGAAAGGTGAGAGTTTAAGCTTTAACTAAATTATAAATAAATTCGGGAAAATTGAAAAAAGTTACAGCTTTTCAAAAATGAGTAAAAATAATTACGAAATTTCCTATATTTCGCAATTTTTGTATAAAAGGGAAGAATGTCATGCAAGCCAAATGAAACTTGTGAAGTTTACGGAGACGATGCTGTATTAGTTCGTCCAGCACAACAGTGGTTCGCTCGAGTCCGTTCTGGAAATTTCGATGTGAAAGATTTACCTCGCTCTGGTCGACCTATCGTTGAAAAAGTCGATGAAATTATGGAATAGGTTGACTAGAGTCGCACAAAAGCAGCCATGACATCCCTAAAGAAATTAACATTCATCACCAACGGGTTTTAAAACATTTAAAAAAGGCTGGCTACAATAATAAAACTCGATCTTTGGGTACAACAGGAATTGTCTGCAAAAATTTAATGGACCGAATTGACATCTGCGACTCTTTGCTGAAACGAAAAGAAGACGAATGGTTGGATCTAATACGACAATTATGTGTGAAAAAAGTCATGGTCCAAGCGTGGTGAAGCTCAACAAATGATCGCAAGGATTGACGCCTCGAAAGATTATGCTGAGTGTTTGGTGGGATTGGAAAGGAATCATCCACTACGAGCTGACTCAGCCTGGTCGAACGATTGATTCTGGTGAGATTGAAGCAAGCAATCGAAAAAAACAGGCAGAACTGATCAACGGAAAGGGCTTCCTCTTATTGCACACCCAAGGGTTAAAAATAATATTTGTGCGCGAATAGAAAGTAATGCAGCGTTATGCCATTGTATCGTGCTGCATTTATTAAAGGCGTGTGCCTCGCGAACACACACATTTGCATGCCTACATATTTATTTATATTTATATATAATATATACACACAAATATATATATTTGTTTATGAATATGTGTGTTTGCCTGATGGCCTTTCAATGCCACTGTAAATGGCAATGTGTCCCTTGCCTGCTTCGTCGTCGTCCGTTGCGCACAACAGCAATATTGTGTTGTTGTATACTTGTAGTTTCGCCGATTTTGCGCGCTGTTATTGCGCTTTAATAACTTTTCGTAAAGTTGACTTTTGATAAAAAGAAAATACGCGCATAATGGCCAAATTATTTTACAACATGATTATGATTTTTAAAGACTACACAAACCACCCACACACAGGCACTCACTGGCACACACACACACATAGCCAGTGCGCGACGGCGAAACGGTGTCATGTTGTTGATTATTGTCATAACTGTGTTTAATGCCATAACCAAGCTCTAAGCTCCACCGCACAGACACATACATACCCTTGCATGCATATACATATATTTGGCTGTACATTTATAACTCATCCCAAAAGTATGCAAGCATTTTGCTTGTGTAAGCTTTGTCCTGCCGCAGCTGTTGTCTGCTCCTTGCGAGCGCAAATAAAAACTTTGCAGCAAGATATGCCGTTTTTACGGTCATTATGAGTTTTTCTTTATAGCTTTAACTTTATTTAGGCTTTAAATAATAATTCATGGCACGACCACTTGGAAGTAACTTGATAAGCGGAGCGAATCTGCGCGCAACAAACGAAAATAATGAGTACAACAAAAGTAGGTTTAAAGGATTTTTATGCGCCAGTCACTTTAACGAAAGAATTTAATTAATTTTGCTACTTCGCTGGTGCATTGCTTAAGCTTGTGTTGTTAAGAGTTTGTGTATATTTACTAGTGAATTTCAAAAAATCGATTTTTGTCTGCGTATATATCGGATGGTCACATATTTTAGAATATTCTCCGAAAATTTTATATACGTAAGAATTTTTTAATTTAGTGCCATCGTCTTCCAAAATCTTAAATGTTGTAGATCGGAATAGCTATAGTGTTGTATATATTGGGTAGTCTAAAAAGTCTTTCCGTATTTCTAACCAATTTTCAACTTATTTTTTTATACTTATAACGAATTTTAATAAACCAAATATGTACCATTTTGGTCGACCGTGTTTGCCATTTATCCGCTAGAGACATTATTCCATCAGTGTAAAACTTTTCTGGTTTCTCGGCGAAAAACTGCGACAAGTAATTTTCACAGGCTTCTCTTGAAGCCAACTTTACTCCATTAAGGAAGTTCTGCATTGACCGAAACAAATGGTAGTCCGATGGTGCAAGGTTAGGATACTATGGTGGATGCATCAATACTTTCCAGTCAAGCTCTCCCAGTTTTTGCCGAGTCATCAAAGATGTGTGTGGTCTAGCGTTGTCCTGATGGAAGACGAAGCCCTTTCTGTTGATCAGTTCTGGCCGTTTTTTTTCGATTGCTTGCTTCAATCTCATCAGTTGTTGACAGTAAAATGTAGAATCAATCGTTCGACCAGGCTGGAACAGCTCATAGTGGATGATTCCTTTCCAATCCCACCAAACACTCAGCATAACCTTTCGAGGCGTCAATCCTGGCTTTGCGACCATTTGTTGAGCTTCACCACGCTTGGACCATGATCTTTTTCGCACATTATTTTCGTATTTGATCCACTTTTCGTCTCTTGTTACCATTCGCTTCAGTATTGGTTCGATTCAATTTTGTTTCAGCAAAGAATCGCAGATGTCAATTCGGTCCATTAAATTTTTCACAGACAGTTCATGTGGTACCCAAAGATCGAGCTTATTATTGTAGGCAGCTTTTTTTAAATGGTTCAAAACCATTTGGTAGTGAATATTACGTTCCTTAGCGATGTCATGGCTGCTTATATGATAGTTCTGGTCCATTTTTTCCATAATTTCATCGACTTTTTCCACGATAGGTCGAGCAGAACGAGGTGCATCTTTCGCATCAAAATTTCCAGAATAGAATTTCCAAACAATTTTCTGTGTTTTGGGTCATTGCAAATATAACAAATATTATTTAAATATTCCTAAAAACAATCTTGCTGAAGTGACTCATTTTGATTGGGTTTAATTTTAATTAGTTTTTCTTCCTTTCTTTCCAATAAATAATATTGTTAAATAAATTTAAAAATGGTCATTAACTAAGCTACCACTTCTGCAGCAACCATTAAAGCAACGGCTCGCCGCAACTCCAAAATTTTAAATGCTTTCTGCGTGTAACAGTTTCAATGGCGTTGCATGTTTGAATGGATCTTTTGTAGCATCTACATATTGTATATATCTATATCTTTTGCGCGATGTCTGCCACTGCTATGGCTGGTTACTGATCTCTCGGCTAGTTCGCTGGCATATTTTAATGTGTTTTGCTCTTTTTAGGCCATTTTTGTCGTTCGTCGTTAGCCGTTGAGTAGCGCACAGATAACGGGCTAGAGCAACGGCAACAGCAAAGCCGAATTTATAACTCGGCCATAACGGCGCATCGCGCAATAAAGCACTCACATAACACCCGCAACACTTGCAGTTAAGTGACAGTTAAAAAAAAAAAAACAACAAATAACCATTATGAACAAACCGTTTGCAAGGAAGCATAAGCAAATACAAAAAAATGTCATGTATTGCATGGATATTTAAGTGTTGGTCAGCGTTGATGGCCAGCAAATAGGAGAAAACAGCGCAATTTACTTGCTCCAATGCCAAATTTTTATACACGTATGTGTGTATGAAAATTTTGTTGTTTGTTGTAAATTTCATTAATTTCATTTTTTTTGTATGTATGTATAGAAATATTTTGGTAAACTTTATTCTCCTTATTCAACAAAAATTGCACCATCGTTTCACTCCGAAGTCCAATCGACAGTCGTCCGAGTGATCTGCACACGATGAATCCGCTCCAAACAAAAAAGAACCGACTATTAAATAGGGTATGGGACTGTTTGAAGGAAGAAATTGTCGAAAAATGGCCTCATTTGAAGAAAGGGAAAGTTTTGTTTCACCAAGACAATATACCATGTCACAAGCGGCAAAAATTCATGAATTGGGCTTCGAATTGCTTCCTCAGTCACTGCATTATCTAGTTCTGACTCCCAGTGACAATTTCTTGTTCTTAGATTACAAAAGAATGATCAGTAAGAAGAAATTTTTTCGTATGAAGAGCTGATCGCGGAAGTTGAGGCCTGTTTTGAAGCAAAGAACAAATCATACTACAAAATAATATAGAAAAATTGGAGGATCCCTCAGTAATTAGCGTATTACCCTTCAAGGGAACTATGTTCAATAAAAGAAAAGAACCAAAAATATGATTTACTATGGCAGGTCGGAGTCTTTTCAATTGAGATGATAAGACAGCTACTTTTTATGGATACAATGGACACTGAAGAGTTTCCTCTGGATAACGGCTTTTGAGAAGGTTGTGGTATCTCCTCAATTTTATGTTATACTAACTTATCCGTCTAGCTGGGACAGTTGCAAGAAAAGCCTTCTGATATGCTTACTCTTGGAGATGAAGCAGGTCTTTCAATTCACAAAGAACCATTTCACTTCGAACTGTGGAGAAATAGTTTCGACGATTCAGAGCGGGTGAAAACGACACCATGGATAAGCCAGCCGACGGAAGACCTGTGACGACGAATACCGTTCAAATCATGAAAAGCATCGAGTTAGACTGGCATGTGGTATTTTGTGACATCGCCCAGAAGATGGGAGTTTGTCACCAAACCATTTTAAACCATCTGCAGAAGGCTGGAAACACAAAAGAGCTTGATGTTTGCTCGATGATTTGACGCAAAAAAACCTTCTGGCCCAAATAAACGCCTGCAATATGCTGCTGAAACGGAACGAACTCGACCCATTTTTGAAGCGGATGGTGACTGGCGACGAAAAATGGATCACAGACGACAATATCCCCGTGAATAGTCCCAAACAGTGGCCAAGCCGAGATTAACAGCCAGGAAGGGTTTGCTGTGTATTTGGTGGGATTGGAGGGGAATCATGCACTATGAGCTGCTCCCATATGGCCAAACACTGAATTCTACCATATACTGCGAACAACTGGACCGCTTGAAGCAGGCGATCGACCAGAAGCGTCCAGAATTGGCCAACAGGAAGGATGTAGTGTTCCACCAGGACAACGCCAGAGCACACACTTCGTTGATGACTCGTTAGAAGCTACGGGAGCTCGGATGGGAGGTTTTATCGTATCCACCATATAGGCCATACATAGCGCCAAGTGATTACCACCTGTTCCTGTCCATGGTATATAAATCATGTTTCTTAAACACATGTATGCTTCATCTGCACCTCAGAGCTTTAAAGATTCCAGCAACATGAAATCAGTTACTTTATAAACATACATATATATTTGTATGTGTGTACAAGTTCTTGTAATGCAACATGCTTATCTGAGTGTAGTGAAGCAACATATTTCCTACTTAACATTTGCTTTGTGTAATTACGGTACTTCCCTTGGTTAATGCTGGCGTTTAGTAACATTCATTCATTCCTTCATGACACCCCAACGCTTTGTGTTCCTTTCAGTGAAGGTAAGTGCACGTTTTAAATGGCAATGGCGACGGCAGCGCCATCTGTCTTGACACATTGCAATGTTAAATAGATGATATTTTGTCAAACACGTTTGCTACGTGACTGAAAAATAAAAATTAGTCTGCTCGAAAACTCAATGCCGGGAAAATATTTGCAACTACTCGAGAGTGCACGAGACTACACACGCACATATACATATATACACACACAAATATATCATACATGCAAACATAGGTTCATACATATTTACAGTTGTGTGTTATGTCTAACAAAACTGAAAGCGATAAGGACATCAAGTGGCGGAAGGAGCTGCAGCAACAGCTTCCTTGAAGCTTCCTAGGTGGATGCGTTGGTTTGTAGGTGATTCCCGTTACAAGTATAAGTGGTGCCAAAGATTTACACTCGCGTGTAACATTATTGATTGTGAGAGAAAAAATGGAGCGACGGCGAGCACACCTGTGAATAATATGCGGCAATGCGTACGTGCATGTCTAACACCGCAACCAACCCGACGCACCCTCGCCGTCTTCGTGTGGACTAAAAGTTTTTGAAAAAATGCAAAAGAGAGTGTGGAGTTACGTGTAAATGGGGACAGCAGTTAGAGGCAATGGCAGACTTCTACCGATTCCGTGGTTACAATTTTGTAAGAAATTTGTCGAAAATGAGTTTGATGGTCTCTCCGTGCTGGTGTTGGGGAGTTTATGAGATGTTTAATGTGTACTCAATTCATATTTGTATTTGTGTCTATTCATTAGGTTGCTCCCGTACATACGGAGACCATTTCATATTTACTTATATATGGTGATCCAGGTAGAAGTACATTTTCAATAGCCCTTTTTTGACAGATCGGACGTGAGTCGTGCCAAGCTGTCATTATTATGCTGTTATTTTTGTTCAGTATTGTTTGACATTTCATCATGGAAAGTCTACGCCCGAACAGTGTCTTTATAAATCGTTCAACTTTATTACAAAAATTTACTTTCTGTAAAAATTGTGTTTCGCGCGCTTCGCTCAACTTATGGATAACATAATGGGACTACTGAGCATACTATTCGCAGCACCATCACTCATCTTGAGATCCATTATTCATTGTTGGATAATATTCGACCAAATAGTCCACGGCCGGCACGATTCGACATTTTGGAGTCAAATTTTGTTCAAATTCTGGCTCAATGGGTATGTAAACAAGAAAAATTACCGCATTTGGGACGACGAGCAACCTAAGGAGATTCAAGTACTGACATTTTATCCAGAGAAAAATAATAGTTTGGTGTGGTTTGTGGGCCGAAGAAATTATCGGTTCATATTTCTTTTAAAATGATGCCGGTGAGAACGTAAATATTTGATGCCTAAAATTGAAGCTCGTGATCTCGGTGATATTTGGTTTCAACAAGACGGCGCTACTTCCCACAAATCGTATCAATTAATGGATTTATTGGTGAGCAGATAATTTCACGTTTTTGGCCGGTCGATTGGCCATCAAGATCGTGTAATATCGCACCGTTAGACTTTTTCTTGTGGGGATATGTAAAGTCGAAATTCTATGCGGACAATTCCGCTTCAATCTATGCCTTGGAGCAAAACATCACGCGTTTTATTCGCCAGTTACCAGTCGAAATGCTCGAACGAATCATCGAAAATTGGACTAAATGGTTGGATCATCTGAGACGTAGCCGCGGCCAACATTTAAAAGAGATAATATTCAAAAAACAAATGCCAAATAATATTCTTTCGAATGATAACAAACATTCCGCACTTAATTTGGAGTTTTTGTGGTTTTTTCTTCAAAAAAGTAGGAAACCTCGAAATGGTCGAAATGGAAATGGATCGCCCTTTACTTTATTCCAGCAAAAACATAAAATTTTTATAATTTGTTTTTTCAAGTGTACGAACCACCTTAATACTAACTAATACTTACTGGCACATATTATTTATGATGTACCAACAATCAGGTGGCTCCGGTTTTCGATTTCGTTTCTTTTATTTATTTCTGCTCGTTTTTTTGGCTGCATGAAAAAGACATAATCATATGAAAAGTGACAGGATCACGAAGCAGTGTCTGTGTACGAATGGATGGCTGTCTTTGCAGGGCACAAAATTCGGGAAGAAAGTGATTGAAATGGAAAGGTCAGAATAATAAATGGTGGTAATTTCGATAATACGAATGAGAAATAAATGCACTGTCTGCCGTAGTTGTGGCCATAATTAAAGTCACCTGTTAAAGAAAATTGTGTTGTTAATAATAAATGAAGTTAAATGTTTAATAAAACATGAAATTATATTTTATTGTGGTTGGTGACCTGTTGATGGATAAAGTAGGGAGGTTAAATTGCGGTTTTTAAATATTATACAAGTTAGAAGGCGTCTCGGTTGCTGACCTAAGTTGTTTCGAAATGGAGATAATAACTGAAAAAGTAAAAGTATGTAAAACTTTTATAAGGCTGCGGTCATGAGGAAGCTGTTTATGAAATTTGCCTTCCGAGGTTGGTTTGCAGGATCCTACCTTTGCCGATAAAGACTCAGACCTAAGTATAAAGTGGGCCGAGAACGTATGTCTAATTGAAATGCCACAAACTCGATAAATTAGACCTGTTTAAAGCAAATATAAAGTATTCACTTATATTTTGGAATTTAAACTTTATTATTATTATATATTAGTCAACAAAGCATAACAATGACGGTCGTTTTATCACATTTTGGAGTCTGTTAGATAAACTCTATCTAAATTCTATCTATTATTCCCACTCTCCACATTAAACACGAATAATCGAGGAAGGCAAGTAAGTGGCACCCGGCGAGCTTACAATACGTGGCGCTTGACGAGTAGCCTCAGAAGCAAAATTGTGTACAGGAGCCACGCCACCATCGTGCGATTGAGAGTTGCCACCCAATTGATCGTATTGTGATTGAATAGCGCGTTGAGCATTGAGAGCATCCTCTGGGGTACGGTACTTGACGAAATGTACATCGGGTTTATGACCTGTATGGTCGTATTGAGACTGCAATTTGTTGGCCAGATCACCCAAGTCGGCTTGTTTTTGTAGAACATAGATGGCGGTCTTCTGTTCGGCCGCATGTCTGGCAAGATTGAGGGCGGCGTTCTCCAAGCCATTATTTTCGGGTCCCTTAACGAAGATAACACGCAGATTCTTCTTCAGTGCAGCTTCTAGTTGTTCACTGCCAGCAGGTTCATTGAAATCATCCTCATCAGCAGTGTAGCTGTAGAACTCCTTGTCGAATTCAGCGGCGGGTGCGGAGTAAGAAGGTGAAACTTGCGTGGCAGCACCATAGTTGCTACTTGGTCCACTTAGTCCGCTCAAACCACCAAGTCCACCACTACTGCCACTTGGTGCAAACGAGAGACCGGCGTCTGATTGTCCTTCCGGGCGATAGTTGTAGCCCAAGTTGTCGGCGCAGGCAGCGGCAAATAAACAGAGGACGATGAAGGCACGCATCTTTTTTATGAATACTTATGACTGGATATTCAAAAACGCGTACTTTGTTGGCACTAAGCTAGGCGTGTGGCTGATAAGACCCAGAAGTGTTGAGATGTGGAATGATTTCCTCTCCGCAGCGCACGAACTTTTATACAAATTGCAGATCTTCTTGCGAATGCCAAAAACTAATATGTCACTCGAGTGCATTCAAATGCTGCAATTTATTGTTAATTTATGAATTTTTATTTGCAGTGATTTTTCTTCAGTGCACATTGTGCGAAATTGCAACCTCATCGACATACTAGACGGCATATGATTGCGAATTTGCTTGGAGACAATAGGCGGCTGTCAATATTGCGATTATAAATTGGATTTCTATGCAAATGAACTAAGCGCCACCAGCTATTCAAGCAAGTTGTGAAATATTTTCAAGTCTTAATATATATTTTAAGCCATAAGGCATTGCTTTGCCATTTTTCTCGAATTAATCACCAAAACTAACAATAAAGTGTGAATTAGCGATTGTTTTCTTTTTATGTTGCTGCTCCTAATGAAGCATTATACATATGTTATACAAAAATAAATCGAAAGTGTTTGTGATGCCAACAATGACCATAAAAAAACAAATAATCAACGGCAAGTTGAAACTGTTTAAAGTAAAGTCTACCGCTTAGAATAGAATAGAATAAAAACATAGAATAGAATAGACTAGTGTTCTGCTTTTGCCAGTTTGTTCTTTAATTATGAGTTAATGCTGCTTCACAGCAAGCATGAATATAATTATTCCATAGAGGTGAGATCTTAACTTAGCCAAATAAGTATTGCCATATAAATAGTGATCTATTTGAAGGTTTCCTCCTTTTTTAGAGAAACAACACAGAAACATAAAATTTAATGAGGAATTTTTATTATCATTCGAAAGAACATTCTTTGGCATTTAATTTTTTAAGACTATCTCTTTCAAACGTTGACCGAGGCTACGTCTCAGATGGTCCTTCCGTTGAGTCCAACTTTCGATTACTCGTTCGAACATTTCGACTGGTAATTGACGAAGGACACGCGTGATCATTTGCTCCAAGGCTTGGATCGAAGCGGGATTGTCCGCAGAGAATTTAGACTTAACATATCCCCACACGAAAAAGGCTAACGGTGTGATAATACACGTGAAATCATCTGCTCACCGAAGTGTTCTCTCAATACATCCATTGATTGATGCGATGTGTGGGAAACGGTGCCGTGTTGTTGAAAGTAAATGTCCCCGATATCACGAGCTTCAACTTCAGTCATAAAATAGTCGGTTATTATGGCGCGATAACACTTGGTATTGACGGTAATGTTTTTATCGGCACCATTTTTGGTGAAATATGAACCGATGATTCCTCCGGTTCACAAACCCCACCAAACAGTTGCTTTTTCTTGATGAAATGACAGCTCCTGAATCTCTTTAGGTTGCTCTTCGTCGCAAATGCGGCAATTTTGCTTGTTTTCGAACTCATTGAGCCAGAAATGGGACTCATCGCTGAACAAAATTTGGCTCGAAATTGTCGGATCTTCTTGGAACGAATCGTCTCTATACGGTCTTCGCTTACACTCTCAGTGACGGCTGCTATATTTTCTTCACTGCGTACTGGACATAGTCTTTTCAGACGAATATTATCCAATAATGAATGCTGGGCCTCAAAATGGGTGATAGTGTTGCGAATAGAACGCTTAGTAGGCCGATTATGATCAGTTGAGCGAAGCGCCGAAACGTTCTTTACAGAACGTGAATCTGATTGAACAAAATATAGTCCTTACATGGAAAAACTTACAAGACAACAGATAAAAAGATAAATTCACGAAATTTGGCATGGATTGTCGACCAAGTTTGGAATAAGGTCTTTATCTTTAACCCATTAGAATTAACAAAAATAAAAACAATTACAAAAAAAAAACGCTTCACAAAAACGTAACAATTTAGATCGATATAAATTACAACGGCAACCCTGAACATTACAAAAATATTACCAAGTATAGTGATTGGTACTAAACAGGTTCGATATTCAAGTTTAGTTTCACTTTCATCGCGTAGTCGAATAGATCGCAATGAGTTTGGTTGGCAAAGTCGTTATTGTAACGGGAGCAAGTTCGGGCATTGGTGCTGCGACGGCGGAGGCTTTTGCCAAACAAGGTGCCAAAGTGGTGCTCGTCGGACGAAATGAACCAAATTTGAAAGCAGCTGAAGCGGTCTGTAAAGCAGCGAATAGTAAAGCGGAACTCTTTTCAATCACCGCTGATGTCACAGTGGATGCCGAACGCATTATAAGCGCTACAATTGAACGCTTCGGACAACTGGATGTTTTGATTAACAATGCTGGTATTTTTGAAACTGGCAACATTTTGGATATTGATGTCGATCAATTTGATCGTGTTTTCAATACAAATTTACGTTCCGTCTTCCTTTTAACTAAATTGGCCGCACCACATTTGATCAAGACCCAAGGTAATATCGTGAATGTCTCTAGCGTTGCAGGTCTGCGTTCGATACGTGATATTTCCACCTATTGTGCCTCGAAGGCAGCGCTGGATCAATTCACTAGATGTATCGCCTTGGATTTGGCGCCGAAAAATGTTCGCGTAAATGCTGTTAATCCTGGTGTTATTGTGACCGATATTCATAGACGTCTTGGTTTATCGCCGCAAGAGCTTGACGACTTTTACTCACGCTGTAAGGAAACACATCCACTTGGTCGTAGCGGCGAACCAAAGGAAGTGGCCGATGCTATTATTTTCCTTGCTAGTGACAGCTCCAGCTTTATAACGGGAGCAACTCTACCCATCGACGGTGGTTTAAATGCTGTTTGCTCTATTTAACTGGTTATTGTAATGTCTTTTTTAATATTTGCAAATAAATGTGAAATATAATATCAAAATTTACTATCTTTCGTAATTCACTTTAATAACTGTTGTTTATATATTTGCGTAATCGACATTGTAGTGTGGTCGAGAAATATTTTGTTTGAACCTTCTTTCAGTAGTATTTGTTGGGATTTTAAGACTTGCACGTTAATGGAGAAGTCGGTTATTGAACTTTTAATAATAAAATTCTCAATCAGCTCACTCAAAAACGAGGGAAACAAAATGGATGAACCTGATGCTTCCTCATCAAAATAAACACCATGAAGAATGTTCTGTTAATATGTTATAGGAAATAACATGGGCCTTACCTACAATTCTAAGATTTCTAAGAACACAACACTTCAAAGGTCTCGTTTTATTTCAACAGTACATTCCCAGGCGTAGCTGGTTGCGTCGCTGGGACTTATGTATGTATGTTATTTTTCCTATAATCTCTTAACCTTATTTTTACACATCCAAATTGGGGCGTCATGAACAGGTTTTTCAATTTGTTGTAACTTCTCTTTGATAATCTTGCAACATGTTTGTTTACCTAAGGGCAAGTTTTAGGGATTTTTCTCTACGACCATCATCTCTCAACCTCTCTTCCAGCTAATTGGTTTATTTGAAACAGAGAGCATTAGCGGCCTTTTAATATGCAAACTTAAATGCACTAATGGGACTCTCTATTATCAAATTAATATATCGAAAATTGGACTTTCGGTGGACATTTGAAAAAAAAAGTTGCTGTAAAAAATCGAAATTTTGGAAAGTTTTGAATTAACAATATTTTGTATAGCTGTCTTTGAGATATGATGTAAGAAAGAAAAAACGTGTTTAAAATTTTACGTGTTTAAAAGTCCGCCACTCAACGCTGCGCGCAGCTCCTTATTTTAACTGCTGTATCTCTAAAAGCACTCCGAATTTTAAAAAATCGCTTTTCTACTGTAGACATGTTAAGAAATCAATATATGAAAAAAATAAAATTAATTCCATCACATCGTATGTCCTTCTTAATTTTTAGTAGAGTTACAGAAACAAACAGAAGAACAAGAAATGATGGGCTAAGTTCGGGATCAACCGAACATTTTATACTCCTGCAACTTGCAAAGAATCAAAGCCAGGGAAATACTATAAGGTATAGTAGAACCAATGGTATAGAATAAAGTCAGACGGATGTTCGAAAATTCTGATATTAGTTTCATAAAGGCTAGGCCAAGTTTTCCTTAAAATTTTTCTATTTTAGTCACAAAGATACACTGTTATGAGTAATACACACTCTCTCAGTTTTATTGAGTTAACTCACATATTGGCCGATATATGAGGTATAAAGTCATCGCAACTTCGAAAATTGGGAGCCCATTTTAGACACACAGACATAATATTATAAGAGATGGATTATCCCTTAATTTCAGTTATATATCTCACACATTGACCGACATTTTCAGTCAAAAGTCAACTACGGGTCCCGTGGTCAAAATGTTCTGTATCTAGGGGCTTGAACAGTTTTTTATTGGAGTTAAACCATTTTGGATCATAAAGTGGCACACACCGAAGACATTATTCGTGCAGAGTTTTATCAAGTTATATTAATTATTTCTTGATCTGTGTATTGGAAACTGAACGAATCAAGTGGAATTTAAAATTGTGTTATGTGGGAAGTAGGCGTGTTTGTTATCCGTTTTCATCCATTTTCACAATGTAGGAAGGATGCCACGTACTAAATTTTGTCGAAATCGGTTGCTCGGATCGCGAGATATGGGACTTCGCCAAAAAGTGGGCGGTGCAACGCAGACAGTTAAAGGGATTTCAACTTTTGTCGTCATCCGGATCATTTATATATATATACTTGTATAACCCTATATCTATCTCGCTTAGTTTTAGGTTTTACATTTAACCGAATATGTGAACGCCAGTTCCTAACTTTTTACTCAAAATATCGTTCAACCTGTCAGATATGTTATTAAAATTCGAAAAAAATCTATTATTTGATCCTGGCAAGTTGCGGAAGTATAAATTCTTCGGTTAAACTCGACTTACTTGTTTCTTATATATTCATACAAAATAACAGTTAAAGTTTTGTATACCATATACACCACCATTTGCACAGGGTTGGAAACCGTAAGAACACCGAAATTTCTTTTGACGGGTTGAGTTGGTGTCGATAAAACCGAATTTCTAAAATTCAAATGAAATGCAGTTGAGTTTAAATAGAGACTTTAATTGCCTTTATGAACTTAAAGCCGTACTGCTAAGGGTTCAACACCTTAATTTCGAACAAAATCTCATGAAACGTATGTGGCATTTCCAAAAATATCCACCGATTTCGATAAGCATTCATCCACTTAGGTGGAAGTAAAAAAAATGTGCACATTCCAAGCCATTCGAAATGATGTCATAACATGGAATTGACTGCAAAATTAAAGACTTTTATTTACATACTGCGCCCAGACTGCTGTTGTCTAGAAATCCTTTTCTAAATTAGAACTTTTGGCAAGTAAAAGGCAAGGACAAGGAAGCTTAAACTCAAATATGCTCTATACAAATGTAAAATAATACAAGCGTTTAAGTAAAAATGAAAACAAAACAAAAGAAAAGACAAAATAAATATGCATAGGTATAACAGTTTTATGCATAAGCTTATAGTATACACATACATATGTATATGAAAATATATACCTGCTTCAGTACATTTTATGGATATCATCTTGTTACAATTTACAGATGACAAAACAATTCTGTTCACTTTAGTGCCAACTTCAGATTTAATTAAATAGACGCAATGCTACGGCGAATGGCTAAACACACATACTAGTACCATATATACACGCATACACACATATTTATATACTTTCCTGTACATACATGCATACATATGCACATCTAGCACTAACGGGCACATGCAAAAATGCTCAAATTTATGCGTTTGTATGTATGCGTGTGTGTATTCAGGTATTTACGAGCATGTGATGTTGGCTTACGCGTAGCTGCGTGGGGTCTAGCCCCCTTACCCGACTCGCAAATTCCACCAACCATGGCGCCCTGCCTGGCATACAGCTGTTGCGCGTTTTCACACCCACTCGGCACGCCATCCACTCGTTGCTTAATTCCAGTACGAGTGTCTCAGCTGAAACACAACATAGCCGCCACAAGTGGCATGTCCTTAGACGCTGTCACGGCTGTGACGTCGCACACATCCACGAAGAGGCAAGCAATTGCAAAGGGAGCACATTGCCCGTAGGCAAACGTGGTAGTTGTTGTTGCCATTGCTATTTACCTTGGTGCGTGCCTAAGTCTAACTGAATGTATCTAGGCGTGTGTGGGTGTTTGTGTGCGTGGCATTGCTGTTTTTACTGTCATGCCACAGAAAGCAGTAGCGAAAATATTATTGTTGCTTTTATTTACTTAAAGAAATTATAGTACTCGTGTTTCCTTGTTGACAATAATTTCATCTTTATACCTGCTTGGGCAGTAAAGCGAGCTCATCAAAAGAATGCCTAGCCGCGCCTGGGCAATCGGCGCTGGACGTGCGCTGCGTGACTCATCAGCAGCGCCATGCCAATAGTCCTCACTCGGCTCGTTGCTGTGCGAATGTATTAACCTCATCCTAGAGCGCGCTGAAGTGCCTACAGGAATTTTATATTCCCGCTATTACTTCTGCCGAAATTCGCTCACGGGCGTGCGAATAGACATGCCTCATCCTCGTCGTCGTCATCGCTGTCGTTTTCATTCTCGTCATTGGCATCCAGAAAGCATTCGTATGCACATATTTTGGTGCCTAAAATAATCAAATCACACATACACACACACGCACAATCATCCAAGTGCATGTGGGTGCCGGTGTCCGTGGGCTGTGGGCGCGGTCATGAATCCATTATGCATGTACGCATGTATTAGTTGTTAAAGAATTCGTCGAATAAATGCATAAAATTTGCTCGGCTCGGCTTCGCATTTGTCCTAACTGAAATTGTACAGATTCTCGTGTAAATATCATTCAATTCGCATAAATCTGCATGTGTATGCGTGTACGATTGACTGACTACATTGTAAAGAAAACAATCATTTGAATTCCATCAGCCAGCAAACCGCGAAACTGCCTACCAAACCTAACTTTGGTGCGTTCGTCCCTCCATCCGCCGGTTTACTTCTTGGGCAGCTTGTTCATGCGTCGGTCCAAACGTACAGCAGTCCCTCGATACGCCGGTCCGTTCGTTGACTCCATCCACTGGTTCGTTCTTTCAACCGCCCCTCCATCCGCCAGTCCGTCCATTCAGTCGTCTCTCCATCCTCCGGTTCGTTCATTCAATTGTCCCTTCATCCGCCAGTCCGTTGTACCAGTCGTTCCTCCATCCGTCAGTCCTTTCATTCAACCATCCCTCCATCAGTCAGTCCAATCGTTCGGCCATCCGTTAGCCGGTCTGCCGGCTGTTTATTTATTCTTTGTATACTTTGCGGATGAAGACGCTAAAACATCATACCAAAGTTTTGCCGTTGTTTGATTTGCCGCAACTCAAAGATAATTGGATCAGTTTAGTATTGTTTTTAATACCACACAGACGCGCGTTTCATGTAAATAAAATATGACGATAATTTTCAGCAGAATTCATACAATTTGTCGTGAATACTTTGTCTAAAGGAATCAAAAACCGTTTTCCTCCTTTTTACAATCATTTTCAGTAATTCTTTATTATATGCTTAAATATTGGGAAAACGTTGCGAAATTTCAGGTTCTCATATTTCCACATCATTTTGACGCCACGTCGAATCGGCAATGCAATAGACGCTGAGTAATGAACTTAATTGCTTTGGAAACAAGACTGTCTGTTCGAAAAGCCAGAAAATCCTGCACAAAGTGTAAAGGAAAGCGCATGAAGACTGCGGTAAGACCAAAAGTGATGGGAACAGTACCGCGCTTACCTTTTTAAAGATGGGATGCTAAGTCGCGAAGACTGTTTGTTTGATAAGACGAGATATCGGGTTTTGTCTTCGTTCCCAACCAGACCCATACGCTTCGCTTCCTTTACCGGAAGCAGAACTAACAGACGTATGTTGAGACCAATTATATCAATATCATCGAACAAGTCGCACGATAGGCAGTCGGCTTGTCTGAAACCGCGTTTGGTATCGAATTCTTATCCTTCCCGATCCTGACAGAGCTTTTGATATTGATCAACGTCAGTTTACAGTGTGGGAATACCAAATTCAGACATCGATGCATAAAGGCAGCTCCTTTTCGTGCTGTCGTTTGTGGTATGGTGAATATAGGGTCAGTTATTGATTTTCTGGGCCTAAAGCCACATTGATAATCAGATCTTTGAAGGTGGGTTTTAATCTTTCATACAATACGCTCGACAGAACCTTATACGCGATATTGAGGAGACTTAAAAAGAGAGTGTTCAAAGGGTACGGACGTGTTATTTAACTCGCTCCGTGAATCTTTACAAAAAAAAATTAATCATAAAACCAAAGTAAAACAAAAAAAAACAATTTATAAATTGTAAACAAACATTTAAAACAGTGCACACAAATTAATAATAATAAACATAAACAATTAGTGCACGAATCAACAAGTGAAAACAAAAAACAAAACAAAAATCAAACAAACAATAATGAGTGCTTCGCAGCCTCATCAGCAAGGCCGTAGGCATTCCTTAAATGCCTACTTCAGCTTTGTCGACCCAAACAAACAATCACAACTACTTGCTGCAAATACAAAAGTGTAACGGCGATGATGAGTTCATCGCGGCGATCAGCTGAAAAGGAGTCGAAGCACAAAGAAACGCAGTCAGCAGTAGCAGCGAAAACAAACAATCGGCAATAACAAATGCCCTGACACCAACCAGCCTGCAGGTGACCAACAAACTAACGAGCAGGCAAAGAAGAAAATCACAAGGCAAGGTGAGAGTGTTACCAACAAAAAAAAAGCCCGTCTGTACAAACAGGCATTGACCGCTACGTCAATATAAAGAGGAAATTAAGTCCTTCTAAAATCAGCGGTCAATCCTAAAAAATTTCAAGGGCAGTTGATTAGCCACACCAAATACAAAAATAAAACGGAAGTTTTAAAATGGCAACAGATTTGCCCGAAAAACCCAATACTAAGCAAATGGTCCAGACGACGATGCGAAAGGGTACCACCACAGTCGTTCATGCCAAACCACCTCCGATATATTTGCGCGAGCGTAGCAGTAATACTCTTGTTGCGAATTTTAAGTGAAATTGTTGGCCTACTAACAATTTTCATATAGCTGCACTTTTGAAAAAAGGGCAATATAGACGAAAACAAAAATTCAGTCCTACACTGAAAAAAGTTTCATGGAAATCGTTAAATTTTTGTCGAATAAAAAACAAAATTATTATTATTCGTATCAACTGAAGAGCTCTAAGGGCCTAGTTGTTGTGTAATCAAGGGCATAGAGTCCGCCGTAGTAGACTCTAGTGAAGTGAAAGAAGCATCATTGGAGGAATGTGGTTTTGGAATTAAAACAGTTGTAAATATATTTAATAGAAACAAAGTACCACAGCCAATGTTTAAAATTGAATTGTTGCCGAAATTTTTCGAATCAACTAAAAAAAAATGGAGCACACATCCTATATACAATCTGAAATATTTGCTGCGATCGCAGAGATAACTGTGGAAGAACACATAAAAGACAATGATCCGGTACAATGTACTAAACTGCAAGAATATGGGCATACTTTCAAATCATATTGCACTCTACTCCCCCCAGTGTTTGTGTGTATGTGGTGATCTACATCCCACTTCCCGAAATGCACCCTTAAGAAGAAGAAGAAATTATATAAAAAAATGCAGCAATTGTGGAGGAAATCACACTGCTAAACTACAGGGGTTTGTCCTGTATATAAAGATTTGACAATCGAAGTTGTCACAGGGCATTCAAGCACGTCGTAACCAAATGTTTACAAACACCCCGAATGAACATTATAGCAAAAAAAAAAAAACCCTCAGAGAAAAAGTTCAAATCCTATTACTTCTATCAGTAATAATATGCAAGGAAGCTATGCAAATGTGGGTGAAAGGCAACACTGTGCAAATGCAACTGCCGCAAAATCCTCCAAATGGAGGTATTGAAAACTATGATTATAAATCTTACACACGTGTATGACACAACTTATGGCTACCATGCAAAACATGATCCAAGAAAAATTTTGTGTTTAATAAAATCACAAAAATCCAAATGCTGCAAAATTTATTAAGTAAAAAAATGAGCTTTACTAAATATCTGTATATGGAATGCCAACGTGTTAACCAACATAAATTAGAGATTATCAGATTTCTGTCTGAATGAAAAGAATATTGATGTAATGCTTATATCAGAAAACTCATTTAACAAATAAAAATAATTTCAATATTCCGGGATTTAGGAGTCTATGTCACAAATCATCCAGATGGAAAAGCGCATCGGTGGCACGGCAGTGTTGATTAGAAATCGTTTAAACCACTATGCCCTAGAAATCGGCATGCTACTCCACAGTATACAAGCTTACAACAATTTCACTCAAAAATCGGGTTGTGACTTAAACCTTTACTGCTATATTACTGTCCACCTCGTTTTACAAATTACAGAAATCGAATTAAAGACTTTTTTTGGACCACTAGGTCAAAAATTTCTAGCAGGTGGAGATTATAACGCAAAACACACGTACATGGGGGCTCACGTCTTATTAATCCGAAAGGACGACAGTTGTACTACACTATTATGAATAAGAATAATAGCTGGATATAATATCTCCTGGTAAGCCGACATACTGGCCCAGTGATAGAAGAAAAATACCAGACTTAACAATAGATTTTGCTGTAGTCAAAAATATAGATAGATCGCTTTATGACAGCTGATACATGTACAGACTTATCATACTGATCATTCTCCTGTACTAATAAAGTTATACGAACAGCCCATGATATTTGAGCCAAAAGTTTCTCTAACATCACATAAAACTAACTGGTTGAAATATAGAAAGTATATCAGCACCCACATCAATATAGATTGCAAAATAAATACAGGAAGAGACATTGATGAAAATATAAGAGAAAATTAATGACGTAATAACTAATGCAGCTGTATTGGCAACACCAAAAAGAAATAACAAACCAGTTGGTTTTTAGAAAGATCACCAATAATGAATAAGAGGAAACTTGTAAATGAGAAAAGGCGAGCTAAGGCGGGAATGGCAGTTAAGTCGATCCCCTTCAACTTTGCTTCAACTGAAATCTGCTGTACGAAAGTTAAAAAAAAAAGCGCTTAAATGCGAAGAGGAACACAACACTGAAAATTATATAAAGAAACTGTGTCCAAATTCTCGCAAACAAAATTCTCTTTGGAAAGCACAAAGTCTTTCAAGCCACCAGTAGATTCCAACATGCCTCTAGACAGTTGAATGGTAATTGGGCAGTAGTGATGAGGACAAGGCAAATTGCTTTGCAAATCACCTAGAGAAAGGTATTTCAACCCAATTGCCCAAAGAACAAAACTTTTGAGTTTTTTTGCCAACCTTGCCCAATACCGTAAAAGAGTCGCATGTGTCGATTAGGACTTCTACTTCTGAAGTTACTAGAATAATAAAAGAGCTTAACCCAAAAAATCACCTGGACATGATAATATTACCCCCAAAAATGCGTGGGGGGGGGGTGTAATTGAGTTACCAAAATATTGCCGTAAAGGTGCTCTCTTTGCTCTTCAATGCAATTCTTAATCTCGCCGGACACTATCCAAATTCGTGGAAAAAGTCGCAGATCATCTTGGATAGACAAAACCTGGGAAAGACTTAACACAGCCGTCTTCATACAGACCAATCAGTCTTCTACCCTGTCTTTCTAAGATATGTTGGAAAAATTGTTACTATCAAAGATGACTCCTTTCCTCAACGAAAATAATATAGTACCCCCAAGTGCACCAATTTTGGGTTTTCGTGAAAAAAACATAGCACGATTTGAGCAAGTAAAATGAATTACTAACGAAATAAGAAGAGCATTTGAGCACAGGGAGTCTATGTTCAGCTATATTTCTAGAACGTGGCTCAGGCGTTTGATAAGGTATGGCATGAGGGGCCTTTTATACAAGATTAAAAAATATTCTGCCTTCAAAATTATATAAAACATTGGAATCGTATTTAAAAAATAGAAAATTTATAGTAAAAGTTGGGAGATTTCATATCTGATGAATGTACACATAAGGGCTGGTGTACCCCAGGGCAGTGTTCTAGGGCCCAACACTATACAGCATATATACAGCAGATCTTCCAACAGCTTAACAATGTATTAACTTCTACTTTTGCGGACGACACAGCTATAGTGAGCCGTAACAAATGCCACATAATAGCATCAAGAATATTCGCCGAGCACTTTAAAGTTTGTCGAAGAATGGGCTAGCTAACTAGGCGTATAAAGGTAAATGAACAAAAGTGTAAGCATGTTTACATTTCGCTTAGACCAAAAATGTTCCCGGCAATAAAAATTAACAATATTTTAGTACCACACGCGAATGAAGTAACCTATCTTGGGTATTCACCTAGATAGAAGACTTACGTGGAAAAAAACATATATCTAGTAAAATAAACTTGCATCAAGATAAGAGCTGCAAATTTAAATTGGCTGATTAATAATAAAAACTCCAAACTTAGCCTAGGACAACCAAAGTGCTTTTTACTATAAATGCGGTCATAAAGCCGATTTTGGATGTATGGCCATTCAACTGTGGGGTACGAACCTGTGCAAACTAATATAGACATAATACAAAGGTTCCAATCAAAAATGCTTAGATCAATCACGTGTTCACCATGGTACATGCGATAATGAGAATATCCAATAACTTGGGAAAGAACCTTGGTTATTTCTATGGTAAGGAAAGAAGTAGAAGACAGCAGAATTAAATATATATGTAAACTCCGTGATCACCCAAACCCTTTGGCTAATGCTTTGGTACATTCCTGCAATCAAACACGCCTTAAAAGAAGAGATATGCCCGCGTACTGAGGAGCAATGTATCACCAAAACACCTCAATCATTTGCTTGAGCGTGTCTAGTTTTTAAATAGGTTTAAGATTTTATTACTTATTGTTAGGCTTTAAACACACAAAAAGCAGATTCAATAAATAAAAAGATTTTGAAAAAAAAAAAAAAAAAAAAAAGGAGACTTATCCCACAATAGTTGGCGTAGATTGCGAGGCCTCTACTTTTGTGTAATGGGCAGAGTAAACTTAAACTCCAATCGTTGGGCATGCTTTCGTTCGACAATATTCTTCCAAGAAGCTGGTACATGTTCTTTATCAGTTCTTTGGCGCCCTATTTGATTAGCTCGGCCGGCAATTCATCGGTCTTCGTCGCTTTGTTGTTCTTCAGGAGGGGATTCTTTTATATATGGCTCAAGCAGCTCACGACTTTCGGTCTTAGACCAAGTATCCTCTGCGTATCCAAGGAATATCCGTTTGAAGGAGAACTGAATTGAGAAGGCAAACCATCCCTTCTCAGGGTTGTGCGCTAGTTTTAGGACCCCCCTCGTAAACAACGCCTCCCATTAAGAAAAAGGCAGGAGCTTACACTACAGTCACTTTATTTAAACTTCCTTTCCCAGAAAAGGAAACTCGCCTTTTGAAGTCACTTTTCCAGTGGACACACGTGAAATCGATGCTTCGTCTTAACTTTAAAGCTCCCAATGAAAACAAAAACAAAAATAACTTAACTACCGAAAAAAAGCTTAACTAACGGCGTCTTTACTTCGATAATTTCAGTCTTGACCTTCTGACGTTCGCTTGGTTGTCGATGCCACTTGCAAGCTTTGATTAAAGGCCAAACCAATGGAATACTAAAAGAAAGAGAAAAGTAAAAAGGAAATACGTGTTTATGTGGCGTACATGATAATGAAGTTGCGAAAGGAACACGAAAAATAACAAAGTGGCCAACGGCAATGGCAGAAACCTTTTTGTCAGGGCTTGTCTAAATAACGTGGCCAACATTTAGAACGCCCAATGAGCCTAATATGCAACATTCATGGAGCGGTGGCGCTGCCATTTGTTGGCCGTCATCACGTCGTTGAGAGCGGGTATCGCATTGCATGAGATCGATGGGATGGCTGTTGCCGCGCGCTGGAAGTGCCGTCAAGTTGCAAGTTGAGGAAGCACGTGCACCGCAAAATGGAGCCTCGACATGACTGCTATGTATAAATATTCGAAATTCTGTGCGCGTGGTGTGACACCCGGCCGCGTTTGCGCCTCCCCAAAGTTTACTTACGCATAGCCGTAGCAGGCTGGGCGTGAGTGTTGTATACCCTGCAGCGAAACGTCAAATTAGTCGCGGATGATATTGACGTGAACTAGTTACAAAAGCATCATATTTATACCACTTATTAGAGATTTCCTTTAGATATGTAGTATAGCATAATTCTATCAGCAAATTCGTTTTTCACAATAAAATTTAAGAGGTCTTGAGTAGTTCCTTAGGATATACTTGTATTAAGAACTCAACTGATAGGTATCCGTTCTGAGCAGGTACGAAACTGCCATATTCCTAACCAAAATCCGATAATTGACATTTCGTAGAGCAGCCAACGAGAAAATCTATTATTTAATTGCAGAAAAAATACCAGTTAGCTGACTAATTGGGTTCGAGTACTTACGAGTACTAGTTAGAAAGTACTATGTAACAAGTTGAATTCTCTGTAGGATACCTATACTCCTTTTGTACATATGTATGTATGCGTGTGTGAACTTTTGAAGTACTTACATACATATATCGAAATATGATGCTCGTACTCGTATTAAGGCTGGCTTCCTCCGTTTTTTCATCTTTTGCCAAAAAGTTGTAATTAATCAATCAAAAGAAACTTTTGCAGCATCACGTGATTTCCGTACAAGATAAGTGCTATACGTATGTATCTTCGAGTTTGTTTGTTGGAGTATGTATATCTATAGAAATATATGTACATATATATATCACCATGAAGGCATACTTTGAGAGCTGTAAGTATTTGGAATAATAAATGCGAATACCTCGAAATAGTATACCATTCCTTTATGGATTTGATCGCTATATGAATAGTACATTCGAAAACTTTGCTCACTTTGAACAATCAGTTTTGTCTGTTTTGTACAAAAATGATATTTTCCTCACACTGTAACTAATTTGATACGAAGAGCTTGTTATACCTTGCAGAGAGTATACTAGGTTCGCCACGAGATTACCATCATACCAAAGCATAAGGCTGCATGGTAAACTGTTCTATTTGACAAGATATCTTCACGAATTGTAGCACAAATCATTATCCAAGGCAGCGCTACAATCCTCAAACATATTGTTGTAGTGAAAACTGTCGCTTATAGCTGTCATGCAAACTGACCGAACAAAATCGGGGTAAAGTCAATATTCACTATTTCTAAGATAATATAGCCCTCTTTACTTCGACAAAAACAATTGAAATTTCTAATTTTAACAATTTCCCAATCCACCGCTATTTAAGTATGATAGTCTATTCGCTTTATGCCAGTCGTTTGTTCGATTTGCCGAATCGATGACAGCTTCTTTTTCTGTGTAAAAATAGGAGAGCGGACTTCGATTTACTTTCGAAATTTTTAAAATTTAAAAATATACATATATATGTATCAGTTGCCATACAATGACTCTTGTTTTGGACTCCGCGCATTACCCCCGACCATCAAACTTTTTATAAAATATTTAATTATTTTGCAAGTACACAAGTCTTACTTTTAATCACATACTATGAACATAAATATTATTTATACATATATACTAAAAAACGCCATGAAAATAGATAGGGAAATAAGCTGTGTTCTCACTACATACATACATAAGTATGTGCTAACATATGTAGTAATTGCTCTCAAGGTGGCATTTACCCTTGCCAATGACCTCACCAGCTGCTTTCGCAACAATATTAGAGCAAAAATATGTACCACTTGCGTACTATTGTATGAGATGCTACATAATTGCAATCTGAGGCGCGCGCAAAAGCAGGGCGCAACACATTTGAATGGGTAATAAATTAAACGACAATTTACACTTTTAACATTACTGTGTGTACTTGCAGCCAAGAGAGGGCCGCTTGTTGTCGCTGCCATACAAAGTGTTGTAGGTGTGCTTAGCTTTAGTTAACTCGTACGTGTGACTTTGTATAAGTGTGTGTGTACGCACATACACATACACAGAAAAAGTGCAAATAACCCGCACTTGCTTGTGCCATCATTTAAACGCTTTTTCCCATACACACTCGTGTTTTTGCTTTTATATACAGTTGGACATACACACATCCATACAAATGAAAGCTCTCTGTGTAGCTTGCAAGTGTGTCACTCGGCGAACTCTTTACATCTCAGCACGCATATTCCACATGAAGGAGTTTGAAATAAAAATGCCTTGGAGAATTGAAAGCAAAAACAGGTATAAATATTTATTCGCATATATTTAAGTATATGTATGTTTGTATATGTGAATACACTCAAGAAAAATGTTATTGAATGTGAAAAGAAGTTTGTTATTAAAAACCACTGCCAAGATAAATTATTTGAAATAAATATCGAAGTGTTCGTTGAACGAATTCGAATTTATGCGATATACGACTTGTAGCCATTTATAAGTTATACTAAAACCATGAGTACTACGAGTTGTCTCCATGATGGAGCAACTTAGTGTTATAACCAGACAACTCAGAAGTTTACAGAAGTTTGATGTTATAACGGATGATCCAAGTAGAGGTACTTTCTTCAATAGCCTTTTTTAGCAGATCACGCAAGAGTCGTGTCAAACTGTCATGTTATGTTTGTTCAGTATTGGCATTTCATCATGGAAGAGCTTACGCGTTCGACCTTGCGTAGTGGCATCGAGCCCAGTTTTGTTCAGTGATGAAGCCCATTGCTGGCTCCGGAGATAATCGTCAAGAAATAAATGCCAAGGAATATTCTGTCGAATGATAATAAACATTCACATTAAATTTTAAGTTTTTGTGTTTTTTTCTTTAAAAAAGTAGAGAGCCTCGTAATAGAGCACGCTTTTTATACTCGAAACGCCTTTAAATACAATTTACCTTGTTTGCAGTGACTTAAAATATTCCACTTGGCCAAAACATAGAATCAAATCACGTTTATTTTTCATAACTTTCGACGAGAATGAAGAAATGCTAAAAAAATATTATAACGGTACTTCGAAAAACATCTATAATATTGTGACAACTGATGAATCTTGGATCTACGCGTATGAGCCCGAAAGTAAACGGCAGTCGACTATATATGTGTTTCCAGATTAGCCGAATCCAACAGAATAGTTGGCGAATGGAGCACTTCAAAGCAAATGGTTGCCAGTTATTTGGAAAAACTGGTCATATCGCAACGATACCACTAGAACAACACAAAATAGTAAATTCTTAGTGGAACACAATCATTTATTTGCCAGTTGTCTTAGAAGAAATCACGAAACCTTACCGCTGAAGACGGATCACTCTTCACCATGCGAGCTCTCACACACATCGACTGGAAAAATTACATTTTCGAATACTCAGTACATCGATTTGATGAGTCATCCCCCTAACAGTCCTGATTCGGCACCAAATGTTTTTCGAAACCTTAAGAAGCGGTTGATGCGACCAGAAGCCTTGTCTTGGTCATATGTACTATACCTCAATCGGAGTGACAAAAGTGCTTCCGAAATTGATTCAAACGCACGCAGCAGAGTATAGAACTTAATGGAAAATATTTTGAAAAGCATTAAAGCGATTTCCGATTATTAATATTTTTCTTTTGTTCTCTAATCCCGTAAAATAAAAGGCAACCTCCGTAAATATGTATAGAAATTTAAACACAGTTAAATATTTTAAGGTTAGAAGTGTTCTCCGAAGGCGCTAAAAAAGATTGTCTAATGCTGCAGTAATTCAGGCGTAAAAACTGAAAAAGGTAAACTCTGTACCTGCAGATATTGTTCATACTATAAAAGCCTCCGTTTAAAAAAATTCAAAGTTTGGTAAATAACTCAGTTACACTTTAAATATCTGTAACTCAAAAGCTATTTGAGATCTCAACTTAAGTTTTAAGTATTTTATTTTTTAAAGTCTAATCTATTGAAATCTGAAAAAAATTATTTTATCTGTTTTATTTGTTGTTAGCTTTGTCTTCTAAAATATATATTCACTTATTTTCGAATCATCTTTTTCTCAGTGTATGCACTTGTGCCCTTATTATATATTCCTAGTTCATACAAATTTATGTACCATATATACTCATATCTACGAATGTATGTAGACAGATTTAGTAGTTGCTAAGTGACATCACTTAACGCACAGATGTAAGTGGAGTGTCCCTTTCATTATGTTAATCCAGCGTTTTTGCCCATAATTTTGTAAGAATATTGCAATTAAAAGTATATAGTATGAAATGAAATTTGAAGTGCCACTTTTGTAGAGTGTAATTGTAATTGTGGAGAATTTGTTATAACGGGTGATTTTTTTGAGGTTAGGATTTTCATGCATTAGTATTTGACAGATCACGTGGGATTTCAGACATGGTGTCAAAGAGAAAGATGCTCAGTATGCTTTGACATTTCATCATGAATAGACTTACTAACGAGCAACGCTTGCAAATCATTGAATTTTATTACCAAAATCAGTGTTCGGTTCGAAATGTGTTTCGCGCGCGTGTTTTGTTCAGCGATGAGGCTCATTTCTGGTTGAATGGCTACGTAAATAAGCAAAATTGCCGCATTTGGGGTGAAGAGCAACCAGAAGCCGTTCAAGAACTGCCCATGCATCCCGAAAAATGCACTGTTTGGTGTGGTTTGTACGCTGGTGGAATCATTGGACCGTATTTTTTCAAAGATGCTGTTGGACGCAACGTTACGGTGAATGGCGATCGCTATCGTTCGATGCTAACAAACTTTTTGTTGCCAAAAATGGAAGAACTGAACTTGGTTGACATGTGGTTTCAACAAGATGGCGCTACATGCCACACAGCTCGCGATTCTATGGCCATTTTGAGGGAAAACTTCGGACAACAATTCATCTCAAGAAATGGACCCGTAAGTTGGCCACCAAGATCATGCGATTTAACGCCTTTAGACTATTTTTGTGGGCTACGTCAAGTCTAAAGTCTACAGAAATAAGCCAGCAACTATTCCAGCTTTGGAAGACAACATTTCCGAAGAAATTCGGGCTATTCCGGCCGAAATGCTCGAAAAAGTTGCCCAAAATTGGACTTTCCGAATGGACCACCTAAGACACAGCCGCGGTCAACATTTAAATGAGATTATCTCCAAAAGTAAATGTCATGAACCAATCTAACGTTTCAAATAAAGAACCGATGAGATTTTGCAAATTTTATGCGTTTTTTTTAAAAAAAAAGTTATCAAGCTCTTAAAAAATCACCCTTTACTAACTATTAAATATGAATAATAATTAATAAGATTTGAGAAGATCTGAAGAGTGAGTAATTAGTGTACGAAATTTCTTATAATGTTTTGTGTCTTCCTGAGGAAAATTGAGATATATTATAAGCAAAAAAAATAAGACTTTTTTCATAATTCTAAAGTTTTTAAGTTTTTTCTTCAAAATCTATGTCGCTCCCCTCAAAGTGATCTCCCACGCTCCCAATACACTTGTACCAACGTTTTTTCCAACCCTCGAAACAGTTGATTTCCGGAAAAGCCACCACTGCACGTAGCGATTCACTTTTAATATCTCCAGTTGACTCAAAACGATGTCTCCGTGGCGGTCGTTTGAGTTTGCTGAATAGCATGAAATCACATGGAGTTAATCAGGCGAAAACCTCGCAAATAATCAATGCAGTATGGGACGATAACTTATCGTGTTGCAAAATCCAAAGATTATCGCCCATAATGGTAGGTTCATTTAACGAACAGCTCGTAAACGTCGCATAACATTCAAATAGTATTCCTGGTTGACAGTTTGACAGTTTGACAGTCGGAAAGCATTTGGAATGCACCAAACCTCGATAATCGAAGAAAAGTGTCAACATATCCTTGATTTTTGATCTGCCTTGGAATGGCTTTTCGGGTTCGGATCACCTTTGCCAAGATATTCGGCCGACTGATCGTCTATTTCCGGGTCGTAAGCATAGTTCCAATACTCATCGTACTCATAATTCAAGACATCTTGGTAGTCGGAAAGCATTGTTTCACAGACATTAAAACGACGCTGTTTCTCGAAAAAATTTAGTGTTTTGGGAACCAACCGTGCTTTCACTTTGCTTCTTTCAAAATGCTTTTTACTGATCTTTCCGATATTCCAAATATACCTGTAAGATCCCTGACTGCTGATCGTCGATTATGAAGCACCAATTTCTTTATTTTAGTGATGTGTTGATCATCGGTTGTTGTTGATCGCCGTCCTGGACGTGGTTCGTCGTCAACACGTTCTCGCCTTCTTAAATAATTTGTAGGAGTCAATCTTGCTCGCGACAATCAATTATCACCATTCGCACAAAATTTAATGGATCTTCATTGTTGAATAATTTATTTCATCGTATAAATCGCTGAGTGCACTTTATCATCAGAATGGCACTGATTGTCATGCCAACTAGGAAAAAAGTTATTTCGAAGAATGTGTTCCCTCCTGAAATTTAAATAAAAAAGTCTTATTATTTAGCCCACAGTGTGGGTGTATATTTAAACTCCAGTTATTCCGAGTAATCAGTTCACAACAGATTTAATTAAACTGGCTTTGCTTATTTCTGAGAAATATTTTCATTTCGGACTGAAGTAATATTTGGCAAAGTCTAGTACGACCTATTATATACGAGTATAATGCCCAGTGCACACAAATGCGTACCTACACAACTGTAAATATAAATAAGTTAACGTCGTTAAATATACGCAAAAGCCGAAAATAAACTAGAATGTCGAAAACTGCAAACTTTCCAGCGGATTTTCCGCGCATTTAGCGAAAGTTTTTAGGGAAAATGCCGGCGTTAATTTATAGCAAGCTTGGGAGTGATTAACGACTTAAACGTACATAAATGCAAAATTAAAATTGTTTGTACTAAATACTAGTTGCCTACACACGAGCCAAAGTCAGGACCGCCCGTCGATTGCCTTGAGTGCGTGACTGACGCGTGGTGTGTTGTGAGTTCAAGTTGTAGGCGCGGAGAAAATGCATTAAAAATGAGAAAATAGTTTTCTTTTCTTGAGTGCAAAGAGTTTATTTCGAGCTTAAAACAAATTTCATATTTTTTAAATCCATCTCTTGGGCATCGACCGCTTTTCCATTTGTGGTTTAGTACTTGGAAACACGGCCATATTCTGTTTTCGAAATTTCAAAAAAAGAAGGAACATTAAGTTATACTGTATCAAAGAACGGTGCCCGTCCTTGATTTTGATCCTTTAGTTGTATGGTCCCTATAGCATAGAGCTTGTACCAATGCCTCAGAAAGAAACTCAATTTTCTTGATAATATCTCGTCAAATGAAAAAGCTGTTCATACAAGCATTTGATTCCGATCCTTCCCTTGTACTGACAACTATATAAGTAAGTGATCCGATATCGACGACAGTCCCAAATCAGCATCTTATTGGGAAAAAAGGACACGTGCAAAATTTCGGATTGATATTTCAAAAATTAAGTGGCACCTGTCTGCCACAATCGATTGTACTCGTCACACTGATCATTTATACGAGTATATATATTTTATAGGGTCTCTCGACGTTTCACACTGGGTGTTACAAACTTAGTGGAATGTTTAGGGTATGATGAGATCTCAAAAGTTGTGCTTGGTGACTCATATAGGGTAGGAAACGGCCGGACGGCGGCGTTATTAGATCGTACTTTTTTCGTGATAAGCAAGACCGGCACGTTACTGTGAATGGGAATCGCTACCGCTCCATGATCATGGATGATATGGACTCGGACAATATGTGGTTCCATCAGGACGATGCCACAACCACAAAGCGAATGTCACAATCGATTTATAGAAAACCAAGTTCGGTGAACGTGTTATCTCACAAAATGGCCCAGTAAATTGGCCGCCTCGTTCGAGCGATTTGACGCCGTTAAACTATTTCCTGTGGAGTTATGTTAAGTCTTTGGTCTATGCCAATAAGCCAGCGACCACTGATGAACTTCTCACGTATATCGAACGTGAAATTGCAGCAGTATTGGTCAATTTATGCTTCAATACCGTCAAGATTTGGGTTCAGCGTCGGTACTTCTACAAGCGTGCCTGCGATGGCAATGACAAAAAATTTGATTCGAGTGATATCCTTTTTGTTTTATTTCAAAAAAATTTTGTAGCGTTCTTATTGGAAAACCCGTTATAAATATGTTTTCTACATATACTTGTAGTACAAATGTTAGTGATGACTTGAAGTTTTCCTAAAGCTGGTATACCATATGAATATGTTCAACAACATAAGCGTGTAATTGCAAAATTATGCTTAGACCACACTGCAGCACATTGTTAGATACTAATAAACTAACAGATTTTCAAAGAATGTGGTTTCTTAAAATTCAATTTTAGTGGCGCGTTAAGAGTTTTTCGCACAAAGCTAATCATCTATTTATGCTCATACAATACCACGTAAATACAATGTATGAAAAGAAGAAGCAAAAAGAAGCGACATTTAAATAATATCTCGAAAAAGATGGCAGTGATATGAAAAGATCGGCAAACTATTAATTTGCATTGGAAATTTGAGATTTCTATGGCGTTTGCTCAACATACTACATACAAATCTGTGAATCGCATTTTATTTTTAGCGTGTGGATATTCCGCTGCAAATCAAAAATTGAAATAAGGCAATAAATAAGAGCGAAAAAAAGTTTCCGCCCGGTAGTCGCCAGCATTTGGCTGGCTCGTGACGCCAATTTCGCCCACCATTTTTTTCGTGAATTTTTATTTTTTTAATTTTTGAATGTCTATTATTTGGCAAGCGAATTGTTTTATTTTCGCGTGATTTTCGAAGCGAACGAATATTTGTTTTTTTTTTTAATATACTCGTATAGTTAGAACATATAACTGCGTCAGTATGCAAAATTTAGCAAATATTAACAGTTAGATTTTGCTTTGTTCACAATTTTATGCGAATGAAATTTAATGTTTTCACATAAACTCAACAATGCGGAAACTTTTGTGTAGAACACATAAAGCAAATTTGGAGCGTTAGAAGTGTAAAGAACGGCATATTTAACTGTTAACAGGTTTTTAGCGATTTTATGACACTCCATAGTATAATGGAGCCATCAATGATGCATAATTTGAACAAAGCACCTACGTTTTCCGGATATTGTGGCAAAACGCTTATCATGCAAATGTTTCACAAGCGAATTTGGCAGAATTATCACCGAATTACTTAATAATTTATACATAGTACATATGTTGAATTTAGTTAACAGCATTTGTCAACAGGTATCGAGTCAATTAACTCCCTCACAGAGTTCAATTAACTATTTACGGTTATTATTTCTTATTGAAATCAATACCAATAAACGTTTATTTATGTTATTAGTTGTTTGTGTCTTAAGTTCTATGCCAAAAATAGCTTAGATGTTAGATTTGCTATTTTTGTTAACCCCAATTAAAAAACAAGTATGAAATTTAGTTTGACAAATTGGGGCAAATTGTTGGATTTATGCATTTTTTCTTTTTAGGAGATACGGAAAACAAAAAGAACAAGTTTAATCTGAAAACTGCTTTCTCGATATTGCCATTTGAAGCTTACCTCAGCTAACAGCAAAAGAACGCTCTACTCGATTAAGATTTCAAATGGAATATATAATAATAAATCAAAGTTGCCTTAAAAAAATAAAAAAAACATTATCGGTAGTCCTTCTGAAAAAGATAAAGATACTTGAGTGGTTACTGATGACTGACAAGGCAATTAGCCGGCCGGCTGGTTATAAACAGAGCTGCACCAATATGGTCTCCTGGGCCCAGCAAAACGCAGTAGCGGAGGCCTGGTTGTTATACCCTGAACAGGGTATTTTAAGTTTGTCACGATGTTTGTAACACGCAGAAGGCAGCATCGGAGACCCTATAAAGTATATATATAAATGATCAGTATGCTGAGTCGATTTAGCCATGTCCGTCTGTCTGTCCGTCCGTCTGTCCGTCTGTCTGTCTGTATATATACGAACTAGTCCCTCAGTTTTTAAGATATCCTTTTTAAATTTTGCAAACGTCATTTTCTCTTCAAGAAGCTGCTCATTTGTCGGAACGCCCGATATCGGGCCACTATAACATATAGCTGCCATATAAACTGAACGATCGGAATCAAGTTCTTGTAAGGAAAACTTTGACATTTGATTTACCTTCACGAAATTTGGTAGAGATAAGTTTCTAGGGCAACAATGTAATATCCGAAGAAATTGTTCAGATCGGTTAATTGTAGCATACGAGTATAGTTGCCATACAAACTGAACGATCAGAATCAAAGCCTTGTATGGAAAACTTTGACATTTGACAATTTACCTTCACCAAATTTGGTATAGATTATTTTTTGGGGCAACAATGTAATCTCCGAAGAAATTGCTCAGATCGGTTAACTATAGCATATAGCTGCCATACAAACTGGACGATCGGAATCAAGTTCTTGTTTGGGAAACTTTCACATTTGACAATGTATCTTCACCAAATTTGGTATAGATTATTTTCTAGGGCAACAATTTATCCTCCGAAGAAATTGTTCAGATCGGTTAAATATAGCATATAGCTGTCATACAAACTGAACAGATAGTTACTAGCAGAAATGCACCTGTGAAAGGTATTGTGCTTCGGTGCAACCGAAGTTAACGTTTTTTCTTGTTTTTAGTCTTTCTTGAGCCACCTGCTTAAAATAAAACCACCTCTCAGAAACAATGGAACGTTAATCCACAGTGACACTCGCGTAAATTATTTCTGGATATTGAATTTAGTAAACCAAAAACGTACCTGTTTAGAATAGACTCTGACACATTAATCATAGATCCAGTAAGCCAACAGAGATTCCCCACATAAAACCAACCATATCTTTGATGGCAATTAAAACTTCTGTCTATATGGTTCGACCGTTTCTACAACAGTTAGTTCACGTAACTGAAACTCACTCGTATTTTTATTGAGCAAAGGACTATCTTCTCGGCACACACTACTTATGGCAGCTTAAGTGTTTGTCAAACTCTAATATGTAGTTCAGATTAGCCCCCTCAACATTACTATATGTTTTCTTATAATTTTACTCAACAATGTGTTACCCTTCCAAATATCGATATCGAACTTATATTGCGAATTGGAAAGGGAATTTTCAGTTAAATCACCTGATCCAAATGTCAGGCAATAAACACACTACAAAAAACGCTTTAACTCCTTAACTCTCTTATGACCAACAGCCTTCATTAACATGAAGGGCAAAAAAAATTAACCAGTTCGGATAACCCAATTTATATAAATATTTTTTTTTTTATAAAACACTTATAATTTTATTGGTTGGTCTTAGAATAAAACATAACAAAAAGCAATAACAAAGACACCTAGAAATATATCTCAGTATAACGGTAAAACTATCCTCATGAAAATTATTTTCGGATAATCGAGGAAGGCAAGTATGAAGCACCTGGAGCGTTCACTGGACGGGCAGCTGGTCGCGCGGCAGGAGACGAAAAGTCATGAACTGGTGCGGCGCCACCATCGTGCGATTGAGAGTTGCCACCCAATTGATCGTATTGCGACTGAATAGCACGTTGGGCATTAGCAGCATCTTCTGGTGTGCGGTACTTGACGAAGTGTACATCGGGTTTGTGACCTGTAAGGTCGTGTTGAGACTGCAATTTGTTAGCCAAATCACCCAAGTCGGCTTGTTTTTGTAGAACATAGATGGCGGTCTTCTGTTCGGCAGCAAGTCTGGCAAGATTAAGCGCGGCGTTCTCCAAACCATTACCTTCGGGTCCCTTAACGAAGACAACACGCAGATTCTTCTTCAATAAAGCGTCCAGGTTTTCGCTGCCGGCAGGTTCATTGAAGTCATTCTCATCAGCGCTGTAGGTGTAGAACTCCTTGTCGAATTCAGCGGTGGGTGCGGAGTAAGAAGGTGATACTTGTGTCGCTGCACCTCCTGGTCCACCATAACTACTCAATCCACCAAGTCCACCACTGCTGCCGCCTAATTCACCAAACCCATTATCGCCAAGTCCGCCACTGCCGCCGAGACCACCGACTCCTGAGGAGCCACCTGGTGCAAACGAGAGACCAGCGTCTGAGTGTCCTACAGGGCGATAGTTGTAGCCCAACTTATCCGCGCAGGCAACGGTGAACAAACATAGGACGATGAAGGCACGCATTTTGAAACAGTCGAAGGTGGTTTGAAACTGAATTTAGCTGAATGATTGCACTGTAATAGTTGTGTTTGGAATGATTAACGTATTTGAGTAGTGTCACTTTTATATGATCCGAAATTTTTTAAGAATTAGTTCTCAAACGCCCAAAAACAAAGTGCATTCAATCGTGCAAAAAAAAAAAAATTAAATGCATTCTACAATATTTCTTGGCGCCAGAGACAAATACATGCATATTTGTGTGCTTCCGACGAATTATGAATAAAGAAGGAAACAAGTAGTAGAGAGCATGCATGTTGCACATATAAATATGTATTTAAAAACGAATTATTAGACTATGCAAATTAATTTAGTTTTCTTTTGATTATTTTCGCAATTATAACAATCATTAAGTTATGAAATTTTTGAAATTTTACTTGAGCTTGTCCATAAATGGAGCCGATTCAGTTTTTTTATTATATTATATATGAATATCAACTATTAGGTCCACATTAGGCAGTATTTTCGTAGTTGGTTCTGGCATTGGAATGTATTCATGGGTTCCTACAAACATGTTAAGAAATATTTAAGAAATGTTGTTGCGAGCCTTAGAAGAATACAATATCGTCACCTGAAATGCAAAATAACGTATCATCAAAAAATTCGAAATTGAGTGTCTTATTGATTACGCTTCACTACTTCAAATTATATACATAATATTAAATATGTTCAACATTTTCTGGTTCTGCGGTCATATATAAACCAGTTTTAACCAATATTAATATTTTGTTTCACTCATGTTCCATTTTATTCCGTGTTTCATTCATGCCACTGTAAATTTCTGAAAATGTTGTTACGTTAATTTGCATTTCAGGTGACGATATGTATATAATATTTCTGTCATATTTCAAGTAAATATTTAATTTACAAAAAATTACATATTTTTTCTTACGGAAATATAATCGTAATGTGACTTGTGCAAATATTAAGATGTATTGATGACATTTGATGCATATGTTCCTTGGCACCATAAAAAATTGGGTATTATAGATGAGCGCAATCGAGTCAGAGACTCGCCACAACACGTTCAGTTGAAACTCCATAAACTGTCATAATTAAGGCACAAGTTAACACATAAAACTTTAATTTGGTAGAGAGGATTGCAGTAGCAAAGTTTATCAGTGGTTTGAAAATCGTTAAAAAGTGGATGTGAGCACGCCGTGTAAAAGATATAATGCTTATATCTTCCCAACCATTCACGCTATGGTATATCACCCAAATTTGCAGATGATAATTGTTTTCGACATCTCTTAAGACACACAGTCGCGGCAGTGTATAACAAGGTGAAATAGGATAATAATCTCGCCCACTTCCCATATATAATGCTTTATTAATTTGTTAAAAATTACTAAAAGTGAGATAAATAAATGGATGAAAAGGGCTCGCATCGCCCATTTTTAATAGAAATCACATATTTTCAGGCCTACTCGACCAATTTCAGCTAAATTCGGTAAATAACTTTATCTTGACATTTCTTTGTAACCTTTCTCTGCTCCCAATTTACTCTGACATTGATTCCTCAATTTCCAGCTGCTTCTAGCAATGATTTTGCGCTTAATAAATATAAAAGAAATTGGTCTACACCTTTGTAGAAACCTCACATCCCTAATGTAATGAATTGTAATCCTCTGTTTGACGTTTTCCATCTCAACTTAATATACAATATATATGTATAAATATATATACGTATACATCTTTCGTAAAAGAAACTACCCAAGTAATTTAGTAAGTAAGATAATATCTTAAAATAACGCTTCCTGAGTCCTAATAGTTAGATAACACCAGGAAGTGGGTGCATGACCAAACAAATTAAAAGAGATTCTATAATAGCTCTTTAGCAAAGACAAACGCTGGAGCTTATTTCTAGGCGTAAACGGACGTTTTATGAGACAAACAATAATAAGTTTGGAGATGATTTCAAAAGACAACATGTAAGCCCTTTTATTTCTTTGACTTGATCAAGGTGGATATCAAAGTATACAAGTGACAGATCACGCGTGAGTCGTGTCAAGCTGTCATGATATTTTTTTTATTATTGTTTCCCATTTTATCATGAAAAGACTTACGCCTGAAGAACGTTTACAAATCGTTCAACTTTATTACGAAAATTCAAGTTCTGTAAAGAATGAGTTTCGCACGCTACGCTCAACTTATGGTCAACATAATCGACCTACTAAGCGTACTATTCGCAAAGCATCACCCATCTTGAGACGCAGTGAAGAAAAAAAAACAGCCGTAGCTGAAAGTGTACACGAAGAGCGTGGAGAGTCGATTCGGCACCGTTCGCGACAACCCAGACTGACATATGGAACGAGCATTTTACGTCAAGATCTTAAATCAAAAGCGTACAAAATACAGATTTTTCAAGAATTAAAAGTGCTTGAATTTCCCAAGCGACAGCGCTTCGCTCTATGGATTCTTAAAAAGTTCCAAACAGATCCGAAGGTTTCGAGTAAAATTCTGTTCATTGATGAGGTAATGAGGATTGATGAGAGTAACCTGAAGAGATTCAAAAGCTGTCATTTCATCGAGAAAAAAAAACAACGGCTTAGTTTGTGATGCGGTGAAATCAATGGTCCATATTTTTTTAAAAATAATGCCGACTGCTACCACGCCATTGACGCCTAAAATTGATGCTACTGATCTCGGCGACGTTTGGTTTCAACACCACGGCGTCACTTTTCACACATCGCATCAATCAATAGATTTATTGAGAGAACACTTAGGTGAGCAGATAATTTCACGTTTTGGGCCGGTCAATTGGTCACCAAGATCATGTCATATCATTCCATTATACTTTTGCCAAAGATTATTAGTTTTTCTTGGAAAGAGGGGAGAAGCTCGAATTGGATCACCCTTTATTAACATATAAATAATATTGCAAGAACTTTAATGATATGTTTAATTGCGTATGAGATAGATTATGTTGCCATAGTGATAATGACTTGCAACTCACAATAAAAGAAAAACTAAATGCATAAAACATATTCAGGTAATGTATACACATGCTAGTTTCATTTCTTTAATTGTCCATTCTATTTTTTTTTAATATTAATTAATTACGGAAGACATAAAAAACATTCCTTTCCGGTTGAACATAAGAAACTGGATCTGCACTGCAGAAATGGAACAATATCTACATATAAAACAGATAAACATGGGCATTAACAGCCATATATGTATGTTTGTATGTATGAGAATAGCTAACAAAATATGAAACAAATAAGCAGTCCGATTTTATTATCTAATAATTTTAATGATATCATAAACTTTTGTCTCTTCGAATAGAGTTAAGTGCAAATTATGTTCAATTAACAGTGACAGCTTAAAGAAAATTATAAATACGCGCCATATACATACATACATACAACACAAACAAAAGTATGCTTTAATTCCATAGTTAGTGAAACGAAGCAAACTACAAAGCAGAACTATGATTTTCTGCCAATCACGTTATGCAAATCGCGGAGCGTGAAAGAAGTCTCTAAAGTTGTCAAAGTCGGAAACGTCCTTGTTGTTTGTTATTTTTATTCATTTCTGTTTTTGGTTCTAGCGGAATGTTGGCCGATAATAAGAACATTAAGCCACAAATTAGAATTAATTAAGCGCTCTCAGTCTTTTATGGCCGCCGCGAACACATTTGCCTGCACCGCGGTTGCTCACCGACTGCGGCGCTGATGCATAAACACTTTTTATTTGAATTAATGACAACGAGATGACTCGTGCACACACACACCAGCCAATCTAACTGAACAACTAAAGTATATATACATATGTATGTATGTATGTATGTGCACCCAAAATATTTACATAATTACATGTAGCTACATTAGTAGGTATTTTAAAAATTTGACACGCACACGCACACAAACTCATATTGGAAGCCGCTGAGATCCGAAATATGTAGTTGTTTTTTAGTTTCTCCGCATAAATTAATCGGAGCTGCGCTGCGCTCGCGCGGCTGTGAACCGGACAATGTGCAGATTTGCATACGAAATCTTATGCGGCGCGTTGACAAGGCGGCAATTGGATTCAGCGCTTGACTAGCGATATAGCAAACAACAACAGCGGCGCGTCCGCTATCTGCGCGCTGGCATCAGCTCGGCTTAGACGATTTCGGTGTATTCGATTTTGGCTGTGTTTTGTTTTTGGTATTTGCTGGTTCACCGCTTCGTAGGTGCTACTATTAATAAACATATGTGGCTTCTGCTGCAGCAGCTTATTTTAAACTTGACCTCTGTGCTGATGCTGCGCGTCCAAGACCTTGAAAATTCAGCTAGTTTTAGTTTCGATTTCGTTGTTTACATTTCGGGTATTTCGTTTGCATATGGCATTGCTGATCCAGTTTGTCGTGTTTAAGTTTGGACTAATGAAATTTGTATTTGCCCACATACCGTACATACATATGTACATATGGAGCTTAGGTAAGATTTGTAAATATGCATAAATCATTACAGAATTTTTTCTAAACATATACATAGGTACATATGTAATTAGGTATAGATTGTATTATATATGTATATATGTACTTGTATGTTCGAAGAAATTTTAAATTTTGGTTTGAAAACGTTGGATCTTCTTGCACCTTTCAAGAGCCCACAGAGCGAAGCGATGTCGCTTGGGAAGATCGAGCGTCTTCAGTTCTTGTAAAAGCTTTTAATGCTTTCAATTTAAGATCTCGACCTAAAATGCGCCAATTCGTTCCATGCATCAGTTAGAGTTGCTGTGAATGGCACTGAATCGACTCTACACGGTCTTCTTGTAAGATTGGCTCAAAACGGTGAGATGACAGCTTGACATGACTCACGGCTAATCTGTCAAAAACAACCTATTGAAAAGCTACCTCTTCTCGGATGACCCTATATATGCGTTATACTTGATAGGATCCCCAACGTTTCCTCCTAACTATTACAAAATTTCTAGTTAACATAAAATACCCCCTTCAAGGTATAAAAAGAAGATTCATAGCATTATGACTTCGAACACAAACCAAACTACAACCAAAGCAGGGCCTAATGCAGAAACATTGACCGGACGCGGTAAAAATCAATTGTAAATCGCAGATATTTGCTTGTTCTTTATTGACGCAGACACTGTTAATATGCTTATAGCCGAGTTTAAGCAGCGTGCCAGTCCTTCTCCCGGTGGGTACTGCGACGATTACTCTCAGAGCTGGAGTGTTTTCATCCATTCGGACGACATGACCTAACCAAGATAGCCGTAGTCCCTTGATTCACTGAACAATGTCAATGCTGGTTCCAAGGATGACGAAATTATCTACGACTGTCAACAGTGACGTTATAGCCAAGGAGAATGCGATGACTGTTTGTTTGATAACAGGAGATATTTCATTTTGCCCTCTTTCGCCGAGCGTTTGCTTAAATTTTTGATGCTATGACGCATCATAAGCAAGTATATAAGTATGCCCGTGTTCAAGGATTTTACACAAGTTGCTTTTATCTTCGTTAAGTATGCCAAAATATGAATTTTTGTCGTATTCCAAACAGTGGTTTCTCTTTCCTAAGCCTTTAACGACCAGTAGCGTGACGCAGCGGGTTACTTGGAATTTCCCAAAAATAGACACCACAGACATACATATACTCTATTGAATGTTATAATCTGATAACACCATCCGTCGGCTGCAACTGGATGCTTCGATCGAAACTATTTTCTTGTTTTTGTTTTTTATTTTTTATTTATCAGTTTTGCATATCTACGCGTCGCTTTACCTGTCTGTGACACCAAGAGACTTGACATTTTATCTGCTACTCAAAATCTTCCATGTCGAATTAGCCACCTGTGGCGATGACTTGGCCGGCGCCGACTTTGACACGCCGATGATGATTGTGACTAGATAATGACTAATTTAATTAAGACTTTAATCTGCAACAAAAAAATGTTGTAAAGGGTTGATTGTGCAGAGAATGACGATGTATTTTTTTTACTGGTGGGTCAGATTTGCATTTGCATAGACGATGTCATAACTTTGATAAAACACAAAACTTTACTACTGCGATGGTTAACTCACAGCGGCGAGACAAACTCAAGCACATGATTTGCGATTAGCTCTTTGTTGTGCGCTCTCATTTGCAAGATTCTGCATCGGTCTTAGTTGTGGCAGAGAAACTACTCTGAGCCTATTGAATTTTTATTTGAGCAAACGTTAAAAAATATTAACGGTTAATATTTTAACTATAATCTCATCAATTTAGTATATAAGCGCGTTTGAAAATTTAGTTAAATCAGAAACAAAACATTCTTCAAAGCAAAAGAACTTCAAGATGCGTGCATTCTTTGTAAGTTGTCAAAGTGCTGATTATAATTAAATTTTGTGTGCCACGGTCTACATTTCCGGAGTTTGATAAACAATTCTATTTTATTTTCTAGGTGTTGTGCTTGGCTACTGTGGCTTATGCCGATAAATTGGGCTACAACTATCGCCCAGTAGGACACTCTGACTCCGGACTCTCCTTTGCACCAGGTGGCTCCTCAGGACTCGGTGGTCTTGGCGGCAGTGGCGGATTAGGAGGTAGTGGCGGTCTCGGTGGATTGGGTGGATTAGGTAGCGGTGGCAGCCTTGGTGGACTTGGAGGCAGTGGTGGTCTTGGCGGAAGTGGTAGCGGTCTTGGTGGACTAGGTGGCTCAAGTGGCGGTTTGGGTGGTCTTGGTGGACTCGGTGGTTCAAGCGGCGGTTTGGGTGGTCTTGGCGGTTCAGGTGATATCGGTAACTCCGGCAGCGTAGGACCATCATACTCAGCTCCCGCTGAATTCAATAAGGAATTCTTCTCCTACACCGCTCCCGAAGAAGAATTCAATGATGCTGACGCCGGTCAAGATATTGCCAGCTCATTGAAGAAGAACCTCCGTGTTATCTTCATCAAGGGACCTGAAAACAAGGGACTCGAGAACGCTGCCCTCCAATTGGCTAAACATGCTGCTGAAGACCAAACCGCCATCTATGTTTTGCAGAAACAAAGCGATATCGGAGACTTGGCTAAGAAACTCAACTCTATCAACAGCCAGAGCGCTCACAAACCTGAAGTACACTTCGTCAAATACCGCACACCTGAGGATGCTGCCAACGCTCAACGTGCCATCCAATCGCAATACGACCAATTGGGCGGTCCCTCTCAATCGCACGATGGTGGTGCCGCACCAGTGCACAACTTCGCATCCCAAGCTCCAGTTCAAGCACCCGAAGTGCATGCTCCCCGTAACTCCTACTTGCCCTCTTCTATCATCCGTGTTTAAGATGGATTATTGATCGGAGGACTGAACCTTTGCCTCACTGAAGAACTGATTTGTTAAATTTATCACAAGAAATATGTAGAAATATTTCGAAATTGTTGTTGAACCGTGCTAGTTATTGTTATTGTTAACGATTATATTAAAATATTTACAAAGAAGTTTACAATGTTTTACTGTTCAGAGTTTCGAAAATTGCCTTGAGTTAGTATGAGTTTTCTGAAGAGATTTTTAGGATTAAATCTTGGTCACTTGAAAAACTAAATTTTTGAAATCTAAGGTGTTTAGCTTTAGTTTCGAAAAGTGGAACGGTGAAATAAACATTTAAAAACTGTTTCCATTTATTCACCCTTTACAAAATTATAAAAATTAGCACCCGGCAAAGTTTTTAACTCTAACATATTCCCATTCCTATAACGTAGGATCAAGAATGCATTTCTTTTCAGGCTCTTTTTTTAGTAGCCGGATAAGACTGTTAATGAGATTAACTACAGGTAGTTCTTTCTAGCCAACGATAGTGGATTCCAAGTCATTTAAAAAACTCACAGTCTTCTTGAGAGATAAAACCAGGGCTTGCGACGACCGATCATTAAGTAAATTAAGGAGTAAATTTAATAAGTTTTGTTCTTATTAAAATTACTTGATGAAAGTGTATGGAGCTGTTTAAGGGAGCGACAAAGGGGGAAGCATGGCTCCGTTATTTAAGTTTTCGTGCTATTCAATCCACGAACATAATAAACCAAATTCAAAGCATAGAAAAATCATCATTCTGATGACAAAGTTATGGCGTCAATATTTTGGGAGCCGTCTGGAATAATTTTCACCCCTGTAGGATAAAAAGGAAGCTCCATTTATGGATACTTCGAAGATTCCTAATGGCGAGGCAAAAGTACAGTGAAAAGTACTCACTATCCCTCTCTTTAAGTTGTCAGATGCATCTCTATTAAAGTTGGTAAACGTTTCGCACGAAACTTCTTATTCCTAAAACAGATATTATAAGTACAATACTCTCGTAATACAATCAAATTAGCGCAGCATCAAAAATGTGGGAAATAAGGGAAAATCCAAAAAACTCGCCCGATACATTATATTCCTATACGTTTGCGATTTGAAATTTACGATTTGATATTTTATTTATTAACCTTTATTTCACAATGAAAAGAGGATGCACAAATCGATCAATCTATATCAGCCAGAAATTTTCTAAATAAGTTTTCAGTCCTTGAAGAGCATAAAAGAAGTTTTCAAAGTAAGTTTTGCACAAACCTTTGGTAAAGTAAAAGATTACACGTTAAGATGATTGATACAGAAAGCCAAAACTAGTCGAACCGTCATTGGAAAAAAAAAACACAATTCCAACAAACTTTTCTGCTATAATAATTTGGTCAATTTAATGCTGTGGGACCCGTCTTTATAGACTGAGATGGTATATTCTTCCCCTATTATGCCCCTTCTTCAATCTCGTCTAGAGGGTATCCTCACCTGAAAGTATCTATTGAAATTTGGCATTGGGAGAGTGTAATCTGATTTATTTACGTTAACACTGAGTTGGTTTAGGATATCACTATGTCCATTGTTCTTCTGATTCCAACCTCCCAATTATTTTATTATTATTGCAGAACATACTGCAATTAGTAGGTAGAGGATCACATTAAGCGCGTCAGTCGGAAGTGACTTGATTACTCCAGTAACACCTCCACATACTGCTATTTGTGTGTATCCCATCGATATATAAGTATAGGTTCAATGACATCCAATTGATTATACTCGTACTATGTTTAAGACCCCAATTCCTGATTGCAAGTGCAGTAGGTCATATAGGCTTTTCTATTCTTTTTTCTATATTTATATAAAAGTTTCACTTGATTCTTTCACTATAAAGTACACAAATTAATAAGCAATTAATATAACGAGATTAAACTTTGCACGAATAGTTCCCTTAAAAGAAACCAACTTATGACCAAAAATCGGAAAAATGCAAGAAAAACTGTTCAAGTCCCTAGGTACCGTATATTTGGACCCCAATACCGAAAAGTTGACTTTTGATCAAAAATATCAGTCAAAGTGTGATATACATATGTCAATTTGAAATTCAGGGATAATTCTTCTCTGACAATGGTCCGCCTCTATGTCTGGGTTGAATCGGGTCAATACTTTTTTTAGTCTCCATATATCTAAAATAAAGATTTTCGAGCTTTCGGCTTCTAAGTGAAAATGAGAGAGCGTCTTTTACTCGTAACAGTGTATCCTTGTGCCTTAAAGAGATAAAATTGGGCGTAAACTTAACCTAGCCACTATATAACTAATATAAGAATTTTTAAACATCCGACTAACTCTACATGAATGTTAATAGTATGTGGTTTTGGCAAAAATATATAAAATCGGGTCAATACTACCTCAAATCCCATACACTATATGTATATAATGATTTTCGTCTCTCTAACAAACCTTATGTGCCTGACATTGTATGAGTTATATACTATATTGCATATGCACATACAAATATATAAATTGCTTGAATTTCAATCCTCTGGTTAACGTTTTACACCTTTTTGTTTCCTGCAAGTTGCAAAGCTATTAATGTGTTGTTTAAGAGTAAAAACTTACGCAGTGGCACTGCTCAGAACAAAGGCCATTTTCGTGAATTATTTTATAAATATCTTAGGCATACATACTAATTTCTGAAGAAAATAATTAATAAAGTACACCCGATTTCTAATTTAAGAAATTCCTCCTTTGTTGCAATAATTATTAATACTAAACCTACCAGTATCGGTCAAATTGATCGTTTTCAAACTTTTGTAAAAAAAAATTTAAAATTCATAAAGTGACGGTGTGGATTTGGACTCCTCTCAAAGTTTTAGTAGTTTTTGAGGTGGTTTAAATCTTACTAATAGAACTGATTGAACTGTCCTACTATTTGAGATATCGATTGTAGTAAACTATTTTTAAAGATTTAGATACAGTTGTTCTCTTTGAACTTCACACGAACGTTATAGATGTTTTTTCAGGAAAAAGGGCCTAATTAGTAATCTAAATGAAGCAGTATCGAAGAAAGTTTGTCGAATAGATATACTTTAATCACTCATTCGCGAGCTTCAGAACCTTAAGGTTATCTCGTTTTATTTTGTTCTAAATATGGATATGAAAATCAATCTCCTCTATCCGCGTAGATGTTACCATATTTCTCGTATCCAAATGTATGTACACATAATACAAACATACGTTCTGTGTTTAATGCTTGAGTTCTTGGGTTTGCTTCTGCTGCGATAACGAAGCTTGTAAAGCGACCGCCACTAATTATATTAAGTCTTTAATCTTAATACTAAAACTATCGACTTTGTTGTAGTTGTTGACTACGTCATCCGTTGAGCACCATTTCGGATTTGAATTTGCATAAATGATTTCATAATTCAGCTGAAACACAGGAACTAGAGAAGTCTAGTATAATGTTATGTGTGAATGTTGTGATGGTCAAGTAGAGATGACGCAGCAGACGCATTGATATGGTTCGCAAAATAGCTATTGATTTTCTGTAGATGAACTTTTTGCCGCTTCCTCTCATTTACAAGGTCTTGCATTTGCTCATTATGTTGTTAAGAGATTTTTCATTATGCTTTAAGTAGAAGATGCTAACGCAAACACACACATTTAACTGTAGTTTTGGTGACTTATAGTTTTTGATTTTGAGTCATAATCATAACGGTGTAGTATATATAGCACGTTTCACAATTGACCAAATCAGAAACAAAACATTCTTCAAGATGCGTGCATTCTTTGTAAGTTGTCGAAGTGCTGACTTTAATTCAATTTTGTGTGCCACGATCTACATTTTCGGAGTTTGATAAACAATTCTGTTTTATTTTCTAGGTGTTGTGCTTGGCTACTGTGGCTTATGCCGATAAATTGGGCTACAACTATCGCCCAGTAGGACACTCTGACTCCGGACTGTCCTTCACACCAGGTGGCTCCTCAGGACTCGGTGGTCTCGGCGGCAGTGGCGGATTAGGAGGCAGTGGTGGTCTCGGTGGATTGGGTGGATTAGGTAGCGGCGGCAGCCTTGGTGGACTAGGCGGCAGTGGTGGTCTTGGCGGAAGTGGTAGCGGTCTTGGTGGACTCGGTGGCTCAAGTGGTGGTTTGGGTGGTCTTGGTGGACTCGGTGGTTCAAGCGGCGGTTTGGGTGGTCTTGGCGGTTCAGGTGATATCGGTAACTCCGGCAGCGTAGGACCATCATACTCAGCTCCCGCTGAATTCAATAAGGAATTCTTCTCCTACACCGCTCCCGAAGAAGAATTCAATGATGCTGATGCCGGTCAAGATATTGCCAGCTCATTGAAGAAGAACCTCCGTGTTATCTTCATCAAGGGACCTGAAAACAAGGGACTCGAGAACGCTGCCCTCCAATTGGCTAAACATGCTGCTGAAGACCAAACCGCCATCTATGTTTTGCAGAAACAAAGCGATATCGGAGACTTGGCTAAGAAACTCAACTCTATCAACAGCCAAAGCGCACACAAACCCGAAGTACACTTTGTCAAATACCGCACCCCTGAGGATGCTGCCAACGCTCAACGTGCTATCCAATCCCAATACGACCAATTGGGCGGTCCCTCTCAATCGCACGATGGTGGCGCCGCACCAGTGCACAACTTCGCATCCCAAGCTCCAGTTCAAGCACCTGAAGTGCATGCTCCCCGCAACTCCTACTTGCCCTCTTCCATCATCCGTGTTTAAGATGGATTGTTGATAGGAGGACTGAACCTTTGCCTCACTGAAGAACTGATTTGTTAAATTTATCACAAGAAATAAGTAGAAATATTTCGAAATTGTTGTTGAACCATGCCAGTTATTGTTATTGTTAACGATTAAATTAAAATATTTACAAAAGAATTTTAATTTATTTTTATTTATATTACTCCCCGTGCCAAACTGAAGTTATTATATTTCTCAAAAATGAGTTTTTCATATATCCGTGATCTTGATAGTAATTCCGGATACTTTTGTCAAGATCCTAGTTCCACATTTCATGTAAGCAAAGCTTCTTAGGCTTTTAGTTCAGAAATATTAGAAGTTCAATTATAAAGTATAATTATTTCCACATTTGTTTGGTTCTGAAGAAATGAAGCTTATGCCATTAGAGATCGGTTATAGAAAGCGCGAACCCTTTTTTGAAACTAAAGATAGGATTTAGTTGAGAGCCACAATCGGCATGACCTTCCATAACAGCAGCAAAACTGGCCCAAAATTCCTCATAACTTTTTTTCACTACTAATATTTCAAAAGAATTTTTATGGACTTAGTTTTTTTCCGTTATGTTTTTATTATTCGCAGTTTAGTATCGTCAATGGCAACTGAATAAAAATTGAATCCATACCCTGAAAAAATTGTTTTTGTTACTAATAAGAGCGCTGTGTGGGCAACGCGTCAAGTGTAAATTGTTTTTTAATTTTTCGCCTAAGCCTCAGCGGCTTCTCTTTAAGTCTAACAAAAAAAAAAAAAACAAGTTTGCCCGCTAGAGTATGTAAGCGAACTTGGAGGTATGCTAGTTTTAGTTAAGGTGCAGACACCATTAATATCATTATAAATTCATAATCGCTTGTAGATATTTAATAAAACGATGATATAAAGGCTATAATTCCATAATGTACACATTTACATTCGGCGATATTTAAATGAAGAAGTCATTATGTCAAAAGCGCAGCAATCGTTTTGCTGTAGAAAATATGCTTAAATACTACTTTGTGAGGCTCTAGTAATATTTTATACCCAACGCGTATAGCAATGTGGTTGGATATTTGTAGAGTGGTTAATGTGAGCAGAACTTCATATAAAAGGTGTTGTTGTGGTCGTTCATGATGGGATGATGGGACAGTCCTGGAGCCTCTCCCGACTTCAGACTGCTTGTATTGTATTGCGGTATTACGGTATTTCTGTCTCCGGAAATGGTCCATGAAACTTTTTCAAATTAATTTTCAACCAAATTTATGAAGTTTTGAGCTTCTCAGATTCTAAAGACGGTTCGCAATGTATTGAAGAAGTATATTATTTAAAAATACCTTAATATTGGAGTGTCGAAAAAGGATTTTCGTATTTCTAATCAAATTTCCACTTATTTTTTTTATGTTTATAATGAACTTGAACTAAATATGTACCATTTTGGTCGAACACTTTTTGTCATTTTTCCGCTAGAAACATTTTTCCACCAGTGTAAAACTTTAATGGGTTCTCGGCGAAAATCTGCGACAAGTAATTTTCACAGGCTTCTCTTGAAGTCAACTTTACTTCATTAAGGAAGTTCTGCATTGACCGAAACAAATGGTAGTCCGATGGTGCAAGGTCAGGGCTATACGGTGGATGCATCAAAACTTCGCAGCCAAGCTTTTCCAGTTTTTGCCGAGTCATCAAAGATTTATGTGGTCTAGTGTTGTCCTGATGGAAGCCGAGATCCTTTCTGCTGATCAGTTCTGGTCATTTTTACCGATTACTTGCTTCAGTCTCATCAGTTGTTGACAGAAAAATGTAGAACCAATCGTTCGACTAGGCTGGAGCAGCTTATAGTGGTTGATTCCTTTCCAATCCCACCATACACTCAGCATAACCCTTCGAGTTGACAATGCTGGCTTTGCGACCAATTGTTGAGCTTCACAACGATTGGACCTTGATCTTTTTCGCACATTATTGTTGTATTTGATCCACTTTTCGTCTCCTGTTACCATTCGCTTCAGAAATGGTTCGATTTCATTTCGCTTCAGCAAAGAATCGCAGATGTCAATTCGGTCCATTAAATTTTTCACAGAAAATTCATGTGGTGACCAAACATCGAGCTTCTTTTTGTAGTCAGCCTTGGTTCAAAACCATTTGATAATGAATGTTGAGTTCTTAGCGAAGTCATGGCTGCTTTTGTGACGGTTCAGGTTAATCTTTTCCATAATTTCATCAACGTTTTCAACGATAGGTCGACCAGAGCGAAGTGCATCTTTCACATCGAAATTTCCAGAATGGAAGTGAGCGAACCATTGTTGTGCTATACGAATTGATATAGCACCGTCTCCCTAAACTTGACAACGACACCTACAGACAATGAGTTTTTCGACTACCCAATAAAATTCACAACAAATAATATTTTGTACGCTGGGTATAACAATATGAGAGAGCGCAGTGTGAGGTCAATATCGATTTGTTTTCTTGTTGATAGAGTCGAAGTATTTTGATCTCCCGCTGCTTCCTTTGCCAGTTACACGCTTTTCATGCTTATAGATTCTTGTTTGTGTTATTATAAAATATTATAATACTAATGGAGGCTATTGCAGCATTGTAACTTGACATTAACGGGCCTATCAAGATAAATGAATTAAATAAATTTAATAAATTTTCTCCGAGTCTTTTGTGAGCAACTTGACACAGAAGGTTGTAAGGCGGCTGAAATAAAGAAAATAATGCACATTCAAACTAAAAGGGCAACAATAACAATAAAACAAAAACAAAATAAAGTGATTTTCGATTCCAAATTATGGACGATATGAACTTGTAGCCGAATTAGGCAGATTGAGGCGTGTACACTTGGGACACTTTGATGGTTTAAAATTTGCATTTGCAAGTTCGAACTCAAGACACTTACATGTAGTATATAAGCTTAGTAAATTTTACTTTTTAGGCATTCTAAGTGAGCAACTCGAGTGTGAATCAAAGGTCGTGGAATCAGAAGACTAATCGAAAAAATGCGTGCGTTCATTATTTTATCTCTGGCTGCAGCCGTGTGCGCTGACGTCGGTTACAATTATAAAGCCGGCGGTGGCAGTCCTGCAATAGGGGGACACAGCGGTGGTGGTTCCAGCGGTTTGAGTGCAAACGGTGGTTCCAGCCTTGGTGGACACGGTAGCTCGATCGGATTAGGTGGACTTGGTGGTATTGGCGGTATTGGTGGCTCCAGCGGTTTGGGTAGCATTGGCGGTTCAAACATTGGCGGCAATTCGGGTCGCGGCGCTGGTTCCAGTGCACCAGTTTCAGTTAGTCCAGCTGCTCCAGTCACATACGAAAAAGAGTTCTACACTTTCAGCGCTCCCGAAAACGAATTCAATAACGATAACGCCGGGCAACAAATTGCCAGTATTAGGAAAAATGTGCGCGTAGTTTTCATTAAAGCACCTGAAAATAAGGGTCTTGAGAATGCCGCGGTACAATTAGCCAAGCAGGCTGCTGAGGATAAGACTGCCATTTATGTGCTTACCAAACAACCTGACATCGGCAGTTTGGCTCAACAATTACAAAACATCCAGTCGCAACAGAGCCATAAGCCCGAAGTACACTTTGTCAAGTACCGTACACCTGAGGATGCCGCCAATGCCCAGAAGGCCATTCAATCGGAATACGACCAATTAGCGGGCAAATCGCAGGCTCATAACGGTGGTGTAGCGCCAGTGTTGAACTTCGCTTCGCGTGCTCCTATTGCTCAAGGTCCCGCACCTAAAGCGCCAGCAAATTCCTACCTGCCTTCGTCGGTTCTGCGCTTATTCCGTGCGTAAGAGTTAGTGTGAAGAGTGTTTGTAGTTAAGCTTGGAATATGGAATGTAAACTGATTGTTTTAATTGTTGGTGTTTATTATGTATTTTTTGTTATATAAAATATTATTTTTTTAAATGAAATGCAAAGCGAAGAATTTGCTCAAAAATTATGTAAAATCTTTTATTTACTTCAACCAATGCTTCTGCTTCACAATCCATAATTTTAAATTAAAGAAGATTTTTGGTAGTAAGGTCCTTCTTCAACTGATCTCTCCTCTCTAACGAGATCTTCCTCACTATCTACTTCCTCGGGTGGATTATGAATCGAAAACCTTAAAAGCTGGAGAGTGCGCTTCCGGACATCATGACCTAGAAAGCGCAGACGCTGTCTTTTAATTCGCTAAACTATATAAATGTCGTCGTATTTCTCGTACAGCTCATCGTTCCGTCGGCTGCGTTATTCGACGTAGCCAATGCGCAAAGGACGATAAATCTTCCGCAAAACCTTTCACACGAAATGAGACTGGCTCATCAGATGATGTCATTGTCTATGCCTGCGCACCATATAGTAGGACGGGAATAATAGGGACTTTTAGAGTTTGGTCTTTCTTCGTTTTCGTTATGACTGTCAAGAGTGGCATGGGAGCCAAATCGGGAATGCGATGACTGTTTGTTTAATGATAGGAGATACTTCGTCTTGCCCTCGTTCACTACCAGACTCATACGTTTCGCTTCCTTATCCTCAATGAACTGAAAAAGTCACACGATAGGGAGCCTCCTTTTCTGAAACCTCACTTGGTATCGAACAGCTCGGAAAGGTGCTTCCCGATCCTTACGGAGCTTTTGGAGTTCCTCAAAATCAGCTTAAGCAGCCGTATTAGGTGTGTGTCGATCTTGCTTTCACGGGTCTTTTCCAAGATTTGGCGGATGGTGAAAATACAGTGGGTAGAAGTAGCCACACTCATAAGGTCCAATCAGTTTGTTGACGATGGGTTTCAGTCTTCACACCGCTGTTCAAGAAATGCGATGGGCAATTTCTTTTACTTGAGTTAAAAACAAAGCACCATCCAAATCTTAGCAGCCCTGTTTAGTGAATATGGAAAAGCCATGGTCTATACAGGGGGTCAATAAACCTTGACGAACAAAATATTTTTTCCAAAATACACAAACACATTTTTAGCAAACATTTTTGTAAAACGAAACACATAGTTCAAATTCAATTTCTGCAATTACCACCTGGGTTCAATAACCCTATGAATTTTTAATAATTTTTTGCTTGGGTTTTTGTTTCTAAGTTTCTTTTAGCTCTATGTGAACGCTTAATTTAATATGGACGCATTATCAAAAGCGCTACCAACGTTTAGCAGATCAAAGGCACTCTTCGGAATTAACGAAAATGCGAATGGTCTCTGCAGTATAAAGCCTGATTTATTAGACAGTTATTGGTAAGTAGAGCGCTAATATCAAATAAAAGTTGTTGGTAGTTTCTTTACAGTTTTCGGTGCTTTAGATTATAATTGAATGCGACAGATAAGTGTTGTTTTTGTATCCTACGATAATTTGGAAATAAATTGCAGCAATCAAATGCATTTTTGCAACCTCGATACATCTTTCGAGTTTAGGAAGCCGCTCGGATTCATATAAATATTGCCGAATCACAAGGAGTAAATCAGTTCAAAGTAAACCTTTGAGAGCTAAATACATCTACTATTGATTTCGAAATTATACAACCAGCAATTAATACAAAATGCGTGTCTTTCTGGTCGTCTGCCTCATCGCCGTAGCCTCTGCGGACAAACTGGGCTACAACTATCGTCCTGTGGCACACTCGGACAGCGGACTGTCATTTCCACCAGGCGGCTCCTCAGGACTCGGTGGTCCCGGCAGCAGTGGCGTATCGGGTGGTGTTGGCCCAGCAGAGTCCGGTCCTTCGTACAATGCACCAACTGCTGAATATGAAAAGGAATTCTACACATACACAGCCGATGAGAGCGAGTTCAGCGAACCAGCTGATAATGGTCATGCCGTCGAATCACTGAAGAAAAACTTGCGTGTCATCTTCATCAAGGGACCTGAAGGCAATGGCTTGGAAAAAGCTGCCGTCGACCTCGCCAGACACGCTGGAGAAGAGAAGACCGCTATTTATGTGCTGCAGAAACAAGCTGACTTGGGCGATTTGGCTAACAAATTACAGGCTGAAAACGATGTGCAACGTCACAAACCCGAAGTACACTTTGTCAAATACCGCACACCCGAGGATGCGACCAACGCTCAACGCGCCATCCAACAGCAATACGATCAATTGGGTGGAAAGTCTCAATCGCACGATGGTGGCGCTGCTCCAGTTCACGACTTTGCATCTCCGGCAGCTCGCCCAGCACCACGTCCCGTTAGCGCTCCCGGCTATCTGCCATCCTCTATTCTCCGCTTCTAAGGAGATTTGAAGTAACTAGTAATTTTGTTGACTACGAATATATGCAGACTGATGTTGTTATTGATTGTTGATTAGTGTTAATAAATAATATTTTTGAAGATTTTACCCGAAGTTGTATGTATTCTTATTATACTTCTTTCTAAAAGCCATTTATTTAAGTTTTTCGTTGGTCTCTCAGCAACTCCTGCAATATTCTCTTTACTGCACTGCTGAGGCGAGTTTTTCACTAACAATATCATTCGCCTTGAACAGTAATACATTTGGTGCTTGGTATGGGGGAGAACCTCCAAAGCTCCCAGAGCTTTTGGCGAATCACTACCGATGTATGTAGCCTGGCGATGTACTGACGCTTGACAGTTCCTCTCTTATTTGCCAAAGTTGGGCTCTTTCAAGCGACTACTTCTCTCAGACGGTTAAATTATATACAGTAAAGAAGAATTTCTTAACTTTGGATGCGAATTAAGAGTGGGGCGTCTTTACCAATACAACAAATTCAATTCCTACCCAAGCATCAATACTGGTTTGACAACCGTTTTCGTCGCCTCACCCCAAGACGGTGCTTTTTTGATCCAAATCGAAGCATTGACTTGCCTATTTAAAACATTCGCTTTAAGTTGGTACAAATAAATAGCCACCACTAACCATCCCTTTTTTTTTGATTCATGGCGTGGATAAATTATTACATGTGATTTCGTTAAAAAAATGGGCAGTAAGTTTGACTCATGCCACTTTTATGATGAACCAAACTAAATAACAATTATGCCTATTATCGATATCACATTTGCCTTCACAATATAAAAACAAGTTATCAGAAAAAATATTGAACTTGCTCTTGTCACGAATAGCGCTCCCTAGATGGGACAATACTCAGCCAAAAATGGTCGAAGGCTGTCTATACATTCCAAAGGGTTTAAGAATGTACAATTTACCTAATAAAATCATTGATTTTTCGTAGCAAGAAATATGTCACCCCCTTTAACTGTAGAGTGTGTAGCTATGTACTTAGTTTTTGGTTGCGCCACATTAGTCCTTCTTTGAGTTCAGACTTTTAGCTTATTTACCCAAAATACATATGTATATATAAACATATATTTATTTATGTCTCTTAAAGATATCAACAGGAAGTGTATGCAAAGCAATTTTCCAAATAAACTTCGTTCAATAAATAACCTTTTTTTTTACAAAAATACAAAATTTTATTACCAATGAGCTTACAGTATAAAAACAATAACAAAGAGCCTTAGAATTATATCTCAGAAAAATATTAACCACAATTATACTTAAATTATTTACGGATAATCGAGGAAGGCAAGTATGAAGCACCTGGAGCACTTACTGGACGGGCAGCTGGTCGCGCGGCAGGAGACGAAAAGTCATGAACTGGTGCGGCGCCACCATCGTGCGATTGAGAGTTGCCACCCAATTGATCGTATTGCGATTGAATAGCACGTTGGGCATTAGCAGCGTCTTCTGGTGTGCGGTACTTGACGAAGTGTACATCGGGTTTGTGACCTGTAAGGTCGTGTTGAGACTGCAATTTGTTGGCCAAATCACCCAAGTCGGCTTGTTTTTGTAGAACATAGATGGCTGTTTTCTTTTCGGCAGCAAGTCTGGCAAGATTGAGGGCGGCGTTCTCCAAACCATTACTTTCGGGTCCCTTTACGAAGACAACACGCAGATTCTTCTTTAATAAAGCGTCCAGGTTTTCGCTGCCGGCAGGTTCATTGAAGTCATTCTCATCAGCGCTGTAGGTGTAGAACTCCTTATCGAATTCAGCTGCGGGTGCGGAGTAAGAAGGTGAAACTTGTGTCGCTGCACCTCCTGGTCCACCATAGCTACCCAATCCAGAAGGTCCACCACTGCTGCCACCTAATCCACCAAACCCACTATCGCCTAATCCGCCACTGCCGCCGAGACCTGCGAGTCCTGAGGAACCACCTGGTGCAAACGAGAGTCCAGCGTCTGAGTGTCCTACAGGGCGATAGTTGTAGCCCAACTTATCCGCGCAGGTAACGGTGAACAAACAGAGAACGATGAAGGCACGCATTTTAAAGGAGTTGAAGTTGGCTTGAAGCTGTATTTAGTTGAATGATTACTCAGTAATGGTTGTGTTTGGAATGATTAACGTATTTGAGTAGTTTCACTTTTATATGATCGTAAAATTGTTCTGCAGAGTTTGAGTTTTCTGATGTCCAATAACAAATTGCATTCGAACTATGCTGAAATGCATTCAACAAAACTTCTAGGCGCCAGTAATTTGGCATCTTCGTGCTTGTGCGAAATGAAATATGCAAAATATGCATAAATAATAACTAGCAGAGATGATATCTGTTTTCTTTTCTCAAACGTTAATTGGCTTGTTAGCTGCTATTTATAAACTAGAGTAAATTTATGCGCAACAAAATGTCAAATATTTTGTTAAATATAAATGCTTTGCATAATCAATGGATAAACGAACTTATTTGTAATCCATTATATATATTATAATGTATACATATATATATATATATATATATATATATCGTCACATAAAATCCAAGATAACGTATCATCAATAAAATCGAAATTGAGTTTTTTATTGCTTATGATTCACTGCATCATACATATTACGTGTACGTAGCATTAAATTTTCAGCTTTCGCTCTCAGATATAACCAATTTATAACCAATATATAACTAATATATAACCATTTTATAACCAATTTATAACCAATATATAACTAATATATAACCATTTTATTACCAATTTATAACCAATATATATATGACTGTTTTTTAACCACTTTATAACTATTTTATATCCAAAACTCAACTTTAGTTTCAATATGAGTGGTCACGGTAGTTTGGATTCTAGGTGAAGATATGTAGTCCATTAAGTGCAACATGGAACGTACCCGGATTTTCTTCGGCCAAGCACTGTCAACTCGTCACTATTCCCCAAAATTACTTCAGGAATGTTTACCGCCGCTAAAACAACAAAAACAACAAGTTTTGTATTTTTCATCGCAAATGTTTAAACCAACATTTTCCTTTCTTCCTCTTCTTTGAACTTACCATCGAAAAAAAATTCGAACTTTCTGTTCACGTGACGACGCTTACACATCCAGAGCATAGTTTGTAACCAGCCCCTGTGAAATAAACGGCCTTGAGCTCTTTTGTTTGTACCAATTCTCAAACCTATAAACCTAATTCTGAGCAAATTCCAACAGTTTTGTTTTATTTTTTTGTTTTACCGTCGCATATTATTAATTTTCTATCGTGTTTAATTGCCTCCATTGTTTGCTCTGCCAACTGATCCGACCATTCAATGTCCCCATCTATAGAAATACACGCGATAAAATACAAACTTGTATGCAAATAAACCGGTTTCGCCAAATTCACTTCGCTTGGCGTTTCCTTCTGGCGCTTTGTTGTTCGTTGCCGCCGGTCGAAATTTATTTTATTATGCATTTTTTTATAGCCACTTTTCTTTGGTTGTGTGAATGAATGTGTTTCTCATACCAACTATGCGGGTGGAATGACCTCTAAAAGTCGCACCGGAAGTGATCAGCCGAGCTGGTAATCGTTTGTGCTATCGGATATCGAGTGTCGGATGTTGGATGTCGCTATGCATCGTTTGACGTAAATTCGCGAGAAGTAGACACACAGATAAACAGATATGGAGATATAGATGCTGCGATAATGTCTGCGACGTCTATGAACGGCTGATGGCTGATAATAATTAAAATGCGCCAACAAGTAGTTGCTCAGCCGAATTCATCGCTAAAAATAGTGTCACTCGCATAAAGTTGTTTATACCGTTATAAGTAACGGTAAATAAGTATCTCTGAAGAGCGCATAATTACATGCTCACATATGGAACAGTTTTGCATATGCAATACTCTTCGATACATATCGCTAAGTATACAGAAATGTTCATAAATACGTGTATATACATATGTATGTATGTGTATGAATTCGTTTTTTCATGTCTCACATTCCACCAGATAATTCGCTAATTGGCCTTTTATCGTAGCGTGAATGATTGGTTGTTTAACTCATTAGATTAATTGCTTGGCGCCATTCATTAGCGGTTTTTTCACGAATTAGAAAATTGCATATGCCGATTAAAACATTATTCGTAGTTAATCATTTGCAGCTTCTCTCGGAAAGTGTAATAATAGCTAAAATTAGTTTAAATGCTATTTAATAGTTAGGTTTAAAAAACAATGACTCCGCCTTACCGAAACTAAATATCCTTTACCAGAGCATTTATTATATCAAAGAAGGGTATAAGAAGATCTGTAACTTGATTTTGATCGGTCAGTTTGTACGTATATAAATCATATATGCTATATCCGATCTGAAAAATGTTGTTCAAAGCTTGTCTCGAAAACTAAAATTTAACAAATTTTTATAAATATAATTAGTGAGATAAAAGAGTTTTCCATACAAGGGTTTAATTTCGATTATTCAGTTGGTGTGACAGCTTCTTCTTCGGAATGATGGAACCCTGTTTAGAAGCTCATGAAGGAAAGTCCATTGAGTGTCAAACGCTTGGGAGTGGCCAGACACGATTTTTTTTATATTTGGCTCATGCAGTTCACGACTTACAATGTTAGGCCCATTATCCCCTGGATATTCAAACAACATCTGTCTGAAGGCGTGCTAAAGTGAGAAGGCGAATCATATCTACACAGGGTTGTGAGCTGTGTTTGAGATCCGCCACGTAAAAACACCACCCATGAAAAGAAGAAAGCAGCTTTCTATGAGAGATCCCACTTTTGTATGGCTGCTATATACCGAGTTTTCCAATAGGGTTGATATGATTTCTAAGTATCGTTGTGGTCATTTTTAATATTTATTCTTAACATAGTGCTCAAGTGCAAAAAGACAAAGAACCGCACGAGGTAAGGAATATATTGCTGCCGTTCAAGCAAGTGTTGCTGAAGACCGCAATTTACCAGCCATTGGGACCTTCTCAACCACAACTTGGCGAATTTTGAGACAGGGTTTGAGCTGGCATCCATAAAAATTATTCTCACTCAAGAACTAAAGTCATTGGACCACCGTAAACAACGTAAATTTGCTGATTTTACCTTAGAACAACTTGAAAACGATTCCGATTGTTTTAAGAAAATCATCTTCTTCTTAGTCTGACTTTCATCTCATTGGTGCGGTAAATAAACAAAACGGTCGTTTCTGGTGCGAAGAAAGTCCAAAAATTATTCATCAACAATTACATTCACCGAAATTGACCGTTTAGTGTAGTTTTTTGGTCTGCTGAAATCAACGGTCCGTAATTCTTTCGAAATGATGCTGGTGACACCATTACTGTCTATGGCGATATAGATCGATGATAACCGAATTTGTATGGGCGCAATTGGAAGAAGTTAATTTTGACAAGATCTGGTTCCAATAAGACGAGGCACGTGCAAGAACCAAGTTCTTGGGAGAAAAATTTGGATATTCGATTATTTCAAGAAATTATGACATTGAATGGCCTCCAAGAAGTTGTGATTTAAGACACATAACTACTGCTTCTGGGGTTATTTTAAATCACTGGTCTTTAGCAATAAACCAGACTCTCCTCAAGTTTTAGAAGTCAATACTGAACGTGCTATTCATGGCATACCCCTTGAGTTAGTACAAAAAGTACTCGAAAATTGGGTTCATCGATTTCGTTCCTGCAAAAGAAGTCGTGGAGGCCATTTGACTTGCATTGGATCGATTGTACTTCACACTGAATAAAAAACATTTGAATTTCTTTAAAAATTAGAAAGAAGTCATATCACTCTTATTGGAAACCCTGTATTATAAACAAAAACAAGGAGGAAAAATATAATCCTCAAAACCCTTGACGGGAAAATAGTGTGGTCCGTGTTGTTGTTTGTTTTGTGCGACATATATGAGAAAGAGAGCTCGGTAGCAGAATTAAGACTTCTCAAATATGTAATATAAATAATTTTTTGACTGATTTCCATCGAACGCCAAAGATATGCACTCATTTAATGAGATATACAGAAAATGATATACAGACTATTATATGTACATATGTATGCAGATAGCACACAAAGCTGCATTTCATAATTGCACAACAACATCAAACACTTTGTTGCCGACCGACCGAAGATATGAATAAATTTTACGCTAAGCTCGAAAGAATTAGCATAAACATAACTAAAAATGTAGTGTGTGCAAATTATTGTCATAAAATAAATGCCTAATTATGACAATGACGATGAGATACAAAAGAGTTCTTCGGCAATATGTGAGAGTTGCAAAACCAAATGATTGGTAATGAACTCTCATCCGAATGTCCAACCGATGTAGCAGACGACAGATGCGAAGATGAAATAGCAAATTGATAAGATTATTATTTGATGTGAGCTCGTATAAATATGAAAAGTCGCAGACAAGAAATCATCATAAACAAATAATATTTCCAACAAGTAACTAGTAACAACTCAAATCTAAAAAATGCGCGCCTTCATTGTAAGTATTGCTGCTGTGGATAAGCAAATGTTCAAAATAAAGTTTTTTTTTTTTGAATTTTTCACAGGTCCTGTGCTTAGTGGCTGCAGCCTCCGCTGATAAGTTGGGCTACAACTATCGCCCAGTGGGTCACTCCGACTCCGGACTCTCATTTGCACCAGGTGGCTCCTCAGGACTCGGTGGTCTTGGTGGATTGGGTGGCTCTGGAGGACTGGGTGGATTAGGTAGCGATGGTAGCCTTGGTGGATTAGGCGGCGGTCTCGGTGGGCTCGGTGGTTCAAGTGGTGGTTTGGGTGGTCTTGGTGGACTCGGTGGTTCAAGCGGCGGTTTGGGTGGTCTTGGCGGTTCAGGTGATATCGGTAACTCCGGCAGCGTAGGACCATCATACTCAGCTCCCGCAGGTCCCGCTGAATTCAATAAGGAATTCTTCTCCTACACCGCTCCCGATGGCGAATTCGATGATGCTGATGCCGGTCAAGATGTTGCCAACTTACTGAAAAAGAACCTCCGTGTTGTTTTCATTAAGGGACCTGAAAACCGTGGACTCGAAAACGCTGCCCTTCAATTGGCTAAACATGCTGCTGAAGACCAAACCGCCATCTATGTTTTGCAGAAACAAAGCGATATCGGAGATTTGGCCAAGAAACTCAACTCTATCAACAGCCAAAGCGCACACAAACCCGAAGTACACTTCGTCAAATACCGCACACCTGAGGATGCTGCCAACGCTCAACGTGCTATCCAATCGCAATACGACCAATTGGGCGGTAACTCCCAAGCTCATGATGGTGGTGTTGCCCCAGTGCACAACTTTGCTTCCCAAGCTCCAGTTCAAGCACCCGAAGTGCATGCTCCCCGCAACTCCTACTTGCCCTCTTCCATCATCCGTGTTTAAGTAGAAACGTCATAAAACCAAATCACATTTGTTATCTATTTTGTCTAATTGAAAGAACTGATTTGTTAAGTTTGTTTTACGAAACGTTTGAACCAAGTTACGAATATGGACTACGCTTATTATTGTTATTGTTGCTAAATTTAAATATATATAAAATTACGATTTTTTATTCATATTTATATTGTTTTAATTCTTTTTTTAAGATTCCACATTGAATGTACCAATTTTTATGACTTTATTTTAACATCAGCTTTGCTTTGGTGTATATTTAAAATTTGCAAATATTAAAAAATCTCATTGGGTATAAAACCCATTCAGTAAGCTAATACTTCTCCAGTCTTGGAAATCTCTTATAAAAAACTAATTTAACATTGGCGGGATATTAAGCATGTATGTATATAGTATGTACATTCATACAATATATTTGAATGTGTTACGCGTATTGAAGAAGTTTCGACATCTTAATCATAATGTATTGAAGAAGCGAAAAACTTCAATATCTGTTCTGCCTGGTTCCTCTTTCCTACAGGTGTTCTTCAATAAAAACTCCCCTTGTCAGTCCAAAAACTTTTGTAAATGTTACGTTCGCTGAAAAATTAGCAATCCTTCTTCTTTACTCAGCAGTATTCTCAGTAGTTCATTTTTGCAGGGTGATCCATTTCGAGGTTCTCTACTTTTTAAAATAAAAACACAGAAACTGCAAATATAATGCGAAATGTTTATTAACATTCGAAAGACGATTTTTTTGCATATATTTTTTGAAGATTATCTTCTTCAAATATGGGAAATAAATCCGGCGAATGACACGCGTGATGTTATGCTCCACGGGCTGAATTTGAAGCGGTATTGTTTGCGCAGACTTTAGACTTAACATATTCCCGCAGGAGCCCAAAACATGAACTTATCAACTTGCCGAGATATTATCTCAATAAATCCATTGACTGATGTGATGTGAGGGAAGTGACATGACTTGTTATAACCAAATATCGTCTAGATTACTACATTCAGTTTCAGGCATCAAATAGTGGGGTTTCATGACGCGATAACGGTCGCCATTTCGGTTATGTTCTCACTGGCATAATTTTTGCATATATATGGACTGATGATTCCACCGGCTCACAAATCACACCAAACCGTTGTTTTTTCTGAATAAAATGGCAGCTTTTGAATCTCTTCAAGTTGGTCTTCGACGCATATGATCAAAATGAGTGATGGTGATGTACGCTAAATAGGTCAATTATGTTGACCATAAATTGAGCGAAGCATATGAAACATATACTTTGCAGAACCTGAATTTTCGTAATAAAGTTGAAAGGTGCAGAGGAGTAAGACTTTCCATGATGAGACGCCAAACAAAAGCGAGCAAAAATAACTTACATCTTGCCACGACTCACGCGTGATCTGTCAAAAAAAAACCGATTGAAAAATGTGCTACAACGTGGTTATCGCGTCACTACTTGACAAATATAATTGACATTGCTTTGGTAGAATTTTTATTGTTAGTATTGCAGGAAGTAGGGGCTCTAAACCTGATTTTTCCTCGAATTTCGCATTTGTTTGTATATATCTCGTAAATGACAAGAGCTATAGAAAAAACGAACATGACAAATTTGTAGGAAATTTGATTTGCTATAAGTCAAAAGCGCTATCATTAATACTTCTCGAGATATTTGGCTTTTAAGTACCTCTGATCTGTAGGAATTTGACGATAAGAACTCACGATTGTAGTGTATTTTATAGTGAAAATTCTCTTACTCAGAGGGTCCAGCTTAATGTTAATATTGCAATTTTCGAATTTTTTTTAGGGTATTTCCAAGGAAATTTTGTGACGGAACTGAAAAATAAATACGAGCAGTTCAAAAAAAAAAAACATTCTTTTCTTAACCAAGAGAGCTGGTCGGTTGTCTGAATCATCTGAAATCAAGTGAAAGGGACTATCCTTCTATGAAAAACTTTTATATTTGACAAGGTATCAATACAAACTTTAGATTATAATTTTAGGCATCGCTATAATTTGCGAAGCAATTGCTCAAACCTCTTAGGGCATATTGCTGCCTTTAAAACCGATCGTCCAAAATCAAGAAAAATATAATTTTTCTCTCAAGAAAGTATCGGGAATTCTTCATTTCCCCCTCCCATCTCCCGCTTATATGGAAGACAAGTAAATTTTTTTTCTGTGTTTGTGTAACTGTCCTTAATTATGATGCCAAAAATTAGCGCGATCTGTCAACCAGCGTGTTAACAGCAGCTGTTTATGTCAGTCGACCTCGGTAGTGTTTGTCGAATTTTACAAAATTTTTTAACGTATTTGTGTATTTTAAACACTCAACAAATATCGTTGAACAAGTGCCGAATCTCCCTGATTTAGCTCCATTTGACTTTTACCTTTCCTCACACTGAAATATCCATTTCTTGGAACACGTTTCGACTCAATCAAAACAAGACATGAAAATAAATTCGACGCGAGAGTTGAAGGCCATCCCGGAAAGTGCCTATAACAAAATGTTTTGACGATTGGGAGAAGCGTTGGCACATGTGCATCGCTTTAAATTGATTTTACTTTGTAGGCGATAAAATAAATTTGGTTGATGATTGAAAAATTTTCGTTTATTTATAAATTTCGGATATTTACTTGACAGAATATAAATAATGCACTTGTGAAGAGTATCATAGCTTCGTTGGCATTTTTTCTTATTTAAAGTATTATTATAGATTACGTAGGTGTGTAAAAAGAAAAATTGCAATACTTTATTTTTACCAAACCAAAAATATCAACAACCATGCAAGCTTTGAAAAAAAAACATTAAAAATCATAAGCAATGATAAACGTAACGGACTGTTGCATGAGCATAAATGAACATTTAGAGCTACCGAAATATATTTATGAGCAGAAATCTGTTGCCATACGTCTACGATTGATTTGTTAACTTCGCAGCAATTTTAATAAGCTAAATGCTGACGCGTGCAATAAAAGTATAATAAATCTTTATTGCGAATTTAGTGTTTATTTTGATGAAAATCAGGCGGTGGATGTTAAAAAGTCGTGGTGACGACTCATGTCATTTTAAATTAAGTTTTTTAATGGATGCTGCTGAAGACATGCACACTTTTAATGCTAACTGCATTTGAAGACTTGGTGACTTAAAATATGCAGAGGCTTGGCCAAAGCGATCGAAGAAGATTGAAGTAGAAGTGACGTTTCTGCTCATTTATAGTCAAAGCCAAATTTATGAGCTGCGCGTTGACAAGTGGAGCAAAGAAGAGCGTGAAGCTTTAGGTTGCGGAACATCAAATAAAATTCAAAATCGATATGCCCATTGAAGTCAGCTCCAAGCGTTTTTGGTTAATCAAAGTAGAGGAAACTGAATAAAATATCATTGGATACAGATATAAATATTTTATCCATAAATAAAAAGACTTAAGCATTTTGGGTTTTTTATAAAAATTTGAAATTGGATTTGTATAAAAGATGGTGTTTCGATGATGGCAAATCATTCCGAACGCGACCATTTCAGAGTCTTAAGAGACAACCGCGAAAACAAGCCAAATAGTGAAATAATTTACCAAGTGCCAAAATATAAAGAATAAAAAATGCGTGCTTTTATCTTCCTGTGTGTATTAGCCTCTGCTTACGCCGATAAATTGGGCTACAACTATCGTCCTGTTGGCCATTCCGATAGCGGGCTCTCATTTACGCCCGGTGGCGGCGCAGGTGGATTAGGTGGTATCGGCAGTGTTGGTGGACTCGGTGGCAGTCTTGGTGGACTCGGCGGCAGTTTGGGTGGACTCGGCGGCAGCGGTGGTGTTGGTCCTGCTGCACCTGCACCAGTTTATCAGGCACCAGTTGCTGAGTACGAAAAGGAGTTCTTCACATACACTGCCGATGAAAATGAGTTCAGTGAACCAGCCGGCAATGGTCAGGTGATCGAATCGTTGAAAAAGAACTTGCGCGTCATCTTCATCAAGGGACCCGAGGGCAATGGCTTGGAGAAGGCCGCTGTCAATCTCGCCAAACACGCTGCCGAGGAAAGAACCGCCATTTATGTATTGCAGAAACAAGCTAACTTGGGCGATTTGGCTAACAAATTACAGGCTGAAAATGATGTGCAACGTCACAAGCCCGAAGTGCACTTTGTCAAATACCGCACACCCGAGGATGCGGCCAACGCTCAGCGTGCCATTCAATCTCAATACGATCAATTGGGCGGCAATTCTCAAAGCTACAATGGCGGTGATGCTCCAGTACACAACTTTGCTTCTCCAACTGCGCGACCAGCACCACGTCCAGTTAGCGCTCCCGGCGCTGCTTATCTGCCTTCATCCATTTTCCGTGTCTAAAGGTTATAGACAAACGTGTTAGCAAAACTGAAATCGACTTTGAAATGTTGTTATATACATATAGACTGATGATTCTTGTTAATTGTTGTTATCTACTCTTAATAAACTGTTTACTTAGTAATGCATAATTAAAGAAATTGGTGAAATTAATTTCCGGTTAATGGGTTGAATAGTCCACCCTTTAAGGTATCATGAAAAAATGTGACACTTATTTTTGTTTCAGGAGGTTCAGGAATACTACAATAAGAGCATAAAACTGAGGAAGATCTTTTTTCAAAAGTTTAAAGAGTTATAAAGAACTTTTTAGCGTTGAGATAGTGATCCACAATACTTATCTGTTTAATAACAGTTTATTATTTATGTAAAGGTGGTACTTATTTGTTTAAACACTTTTTTTGAACTCTGAAAGCATTGCTTAGGGGCTTCCAGCGTCATCAGGTAGAAGTAGAAAAATAATGTTATGGCAGCTAGATAACCAAGTATGTGAGTCTTCCTTCTGTTTTCTTGGCAACACAAATTTATTTATTTACTTTTTACTTTCGAAGTACAAAGTCAGCATTTCAATGTCACACGTGCGGGGAAATTAAATCAAATTTTTATCACCTAGTAGGAGCAATAACTTAATGGGTGCAGTCGTAGTAAAATGCATTATGCAAAATAATTGGTAAAGTTATTTTCAGATCTCCAATGTGTTGACAGCAATAGCTGCACAAACTAAATTCATCGAAACATTAAGGTTGATGGTGAAAAACTAGTTGATTTCATTAGCATAACTTTTTCTGAAGATATAGTATGTAGCGTTTATACGTACCCGTGTAGCGATGAAATACCGGAATAATAATTCTATAATTTATTGATTATATAGATTTCATAACCATAACAAACCTGTTGCTTTATGCTAGAGTAATTATGAGTTGTAGGCATGTTGTTCCGAAATTTTGTGTTAACCCACTGTGAGCCAGAATATAGAAGAGGATTTTAAGAATTTCGGAAGAATAAGTTTATGTTTCCAGATCTACAAATCTTTACCGATTGAAAAATGTTTCCAGTCATAAGAAAGTATTTTTATTCATCAATCCGAGTTTTATAGAAAAGAGATTTCGGAAACTTGACTATTGCTGCTATATTTTGAATAAGTAAGATGCTCACCGATGATGTCAATCATTGGCATCAACATCCACGCCGTTAGTTCTGCTTTCTACAGGCTGGATATAAAAGCGAAGCAAATGAGTCTGGTAGTGAACGACATCAAGACGAAATATCTTCTGTCATCAAACAAACAGTCGTTGGACTCGGGACTTGGCTCCCACGCCACTGTTGACAGGCATACCTTTGAAGTCGTAGATAATTTCCAATTGAGAAGTAAAGTTCTCTCTCGGTGAAACTATATGGTGCAGAGGCATGGACGATGACAACATCTAATTAGTCGATGTTACAAGTTTTCGAGAGAAAGTTTCTGCGGAAGATTTATGGTACTGTGCTTTGATATTGACATTGACATAGTTCAGCGAATTAAGAGACAGCGGCTTCGATGGCTAGGTCATGACGTCCCGATGGATGAAAACGCTGCAGCTCTGAAAATATTCGACGCAGTATCTGCCAGGGCAAGCATAGAAAGTACATTCCTTTGGAGAGACCAGGTGGAGAAGGACATGAATATAGTCAACCAATTTTATTTTGATTACGAAAAATCATGAACAAATCAAAGTATCCCGCAAATCGCCAATGGTTTTGGTTAACTTGAATATTTATCTACTGTTGTCTCTAATTCTTATGGAATGCTCGATATTTTTGTAATTTTCGTTTTCAAAGTTCCGCGAAAACTTTCATTATACATTCATAAAAAAAAGTAGTTTTTAAGAATGCCAAATTAAAGATTTCATTCTAGTCAGGTCACTAAATGGTATTCGCTTACTAGCACATACATACATACTTATTATGAATTTACCCATAACATTATATTAAAACTATTTTGGGATGTGGCTAGTTTTCTGCATTTTAATGGACTAATTTCGCTAGTTTCTGCTATGCTCGCTATATTTGCGGTATTTTGCATATTGGCCGGCTTCATAAAACCACAAATACACCGCTTTGCCGGTTCGGCTTTTGTGACGTCTTGCCTAATCGTATTCATATTAACACCAGGCTCGCCTGTAGAATGCGGCTTGCGAATCCACTTTGAGTGGAACTAATTCCGCATTGCTATGAATATTAATTTTCATTTTCTCACCCAATTCATTTGTACTTTTGTTTTCGTTAGAGATTAAGAAAATAAACTACTAAAATCGTCACAGTGCAGCGCAGCGCACATTTCGGGAGTTTTACTGGTATTGTGGTCGCGCCAAATAAAGACTTTGTCTCCACCAAAACAATGCTGACGCTCATAAATTTACTAATAACTAAAATTATGCGGCGCTACTGAGCTGTGGACTGGATCAAAGCAATTTTCTTCGCACAAACTACTTTTGTGGATGTGTGGGTGAGTGTGCGTTATACGAGGACGGGTTAGATCATTTGCATCAGAAAAGCTTTATAGCCACTAATAGTCATCTAGTATGTAGATATGTGTGTGTGTTCTTGTAGAGAGATGCCTGAACTTGCGGTTAGTGGTTATAGGTACGCATATGTGATTTTCGCAAACTGGGTCCGGGTGCTGCGTACTTGTGGGAAGTCGCCGGATCACTTGTACGTCGAAAGCATAATAAAACCCGTTGGACATCAACAGGGAGAGTTGTTGTTATATTTATGCTGAATTGGGCAAAAATCGATATTCAGGCATTGTATATAAAGAGGCTGCCGTTCCAGCAAGAATTATTCTCAGTTCGCAACTTCAGAGTAAATTACCAAATTTAACGGACATCATGCGTTTCTTCATTATTTTGTGTTTGGCGGCCGCCGTATCCGCAGACAAATTGGGCTACAATTACAGACCTGTAGACCACTCTTCGTCCGGACTCTCCTTCACACCCGGCAGTTCTGGTGTAGGTGGTGTTAGTGGCGGTATTGGTGGAGGTAGCGATGGTTTCGGCTCTGGCGGTCTCAGCGGATTTGCCCCTGGTGGCGATGATGGTAGCTACGGCAGCTCTGGAAGTCTCGGTGGACTTACTGGTGTCGGCAGTGGATTCGATTCGGGCGCTCAGAGTATTGTGTCACCAGTCACACAGGAAGCCAACAAAGAATTCTTCTCCTTCTCTGCTCCTGAAGATGAATTCGAAGATGCCGAAGGTGCCCAACAATTGGCTAATTCTCTGAAAAAGAACGTTCGTGTCATCTTCATCAAGGGACCTGAAAACAATGGCTTAGAAAAGGCTGCCCTTGCTCTGGCCAGAAACGCTGCCGAACAGAAGACCGCCATCTATGTGTTGCAGAAACAACATGACATCGCTGATTTGGCTAACAAATTGCAGTCTGTCAATGATAACCGCAACCATCATCCAGAGGTGCACTTTGTCAAATACCGCAACCAAAACGATCTTGTCAACGCCAAGCGCACCATCCAATCGCAATACGACCAAGAGCCCGGTGCATCCCAAAACTACAACCACGCAGTTGCTCCAGTGATCAACTTTGCCTCACCATCCGCCCCAATTCAGTCATATGGCCAACAGCAACAATATTACAACCCAGCTGCGTCCAACACAAACACAAACTACTTGCCACCCTCGCTGTTGAGACGTCTCCGTTTCTAAATGCTAACTTGTACCTAAATATTTACTTAAATAATTTTTTCGAAAACGACAAAAATAAATAAAAACACATAAAATAATTAACTGATTTTTATTTAATATCATCTGAAGTACTGAGGTAGTATTCGCAATTTTTTAGTAAGATATATGTATAAATATTGATTAAAACATAGCAAGGGTCAATTGTTTCGAAAGCAGAGAGAACAAAAAGAGATAGAATATCTAACCAACAAAAAAGATATTAACTTTAAGTAAATAATATATAATTTATTTATTTATAAGTTATTCTCACAAAAAAGCGAAATCTCTAACAGGTAACAAATTTATTTTAACAGCTCTTTCTCAAACTTTTTGAAATTACTTTCCGAAAGTACTTTATTTTCGATGTCGAGTTCTGTATTACCTATAAAATAAATATTTATTGAAACCACTTCTCTATCATGATACTGTGATACTCACGATACTTATGCATGTACATTCGAAGAGTCATAAATGTTTTATAAGCTTTAAAATTTTTATTATGTCGTTTAACACAACTACATTAAAATAAAATGTAAATATAGTTTTTTATAGCTTTAAAATAGAGGCGATTAAACCGGAGATCATCCTTGTGATTAACACTTTAGCAAACTCGATCGGAGCGATCGTTATTAAGTTTTCTTTGGGCAAATAACTTTGTTCATTTAAACATATTAGTTCTTTGTATCATAAACTTATGTTTTTTTATTTTTATATCAGACATATAGATATAATACGCACAACATATAATGAATAATTAATATTGATGCATATTAATATTTTAAGTAAAATTATGCACTTAGCATTTTTCTATTTACATACATACATACATATGTACATACATAAAACGCGCGTTGTATGTTAAATTATTGAATCCAACGACGAACATCATTAACATTAACATTTTCACTAAACTCACATCACTTTGATAACGCATGAGATTTAGCATTTCATAACAATAAAACATTTTCCCATCATCATGTCAAAACATGTTTGGTAAACCGGCACTTTTTCTAACATCACTAAAATTGCATTTATGCACTTTTGCTTTGATTAATTATAGCATAACTTATGAACATTTTGACAAGATCCTTTTATTTGTTTATATTTTTATTATTATAACAATTAACTTCACCAATATTAATATTTTACAAGTTATAAAATTAGATCACGACCACGAACCGATGCAGCACTCAAGCGGAGAATGTTAACGTACAGGAATTAACATTCCCAGGCTCGGGTGTATTTGTTGCAGTGCTACACATTGTGGCAATTCGGGAAAAAAATTAGCATGCGACATTGCAGTGGATTACTCGGCTGCGCAATATCACGATCAAAGTATTTTAAAGTGTTTTGTTGGGATTTTGTGTTGTAACACAATCATACTCTGTTAGACTAACATATTATACATAAATGCTGCTAAAAAGCTAGGAGGTGGGTAGTTTTTCATAATGTTAAACAATACTTACGTATTTTTACAGAAAATGCTTTGGATGAGGAATGAGAAAAAAATGAAGAAATGAGAAAAGCGAAAAATGGCAGAAATTTAATATTTTTTAAATTACAAAAACCATATTGTTTAATAATTTATATGGCCATCAAACTTAATAAATACAACATAAAATATTAAAAAATGTCCTATAATTTCTCTTTTAGGAAAAAAACAACACAAAAGTAAAAGTAGCCCATTTTAGTAGCCAAACATAATGCTAACAAAAAATGAAAATTAATTTATAATTAGAAAATAAAAACATAGTATTTAGAAGCTGAATCATGGAAACAATATAAGTATAGTTCGGCAACCATTTGCTTCAATTCTGTGAAAAAAATGTAACTGTATGTGCATTTTTTGAATAAACTTGTCGATATAACTGTTGATTTAAGTTTATTATTAGCAGTTATGCAAAATACTCTGCTTGAACTTTGGCAAACGTTCAAAAACGGTATATCTACTTGCGACTTTTGCCGGGTGGAATTAGCATAACCTCTTCAAAGTTCGTGCAATTCTCACAGCTCAAGCGAGAAAAATTAATATTAAACACCCATAAAATGTATTTGGACCTGGTCGCCCGACAACGGTATTGCTCTAACCATATTTTCAATTGATAATTTATGTTTAATCAACTCATTAGATTCTACACGAATTATGGAAGTGGCCGGTATCCATACATTTATATACACACAGACAGATGCTCAACTTTAACTCGCATATTAGTGGGAGATTATCATATTCACATGACCACAGAGTCCAAACCGAATAGGAAGCGGATGACTTTTCGTCACTGATTATTAACATATTGACGTTGATTTGCAACCAAAACCGCACAGTTTGCTTATTCAACTGATTGGTATCGATTTAACTATAAATTTGGGCTGCATGTTATGAAGTGTTGTACTCAAACAAGAGTTTTCAAATAACGAACATCGTTTCCAACTAAAAACGGAAGTAGATCTATAAAACTTCTGAAAGATGCGTGCTTTTGTGGTGAGTTCCACTCAATCAAATTTATATAGGACATAGGAAATGATTTCGGAGCTACAATTTATTCTATTGCAGGTCATGTGCTTCGTGGCTTTAGCCACTGCCGATAAACTGGGCTACAACTATCAGCCTGTGGGACACTCGGATAGCGGATTGTCCTTCACCCCTGGCAGCAGCGGATTGGGCGGTGGCTCAACTGGCGGTCTTGGTGGTCTTGGAGGTCTTAGCGGCGGTCCTTCTGCTGGATTAGGCGGTCTCAGCGGAGGCCTAGGAGGCTCGTTAGGTGGTCTAGGCGGTGGTTTATCTGGTGGTCTTAGCGGGACCGGTGGTCCGAGCGGTTTGAAAGGATATGGCGGTTTGGGTGATGGTGCATCAGGTGGTTTGAGCAGTCTTGGTGGCTCCATAGGAGGACTGGCTGGTCTAAACGGTGGTCTTGGTGGCTTGAGTGGTGGTTTAGCAGGCAATCTCGGTGGTCTAGGCGGTAGCTCTTCGGGTAGTCTCGAAAGTAACTCAGACGGTAATGACAGCAGTGATTCTAGTAGCAGCAGTGGACCTAATAGCAGCAGCAGCAGCAGCTCAGCTGGTGCACCAGGCGCAGTGGAATACGAAAAGGAGTTCTACACATACACTGCTGATGACAATGATTTCGATGAACCCGAAGCCAATGATCAAGCAAACCGCTCAGTAAAGAAGAACATTCGCGTTATTTTCATCAAGGGACCCGAAAACAATGCCTTGGAGAATGCTGCCATCAATTTGGCCAGACAAGCGTCGGAACAGAAAACCGCCATTTATGTGCTGCAGAAACAAACTTCTGTGAGTGATTTAGCCAATAAACTGCAGGATTCACATGACGCCCAGAGTCATCAGCCCGAGGTGCACTTTGTCAAGTACCGCACGCCAGAAGATGCGGCCAATGCACAAAAGGCCATTCAAGCTCAATATGATCAATTGGATGGACCATCGCAAGCGCATGACGGTGGTGTAGCTCCAGTGCATAACTTCGCATCGCCTGCTGCGCACGGTGGTCCATCAGGCTTAGATGGCGGTGTGTCTGGCCCAGCAGGTGGTGTATCAGGTGGAAACGGACAATTTGGTGGTATTTCGGGCGGCCCTGGCAAGAGTATACCAAGCGCTACATATTTGCCTGCCGCAATCCTGCGCAAACTTCGTTTTTAGGTTACTACCTCGACCTTTGTTATTGTGTTTCTTGTTATGACTGTTATGTTCGAATAAAACTTTTGTATTTTTACTTTAATCCTTTTTTTCTTTGGAATATTGAGGTACTGTTCATTTAACCTCTGGAATCACAAAACAATAATGATATAAAGTATTTTCCGAAAAATTCTCTTGGTTGAAAGTGTACAAAATACAGCTTCTACAAGAAGTAAGGCCCTACCCAAGAGACATCAATCAATTCACTCTGTGAGCTCTACAAAAGTTCCAAGAAGATCCGACGTTTTCGAGCCAAATTTTGTTCAGTGATGAGGGCCATTTCAAGTAATCAAATAGAACCTAAGCTGCAAATTGCACAAATTTCAAAAATAAGTTTTCCAATGCTCGAATGAATATGATTAACTTAAATCTAAGAGCAAAAAGAAAAATATTTACTTTTTTCTTATTCTTATTTATTACTAGTTTCACTATCTTTATTATCGTCCGTATTTTCACCAGAAAAAACTTCCGCGATTGCATCCCTTTCTTCTGCTTTGTTGTCGATCCCAATTATCGTGGTATTCGCAGGGGCCTCAATCAAGAATATCCGTCTTGGACTTAATAACTCAAGCAAGTTTTCAATTTTCTCTTCGTCCTCGCTTTCATCTTCTTCGGGCGCACTGAAAGTCAAGAATTCAGTGTTGAGTCGCTCTTTAGTTTTCAAAAAGTCTTCATCACTGACATTCTTCACTACCTCTCCAACATCGTCTTCTTCCATGCTGGAGGAGGTCTTCTCCTTCTCTTTTGATTTGTCTAATTTTTCTGCAGATTTGCTAAGCGCTGGTAAAATGAGGCAACTAATTAACTAAAAAATTTGTTATATAGACAAACTTTTGACAATTCTTCTGCACTTAAGTATAACACTTACGAAAAGGAGTATGCCGGTAACGCGGTAATCCATGACAGCTATTTGTGCCCGCAATCTACGAAAACTGGCCAATAAATGCGGCGCCCGGTGCAAGATTCGTGCTTTTATAGTCGCGTTGATAGTCATAGACGTGACGAAGCTTCACTTAATATGGCTTACATCCGATTGGCACTCACTCTCAAATGTTATTATTCCGGCTTAAGATTAAATTTTTCTGTAAGGTCTTTTCGAGTTTGGTGAGTAGTCTTCCGCAAGTCAACGAAAATAAATCTTCCGTACATCATGTGGGTGTTAATATTTATCTCATTTAGCTACCTGAAATACTTTAGTTGCATTTCCTTTTTCGTTGGCTGCTCGATATACCAATTTCTAAACAATTTGTGAAAAAGTAGTTTTATGTTATTAGAGAGGTGTTGAATGACACAACTTAAGCCTTTAAGGCAGTTCTGGTAAAAACTTGATAAATATAATACTCGTAAATGGTTGAAACCTGTTCCCTTAGTTCTAAGTGCAACTTAAGAGAAATTATTAGTTATGCTATAATATTAAAACATATGCATAATGTAAGGAGGAGTCAAGTTCGTTTGGTATGGAACCAAAGTAGTAGTAATTATACTGCCAACGCGGGCGGATCTTTTTCCTGGGGCTCACCGGAATGGCGTCGCAATGACCGAGTTTAAAACATGTTTTTCAAAAATTTCAGGATTTCTTTGCTTATAGTGTAAAATAAATAAAATAAAAATAAAAAAATTTTTCACTGAAGGTTTTGCCAGATGAGGCTTATAACAAGTGTATGACAAGTGTATTGGATTAATTCTTGCCTTGTTGGGCGGTTTCGACTTCATTTCATGATGGCTTTGACGATTATATAGTCTGATTCTCAGCTACTTTGTCAATCATCGCCTTTACATCATCCCCTACACGTCGTTCTCGCAAAAAATTCACACCCTTTGCTATGAACCATATAAAAAACATTAACTAGAATGTGTTGAGTCGATACATGAGAGATGTTGAGATCTTCTGCTAGTTGTCTGATGGCAAAAGGATGGTTTTAAAGCTCTGTTTCTTTTACGTTATTGATGTTATCGTTATTAGCAGGTTTGGATGGTAGTCTCACATGAGGCCACATAATCTACGTTTTGTGATGATGATGCCTTTCGTGTCGTAAACCAAGAGCTACCAAACACTCCCCAGTAGACATATGGACATAAATCTTCGCAGGAATATAAAAAAAAAAAATAGTAAGCCAATGTAGGAAAATATTTTTTATCCATTCGGTTTGCGGTTGTAATTTATGTGGATCAGTCATGTGGACTCAGTGCCGAGTTTATTATTTCTCATAGATCTTTTGACGCTCAATGATATTTTCGTCTAATGAAAATCTTAGAATTTTTGGCGTAGACACTTTTCAATAATATTTTCACATATTCTCCTAACCTAAAAAATTTTGAAATGTCCTGCTTCAGTATTAAATATCGGTACTACGAGTACGATTTGAGAGATATTGATATTCATTTGTAATATTTCTGAAGTTATCTGAACAAAGCAAGACGGAGGTAACATAAGGCCGAGTCGAGACGCTTCATAACAATAAGGAAAATCTGAATTAGAGTATAATAGAATTTATTTGTGGGATCTGTCGAAGCAGCCAAAAAATATATTTAAAAAAATTACGTGAAAAAACCCAGAAAAACCTCTCGTACTAATTTCTTTTATCGCACATATATTTTTCTGTCGAACTACTTGTTCCAACAACGTCAAAGTACGTATAGTTCACATGAATATTCACTCAAAAATTATAAATGTGTTTCTATGCAAATCTTCACATGCGCAAACTGTGTACTTTATGCTAAAAAAAAAAAAAACAATGTGGTAATAATAAAAAACAATATGGTAATAATAATTAAATAAATTTAAATTCATGGAACTTTCGTACTCTCGCAGGATATTAACGCATACAGACCGCTCTGCTTCTTTGGAGCGCAAGCTGCTTTTTCTCAACTCAACTGACTCGCGTGCTCGCACGTATAATTAATTATTTGTTAAGCTAAAAAATATGCAAAAGAATTTCCGTCCGCCGCGCACTATAACACCGGAAGCCAAGGCAGCCCCACCAGCAGCAACAATCACACACGCTCTCACGGTGGCAACCGACACCGGCAAATACTTGAGTATACAAAGTAATGGCTCATAACAACCTACAACACATACATACACAGTTACATACTGTGCTGTTGATATAAGTTTAAAATGTTTATAAATAAAGGGTGATTTTTTAAGAGCTTGATAACTTTTTAAAAAAAAAAAACGCATAAAATTTGCAAAATCTCATCGGTTTTTTATTTGAAACGTTAGATTGGTTCATGACATTTACTTTTTGAAGATAATTTCATTTAAATGTTGACCGCGGCTGCGTCTTAGGTGGTCCATTCGGAAAGTCCAATTTTGGGCAACTTTTTCGAGCATTTCGGCCGGAATAGCCCGAATTTCTTCGGAAATGTTGTCTTCCAAAGCTGGAATAGTTGCTGGCTTATTTCTGTAGACTTTAGACTTGACGTAGCCCCACAAAAAATAGTCTAAAGGCGTTAAATCGCATGATCTTGGTGGCCAACTTACGGGTCCATTTCTTGAGATGAATTGTTGTCCGAAGTTTTCCCTCAAAATTGCCATAGAATCGCGAGCTGTGTGGCATGTAGCGCCATCTTGTTGAAACCACATGTCAACCAAGTTCAGTTCTTCCATTTTTGGCAACAAAAAGTTTGTTAGCATCGAACGATAGCGATCGCCATTCACCGTAACGTTGCGTCCAACAGCATCTTTGAAAAAATACGGTCCAATGATTCCACCAGCGTACAAACCACACCAAACAGTGCATTTTTCGGGATGCATGGGCAGTTCTTGAACGGCTTCTGGTTGCTCTTCACCCCAAATGCGGCAATTTTGCTTATTTACGTAGCCATTCAACCAGAAATGAGCCTCATCGCTGAACAAAATTTGTCGATAAACACATTTCGAACCGAACACTGATTTTGGTAATAAAATTCAATGATTTGCAAGCGTTGCTCGTTAGTAAGTCTATTCATGATGAAATGTCAAAGCATACTGAGCATCTTTCTCTTTGACACCATGTCTGAAATCCCACGTGATCTGTCAAATACTAATGCATGAAAATCCTAACCTCAAAAAAATCACCCGTTATAAGAGTGTTTTCTAGTGAAGAATGATGTTGGCTGAGAAAGTTGCTTTGTGCGGACATGAGTTAGCATGCCTTTAAGGTTAGTCGCTCTTCTTGCATTTACCAAGGTGAATTCCTTAAAGCCAGATGAAATTTTGAGAAGAGAATAGTTTACATCGTCACCTGAAATGCAAAATAACGTATCATCAAAAAATTCGAAATTGAGTGTCTTATTGATTACGCTTCACTACTTCAAATTACATACATAATATTACATAAGTTCAACATTATCAGGTTCTGCGGTCAAATATAAACCTGCTTCAACCAATATTAAAATTTTGTTTCACTCATGTTCCATTTTATTTCGTGTTTCATTCATGCCACTGTAAATTTCCGAAAATGTTGTTACGTTATTTTGCATTTCAGGTGACGATATGTAAGAATTGCTTGCTATTATTAAATAGTATTAAAATTTCACATAAAATTTTGTTCTTTGGCATATTATGATTCAGTATTAAGATCATATAATATCGGTCTATAATTTCAGATAATCGCAATTGTAATTATAAGGTCTTCTGATGTTAATGTTGTAGTGACGGCAGAGAAAATTCTGAAGTAATATTGAAAATTTCTACCGAGTTAACAGACTTTGGTTGGATAAAAATCTGAGTACATTCCGATTATGTGGACCAGACTGTTGTGGAAATAGCAGTCTACCGATAGTTCGACTGACTTGAAATCATTATTTGGTTTATAAAAACGGATGAAGTAAGTAAGAAGAGCCAGTTTTGGTTTCAGTAGAGCATTATTAACTTTGCTTTATTCGCTTGATCTCTAGCCTGACCTCGTTTGACCTCAGAAGTGTTCTCCTGTATGACCTCTAATTACCATAAACATCGCTTGCGCACCAGCTGGTCCATGATTGAGCTTAACTTCCCATGACTAGTACTTTGTTTTCGCTTAGTTTCTAACTTGACTACACGACCCCTAACTTGTTCTCAATAGAACACCTGCTAGACTTCGATTAACTTATACTTGAATCTATTTATCACAGCTTGACGTCTCCTAATCTCCTCTTAGAGCTCTCTAGACCTTGCGCAACAAGCTCCGTCTTCATATCCCATTACTAGTATCTTGGACGAAAACACTCCAGCTCTGAAAGCATTCGTCGCAGTACCCGCTGGGGGAAGTAGAGGAAGAGAAAGACCTGTTGTTAATTCGGCTATAACCTCGTAAGCAGTTTTTACTCCAATAAAGTAGAAGAAGAAATACCTTGTTTTTGCTTCATTCCTAATTTGATCTCCCACGACACGTAACTTGTTCTTAAGAGCATATAACACGGACTAGACTTCGCTTAACTCGTAGTTGAACCTATTCATCCCTTGCTTGACCTCTCTTAATCTCTTATTAACGCTCGCTAGATCTTTCGCAAGAACCCATACAAATATTGTAACTATTAACTAAGAACACCTTTATCATAGCGGTATGTATGAGTAACGTAGAAACCTTTCTAAAAGACTTTCAGGGGTTAATGATATTCGAAGCGCTGTCTTACGAATGTTCACAGGATTGCAGCAAAAAACTAACTACTCACCTATACACACACATTTACACTAGCATAAATGCAGTTACACTATTTCCGTAAGAGTCCCGATTTGAAATTCATGAGCTGTTAGAGTGAACGCTAAGTAGATAATTTTAATAGTGCGAATTAATTGAAGCAAGGATAAAAGTGTAAAATTGTGAAGTTCTTATTTATTCGCTACCTCTTAACTACCTTCGCATGACCTTTCACGTGTAAACAGTTAAGTGGGGCGAGTATTGCAAAAGTTCTACAAAATTTCGCTTCCTTTTGCCCTGCCAATGTGGCTGCTAGTTTTTTGTTGCAAATCGCTTAGCAAAAATGTACAGGTATGTTTTTGTGAAAACAACAACAATATGGTGGGGAGCCGCGCACACCGTCTGTCGGTGTTAAGATAAATGCTGCAGATATTGTAATTTATTGTACACCCGTCCGACGCGGCGAAAGGACGCTGCTGGCTGTGCTGAGCAGAGCAGCGAGTCTGGCACTTAGTCAGGTATCGTGAGTAGCTCAAAAGCGAGGTAAATAAATGCCAAGCGCGTATATACTTAACAGATGCACGTACACATATATAGTATGTAAATGTAATAGTAAATGTAAGCGTACAGGTGTTGGTGCTTGCTTCATGCGGGCGGAGGCTGCGTACATACGCTTGCACTGATGCTCGTCTTGTATACAGATTATACGAAGTGTGTATGTATGAATAAGGGCGTACACTATTTTATGTGCTCATGTGTAGTTGTATGTGCTTTACGTGTAGTAGAAATTACTTTCAACTCTCTTTTAGAGGAGTTTGTTTCGAAGTCGTTAAAAAGTGGTGGAGTGAGGATCTGCTGAAATTCTAATATGTCAGCTTGATGTGTTAGAGTGATTGAAGGAAGCTTAAATTTGCTGTTAAAATTAAAGCGAAAATTTTTAAAGTTAATCAAAAAATTGTCTTGAAAACAGTCAAAACAAAAAAATGTTAATTTCGAAGTTACTTACGATAATTCATAGACTCACCCGATGGCCATAGGGCTTACCAATACCATGACGGCGCCAGTAGCTGCTAAGGCCTTGCTTAGTGGCTGGATTGTGCGTTTTGGCATTCCCATTGACATAACGTTTTTCCTTGGGCATCAATTTGAGAGCGCGTTGTTCCAGCAACTGTTCCAATATCTCAGTATTTCGTATTTACGAACAATACCGTACCACCGCACATTAAAATCCTTGATTTGGCACCGATGTTATGTACAATATCCTTCACAGATACATTTCTTATAGTAGATATAGATAGCCACTCTGCTTTGAGATCACTAAAGTCTATTAGGGTTTCGTCCAAGTTAGTGAAATAATGTCTTGGATCCAACATCATGTATCTCGATAAACCTGTAATAGGGACCAGGGCATAGTGATAACCGTATAAACTATGAAGCAGATGAACTAACCAGATCATGCACCACACTAAAATTAGACTCCGTACCACTTGCAGGTATCTAACAAATTTAACAACCAGGTTACATTAACCCAGCCGAGTTTCGATGGAATCAATCCCTAACAACGCTCGGCAAGCAGGCAAAAATTTCCGACTATTAAAATTTAAAAAGATGATACCATATCTCTAGTTGGAGTACTGACTTGTTAGTGTCCAATATCTTTATCTGAGACAGCAGTAAAATTGGATGAAAGAGTGTAAATTTCAGATCAATATCTCAAAAACTTAGGTGGTTCCTCATATTATTAGCATATATATGGATGGGCAAACCAGCGGACGTGGCTAAATCTACTGAGCTCATCACGCTAATAGGTTATATCCGATTCCGACCCTTCCATCTGCGTTTTACAAACTTCGTGGCAAACTTAATGTAACCTGTTCAGGGTAAAGAAATGATAATAGTCAGCATGTGACTTTCTAAAAAATAAAATCATATAGATATAGCCAATCCAAAAACATTTTTCAAATGCAACCATGTATGTGAAATTTATTCATAATTTCTAAGCTAATAGGAAGGTTTCTATAACATCCTGCCGGAAGAAGTCGCAATTGCTTTGGACGGCCTTGGGGTTGAATCAAACATCAAACACCTCATTATCAGTCTTCTGTGCGATAGAGTCATTGAAACGGAATGAGAAAACGCACGTGCTCGACGAAATATGAGTAGGGGAACCCTACCAGATAGAGTCATCTCCCCTCTTCTATGGATCCTGGTTATTAACGACCTGCTTAAAAATCTTTAAGATCATAGCTCGCAGAAAGTGGTTCTCTGGTTCTATGACACCATAGTCAACCCCTTTATGTACTATGAATTCTTTATGTAATGGAGGGGTCTAGAAAAGACCACACTTGCAAAGATTTTCGAGAGCGTTCAACGGGTGACGCTCATCAGCTTGTGTGGTGCACTAAGGTCCACTTCAACCATGATCCGAATCGAATGTCTTTGAGGTAAGGCTGGTATGAGTGCTAGGCCACAGTGAAATCGCAAGAAATTGTAAAACTGATGAGCTAGCAAGAAAAGGTACCCTAGAACCGATTTCGGTAGAATGGGAACGGATCGGTACTCTCATATCCTCTTGTGTTCTACTAATAGATAGCTGGGCTTCGTGAAAGTTTGGTCAGCGCTAGGCCTCCATCGGTACATGCGCTGTCGCAAAAGCCTATTGGCCCAAAATCGATCGCAAGAGATTTAGTGATCTCTTTGCCCTCATAAGGCTAGCTTATACCTAATTGGGGCTTTTATCAGGCCATTGCTCTATTGGCGTCAAGTTAGGGGTGGAAACTCTATGGAAGACGATGAGGTGGAAACTACTCAACCCTTTCTTCTTGACTGTCCTGCGTTTGAGAGGTCAAGACTTAAACACTTGGTAGCGCATACCTTCAAACATCCTACCGAAACTTTGTATTAGTTACTACTGTTCATGTGCAATCTTTGATCAGCCGTATAACCTAACCTAAGCTAATATTACCAAATAAAAAATTCAATATAATTTACTACAAGATTAAAAATTTGCGAGAAATTATTTAGAAAGCACGATTTCAGAGAAAATATTTCGTAATCTTATTTCGTCAGTCATAGTAATTATGAAATTAGTAAAAGGTTAAGAGATTAAGTTTATTCGCACACGAGCAAATTACATTTCACATAATAATCTCTATTGCAGATTTCATCGTTGTCTCAAACATTTTTAACTCTACTTACCACTATTTCGAAATACGTCTATAAAAATGCTTTTACTCACAACCATTTTCAAATTAATATTTCAGTTAGCGTTACGGCAAATTCTTCAACTTTAAAGCGCCTCGAACTTATGTGAAAATGCGAATTTTATATGCAACACATACATATGTACACGAAAATAAAAATGTACAAAGTTCAAGCTTATTTAAGTATGTAAGTAATTTGTTAGAGCATCTCAAATCCTGTCCACAACTCAATTAAATAAAATTCTGCACGCTCTTCACCCGTTAACCCATCACTCTTGTTCCATTTCAAGTTGAAAAGAAAAGCTGGCCATCCTTAAAACGCTCACTTCGCCTAATCCCGCATTTCAACAAGTTTTAGAAGCGTACGCACTTTCACAGCTGGGACTATGCATTCTCTGCTCATATTAAAAACATTTTTGCGAAACCCAAAAACTTTGCAGATTTGCTTACAAACCGTCTTCAAAATTTGTATTTCCCTTTTTTGAAGGAAAAACCCAAAAAAAAGTTGCGTTGCTTAAAGTTTTCTCGGCATTTTTGCCTTTTGATTTGCTCTTTGTCTTAATTTTGTTCTTGTTTTTGTGGTGCTTCCTTCACTTGCCTTTGCTTAGCCGCCTCTTCACAAGCTCTAATTTGTGTTTCTCATGTTTCTTGTGGTGTTTTTAAGGGCGTGATTACTTATTTGTCAAAAGTTTAAATTAGTTAAAGGATTGTTTGTTGTGAAAAAAGTTTAAAACACAAGTAAAAATTATACAAAAAAAATTTAAAAAGCGTAATTAAAAAGTAGCACTTCTAGACGGGTCGTGTCAAGTAGTCGTTAAAGTTGTATAAAGAGGTGAAGAAAAATTTGTTTGGAACTTTATTAGTTAGGAGTATTTTAGAAAAAAGCGCAAGTGTTAGTATGGAAGTATGAAAATTTGGGGCAAGCAAAGTATTGTAATTATACATAAGTATATATTTATATATGTATATATTGTCCTTTCATTGCTTGTACTTGTCCTATAATAAGTAATGCGGCTTAAGGCTACTTTGAAGAATACGATACGGGAATAGAAAATAAATTCTATAAATATTCCTTTTCGTCGGTTCCTCTGCTTCCACCTTCAAAGTTGGAGTGTCCTCTTCCATCCGGAAACGCAAATGATGAGGGGTAGAAGTTGATCTTTGGTCTTCAATGGAGAACTTTACTTTTCAATTGGCTACTCCGTCTCCTACTCAGATGCTACTGTTGGGAAGAATGATCCTACCTTGTATTTCAAGGCTGATATTGTTGTTGGTGTTGATACTGGTCTGTCTACGACTTCAAAGTTATGATGATCAATAGTAAGGTAGGAGGCTAGTCGCGAAAACTGTTTGTTTGATGACAGGAGATATTTCGTCTTGCACTCGTTCACTGCCACACACATTTGCTTTCCTTCCTTGTCCAATCTGGAGCAAGCAGAACTAACGGTGCGGGTGTTGAGGTCGATGATATCTTATCTCTTATAGAAGATAGTACCTTCCCTATTTAGTTCTGCATCTCGAATTATTTTCTCCAAGAGCAGATTGAAGTATTCGCACGAAAGGGGGTCGCCTTGTCTGAAACTTCGTTTGGTATCGAACGGTTCGGAGAGGTCCTTCCCGATTCTGACGGAGCTTTTGGTTTTGCTCAACGTGAGCTTAGAAAGCTTTATTAGATTTTCGGGGATACCACGTTCAGACAAAGCTGCATAGAGACAGTTTATTTTCGTGCTGTCGAAGGCGGCTTTAAAGTCGATCATCTTTCATGGGTCTTTTCCAAGATATTGCACATGGGGAAAATCTGTTCGATTCTAGATTTTCCAGGTCTAAAGCCACACTCATAGATATGCGATATTAAGGAGGCTTATACCAAGGCAATTGGTGCAGAATGTGGGGTTCCCCCTTAGTGAATTGAGCGGAGTACATTTAAGTTCCAATTGTCATCCAACCATATCTTGCAAAGAAGCACTTTGTGAGTCGTCGTATTTGAGGAGCTCGGCTGGTTATCCATGGGTCTCTGCCGCTTTGTTGCCAGGTAATTGCTATTCGAATCTTATCATAGTCGGACAATGAAACATATATTCCATCGGATGCCCACTCACTGAAATATCAATTGATCGATTGCTCAAGAACTTAATGAAAAACCGTTTGAGTGGATACAATGAGAAGCTTGATGCATAGATAACAAACAAGTCAATGCTAAAAAGCATTTTAAAATAAATTTCCATCTACCAATCGCAACAAAATCTATGCATTTTCAAGAGCGGACCAAGTCAGGATTGGCGGTGAGGAAGCGTTAGCTATGTGTTTGATGGGATTGGCAGGGAATCCTCTACAATGCGGCAAGCCTCTTAATTCAGACCTTTACTATCAACAACTTCCGTCCGAAAGAAGAAATCGCTCAGAAGCGGTCAGCTTGTGACAATGGGAATTGGAATTGTGTTCTATTAAAGCCAGGCTAAAAACATAGATAGTTACTTACCAGAAACTCCAGAAGTTTAGTTAAGAGGTACATACATATGCATATATCTTAAATTCACTACCGGTCAGCTAGAGATTGCTTCGACACAAAAAAATTAAAATCTCTACTCCATCCTTAAGGCAACAGAAAACCAGAATATTACCGTTGACTAAATATTTTTATTTAAAGTATATATTTATGCACATACCGAAATAGTTAGTGTCATCACTCTATTAATATGCATAAATGTTGATGCATAGCTTCACCATCCACACTCCCTACAGGGTGTTTATGAATACATTGCTTTTGCGCTGCCGCAAGCCTTTTATGTCTGCGGTATGGAAATAAGCCAAGTGAGCAGCGGCTGAAGCTCTGCACGAACTAATGCATATTTATAACCTCAAAATGCATTAAAATAAAATCACACGCATAAACGGCGAGCTGGCTGAAGGGCATTCGTTGAATGAAACAGCAGAGCCAACGCATGGAAAATATTGCCGATAACAAATCGACAGCATTGAGGCAAATATCGACTACAGCAACAACAAGAAAACACCGAAAACTAAGAAAAGCTTAAAGCTGTGTGTTGGCTGGCTCGTAGGCGACACAGGTTTCCCACTTTGCTACGAACGTGCTACGGCGAGTCTTGGTGCAGAGGTCGAGAGTTTTCGTATGCTAATTTAAATTAGTGCAGTAAATTGCAGCTAATTTAAATGAAATCAACTTTGAAAAACAAAAACAAAATATTAAACGATGAAATTAATGTGGGACAACATGGCAGACGAGATAAGAAGCAAATGCACGCACTTTCCATAGGGTCAGCTGCTTTATTGGCTTTGCTCAACCGCCCTTTGCAGTGGCGAGCTCACATCCATATGTAGTAAGATGTGCTCATACAACAACACATACATACATACATATATTATTCGTAAACACGGTCTCAGGTAACTGTTGACGGCTTCATCCGATAAGGGTTTACCTTTACATTTGAACTTGTTTCCCTTTTCTGTACTTACTTACATGGCTATGTGCGGTTGTACAACCAGATGATATGGGTTTAGCGCTGCCAGATATTTCTTCTTTATGCATATTGACTAATTCAATTAGACGATGTTTTTATTTTTGAACTTGATTGAACTTGAAATTGGGTAGCGGCAGACAGGTGGTCGCTTGTGCGTACAACACACTTACATATTTAAGAGTTCAGATAATGTTTGTTGTTGTCTTTGTTGTAAGGTTGGTATTGCACAACTTGGTTACTGACTAGTTATATGTCACATGTGTCTCTGGGAGTTCGAAGGCAAACTTCGCATTTATGTATATAAAAGCTCCGCAGTCGCTGTGGCACCAACAGATTTCCTTTGTGGACCCAAGTGTCAACAACTAGTGTCGAAAGTAAAACGCGAAAAGCCGAAAAAAGTATAACAAACATGAGAAGCTTCATTGTGAGTGTTAAAGGATATTTACAAAACTATTTAAGTCGAGTAAAATAGTTGCGAAAAGTCGAGATAATAGTTATTTTAGAAGTTAAAGACGTTTTTTTTCTAAATTGCTAGATATTAACTTTTTAGTATAATAATTAGTGCTAGTGATAACTCACAGTCTTCATAAGGATACCTTGGATACAACTTTCTATACTTTTTAATTGCAAATAAATTTTAAGTTCGTTGAAGTGGCTGTTTGCAATACTCTTCTGGAAGGAACCCTAAATATATGCTGCGAGTTCTAAGTAACTGCCAAAGTGCTTTATTTCAAATTAATATAAGCTTCGTAGTCGGGTGAAATACCGATGATATAAATGATCGAAAATTATAGTCACACCTACGCTGCATAAAAATCATCTGGGCTGTAGGGCGGCTTTGGAAGCGTTGGGATGCCTGCATTGGTTAAGTATCTGTTCACAAGAAAGGCGGTGTTTTATCGTGGTGCAACTTCCAATCCGCTGCGATTTCTTGTCGGATCCGATTAGCCCTTTCTTTGAGTCTCTTGTGGACTTCGACGTAAAACTTGGCGTTGACGGTTTGCCCAGGAGGAACATATTCATGGTGGACGATGCCTTTGATGTCAGTAAAGACAATGAGCATCGTTTTCACTTTGGATTTGCTCATTCTTCCCTTCTCGCTCACAGAAACACGTTGCGCGAAAATGTTTGTCCTGACTCTCCAGGTGCTCGGAGACAACTAACCAGCAGCTCGTTTGTTAGTAGGAACGTCCTCTACCGAATCCAGTCGGTGCGCGCACTCTCCCAAGTACAGTCGGCGCGGGAGAAAATCAGTCATATCACTTTCCGGAAAAAGCTGACTTTGTCCTCGAATCTATTCTGGCTAAACTAGCTAAACTAGAAATAAAAAATTATTAACACCCTATCTTATCTATTTCATAAACTTTTATTTATATTTAAGTACTTATTATGTTTAAGTAAAGTTATTCAATTTTCAGATAATTTGTTTGCTGGCCACAGCTTTTGCCGATAAACTGGGCTACAACTACCAACCAGTGCCGCATTCTGCAGAGGGCTTATCCTTCACACCAGGCGCCCTTAGTATTGCAGCTCATCATGGTGTATCGCCTTTATCATCGGAAAAATTAGCTCCAGTGGCTCATACACCAGTTCCACTTGCACCAGTAGTTCCTGCACCAGTGGTTCCTGCTCCCGTAGCTCCTGTCCCAGTTGCTCTTGCTCCAATCGGTCCTGCTCCAAACACTCTTGCTCCAGTTGCTCACGTTCCGATTGCACCTGCACCAGTCGTTCCTGCCCCGGTAGCTCCTGCTCCAGTTGGTCCTGCTCCAAATACTTTGGCTCCAGTTGCTCCGGCTCCAGTTGCTTCAGCTCCAGTCGCACCGGCCCCAGTCCAGGTAGAATACGAGAAAGAGTTCTACACTTATACGGCGCCTCAAGAAGAAAGTAACGATGGCGCAGACCTTGGAAATATTGCCAATTCATTGAAGAAAAATCTGCGTGTTATCTTTATCAGAGCGCCAGAAAATAAGGCTCTCGAAAACGCTGCTGTTAGCCTGGCGAAACAAACGACTGAGGAGAAAACTGCCATCTATGTGCTTACCAAACAGGCGGACATTGGCAGCTTGGCACAAAAATTGCAAAACATCGGCACACAATCAAGCTCTAAACCAGAAGTACACTTCGTGAAGTATCGTACACCACAAGATGCCGAAAATGCCCAGCAGGCTATCCAACAACAATATGAAAGTCTGCCTGGCTCATCACGCCACTCCAACGGGGGTTCTGCACAAGTACTGAACTTCGCTTCGCAAGCGTCGGCAACCGCTGCACCAGCACCAGCTGCACCTGGCACCCAGTATCTACCAGCTAACGCAGTGCCTTCGCAGGAGTATCTGCCGTCAAGTTTCCGTCGTTTCCGCAATTAAAAACCATCTAACGGTGCATTTTTGTTCTATATTTTTAAGGGCTCATTGTTAAACTGGTCTGGTACTAATCATAAATTCATCCAAATATATTAAAACGCCAAAGCGATTTTTTACACAACAAAGAAAAAGATAAACTTGTTTCGTATTACGCACGTTATTTATGAGCCTCTCCTAACCTTGTGCAATGCCTTGCGATGATACGAGTAGTGACAGTGGTAGTTAGGCGCAATTGTTGAACGAATTCTCCTAATGCCTTCTGCCTAGTAAATATAACGACACATCTCTAGTATGAACGCATGTGTGTCATCGTTGTCGGCTACAAATTAAAATAAATCCATTAGCGCATCCTACAAACATTCGTCCTGAAAGCCGTGTGGAAGATTAATGCCGAAGCCCCGCGCTCGTTCACTCTCTCTCTCGCTTCCCAGACTTTGCATAGTTTATATGCCAACCAGTGAGCTTAATAGGGATGCGTGTGGATGATATGTACTTGACTAGCGAGTGTGTTGCTAAATCCTGCAGTTTGTAGTAATTGTTAAACATGTTGCCGCTTTATGCGCTGTGGCCTTGTTACGAAGGACATCATTTGCCGAGATATGTGCCCTCGACTCTTTAGAAGAGTTCTGTAAATTGGCAAAGCACTGTTAAGCTAGGTAATAAGTCATTTGCTCGCCTAAGCCACGAAATAGTTACATAGTGTTTTAAGCCAACTTGCAAACGAAATAAAGGGTTTTTAAGGAGTGGAGCCTGTTGTGTTTCTTAAATAGTGATACTTAAGTTAACAGCATTGGTTTAAGGGATTTAAGGGAAATAAAAAACTAAGTTTGTTTAGAGACGCCAGATGGGTATAATGGAAAAGCTGCAGCTTAATTTTATATCAGCTGCATAATCTCTTATTTTAAGGAAAAAAAAAATATTTCAAATGAGAATTTCTTTTAAGTTAACAAATTGTCCCTTGAAACAATGAATTGCAAAGTTTGCCGAACTGTAGGAAATATATAACATCGAATACAACTTCTTTTCGTCTCAAATATTACATTTTCAGAACCAGCTCGAATAGCTCTTTGATTAAATAAAGAGGAGATTAAACTGAGAAACTTAAAAAAAACTGCTAAAAATTGCTTTACCCTGAACAGGGTATATTGAGTTTGCCAAGAAATTTGAAATGAAATTTTGCACACTTCTTTTCTCCCTGATAAGCTGCTCATTTGTCGGAACCGCCGATATCGTGCCATTATAGTATATACATAGGCTGTATATTTCTGGACTAGGCAACACTAAGTTGTAAGTTAAGGTTTGTTCTCGTTGGATCCCGCATTTGACAAACGCTCAAAAAAGGCTCGTGTGGATTGGTGTAAAGAAATGCTGAAAAAATACGATCGCGGTGCTTCAAAAGACGTTTATAAAATCGTCACAGGTGACGAATCATGGATCTATGCGTATGAGCCCGAAACAAAACAGCAATCGAACGAGTGAGTCTTCCAGACGAGCCAAATCCAACGAAAGTTGTTCGTGGAAGACGCACTTCGAAGCAAATGGTCGCCTGTTTCTTCTGCAAAACTGGTCATGTGGCGACTGTTCCGCTCAATTCTGAGTGGTACACCACCATTTGTTTGCCTGAAGTCTTCGGAGAAATTCGAAAAATGAACAAGAGAAGACGAATCATTGTGCACCATTACAATGCGAGCTCTACACATCGGCTCAAACCAGCGATTTTTTGACCGACCAAAACGTCGAATTGATGGGTCATCCGCCGTACAGCCCTGACTTGGCACCCAATGACTTCTTTTTATTCCCACGCATCAAGAAAATAATGCGTGGTCAACGATTTTCAGAAGATGCTGTTGAAGCATTCAAAAACCATGTTTTGGAGGTGTCTCAATCGGCGTGGAAAAGTGCTTCGAAAATTGGTTTGAGCGCATGCAAAAGTGTATAAATCTTGATGGAGAATATTTTGAAAAACAATAAACCCATTTTCGTTGATAAATATTCCAATTTTCATTATTAGGCCAGAAATATAAATAGCAGCCCTCGTACGAGGTTTGACAATTAAGTAATGAGACTGATTTTATTGCCGCGCTTGTGGTAAACCTGAGACCTTGAAATTCCCTTTCTCTTTTCCCGGCATAGCTCTCCTCTCTATTGATATATGTACCATCGCTCTAGCTTGTTCAGTTCGCCTGCTGCTTCAAGTTGAGTAGACGTGTGTTTGTAGTGCTCGTCACGAAAATGGAAAAACGAAATCAAGAGCAACGCGTCGCGCAAAAATTTTGCACCAGATTGGGCGAAACAGCTTCGGAAACGTACCCTAAAATTGTAAGAGTGTATGGTGATAGTGCTGTTAGTCGTACCCAGGTGTTTCGATGGCACAAAGAGTTCAAGGAGGGGCGTGGCGCCCGAAAAAAGCTCGCATGAGCAAGTCAAAGGTGAAAACGATGATTATTGCCTTTTTCGATAGCCGTGGAATCGTCCACGAAGAATTCGTTCCACCGGGGAAAACTGGAAATCAAGTCTACTATTGCCAAGTACTCGAAAGATTGCGATAACGAGTCAACAGGGTGCGCCCAGCCATCGCTCGTAACTGGATCCTTCATCACGACAACGCGTCGTGCCACGCCGCCCTCCACGCGTCCCAGTATTTGGCCTCTAAAGGGATTTCCGTGTTACAACAGCCGCCTTATTTGCCCGACATGTCACCCTGTGACTTTTTTTGTTTTCTAAAACAAAATCGGTGGTCAAAGGAACCCATTTTGAGTCGATTACGGACATCCAGGCGGCCGTGACGAGGGTACTCGCGGACATCCCAGTCGAAGCGTTCCAGAAATGTTACGAAGCATGGAAAACGCGCTGGAATCGCTGTATAGCTGCCCAAGGGGTCTACTTTGAAGGGGATGGCAGAGTTGTAGAATAATTTTCAAATATACGGTTTTTATGGAATCAGTCTCATTACTTAATTGTCATACTTCGTATTCGCCAAAATTTGAGTTATCGCTGTGAAAATAACAAAGCGTGTTTTACTCATAGCAGTGTACCTTCGCGCCTAAACAAGATAAATTTGTGCGAAAGCTTGGCCTCGACCCTATATAAATAATATCAGGATTTTCGAACATCTGGTTGACCTTGCTCCATATGATTGGTGTTTGTATGTGAGGTAACTTATTGATAATAGTTAAATATCGGGTCTATACTAACCAACTCCCATATAATGATTTTCGTTTTTCTAACCAGTCTTATGCCGAATTTGTCGGCTCGTGTATGAGTTATAGAGTATATGTATATATAAAATTCTTACATTCCGATCCTCTGATTGACATTCTACATCGTAAGTTATTTGCCTGGCTTTACATCCCGCAAGTCGCCTTTTCTTACTAGTTTGATAACAACTTTCATCTTTTAAGCCACTCTAAAGGTCTCAAGTTTTCACCCAAAAACTTTTTTTGGAGAGCCGACATTTGGTCAAAGCCATTTTTTTACTATTCCTTCTATCACTAATAGTACTCATTCAAAATTTTCAAATTGATTTGCCGATTATTAAAATACTCTAAACTGTTTTTATATTAAATAAATGCAACTTCAAAACAAAAGCATAAAAGGCACATTCTTCTGACTGGCAAGTGAACATAATTTAATATATTGACAATATGGCTTAAGCTAAATTATTGCTTACTATTGATTTGCATATGTATGTTGTATACTCGTACTGTTAAATGTTCAGTATTAATATTCTAATTTATTCCCAATGTAATATAATCTTTCATTAAGCAAAATACAAAAGTCAAAATTTCCCTTACTATTTGTATATAAATTAACTGTAGATGCTCCCCTTTCAGCATGAGATTACCATATACAAAGTAAAATCACTTTCATTTACTTAAGACTCCTTAAGCCTATGTTTAATATAATCAAACAGAGTGTGTGTGTTTATCTGATTGCGCATGTGCTTAGTGATGTACTAACTACACTCGGGCGTATCTTAAAACCTGCTTAATACATTTTACCTTAAAGGTAATAATTTCTTGTTAATGTGCTCAACAGGCTAAAGTCTGCTTATAAATAAAAGCTGTCGGCAATGTCTAGTATCCACAAACAGCTGAAATAGTTGCTGATGATTTTTATGCAGGTGGCAAGTGTTGTGTTACGAGTAGTTTTATGCGCTCGCGATTCCTTTTAGTCAACAAAATTTCACACACTCACCCACACACACGCACATAAATCTGTCGTTAGTGATTTCTATGAGCTTTTAATGTATGTATGTGCACAAAAGATGTAGGCGTCTTAAGGATGCAACACGAGTTTGGATTACGTCCGATTCCGTTCTAGTTCCACTTATGTCTTTCTATATTATATAAGCATTAATGTGTGTGTGTATGGGTATGTGGTTGTGTGGGTGTACAGAAGGCGACATAAACGTTGATTATGTGGCATGAAAAAGAATTTACGACGGTGTTGAGTGGAGTGCTTACATTTCACTTACAACGACATAAATGCGGAGATAAGTGCATTGCGTAGGTAGCTGAGAGTGGCGAGCGGCTAGAGGGGCGTAGAGTCGCCGAAAATGGAGAAAACATATCAAGCATTTAAAGCGTTTGGGTATATAGACTCGTAAAGTGCTTACACGCTTGGACCTACATTTTCATTACGCATCCTTTCAAGTATCGGTGTGTGCTGCCATCTGAAGCTAGCAACGGCATCTGCCTTTGCTGGCTTCCTAATTTACTTTTAAAAGCTTGGTGCCGCCGTTCTGTCCATATCTCTTTCTCACTTCGTATGTGTGTGTAAATACACATACATATGTGTGCGTAAATGCATTTGTATTTGGATATATGAGTGCTATTATTTGCCTTAAGGTGCTTCAAATTAAGGTCCACACCTAAGACTCCTGTTCGTTACCAACTGAGTTCCTCTATGTTTTTGTGTGTATGTGTGTGTGCACTGGTGTTGATGACAGCGTTGAAAGCATGAAACTTTTGTAAATGTTTCGAATTATTTCCGTTTCCCTTTTTCGCTGACATCATTCTAGTCGCCTCTAATTACATGCAGACCTCTTTGTATATGAGCACAGTCGTGAAAGTGAGAAGAAAGTCGAGTTGTTAAATATAAAATGGAGGTGGATTTTATATATGTACATGAGTTTCGGGTGAAATAAGATATTTGAAATTTTCTTTTTATATGAAAAGTCGATTTCTTTAATAACAAAAAATACTTAATTTCAGCAATGTACTTAAAAATTTTATTAATTCTTGGCTTTAATTGTGGAATCTATAACTATATTTCTTCCTTCCTTCCTTCATTTCCTTCATTTTTACATGTTAACTATTTTCTGCCAAAATTTTCACTAATAATTGATTATACTCTTCTATTTTACAGTCGATGTTTGTTCGAAACGTCACTCTTTAAGTTCTGCCGAGTCGACGGCAACTAACTAAAAGCATATAGCATTTAAGAATGTTAAGAGAACTTCATTTTTCTGCAGTAATAACTTAACATTATGCTGTAATGTAAGTAACAATGTTATTCCCCAACATACTATATATAAAATACCTGTACAGCCTGAGTTTTAATAAGGAATAACACATCTCGGCAAGTTGCATCATACAATAAACATTTCAAACTCTTATTGCTTTGTATGAGAAGCAATGTGTGTACATACCATCTCAAACATACCCACGCACCTAGGTGCCTGAGTAAGTTGAGCATGTGTTAATGAGCAACCTGCAGAGAAAATAAATTATTAAAATTGCTTTTACGCCCACAACGCATGCAACTGTGAGCTTTCAACCGCCCGCATGCTTCTTGCAAGTGCTTTAGTAATCGCTTATGCATTGCTGCGCCTGTGGTGGTAAAGGTGTGCATGTACATATGCATACGTATGTCAGTGGCAGGTGTTGTGGCTAAAGGCGTGTATATTGGTTTAAATATGAAGATTTGCAGAAACAATTAGGCTACTTTTGGGTCAATATTGCAAGCATGCCAAGGATTGATCGATTTTCTTTAATATTTGATATTCGTTTTGGGTGGGATGAGCTACATTTACCTACCTACCTATAACTACTTATATTAACATACTATTATATTATACGCAATATACTACTTTTATTATGTGCAAAATTTACTCATAACACATCTTCTGGTTGTGACATTTTGGTTTCGAAAACCAGATAATGATCAGCGAGCTCATATGCTTTTCCGCAGCTAATCCAGCTGCAATCGCGTAAGCGGTGTCTATGCCAGTAAAGAAGAAGAATCCTGCACCAACGAACTCTTGACGAGCTGTACTGTAATTAAAATTAGATATTTTGTTCGAAGTAGCCGAATGGACGAAACTTGGAATAAGCTTTTTCTCACACTGCCTGCTCAATAAAAAATGTTCTTAATGGATCTGAATACTATTTCAGCCATTTGGAGGCGATATCTCTGGCTCTAAGTTTGATCAATAAATACCACATTCAAAATTATAGAATATTAAAGAAAACTTAATCATTCTAAGTCATCTAAATTCTCAAAAAGTATAAGACACTTGAAATTATTCGCTTTGATTTCACATTCAAACTTAAATTTTGATGCATTTTCGATTTCAATTCATGTATTATTCTATACATTTGTGGTATATTTTGGTTAGTCGAAAAAGTCTTTTCGTATTTCTAATCAAACTTCAAATTGTCTTTTTTTATATTTATAATGAAGTTTAATGAACCAATTTTTTTCGCTAGAGACATTATTTCATCAGTGTCAAACTGTTCTGGTTTCTCGGCGAAAAACTGCGACAAGTAATCTTCATTGGCTTCTCTTTAAACCAACTTTACTCCATTAAGGGAGTTCTGCATTGACCGAAACAAATGGTAGTCCGATGGTGCAAGGTCAGGGCTATATGGTGGATGCATCAAAACTTCCCAGCCAAGTTCTCCCAGTTTTTGCCGAGTCATCAGAGATGTGTGTGGTCTAGCGTTTCTTTTTAATTACAATAACTTTTAACGAATCTCCCTGTTAAATGCAGTTTTGAAATTATATTCTCTCAATCCTATCCTGCCTTTTTCACTCTCAAAGTCACCTCTTTCAACGTACCTGCAGTCTTCGCCGTAAAGCACACATTTTTCTCTTTCTCTCACTTCTACGAACGAAATTGTATGTATATTGTTGCTATTCTATTCGTTTCTTGAAATGTCACTTGTTTGGTACAAGTTTTTGGGCGCAAACGAAATTTTTCTGCAATAATGAAAATAGTTAGGGAAGTTGTTGTGTAACAAAGTGAGTGCTAGAAAAACTTTTTTAAAATGTACAAAACTTATGTGTCACTTCCGAAGTATTGGCTGACACCTAGCGTTAAGTGCAGAACCGTTGCCTTAGCAGGAGAGACAGAAAAATCGAACTGGAGAAAATCGCGGCAAATCGAAATTAAATTGAAACTTTTTGGTTTATTGTAGAAAGTGCCATCACCTCAATGTTTATGCTTGTATATCTTTAACTTTGAAAATAGGCAACTAGTTATTTACTAGTTTAGTGGTTCCCAACCATGCGACATAAGAAGATATACCATAATAGTCTTCATAAAATAAACAACAATTTCCATGGAAGAACTTAATTTTGATAAGTCAGTTCGAAAAGCACCTACATTCTATAGTGGTCCGACTTTGCTAGTGAGCTTTCTTGGGAAGTCGTCTCAAAGACTGAGAAACTCGTTTATATCATAGATATTGAGACAAACAGACCGGCAGACAGACACAGGGAAAAACTCAGCACGTGGAGCTAAATATTTTTATAAAAATTTTGTAGGATTTTCTTTATTTACTTCTGGGTATTAAAAATTCCGTGGCGAACTTAAGCCAATACTTCTTCAGGTAATAAATACAATCAATCAGTAATAATTCCTTATAAGCTAGTACCACTATGACAATTTCCCATTGCTTCGGGTTTTCTTATCTTTTGATGAGATTTTTTAATGTCTTCAACGTGCAAAAAACGCCAACAAAAATACAACTCAGGTCAATAACTAAGTGTCGAACCGAAAGCAGAGCATAAACTATCCGAGTTGAGGTCGTCATGCAACCACTCTTCTAAGCCAACTTGTGCACCTACCTACAGTACTTGCTACATCAAAGCTCCCACACAACCCGCGGACGCTCGTCGTGGTACTTCAGTGTTGTAAAGTTGTCCAAAAGTGTCGATTGTCAAATAGAAAACTGTACATTCGAGTAACTCTCTACGTGTGTGTGGCAGTTGCTCCAGGTGTTGAGTGAATTCGTGTGGTCGTAGAGTCCTGCAGAGCTGGCAGCAGGCGAAGCAAACAAGCCAACCCGTCAGAAAGCTTTGTAAATTGAAGCCAACGTCCAAAACACCGGTTACTCACCTCTACTCACAAGCCGCTGCTGCTGCGAACTTCCAATTTGACAATCACACATTTTGGGGAGAGGACCCATAGCATACGAGTGTAAATATTCAGAATAAATAAAAAGAAATTTAAATTAGTGGTTTAGACTTTCAAAGTTTTGGGAACTCTGTGATCGCTGAAGTTAAATAAAAACCACTGTGGAATTTACATAGGGACCAATCGAGATTACTGGAAACTCTATGTTGGTGCTTCAGGCATCAAAGAATTGTTGCACATCCTCGTGGGCAGCTCACAATAACAAAAGGGTTCAATTGGAATTTTTAGTTTTGTTGAGTTAAATAAGAAAAACTTGTCACAAACACAAACGCAAAAGCTTACAGAATAACATACGCTTCGATGTTGGACTAGCGTATGGACTTTGAGATTCGTAGGTTATAAATAGAAAGTAGGCATTGTACTATATCACCAAGCTAACAATCGGTAGTCGAATACGAAATTTTGCTGAAACGGTTTGGCAGTCTTGAGCTATTAGGAGAAAATATTATTCGGAGACAAGCATACGGCGGCTGCGTCTCAAGAGGAATTAATAACGCTTGGTCACAAAGATATATGGAAAATTTCACTACATTTATATCAGTAATATCGGCATTTGACCTTTTGCTTCAGGCTCTTCTTTTCTTCTTCTTTGGCTCTACAACCGAGGGATGATCTGGACCCATAACACGAAATTTCGCTAGTTGCCTCTAACCTTTGCAAAGCCAACTGTATATCCCAAGTGCAGACAGATTGCTATGAACTTGCTCCATCTATTGGATGCATATGCGAACTTGCTTCCGCTCTCCATCCATGAGTCTCGAGCCCAAGAAAAGTTTCGCTGGAACATCATCTTCCTTGTGAAGGACATGGTCTAACCTCGTTGAATTTTTATGAGCTATATAGATGTCGCTCATAGAACTCACATAGGTCGCGCCGTTTCCACGAAAGTCGGGTCTAAGTAACCGGACTTTTATCCGACCAAGGACTGTGAATCCGGTACCATGTCTCGAAATTACTTCAGGAATTTGTTCTGTCGCTAAAACAACAACAACTCAGTTCGCGGTTCCCTCTTAAAAAAATGTTTTGTTGTAAAATATTTAGTTCTAAGCATCGTAACCTTTCTCAAACAGCGACTAATAGTACTTAATGAGCCTTCAAATTGATTTTCAATACGCCTTATCGCTGTCAAGGCGTAACTGGCACATCGGAAACCAGGCAATCGGAAAGTGTGTATTCGTATCACTCAGCAAATTACACGACAAATGACACTTCGCACAGCGCTGATTGAGATTGAGATGACGGCAGCTGAAATTTAGAACGCCATTATATTTTATTATTTTATTAAATCGCCATCGGTTATGATGGTGCGACGCGGCGTTGTTGTTAACAACCAAAATTTAGTACAAATTATATTTCAACACTTGTCACCGCTGCTGCTGGCTAATAACAATTCAAAGCCATTTGTTAGGACAGTTGCCACAAAGACACTCAACATTTCCGTTTCACTCGGCTTCAAGGTATATAATGTATCTACATATATAACCAACCGGCTAGTGGCAGGAGTTGGTGGCATCCTTTCGTTTGAATACATTAATTCGGAATTGCTTTGGTAAATTGCCGCCGACGAACACACTCCAGGCGACCTTTTGCTCCCATCTACATAGTTGCGTTAAAGACTAAGGACCGTTAGCCAGGCTGGCGTCCGCACTCGTCGCCTTAATTTTAAGTAAGTTTGCGTAATTTAAGTTTATGGTCTATGATGTGAATTTCAGCGTTGTTTGTTGTTGCCTAAGTAGTCAAATTGTTCGGTTGACGAGCGTAAAGTGTTGTGTACACAGGCCACTGTCCTTAGACGCACACACACTGACATCGGCAAATAGTTTGATATCTTTGTACAGTCTTGTTGAAATAATTTATTACACGAAACGAGTGGCAACCAAGATTGCGGGCATTTGCACCTTTGTTGTTGTGGCAACGTGAATTAATTATTTAAATGATTACACCGCCAAGCGCAGGTTTGTGGTGTTGGTGTGCTTTGGTGCTTAACATCTTCACTACAGTGCTGTGCATGCATAAGCGCTGTTTGTGCTCATTGAAACAAGCCGGTGAAAGGTTTATGCATTGCAAACAGCGTGTTGTCTCAGCTGTTTAAATTTGCTTAAAGTTTATCTGCTTTGGCTGCCAACAAGTTGCAACCGACTATTTGTACCATAATTCGTTTTGTGATTTAGACTTAAATTTAAGGAAGCACAGTTAAGTAATTCTCTGAGGAGTAAGAAGCTGTGTAACGGCTGAAACTCTTTAAAGCACTGAAGTCGATGGAGTGGCGATTTGGCATCATCACTTTTCGTTTAATACAGGTATATAACTTTTTTATTATTTTATTATTATTCATCTATTGAACCGTTTTTTTCTCTTCTCGCGAAGTTTTAGACTCCTTGCTATTTTATCATATCGGGAACTTCGATATTGCTTCATATTAATGACTGAAAGATTTAGCAAATATATAAGCTTTAAAGATTTTACTAGTACTTAGCAGTAGTATCTCAAATTCTAGAAGGATATTTTCGATTTTTAAGAAGTAGTCATACCATAGTAAACATCAGCTGACTTCAACTAAATAATTTTGTTGTCTTGAATCTTGGCTAAATTTAAATTGACTTTTATTAAAAGCTAAATTTACGGACAATTGAGAACTGCTTAGGTACGCATTATATAAGTGTCGTAAAGGAGCAATTCATAGGAAATGATGCTCTACCAATCCCACCAAACATTTAGAAAACTTTTCTGATCTTTAATACTGGCTTATCCTACTGTCTGTACCGGCTTACCTTGGGGTTATCGTAAGTGATCACTTTTCACCACCAAGAATCAACCGCATCCAAAATACATCGATTGGATTTTCAATCCATTTTTTGATGTTATTTATCCCGAGGTTTTTAAAGAAGAACCATAGAAAGGTTTGTTATCATTCCAAAGAACATTTTTTGGGTTTTATTTTTTGAAGATTATCTCTTTCAAATGTTGGCCGCGGATACGATCCTAGCGGCCAATCGACCGGCCCAAAACGTGAAATTATCTGCTCACCGAAGTGTTCGATAAATCGATTAAATGATGTGATATGTGGGAAGTGGCGCCGTCTTGTTGAAACCAAATGTCTTTGAGATCGCAAGCTTTAATTTAAGGCATCAAATAGTCGGTAACGGTCGCCAATGATGGTCACGTTCTCACCGGCATCTTTTTTTAAGAAATATGGAACGACAATTTCACCGGCCCACAAACCATACCAAACCGTGTTTTATTCTGGAGCGGCTTTTGAATCTCTTTAGGTTGCCAGTTGCCTCCCAGATGCGACAATTTTGCTTCTTTACATACCCATTGAGCCAGAAAGCGATGGATCGGCTTCAAATTTATCACAATTTGTACATACCTTTAGAAAGTAGAGATTTCAAAAAAAAAAATCTTAGCCTTTTAAAAAATCCGGTATTTTGACACGAGAATTTTTTATTGAAAATAAGGGGGCTTTGTGACTTTTTAATGATATAAATTGATTATTTTGACTTTTCGAATACATTTTGAGGTTATGTGATCCATTCGAGGTAAAAAAGATATTATTACGAAAGTTGTAGATCTCTTTATTACCTGCAACTTTATCATGGTACTTTTATCTATCGGACTCGTAGTTTAGTTATTGTAATTGTTAAGTTATAATAAACTGTTTTTTCAAGGTTTTTTTACCATAAAAGATGTTTGGAGCTCTTTTTTACAGGTTCATCATCAGAATAGTTAAGTTTTCTAGCTGTATATGTAGACACCTCCTATTTTTCAAACTTGATGAGGGAAAACAGTATATACTTTCATAAGTTAAAAATATAGTAACTTCACTAATTAGCTCTGAGAAAGCATTAGTTTAAACATAAAACATTGTTTCCTGCAACCATCAACATTTGTTGACAAATTATCAGACTCTAAAAGTTAAGAATTATTATTATATTAAAAAATATTTTATAGTCTTTTAGATTTAAATTAATAAATAAAAGAAAATAATCATTTTAACGCAATATATTCCGAGCTCAAAATGACTGACACTAATTGCTTAATATTAGAAACAAAAACAAAAATTCGTATTAAAAATAAAAACGTTGCTTTATCGTAAATAAGTATATATGTATATACTGCATAATTATCGCGATATCGATTTAACATAACATGAAATAATATAACATACATATGTAAATAAGTTATACTCCACCAGTAATGTTAATGACAGAACATGTAGTACTCCGCTTAACAGCTGTTATATGTCAACATATATTGATGATGTTTTATAACAGCCGTTTTTAACATTTATGCCTGATGTTAGCATAAAATGAGAAATATTGCCAATTTTTATGCGAGTAGTTGAGTGAAAGTCATGGTTCAGATTTTTTAACATTTATTTCTTTTGAATATCCACAATAAATATTCGCATACTGCAGCTTCTCCACTTTAATTTATGTTTGTTGTTTTATTTGCTTGTTTATTTAAGTTTTTCACATTTCTGTTACGCACGAATGCTTTTTACAGTCATTTAAATTTAACTGTTATTCATTTTGTTGTCGGTTGGTTTTTACATTTGTTACAGTTTTTTATTATTATTATAAGAATATTTAGTGTTTTGCTATCAATTGCCGATTTGTTTGTTCATATTTCAATTACATTTACTTATGGCTGTATGCACAATAGCTATGCATGTATGTATGTATGTATATTTATTAGTATCTTTTTTGTATATTTATTTACTTTTTTGCTGTATATTATATATATATATTTAATATTTAATCTTTACTTTTTTACATTAAGTTTTTTTGTGTATTTTTACAAAATTTTATTTTTAAATTACGCATAATTTTTGTTTTTCTTTTTGTTTTTGTTATGTAGTGTTGACTTTTTGTGTTCTCATACCGTTAATTTAATTAATTTATGTATGCAGCTTCGTATGGCATAATTATTTCTGCTAACTTCCTTTTTATGCACAAAAAGTTATTTTTGTTTTTGGAATGTTTGTATGTTTATGCATGTTTTTTTTGTGTTTTAATACATCAATTCTTGTTTGTTTGTTTATTTATTTTTTGGATTTTGGTATATCTGTATCTCCAAATAAAATGCGATGACAATGTGCGTATGTATATGTGAGTGATGTGTATTTTTATAAAATTTGCAAATTAAATGGTTTTTGTAATTGCAATTGTAATTGCGCGTATTCATTCCTCAACGCATTATGCATTTGTTCTTTTGTGTACTTCAGTTCGCTTGTGTAATAATGTTTCTTGTTAAATTTAGCCGGCGGTCGCTTGTTAGCAAAAATTACATTTTTTTCGCCATTTGTCAATCTATCAACCAATTTAATGCTCAATTAATAAAATTAATTAGCTCATGCGTGTGTGCGTGCAAATATATGTAGGCATGAATGCACTGGTAAATTTGTCCTGCCGTCCAATTTAATTTTCTGGCGCAAATAAGGAATCAGCTGCTGCACTTTTGAACCGATTTGGTAAAAAATTCAATATTTTTTTTTGTATTTTCTAAATTTGTTTAAAAATTTTTTTTTGAAGATATATGCGGGTATTTGCTGCCCTTATTATTGTTGTTGTTGCTGTTATGGTTCACGGTATTCAAATAATTAGTGTCAATATTCGATGGACGAATTGTCTTAAAGAGGCTTTTGTAGACCAACCATCTCTAAGCGGCTTCATTTCTTAAGCGGCTTCTGAAGACTAACCGGCTCTAGTGAGAGCTAAAATAAGACATTTTAACCTTATCATCATCGAAAAGAGTCAGAAAACTCGGTAGATCTGACGTAGTGTACTTAACACCTTATACTTAGTAGTAGCCTAAAAATATACAACAGATTATATCGTCACCTAAAATGCAAAACGACGTATCATCAAAAAAAAACAGTGAAAATCGCTCAGATGTAATTACCAATAGAAAAGCATTTTATAACGAAAACTGTAATTTTTTCAATATGAGAGTATAATACCCCACATATAACCATTTTATAACCAAAACTCAAAATTCATTAAGGGTTTCTATTATATCGTTTTTCTTTTCCATTTTAGGTGACGATATGTAAAACCTGAATTTATCAATTTTTTAACGTTTATATAGAAATTTTGTTAAAACCAATTTTTTGAGTTACAGCCTTTTATAGTATAACCGTTCTATCGGTTATTCTTCAATTAAAGAAAAATTTAAACCGATATATTTTCTACAGAAAGTTTTTTAGGTGTAATTTACGAAGAAGGCCAAACACACTGCAGCAATGGAGACCTTTTTTTATCAACTTCTGAGATCGCGGCTAACTTGAAGAATATTTAATTTACTATGTATTCTTAAAATATGTATAAATATACTCCTAAAATTTTAAAATACTCGAAGAGTGGTTTTGTTTTTTCCTTAACACCCAAAAATCGCCTTTTATTAGGCAATCACAATAGATGTGTTTCTCATAATATAAATTAATTTAAACAAAAAGGTTTTCTTTAGCAAAGCTTTATACCTAAAACTTCAAAAATAGCTTCTTGGAAGCTCTAATGACGCCATTTTATTTTTCCTTCCTTGAACTGGTATGAAACTGGTTAGTTTCTGGTATATATATGATATAGATAACTTCTGTTTCTGGTATATATACGATACAGATAACTGGTTTGTTTCTGGTATATATACGGTATAGATAACTGCTTTGTTTCTTGTCTAAAACTGGTATAGATACCTTATGAAATCATTAAAACTACAATTACTTATTCGAAATAAGGCTAGAAGAGCACTATCATATAAGGCTTATAAAAACATAAATTTGTTAAAATCATTTAATATTTTAATGCTTTAATTTCGAGTGATTTCACTTGCCATATCCCGTCACTTACGAACACGTGTCCTTAAACTTCCTCACAAGGCCATAAAGTAACTATAATTTTATTATCGGCACTAAAATATAATGAATTGGAAAACTCTTTTAGTACAATTGAAAGCAGAATTAATTGGGGAAGTGGTCAACGGTATCTAACTATATATAACGGTATACAAATGCAGTTAGACAAATAACGCACGCATATATCCTGGACAACTGCACAAGCGTACAATTATTTGCTTGTATAACAATAGCAGCAACAACAACAAGGACGCAGCACCTACTTATACATACAAACGTTATAAAAAAGTACAATAAAAACAAAAGAACATTGCCAGCTTTTATTTCGAGCAAAACGCCAAGTCACGCAAATGCATGAATTTTATGGTAATCCGTAATGCTCGTTTCCTCGTATACAAGCCAGCACTTCAACGCCTAAATTCAATGCTCAGCGCATTTCACTTCGCCTGCGCTGCTGTGTATGTGTATGTGTGTGTGTGCTGCCGTGGCAGGAAATTTATTCCGTTTTATCTTTTGCATATAAATAAAATTGCGTTATGCAACTCTTCTTTGTTTTGCGCTGACATTTATGTGACACTTGACATTTTTGTGACATCTACGAGTTGCACACACGCACGCACACACATTAGCATTATGTAGCCTTCCTGTGTGTATCTCACACACATCCACGCATTGATTGGCGCTTGCCGCTCTTTCTCCGGCTCGCAGTCGACTGTGACGTTAGATTGCCGAACGGATATAGACACAAACACATTTACACGCGCTTACATACATTGCACGCACACACCACCGACGCGCTGTTTAATTACTCATACGCAGTGTGCTACATTACGTATACGCCTCGGTGGCAGTTGTAGGCCGAAGGAAACGTTTGTTTTCGTTTTCGTTCTTGTTTTTGTTTTGCTTTCGGTTCAGGTTCACCTGCGTGAAGTTTTGCTTTGCATACGTTATCTTTATTTGCATTGCGTTACAAATACAAAGTACACCAATTAAACATATTTCTTAAGATTTCAACTTCTCACAGACACACATATGTTGTATTCATGTATTAATGGCGTATATGGTACATAGATATTTTTGGTTGTGTATACAGTTATGTATGTACATTGGCGCTTGTCGCCGTTTATTATTACTATTAAATACATAAATACAAGTATGTACACGTAGATATTAACGGTATTGGTTTTGGTGCACTTATATTCGGTATTTGTAAGTATGTATGTATAATATGTATGAGTTCATTTGGAGTTGTGTGCATCCACCACATTAGCATTAACACAGTAAATTACAACATTTATGATATGTTTTGCATATTGCTATGACACTTATGTTCTTCTCATTAAACGCGTTTGACGTGTAAATGTTATGATTTCGATTATGAGACTTCAGGCATATGTTTTTTTTTTGGCTTCCATTTTTTTATTTATTTATTTTTTTTATTCTTGCATTTTATATAATTGATTTTTATTCATTCAAAAATGAATTTTGTGATAAAGCATTACAATAATAAAAGGCAACCGAGCGCTCTCTAACGAGTGTTGGAATTCTGAATGTGAGCAAAGCTGTGTTTCGAAACAAAAAATGACTGTGAAATGGAGCAGTTGCAAAATGTGAGGATAGGAGATATTTTTGAGAACTTTTGAATGCGCTTTATTGAAGATATGCAATAAAAGATTATACATATATATATTGAAAATATGTAATAAAAAATTGTAAATATTTATTAATATAAATAAAAATTTGAAGTCTTCCGACTCCATTCTCACTATTTTAGTTCAGAACTCTCCTCCTTACTTTACCAAGAGGTTTTGGAGCGTTTTTAGAAAATTATAATTTCAAAAAAAGTAGTTATAAGGAATGATAAGAGCTTAGGGAGTAGTTTTTAATTTAGAATATTTCAATATGATGTCATTCTTTTTGAACTTTTGAGCTTGTGTAAAATTCTGAAATTTTTTCTACAGATTGTGGTAGTCTATATTTTAAAAAATATGTTACTAAAACTATTGGTTGATATCTTAAACTGTTTTTGTGTTGTAGCCTCGTAAAATATAGCCACTCAGTTCGATTAGTTCCATCAGCTTATCGTTAAAATCGTTTTTCTCGAAGCAGCAATTTTCGAATTCGTCCAGAAATTACGCGGAGACTGCTGATCTGATCACTATCAAAATTTCCGTATGTTCGGTATATAGTTCTCCATAAAATGAAAAACCTGTTGTTTAATACGAAATTCGAATTTTGGGGACCGAAAATAATGTGGGCCATTGTAGTAAATGATGGGGGTTTGATCCATCATTTTGAACAAAATTAGCAAAAAACCGCTTCTATAATAACATAAGAGTCGCAAAATGGCTGTAAACTGGTGGTTTTGGTTCTTTTTCGACTGTTTCATTTTACGGGTAATATTATTTTCTAGATTTCCTCTGCGTTGAAGGCTTTTTTAACACCGCCGAAGATCAAGTATAACTCGAAGAATAGTTGCTCTTTTTCTCCAAAAAATTTTCATTTTATTTTTGCAATATGTGTATATCGTCACCTAAAATGCAAAGCAACGTGTTATCAAAAAAAAAAGGAAATAGGTAGCATAAAATTTTCGGCTTCCGTTGTCAGATATAACAAATATATAACCAATACCTACCCATTTTATGACCAAAATATTTGTCAGTATAACCTTTTTATAACCAAAACTCAAATTTAGGTTCAATATGAGGGGTTCTTATTATATCGTTTTTCCTTCGCCTGTAAACTAAGGAAAAGTGATGTTACGTTATTTTGCATTTTAGATGACGATATAGTTATAACCCTACAATTTTAAAACTTGTTTTATTTTTTATTTAAAAAAAATTTAACTTTTATGTCGATGTGACACTGGATTTGCTCCTTAACTCAAGTTGAGTGGGATTTCGGTTTCTTGGAAGGAATTGTTTGAAATACAAGGTGCGCCAGAAGGGGTTTTGACAAATTTACGTGATTTAGAAAGCCTAAACTACATAAGAACTATGAGATTACACTGTTCTATATAAAATATTTTTGATTATTTGAAGTTATAAAATACGAAAATATTATCAAATTCGGTTTTAGCGAAGACAAACACCTAAATTGGTGCTATTAATTTGATCAACGTAGATCAACATTTTTTAAGACAATATTTCTTTGGGCTGTTTTAAAACGATTTTGACGATTTAAAGGGTTAAATCCACTTATGAATGTCAAAAGCTCTTTTCGTCATGTATCTCAAATTATTCTCTTAAAATTCGAACTTGATAAATAGATTCGGAGATACTAAAGCATTGGCAAGACCTCTTTTTTGTTGGTTGTTTTTTGATATCAATAGTTATTAAATTCTGTTTAAAATTTTAGCTTTAAGTAAGTTGACTTCGTAGCGTTTCTTTTTTGATATCTGATGAGCAATTTCACTTTTCTTGCTTTGAGTTAACTCTCTGAAACAAATGTCTTCTCTCAAACTAGACGTACTAGATCAATTTCTAACTAATTGAGAGCAGTTTCTGTGTTCACATGACTGAATTATGTGGGGTCCCATTACTTTCCAAGACAAAAGGCATATAAAAGTGGAACTGTAGCAATATTTTCGCTCCACTTTCGCCGCTATTGCCTTTATTTCAGGGTTAAAACTTTCAAAGTTGATAGCTAGCTCTATTGGATCAGATCAGATTAAGCCCAATAGCATCGTGTTCAGAAAAATTGTCTTTAACACTTTCTATTTTTAAATTGAACCTATACTTCTAACCTTTTTCTGATACTGCAATATGTCAAACTTTATGTCAAGAGCCACTAAAATGGTTAAGTATCTGAAGTAGCGCTCCAAACTATATAAAAAGTAAGATTCAGTGTGAACATTTTGTTTGAAAGGACTTTTTTTTTTGAAATAAGAACAACATACAAATATTTGAACAAAAAACTGAAAATTATATTGAGGCAGTCTAAAGTTGTTAAGATATTTCTTAAATAACTCAAAATCTATGAAACTAAAAGGGACAACAAAGCGCATTCATTAACTCAGATTTTAAAGCAAGCCAATATACTTTTCAAAAATGCAAAATCAAAGCAATGGGTATGTAATGATTTCAAGTAAAGTCTGCAGTTATGAAAATTAGTTGTAGAAAAAATTTGTGTTTTCAGTACTTTCAGTATTTCACGAGTGTGTAAGTTTGTATGCAGCACTTTTAGATATGACGTGTGTTTGTAAATTGATGTCAATACATATTTATATTATATATTAATTAAATAAAAAAATAATTTCATTATTGTTCTTGGTTTTGTTTCAATACAATATATACGAGTATGTATGTATGTATGCACTTTTTATACGTTTTGTGTAATAAAAAAATTAAACTAACGCTAATATTTCATATTCAATATTTAATAATATTTAATATATATAATTATGTATATATATATATATATATATGTATATGTATTCATTCAGTATTTAAATACGCCTAAGATTATGCTTGCGCGCAGCAAGTGTTTAAGTTTATCTCTTTGGATTTGTAGTATGCTCTCTTTATACGCCTCTCTTTAGCGCGTATATAAGTATATATAATAAGTTACTCATATTCTCTTTTATTTGTTATACCTAAATTGTAAATGTATAATTAATGCAAATAATTACTATATTTATTTAGTTTTTATGTTTTTTGTTTTTTTGTTTTTCTCTTTTTGTTTTTTTGTTTTTTGTTACTGTTGTTTAGTTAATAATAGACAGCGTAGCATAGGAAGACGTCAATACCTGCATAAGACATTTTAGCCATTTTTTCTTTGTTTTTGTAATTTTTTTTTTCTTTTTTTGTTTTGGATTTTTTTGTTTTTATTTTTTGTTTTTCTTTTTTTGTAATGATATTAATTTGTTTTGTTACTGTTTTACCTTTTATATATTTATATGCTCATTAAAAACTCGTTTTGCTCTCCTCTCTCTGTTATTTAATTGTTGTTTCTCTACAGTTTTTGTGTTACTTGAATTGTTCCAATTGACTAAAAAGTAATTGATTTTAATTATTTTAAGAGAGTTTGCAGCTTGTGTGCCAAAATTTCAGTTTTGTTTGTTGCATTTGACTATTTGCACCACCGCTAACGGTTAATTGTTTTGAAACTCAAGTTATTTGGTGGTTGTTGTTTAATCGACATTTATTTTTTTGATATGTTTGTGTGTGTATTTTAATATTTTGTTTGCTTTTGTTTAGCTTTTGGGGGCTTTTAACAACCATTTAGTGTTCTCTTATGTATGATTTCGTTTTATTTCGGAATAAATTTGCTGATTTTTCTTTATTTTCTCTGTCTGCACTTGGAGATACGGTTTCAGTTTTGTTTCTTTACAATTTTTTTGTAGAATTTTTTTTCGCAGGCTCATACATTTACTTACATATACATATATATAGGAGTTCATATTTGTGTTTTTGTTTATTTATTTACTTATTTTTGTTTTTCGCTTTGTTATTGTAAAGAAGCTTACCAATATAAAATACCTAAATATAGTACTCTTTTAGGAAATCCATTAATTTTCGGTTTTTTCGTTTTAAATTTGAATTTTTCATACCAACTTGCAATGATTATTTCATATTCTTGCTATTTATGTGTGTATGTAGGTATGCATAGGTTTAACTATTTCTATGTAGACATTTAAAGCATTAAGATGATTTGTTCGCCCTCAAGTGTTGTTGTGGGGTATGGCTTGTTTCTTTGCTTAAAAAACTTTATACATATTTGCGCATATGTCTACATACATATATTCGCCAAATACTTGCTATAACGGCATTTAATTATTATTTATTTTGCTTTTTACACATTGATCTACACAAATTGTTTCCATTAATTTAGCCTAACTACACTCAGCGCTCACTGCTGCCATTCTCCTATAGACAATTAACTATATTTTCTAATTTTTCTTTCTTTTCTAAAAAATATGTGTTGCAAACTGAAGCGTCGACATTACAAATACAAACACAATGCCGCCATAAAAAATCAGACAAGTCAACAATTTTTTCGCTAAATAAATCTAACCACATCGGCATCCCTAATGGCTGGCGCTTAACACTCAACATATACATATGTGTACATATGTATGTATATAATATAATACACATGTACATGCTTACACTCATACATAGAAATATATGTGCAGCTTGCGTATTTACTAAAATTGTAAATATCTCACTTGCTTTTGTTTTTGTAAATGGGCAACTTGACTAAGTTTGGTATTCACTTTGTTCTCAACATTGATTGTATTCTTAAGCTTCTTGGGTATTCATTGGATATTATCTGGCTATATGTATGATTTTTGTTGTTGTAATTTTGCTTTCTTGCCTTGGACGCACTGAAAAACAACTATTCCTCTCTTTTTGTTTTCTCGTTTTGTTTTTGCTTAGCTAAATGTGTTGTTGTTTTTATGCGCATATATTGCTGTCTGTTACATACACTTATATGCACGTATGTATTACTGTTTGTATGTATGTATGTACTATAGGTATTTTAATTGTTATCTAGAAGGTAAACTTTTACTTGAATATTTTGCCTAGAGTTTTGGTTATTTGCTTGCACATACATATGTATTTATAGTTATGTACATATATGTTGCTATGTATTTCTTTGTAAATAGTTTTGGAGTAACACACACATCGAAAAATATGGAAAATTGTTCGCTACTTCATTTGCTAATGCGTTGCAGCATTGCCTTTAACTAACTACTAGGTTTGTATGTATGTATATATGTATATTACTATTTGTGTGGGTGGATATTCTGCTTGTAGTTTGGAAAACACTGTAAACTGCACTAATAAATTAATGGTCTATTCGCATAATTCTGCAATGGATTCAATTTTTGCGCAGCAAAAGCCTCGTTTGTTTTAAAAATGCCGGGGAATTTTATAAAAAGATTTTTAAAATGAAAAAAATATATTTAAATAAAATAAATTTAAATAAAATTAAGAAAATAAAAAAATCAATTAAAATACAATAAAATATAATAAATGAGGTTAAATATAAAAATGTGTAATATAATTAAAATTAAAATTAAAATTAAAATAAATTAAAACAAAATAAAATAATTTAAATTAAATTTATAATTATAATTAAAGTTAAAATAAAACTATAATTAAATTTTAATTGAAAAAAAATAAATGAGAGTATAATAAATAAAATAAAATAATTTAAATAAAAATTATAATTAAAATTAAAATTAAAATAAAAGTAAAATTTAATTTGTATTAAAATAAATTAGAACGGAATAAATTAAAGTACATAAAATTTAAAATAAAGGAATAAATTAAAATTAAAATTATAACAAAATCAAAAATGAAGAAATAAAATAATAAAATAATACAAAATTAAAAAAAAATTAAATTAAAGTTAAAATTAAAATTAAAAGTAAATAAATTAAAGCAAAATTGAAAGTTAAAATTTTTGAAATTTTAAACTGAAATTTTTATTAAAACTAATATTGTCAATGAAATTAAAACAATTAAAATTAATTGTAAAATTAAAAATTAAAATTAGAAATTAAAATTAAATTTAAAATCAAAATAAAACGAATACTAAGACTGCAATGGAATTAGAATTGAAATAATATAAAGCAAAAAAAAATGATTTTTTTTTTTTTATTTTATTTTATTAAAGCTTACATAATAAAGATATTATTATATAAACTAAAGTGCGCAGCGCTAGCATCATAGGCTTTCGGCTGAAAAAAAATTGAAATTAAATTAAATAAATATATAAAATAAACTAATTATATGCAAAAAAAAAAACAAATAATTTAATAATAATTAAAATTAAAATTATAATTAATATTTAAGTCAAACTTTGAAAATAAAAATTAAAACTAAAATTTTAATTACAATCAAAATCAAAATTTATATTTCAAAAATTAAAAAAGCTAATTAATATATTTTAAAAAAATTTAAAACGATCTAAATCAAAATAATGCGAAAAAAAATAGAGTTATAGAACAAATAGAAAAAATATAAAAATCAAAGTCAAATTAAACAAAAAAATTAAGCAAATAAAAATTATTCGGTTATAATTAACTAAATAAATTATTTAAAAAAATACCAAAAAATTACTAAGCTAATTGGAAAAAATATAATTAATTAAAATATTAAAAAAAGTTCATAAAATTAACCACTAAAAAAAAAAAATAAAAATAATTTAAACATTAAAAAAACACACACATATATGATTGGCTTGTTTACATCGAACATCGAATACATAACTACTGTAATTGTTTTACGACATACAAGCACGTTTATAAACACTGCCTTTAATTTCCCCAAATTAAAAAAACAAATAAAATACCTTGCAAATTTTCCAAAGAAAGTAGTTGCAAATACACAAAATTCTTCTAATTTACTTTTCTTCCAGAACATTGCGCTAAAATTTACACAAAACTTGCAACACTTTTGCTAGCATACGAGTATTTTACTATATAAATATATATATGTATGTGTGTATGTATGAAAATGCTACTCGTCTAGGTAAAAAACTTTGCCAATTCCACTACTGACTTGGAAGCTTACCGCCAAATGTGTGCGTCGTAAAATGGTTGCATTTAAAAAATTATTATCCTTTGACTACCCTTTTTATTACTGTTTATTACAAGTTACAAAAACACACCGCACATGCACGCATCGAGCGCAGGTCTGTAGCTTGCGTATGGCTAACTTTTCCTCTTCATTGAAACTTTATGCTCAACTAATGCTCTATGTTGCGTCACTTTGTTGTTTTGCTTGTTTTTGTTAATTTGTTATTTTTGTTTTTAGTTTATTTTATTTTTTTCAGTTTATTTTATTTTTACTTGAATTTTTATTTGTATTTCAATTTTCATAGAAAAGAAAAATTATTGTTTTATTTCGTCTTACATTGCGAGCGAATAAGCAAAGCTTCTCAAAAGTTACCCCCAACCCCCTACAACAACGAAGTCTGCGCCGTTGTTTGCACATGTACATATACACTTACAGTTTTTTGTACACCTATACAACTAAATACAAGCACAAACACTTACACTTACACTTACACATACACTTGCATATGTTGTGCTCGGCGCACAAACAGTCGTCAGTCGTCAGTCGCCGGTGGGGCGGACGTTTCGCCTCATTTCTTTTGTGCAATTAAGTTTAGTCTGTTCGTCCTCCGGTTCTCCTCCGGTTGCCTCGTAGTTTAGACTCGTATATTTGTTGTTTGTTTGTGAGTGTGTGTGTGTTTTCCCTTTAAAGTTCACAAAGTTTTTCAGTTAAAATTTCAATTTTGTTCTTTTTTCGGTGCATTTAGTTGTCTTTTGTTGCTTTTCCCTTTTAGCAGCTGCCTGCTTTACTTGTTCTAATTTGATATATTTTTATATTTATTATGCTATACTACTTCTGCCCCGGCTCCCTCGTCTGCTGCTTCTTCTTCTTCGCTACAGTTTTAATTCCTACTTTTTACATGCAGTCATTATCCATTGTTTGCCGCCCGGCTGCACGGCCAGCCGGCACTGACAACGGCAGCGGCACCGCCCAGGCCCTTTACCTTTAACAAAAACAAAACAACAACATTGCAAGTACACAATCAGCGCTTCACCTTTTCGCATTTTGATTTTTCCATTTTACGTTTCACCGTTTCAATTTTATTTTTATGCGCCTTCCTCTGTCTCTCTCCTGCACCTACACCTGCTAAATATGCACGGCTGTTCCTAAGTGTGCGTATATATGTATGTATGTGTGAACTATTGTTTTGCCTGTTTGTTTCTGTGCTCTGCTTCGCAGTTTTGTTTAAGAAATGGAGATGGATATTTTTCAAAAGGTACATATCAGCTGGGTCTAATTGTAGTTGTAGTTGTAGTTGCAGCTACAGCGGGACTTTCATTTTGTCTATATTTTCCATTACCTTCGGTCGTTGGTTCGGTGGGCCGTCGCAGGTCTGCAGCACAAACCGAAGGCGGTGGCACCCGACGGCAGCGGGCCGGTGCCGGTGCCGCTGCCCTTTGTAGCTTCCTACTTGCGCCTTCAATAGCACAACATCTGCAACACAGCTACCAGCGTTGCCACTGTGACCCATGTGTAGCGGGTACCGAATGTTAGACTCATTGTTGGTCGTCCCGCCGCCGCTGTTTCCGCGGCATGTGAGGCGCCGTTCCCTAATGCTGCCATCCCTATGCTGGGCGCCGTTGTTGTTGTCGATGAAGTTTCCGCTCGCATGAGTTCAACTGTGGTGGGTAGCAGGGCGTAGTCCGTCAGCCGGTCGTCAGCCGTTGTATAAGTATTTGGCAGCATGTGCGGTGATTTAAAGGTGACGCAAGCGTTGGTGGCGCGGCACATGGAAGAGAAAAAAGAAAGAAACAAATAAAAATTAATTTTGAGGTAAATTTCAAACGCGTTCAAAATACGCTCTAACCCGCGCTTAGCTTCGCCTCATTGCCGGCTGCTGGCAAGATGGCAATGGTGGCGCCGTAACTGCCGAAATTGGTTGCTAAAGTATTAGATTGACATTTGGAGCGAAGGTAAATTGATGAAATTAATTGAGCAATGACGGAGAAGCTAAGCCGCCAAGCTTTGAGAACACCCAAACACGTATATTTTTACGGTATATATAAATGGTTAGATATATACATATATTAAATAGTCTGTGTAAGTGTGCTTTTGGTAGGCATTAAAAATAAGGTCTTCAGTTATTTTAAGTGCTGCACTTAAGCCGTCCGCTGAAGTAACTGAGCTCCGGCTGTTAAAAAAGGTCACTTGGTAAGTGGCTATGCGATGCTTCTAATAAGCAAACTAAATGAATCAGTCATGAGTTAAAAATAACCGAAAGGAGAAAGCGCCAACCGTCTACTTAGTAAACTAATGCAGGAAATTTGGGGGAAAACAAAAAAAATGTGCTACATTAAACTCTTGATAAAATAAGAATACCTGATGACCTTTCTGATGAAACGAGAATACCTTTCGTAGATACAAGTATGTAGCAAAAGAGACTTTATCTAGATTTTGATCAACCATATTGTATGACAGCTATATGCTATAGTATCCCAATCTCAATAATATATTGGAAAAGTATAGTGCTGGCTTGGAGAATAATATATGCCAAAGGTATCGTAAGATTAGATTAGGTTAAATGGCTGATCAAAGAACACACGAGGTCTACTATATGCAGTTCTTTGTGAAGCCATAGAAAAGAGGAACTCCTGTGTTTGAACTAATAAATTAGCAAAACGCTTAGTAGCCAATACAAATTTAATTTCCATTCCCAACAGATCGGTGGGATTTCTGAAGGTAGTGCTTAAGCCTTGACCTTCCAAACGCGGAGCAGTCAATAAGGAAGTGTTAAGTTGTTCATCATCTTCTTCCATACAGCTTCTGCAGATGGCGTCTTGTAAAATTTCCAACCTTGCAGCATTAACGCAAATAGGGCAATGACCTGTTAAAAGCCCCACAACTTGAGAGCGGCTAGTCTTACTGAGGACAAAAATATCATTAGATCTATTGCGATTAATTTAGGGCAGAAGACTTTTGCGACAGTGTATGTGCTAATGCTATCTAGTAGTAGAACGCAAAGGATACGGGAACGCCGACTCGAACCCATTCTGCTATTAGCGATTCTAAGGTGCCTTTTTTGCTAGCTTGTCAGCTTTACAATTTCCTGTGACCTGGCACTCATGCCAGTCTTATCACAGAGACACTCGATGCTATTGATAGCGAGGTAAGGTACTTCTTCAAGGTTAGGATCGACGCTATGCTATCTGAGTAAATGGTAACTTCTCTAAGGAGGCTGCACTCCGTAGCTGTAAATCTATTGCTAACCTCAATGGTTGTAACCTCAGCTGGGAAGACACTGCAATAATCAAGCAGCCTGAAGCAGGAGTTGACAGAGCTCCTGATAGTAAACCTCTCCATCAACATTCCTCACGATTTTGACCCATCCGTAAAGCAGCTCACTGCCCTTCTTTTCCAACGGCTTATTCCGAACCACAATTCCCACGTCAAAGAAGAAACCGCCAGAGTTCGGCTAAGTGATACTATGTTCCAAGTGATCCAGTATGAGATCAAGGTGTGTGAGGATGTCCCAGTGTTCAGTACGTTTCTTTTAAGAATCCAAATTTTGTGAGTCTGATAGAAACTTTCGCAGCCATACACCTTTTGACGGGCACTATGTGCAAGATGGCGTTAAGTGCCATAATTGGAGTAGATCTTAGTGCACCACACATACAATTGGGCGCCACCCCCTGAATTATCTCGAGTTTCTTAGCAAGTGTGGTATTTTCTTGAGTCCTCCACCACTCCAAAATCTCGTAAAGTCCATTAAAATTTCGGAGCTACTTAAAAGACTTTTTCGCTTTCTATTTAGTCAATAAAGAAAGCTATGTGAGGAATATATATGGTTTCCATAAAACAAGAAAGTAAAAGTTTAGAAACTGAGATAAGCTGGCACTCTTGTCTTCAAACGGAGGTAATTTGCACGAGTGTTTGATCTTCTGGCTTCCTCATCAGGAAAAAATATTCTTCACCACATTATTCTCATTTGCAGTTTACTTTTTCCTTTCTTCGTAAGCGATAAAGAAAGACAGTAAAAACCAAAGGTCCCAGCAGTTCAAGGCTGAATAGGTGATTTGAAGATGCAATGCCGCTTCATTATACAAATTCAAAATATTTCCTAACAGCAAAAAGATATACTGAAGAATTATAATATCCAATTTCAATTTTCTCGTTAATCCCACACAAAATCCCTTCAAATATTGTTGGACTTATTATGTAATTTGCAAAAGGAAAATTAAACTTTTTATCAATTTCTTCTGCTCCAATGCCTACTATTTGCCACATGACTCAGATTTTTAAGTGACAATAACATTTTTAATCCCGCCAACACTTTAAAATATAGAATATTAAATTTCAACATCCGACACACACACAGATAGAAATCAGCACTTAAACGAAAGAAGAGGCGGCATGGGCCTTTATTTGAATTTCATATTCAAGCCCACCGGATATGAGCTAACGAATATCCGTCCATCTACGGCTACTTGATTGATGGCGTGGATTCAACTTTAAATAATTGAAATATGAAAAAGGAAAAAGGTTGAGCCGTATAAGTGCGTGTTTACTTGACCCAAATTCACTCAAGCAACTCATTCAGCCATTCAGCTGGTGTGAATATCCACAAACGAAATTCCACGTCAACTTCAACCGAAACTTTGCTAGATACCAGAAAATACTGTCGACAAGCATTCAACAGCGCCTTTGTGCAATTGAAACCCGAAACAAAAATGTCAACAAAACAAACAAGGATTAAGCAGGAACACACTCGGCAGCTTACCGCGCTCAGAGCAGCACTCAGCTGTCTCAGCTATACGACATACCAATTTGGCACACAAGAAGTTGGGGGGCAGCGTGTTGGTTGGAAAAGCAATTGGCAATTGCTGGCTAAACGCGGGATTTGTGGGAAAGGTCAGTCGAAAGAAATATTCGGAAAGCAATTCAATCCAATGACTGACTAAGGGATTTTCTATGTTCTGATTTGTTGCCCATTTGTACGTGCATTTGGCGGATTAGAAGTGAAAGTGAAAGTAAAACTTTGTTCGGCTAATCTCTGCTGGCAGTGATGATTGGTCGACAATGCGGGTGAGCGCATGAGGGCGGGTGGTGTTGTTGGTTTGGCAGGCCATCAGTGTGTCCGACTGTTGTTTGATGTGAAAGTTGAGCAGTGTGATAGGAGTGACAGCAGAGGCATTAAATACCGTTTTGCCTTGGCACTTCGCATTGACAGGCTGCACAATTAATTATTTATGAGTTGAGATGTGGAGACGTTGTTGTTGTTGCTATTGCAACTTTATTCTCACTTTTACTTTATTTCACTTTTAGCACATAAACTGCCGAAAAACCTAACAAAATGGCAGTAAAGACACACACACACATACAAACGAACGTCTTAACATGCTTATGTGTAGGTTACACCAACACACATACATAGCTAGTTCACAGCTTGTTTAATTCTTGTTGTTGTTGTTGTGTGCGGTGGCTTTTGTGGTTAATGCAAATTAATTTTCTACGCATTTTCCGAAAGGCGAAAGTCCTCCGCCGCTCGCGTGCATGTCTGCGTGTGTGTGTGGGTGTGTGCAATAAATAACTAGGATCCTTTGCCGCATAATAGGCCTCTCAGCCGCATGACTAGGCGCCATTCATTTCCCTGTCCGCCCAGCTCGTCAAGCAGTCACAATAACAGCAGCAAACGCAAAGGCAAAGGCGAAGGCAGAAACAAAAACGATATTTTAATGCAAAGCAAAAGACAGCTTGACTGGTTACTGTTGCTGATTACAACAGGTGAAAGTAGTAATGTGTGTAGGAAGTAAGAAAAGGGCGGTGCGGTGTGGGCGCTGTGAATGACTGCTCTGCCATGGCTCATGAGGCGGCGGCGTTGCTCGTTAGTCCGCAGAAACAATGGCTCACAATTATTTCTCACAATTTACGACAGTTTTGACGCCAACTCAGTAACGGTACACAGCACACACCCACCAGCAATACAACAATATACATATGTTTGTATGAGTGTGTGTGGTTTTTCTTCTTGAAAGCGCCCATTTAATGTACAACTTAATGACTTCCTATGAGGTTTCGGTGCCATATATTCAGGGGAGTCATAAACATACATAAATACAAATATACATATGTACTTTTTATAAAGTATTGGTATTTTCGTGTAGGCATGCTTAAATAATGCCAATGCATCAAATCTGAAGAGGTGTCTTTTTCGGAGTGCGGATGACGAATTTAGCATGTAATAAAGCCGGAAATAGACTTTTTTGTATGCTGATTAGGGTGAGTGTACCTCTGTTATGAATGACCTAGTTTTTGTCGTTTATTTTGGGTTGGGAAGAATATTGTGAATATTAACGGTTAATTAGTACACAAAATACGTAGCCACAAAGTTTGTAACACTCCGAAGGAAGCATCAGAATCCAATCCTCGAAACACTTTTCATAAGGTCTTTTTGAGATGGCCCTCAGCTCCTTCATCGAATTTTGTTTCATCTCTTCGATCGACTGAAAATGGGTCTCACGGAGCTGCAATTTCAATTTGGTGAGCATGAAAAAATCACACAGAGCCAAATCTGGTGAATAACGATCGATGATCAATGGTATTCATTGTATTTATGGCTTTAATTATCGTCACAATCATGGCTCGACCCGATTGTGCATTATCATCGCGTAAAATCCATGAATTATTGTTCCAAAATTCCACACACAATTTGCACGGATCAGGCATGTCCAAAGAGACCTCATTACAGTACTCTTTTTGAAAAAATATCAGCTTTATCGGGACGAGTCGAACAAGAACGCGTTTCATAACCAAACTATCAACCGAAATCATTCAAACGGACCCGCGAGAGATGTCGACTCTCTTGGCAACTCGTTTTCTCACCAAAAAGTTGCTCAATTTCATCATGTCACGTCTCATTTTGGCGCAACCCATGTCTGGCTTAATAGCTTTGTCAACAAGCAAAATTGACGCTATTGGGTTGAGTCAAGTCTTCATGTGGCCCAGAAAAAGCAATTGCATCCCTAAAAATTTACCGTTTGGTGTGAATTGTTGTATGACAGAATCATCGGGAGTTATTTTTTTTTTTCGAAATGAGGCAGGAGATGTCATTATCATCACTAGCGACTACTTTTTTAATCTACTTTTTTCCCCAGAAATTGATTAAATCGACGTATATCACCTTTATTTCTAAGAAGACGGTGAGCCGCTTTTAATTTCGGGTCTAAACATGAACCCATTGTGTAAAAGATTTGGCGAAACGTTAATATCGAGAAATGTTCCAGTTAAATGGCCTCCAAGAACACGCGATTTAAAGCCTCTAGATTACGTTAATGTTAAATCAAAACTTTAGGCCAATCAACCAGCAACGATGGAGGAGCTCGTAGGCAACATTCAGCGCACTGTAGCCGAAATGCTGCAGCTGGACATAGAAAATGACATAAAGGTAGTGGAGATATGCAAACGGAGTTTTCAGTGTAAGTTTCCCAAATGCAGCAGTTAATTGCTAACCCCTTCTAATGTACACCTTAATAGATGTTTTTAACAATATTTATAATTGATTTCCACCATTTTTCTGAAATTACTGATCTCACAATTCGTATTCAATTACTTTCCATTAATTTGATGCAAATATTTTTCGGACTGCAACACAAACAATTTAACGGCAATAAGATCATAAAGTGAAATAGGAACTGATCAACTGTATGCAGAATGTGCATGCGTTATTAACTCGCCTTTTGCTGGCTACATCCTTCCCCATAGAAATATCGCACCCTAATGCTTACAATTCCGTGTTTTTCTGTGTAAACATCACAGAAATATGAGCAAAACCCTAAAACAAAGACAAACATTTGCCCAAGCATTAGCAACGCACACGTGTACTCCTCCATAGTATGAATACGTATATTTGTAGGCATGTAGCAAGTACCAAGCGTGTTCAACTGCCAAATATTTGTATACAGCAGGAAAGGCATCGGTTAGATTCTGCTTAAAAATAAATTATTTTAGACAGTCAAAATTGCGAACGCGAAACAGTTGAATTATACCTCTAGGCACACAGACAAATGCAAAACGATGACAGCGACAACAACAATAGCACGAGTGATAAGGATAATTTGGTCGCTGCGGCAGCACAAAATGATAATGACAATGATGAGGTACGTTTGTCTTGCCGCTGCGCTGTTGCTTTTGTCTATTTAAATATAAATTTAGCAAACGTAAATGATTATCATTAGAAATTGCTTTCAAGTTGTCAACACATTTGGACACAAATCTTTGTAGCAGGTTGAGCGTAGGTAGGAGCAGTTAGCCACGTGCCACTTCCGGCGACATTTTTTGGCACTTCAAAGTATACCGCAACAAGTATTTAACATAAGATGAGCTCACTTATTATTCAATGTATACTATATATGTATGGGCATACATTTCTATTTTTGATACACATTTAATCAAAGGAGCAGAGGATTTGAATGTGTATTGATATTTAATAAGGAAGTTCTACATTTGCAACAAGCGCTGACGATTAATATAATTTCCCTGTTAGTACGAGGGTTGCCTTTTAATATATTTCGGCATTGTTTTTAAAAATATTCTCCATTGAAATGCGTTCAATTTCGTATGCTTTTGGAGCAATTGTCAGGTGCTGAAAAGAGTTATGGTGAAAGGGCTTCAGGAGCTAACGCAGGGTATGCGGTATGAATTAGAGCGGACGGGAGGACAATTCTTAGATATTGTAAATACTTGGGCTTTAGTTGTGGGGATGGACATATCGATGGAAAAAAACGATGAACATGCTGCTTAAGGGAAGATCGTCGCTGTTTCGTCCAAAGATTGTTCGGGTAAAAGAGGTCAGCCTCAGGTATGTGACGCATGTGAAAGAACAACCGCAGGCAACCGTAGTCAAAGTACGACGCATCTAGGAGAGATTGGGGTATCGGACGTCGCACCATATATCGCGTCAAAAACTGCTCTCAATACAGCGTGGTATGATGCTTGCCTGTTTTCCTTTATACCGCACCGTCTCAACGGATGCTATACAGGTTCTGTTAGGTGCACCCCTCCTGACCTGAATGTCATACAGCGTGCTGTTGCATTTAGATTTAGGGACTTGAGTGTCAATATCAATAGTCCTAATGGTCGAGTGACTTATGAGTAGATCCCGGAAATTGGATTTGTTGGGGGTATCCTACACTTCAGATTTTGACTGAGTCTGGGTTTTCTGCTTACGGAGCATGAGCCACTGAGGAACCTATCTGATAGATCGGGTTGTTTTTTGGCGAACGGGGGTAGAGAACTGGGTGCATGTAATTGCAGAATGTCCGATGTACTCGGATTAGGGATATAGCGATTAGCTGGACTGATGGACGTTTAGATGATAACGGTATAATATCGACACTGAGAATTAGGGTTAGGTTTTTGTGTGAATGGTGTGTGCGTGTAATATGCATGTGGGGTTCAACCTCACTTCACCAGTCCAGAGCAGTATCGAAGTTCAACTGGTTGCTCAACAGGTCGGCTACGAGGTCTGACCGGGGGCTTAATTCTGATACTACGGGGAGCAGGAGCCCTTAGAGTTCGGTTCTACCTACTCAAGTGGTCTGCCACTTCGGGGAGCATCATGATAGTTGCGGCTAAAACCCGAATGCGGGAAGAACTGACAGTTTGTCAGTGCGTGCTTGACACAAAATACGGCAAAGGTTTTAGAAGGGTTTCGAACCCTACAAAGGTGATTAGTCTGTCCATTCAAAACTGCCAATTGGTACTGTAAATGCCTGACAATTTCAGGGCGCTAATCAACGCATTGATTTCATCAAAACTATTTTCCATTTTTTGTTTAACTTCTGTGGCTATTCGCGAGCTTTAATCAAGCTTGGAATTCAGTTTCATCGCTTTTCTCCTCACAAAATGATGAAAGTGAGAAATGAAATCTGTCACATGGAAAAAGTGTCTCACTAACCAATATCTCTGCACGCGCATTCCAATCCACTTCATATACCTCAACCTTAAGTTAAAGTAACTCTCCTTGTCAATTGTAAAACTTCAGAATTTCAAATATTTTGCTCCCTCTAATTCGTATCAACAAACTCGTTGAATAAGAGTGATTAATAGGCTGACCGGCTGAAGAAAAAATGCAAAACCCTCAATTATTTTGTTTTCCAAATTTACGCCTACATAAATCACTTCTGAGTGCAATGAAACTCAGCAAAAACCTCATAAGCTATTCATAGCAGTCACTGTCCCTGTCCACACCTAAATTATAGGTACGAAGAAGGTACAACAGTAAAGCTGAGAGCGCCCAATTTTAAGCCACGCAGTAACATTGTTTTTATATATCTAGGAAAATATGTATAAACTTCGACTATGCCTAAATGTTGCCATGGTAAAATTGCACTTGGTTCGGGTTTTAACAGCCAACAAATCGCTATCGCCATACACATACCATAAATGTACGTGGTATGTACATATAACGAGTCTTGCCACCTGTGCTTTCATTTTTACCTACGCTTTAAGCTCCCATCAATATCTAAGCACACACATAACTGCCTACATACATACTGGATATAACATTTATTAGGGTCTGCTGTCGGTGAGGTTTGAGTTTGAAGCATCTGTCAATAATGTGGCAGAAATTACGGTAGAATTTGATGGGTTAACCTGTGTACTCACCTTTTACCGAGTACGTCTTGTAATCAGCAAACTGCTCTCCTTGACCTATGGCTGATGGTATTGTGGACAAGCACGTCAGTTCCATGCGTCCATTATTGTTATGCGCCTCCTCCAAGTCTATATTGAGTTGGCTAAGCGAGAACATGCCACGCTCTTTAGTAGCTGCCGCAACGGCAGCAGCTGCTGCAGCCACACCCATGCCACCGCCGGCATGCGATATGGGGCGTCCATAGCCGGCGGCCAGTTGGCTCATCGGTCCTGCATTCGCTGGTATGCCGAGCTCGTTGTTGAGGTTAGGCGGCTGTGGGCCAAAACCGCCGCTATTCAGTGTGCTGCGTATTATGCCGAGAGCATTCTCGTTGATGTGCCGTCGATATTTCTGTTTTGATGAGTTTCTGTGAAAAGTGCAAGCAAATAATGCAAAATGAATTTGAAATCTAGTTATAACGGTACCATACTTGCAGTGCAAATCGCTTAGGGGCGATAAGTTTGTTTGTGTGCGTCATAATGCTCGAGTGTTAAAGTGTTTTTAAATGGATTTTAGATAGGTCAAGTGACTAAAGTTTAACACTCAAACCCTTTATGTTATTTGTTTTAAAGTTTTATTGTTTTATACGAGTATATACGGAAATAAAAGGAGGTTTTATTGTTTTATACGAGTATATACGGAAATAAAAGGAGGTTCTTTTGAATGGGAAGGGATATTTGTTTAAATTATTAATTTAGGGTCCAACAAAGTAGGAAGCAAATGAATTGAGCACCGAAGACGGTGAAGGCAGTGACCGCGCAAAAGAGCTTGTTCCGAGGAAAATACCAAAATAGTCCACAAAATAAATTGGAATGACCATAAAGTCAAGATTCTCGAGTTAGCTGGCGCTCTCGTTCACAACTATTTGGGCATGAGAAAGCCCAGTCCAAAGAGGGTGCCACGCGGGATCACTTTTGACTAAAAACAACAATGAGTTTGTGATTCGGAGCAGTGTTTGGAAGTGTTCAAGCGTAATAAACTCAAAGTTTTGAGTGGCCGATCACGATTCAAGATGAACCCGCTCCAAAGCGTTAAAAAACGTTACAGTCGGCTGGCAAGGTTAAAACATATTTTTTATTTTTCTTTTTTTAATAGAGAAAGCATCAAACGCCGGTTTTCGGAACTTCAATCCGCTGAACCTAACCTACCACCAACTCCTGACTCTCCCACGGAACCACGTGATTAGTATTACTTTGTGAGAGTGATAAGACATTTAAGTTTTCTCTATAGCAGGGACTGACGGACACTTAATCTGCTCTACGAGTATATGTCTCAGTTTCGTCATAATTGAGGCTCCCGCTTTGCTGACCGCTTTCTTGTTCTCATTTTCCACCGTAAAAGTATCACCGAGTGTACTTGTACTTAAAAAGCGAGGCCAATAAAAGAATACATGCTCAGAGTTATCAAAGCAATCTGAACCAATTCGGACTACTGTCGTGCTAAAATCTGTAAGCACCCATGTTCACTTAGTACCACTTAGTATTTAGGTTAAGTGGAAATCCAGCTTTCCATGTCGTATGTCTATCCACGAGTGGATGTTAGGTATCAGTCTATGGATCCATCATCCTTTGAGTGAGGTTTGCCACTGCTGCTGCTATATTTTTAATCTTTTGATAACTTGTATACCCACTCGCATTTGTCACCCTGGATCATACTGTCTATAACTTCAGCAACATCGTTAGCAGTGTTCGGAAAGCACTGATAACTCTTAATGCCTAGCATCTGGATCCATACTGGAGCCACATATGTATAATACAGCCGATCTCATTACCTTTGCGAGTAAAAATCGTTGTCTGAAACGCACGCAGCCCTTATTTGCAATTATTCTTGATAAGGAAGTGTACTCTAGGTGATCCTTAAATTTGGGCCTTGAGTCTATTATTACTCCCAGATACTTTAGTTGTGGCTGTGATTGAGATATACTTTCCTCCACTTTTCTAGTACTTATGAGCAAGACTTCTGTTTATGGCGTATGTATTTTGAGATGGCAAAAATTTATTAAATGGGCTTCTAATTGTGGCCGCATTCTCCAGATCTGGCCCCCAACGAATAGTCGAAATGTTCGTAGAATGAACAGGTGATCTCATCTCCAACCTTTGTTTATGTCCGTTGATCGTCACTTACCAAGACCTCAATATTTCTTTCCAGGAGTATTATTTTCAAGGCGAAGACCATCCACAACATTGTGGGAGTGTTAAGTATAACGACACCATCCTAATTTAGTGCCATCAGCGAGGAATAATGTAAGCGATCTAATCATGAAACTTTTTTTGAAAACATGTCGTCACATAATCTAAAGTAACGGTAGAATTTCCGAACAAATCCTGCAGATCTTTGTTAACAAAAATGTCAAGGTTCCTCTTGCTCGAGATAGTTTTGCCAAAAAAATATTCCACTTCCAATTGCACGTGAAGTATTAGTCTGGACAATGTGGCCCGCTAAAGAAATTGCTAATAATTCATAAATAAAATCAATATTTTCACGCTGTTAAAGCTTCAAGTCTCGCAGGTCTCTACTACTTAAACCAAGGACATTCGCAATTTAACACCCCAATATTTTAAAGCTCGTTGCTTTCTTAACTGCTGCAAACGCACACAAATGCTCAACACCTTTAACGAACGCTTACATTCGCGCGCCAGATACACAACTCAACGCCCATTTCCGTGCTTCCTTCTTATCACTACCATCCGCCGCGCAACTAACGGTAATCAGTTATAATATCGCGAAGCACATAAATTTTTATTGCATTATTGCGCAGCCAAGTTGGCAGTGGCGGTAATTTCATCGTCATTCTGCATTCGTAATGACTCAACACTTCGACATTTTTGTGTGCGGCAATATGTACACGGTACTCCAACCGCACTCACCCAGCCGCCTAACCGCCCAACCGCCCTGCGCCAACTCCTAAGTGGCTGCATTACGATGAGCTTGGCGTGCTTCCGGCGTAATTACGAGCGTGAATTGAAAAGAAGCAGCGCTCGACACACGTACACGAATACACACGCACACTCGCGCACACACACATGGCATGGTGACAAAATTATCGATGCAACAAATGTCACCGCCGCCGACACGGCGTCGCCAACCGCCCTCTTATCCACACGGCGTATTGCGGGCGCAACGAAACGAAGTATTTTGCCCGGGGCTTGAAGTCCAACCGCCGCGGTTGTGGTGCTGGTAGAGCGGTGGTTCGGTGGAGTTGGGTGATACATATTTCGTATGCAATTCATGCTTGTGTGGCACATTCGCTCGCTGCCAGTCAAGTACTCCACATAGAATTATTAAATTTGCTCCAATATTTTATATGAACTCGTACGGGCGTGTACTTGTTTGTTATTGCGTGTATATCCTCGTGTTCATGTATATGTGTTTGTGGGTGGCACTTCAAGTGTGGTGGCATATACAAACTCGCATTTATCGCAAGCAATAAATATTTTGCACTCCGCTAAACTAAACAAGACTTTGACGAAATTGACTGAAGTATACAAATTGACTGCGATAACTTCATTAGAGACTTGATTAAGAGGAAGGTAGTGTAAGTTTTTGGCAATATTGACGAAACTTTACGATACAACTTGATTTAAAATTGATCCATGAGTGTTTTACTTTAATCAAAGGCTTTAATTAGATGTTTGGTGAGAGCCACTAGTCAAGTCAAGTTAATCGTGGGCTTTCTCGACTTTTTCAAGTCATTCTTAATTTAAATAAAATGAGATATGGTGGAAGCCATTTGGTTTGCCTCAGTCGGTACATTTACTTCTCCTATCTGTAAGTTAATCTGGTCTGATATGAATAAAAAAAGTTTCATTAGCAATAATAACACAAGTCTACACAACAGTTTACTGCCAAGTGTTTAAGAGCTGCAACTAGCCACTGGCAAGCTCAAGACCAACAAATCACCCGGCCCGAACGGGATCCCAAAGGAAATCCTCAAAGAATCGCTGCAGAGAGACCGGCAGTACTATTAAATATGTACAACTGCCTTGATTTCGGATTTCGGAGTATTCCAAGGACCCTGGAAAAGGCAACTGCTGATGCTAATCAGTAAAGGAAAAGGAGATCCCAACTTGGCATCAGCATAGCATTCACTACAAGTATACATGCTTTACACAGCGGGAAAGCTCTATGAAAGGCTACTTTAACCCAAATTCGAAGCGGCTATCAACAAAAATGGAGGACTCTTCCCTAGACAACACGGCTTTAGACTCGGCAGAACAACTCTAGGACCTATAAAATGGGCCATTGAAAGCGTAGAAGCCGCACATCGTAGATGGCATAAATACCAAAGAATAGTGTTGCTGGAGACTTTAGATGTCCGAAACGCCTTCAATAGCGCTAGATTAGTGGATATGATGGACACTCTCGAAAATAGCTTTATAGTAAAATCCCCGACTACATCAGAACTGTGGTGTGGAGTTACCTCAGTAACAGAAAACTGTTGTACCAAATTAGAGAGGGATTGCAACAGATACCGGTTACGTCAGAAGCAGCACTAGGGTTCATTCTAGGCCCAAACTTGTGGAACCTCAGCTACAATAACATACTAAAACTCGAAATGCCAGACGAATGGTACTTAATAGGCTACGTGGATGACATTGCAGCAGTAATTACAGCACGAGACACAGAAGAATCGCACAGAAAACTTAATCATGGCCTGATTACGGACGCAAGCATGGCTCGACTCACACAAACTCCAGCTTGCTGCGGAAAAACAGAGCGACTACTGCTAACAAATAAGCACATACCCCTCGAAATAAGTATGCAAACGACTACGGATATTCTTAGGACACATAAAGCAGTAAACTACCTAAGCATAAGACTGGACCTCAGATTAATCTTCTGCAAAGAAATCCAGCACGTCGCAGGAGAGGCAGCGAAAACCGCCTCCCAACTGGCAGACCACATTGCTTTGACGGCAGCACTGATGCTGTGGAAGACAAAAAAACCGTATCAATTGACCTTTTCGTCGACATTTTTGTTTTGTTTGGCTTAAAAAACAGAGGTAATTAGTCGATCCTGAATAGATGCGAGTAAGAAAAGATAAGAAAAGAAAGATTGCTGCCATGTCGGGACTATAAATAACCTCGAAAGCAAGATCTCGTAGCTTTTGGCGAATCACTATGTTCACGTATGTGGTCTGGCTTTGACATAAAGAGAGATAATTCGGATCTCATTGGCAAAAGCTGACCACTTCTGAGTGATTGCGCCCTTCAGGTGGTCCATTTGTTGAAGGCACAGGTCTGAATTTGGCTGTCATAGGAGGTCATAGTAAATAAACACAGCTTTTGACACAAAAAAAATAGTAATGCGCATAAATATTCTCTATAAAAGAATTATACTTCTAAATTGAAGCAACCGTTCCAGAACAAAAAACTTTCCTATAAAAGGTACAACACAAACTAACAAACGATTCAAAGGTCATTCAAATATTTATTAGTTTTGCATTTTCCTCTACAGCCCCTCCTACTATAGCCTCCTACCACCATAAAGGGCAAATGCGCGAACACAATAAAATTACACACACACACAAGTCGATAAAAAGAAAATCGCGTTTTTGAGCGCCGTCCGTCCAGTCGTCCTTCGCTGCCGGTACGCCCCTCGAACAGGGCGCGAATTAAATACTTTGTGAAAATGCGATTTCGCTGTTTACTTATGCAGGGACATGTGTAACTGCCACCCAAACACAGGACACCGGAATGAGGCGCTGTATTTGTTTGCTCGGAGGTTTTTGCGGACATGTATTCGGAACAAGAGACACACACACACATGCGCTCTGCGGCTATCTGCTGAGTGGTTGCTCATTTATGTATTTTGTATTGTGGAAATGATATTCACACATCAATCATAAAGTACAAATATTTGCGATATTATTATTTATTCGCTCGTTTTTAAGGCACTCGACGTTATTGCAACGCATTGCACTCACACTCGCTCACCGTATATATATATGTGTGTGAATGTGTGGGTCTGTGTACGCAAGCATTGGTTTTCGCAAAATCTAATGCGATCCAAAATGCACGTATGGGGGAATCTTCCGAAATATGGCGCCATGAAATAACTGTTTAAGTGTGTCGTAAAAATGTGCGAAAATTTGCCAATACATCCATCGCCGGTTTAAACAGTTATCGATTTTGTTTTATGCACAACAAGCAGCGGAGCAGACACAAGCGCTGCGGCGTGGCGCTTAAAATGTGAATATTAGCACTTCGAATCAGCAAGAACCACAACTCATTTTCACTGTCATCTGTTGCCAGAAAGCATGCCTTTGTTTGTACATGTGTTTGTATGTAAATTATGAGGAGATTTCATTGCACAATGTTTACAGAATTATGACATGATAATGGGCTGAGGGCATATGCTTCAATGGGGCAAGCTTGCTTTCCCAAAAAAGGTAAAAAAGTCATAAAAAATATTTTTTTTATATTTCAGAGGCTTTAAAATTCTTGGAACGTTATATTAGAGATAATCTCAGGATTAGAAGAAAAATATTGAAGTGGGATATAAGCCGAATCCATTTTTTATTATAATTTGTAAGGAAAGGCTTCTCCTATTTAGATCGCAAGTGGAGCATAAGACAGTCAATATATATGTATTTATCAAGAACTTTCAAAACGCTTCACCGCTTACTCAAACTACTGCGAACAAAGGCCAAATCATGGTTCTGAACAAAACGTTATTTATGAGAACCCATACAAAGAAAGTTGTAAATTACAATACTTTCTTTTCACATTTTACATTCTCCTACTATTTCCGAGAAAATTTCAAACAACTTTGTTTCCAATACCAACTACACGGACCAGCAGTTTGTCAAGGAAATTAAGCAGAGTCTGCTTGCCGAGTGAGCGAGAAAATTCCCAGAGCATTTAAGAACGTTTAAAAATGCTTTATGCAAATTTTCTCTCTGACTTCCGAAGTAATTTCTTAAATATTTGCATACATTACGGCGCACAAGCGAAAACAACGTCATTTCACCAGAAAGAAGTTCAGCAGAAAATGTTCCTTTTGTGGAGCGCGTTTTTGTTGTCTTTGCATGCAACGCACACACATACACCAACGCAGTTGTGAACATTCCCCTGTCTGTGTGCACAAACGCATTGTTTATGTATGCACTTGACTAGACTTCGTTGACGGATGCACTCGTGTATGCAGCAAAGTGCGGCCGCTTGCAACGCTCCGAGTGTCATGAGTACTTCTACGCAAACATCAAACAGCAGACAACAGCAGCAACAATGAAAGTAATGCACACACGTAATGATCATCTTTTTCGTCAAGCAGCCATCATCGTCGGCATTTGAAGACAACAAAGCTGTAAACAACGACAAAAACGATTGCAGTTAGTAGAGCAGAGGGTAAATACGATTAGAGCAACAACAGTGTCATAAACCAGATCGGTCCGTTATCGTATTTTACTTTCAGTCGATTTTCCAACCAAGCTCTTAGTTTCTTAGTAAGTGCCCTGCAGGAAAGCGAGGTTACGCACTCTTTGACCAGCCCTGTACGCACTGTTAATGAGTTCAAGGCTAGTATCGATGCACTGCTATCTGACCAAATGGTCACTTCTGTGAAGGAGGCTGCACTCCGGAGCAGTAAATTTGCTGCTACTTTAATGGCTATAACCTCGGCCTGAAATACACTGCAATAGTCGGGAAGTCTAAAACTGCAGTTGATAGAGAACTCCTGACATTAGATCCCTACACCAACCTTCCCTCCAACCGCTTCTTCCCACCCACAACTCCTTCGCCGATATATGGTTGAAGAACGAGCCGTCACAGTTCGGTTTAGAGACTTCATGATCCAAGTGATGCGGTATGAAGTCGAAATTAGCGAGGATTTCCGGGTGTTCAGACCCTTGTTCGGACCCGTGTTCGAGACTTTCTCAGTCTAATGATAGCTTTCGCAGTCGTACACCTTCCGGCGATGTTCATGGGCAGTACGTACAGAATGGCGTTAAGTGTCATGGTTGGAGTAGACCTTAGTGCACCACACAAGCTAATGAGCGCCGCCCGTTGAAAGCTCTCGAATTTCTTGCCAAATTCGGCTCTTTCCAGAGCCCTCCATCACATAAAGACTCCACAGAATGTAATGGGCTTGACTATGGTGTCTTAAAGCCAGAGGAAGCAAGCGTTAAAATTCCGAGAAAATATTAGAAATAAGAGAAATGAGAGAAAACCTCTTTTTTCAAATTTTAGCATATCTAAGAGACTTCTTTATGACCGGTACCTTTACAGTTTCCCTCGAACTCATAAAAGTTTCAACAGTTTCGAACTTCAAACCCTTTTTTACTTCTTCCAGATTTCCTTGCAGGGGTAACCACACAAGTACCTATATACATATATGCCTGTATGCCTTAAGTGGATTATCTAACAATATGCAAACTAAGAAAGAACAACAACAACAAGAGCTGCGAACAATAGTCGGTTTCTGCACAATAAAAACAACAAGAGTAAGCAAAAGAAACATTAGTGCAAATACATACAAAAAAGGCTCCGAGCTATTGAGCCACTCTTCTTGCCGTTGCCGCAGCAGCACGCACAAGGCCACCATAGTTAGGATAACCACCAAGCAAGTGCATGCAAACAGCAGACAAGGACGACGCTGCTGCTGTTGCAGTTAAACTGAAGAAGAAACTCTTTAAGTTGAGGAATAATAAAGTTCTTGTCAAACTACCGGTTCGAGGCGGACCGAGAGGCAGCCATGCAAATCAGGCGGAAATGTTGCGACTTCCTCGTTGCATGCATGGCGAACAGCAGAGGAGTGCAGGAGCGGTGTAGGGGAGGACGAAACAACAGCCACAGCTGCCATGCTGGTTGGGGGAAACATTAGACGACGGCAGGAAGCTGCAAAGAGCCAGCGGCTGTAGTCCGCACACAGCCACACGCACACAGAGCGCTATATCCAAGGACATAGCAGACACATTCTTTGTGCGCTTGTGAGTGCCAGTGCTGCCATGAAGATGATTAGCCCAGCCTTGGCAGGGGTGTAGCCCTACATACCACACACACCACAATTTAAATACCACACATACAACTATACCTCAACCACGAAGCCACCAACAACTGGCATAGCAGACTGCTTTCTCACAATTGATTTGTCCTATTGGCCTAGTTTAAGAATAAAATACTAATTTATTAAATTGAATTGGATGAGCAGGACGTATGCTCGGGAAATTCATTGAAAAGGAATAGCAATTGTAGAAGAAGTGAAGATTTACTTAGCAGAAGACCATTTTATTTCATTCGGTTACATGAGTCTTCATTTGGTTTATAACATTCGATGATAATCTAATTGAATGGCGAAACAGTTCTATGTAATTATTGTTAAGGTTACCGATAACATGATTTTAGTTTAAAGCTAGAAAAGGTGCTGAACCTTCGTCTAATTTTAGATCTACGAACAATGCTGAGTACTGAGAATTCTGGCGTTATAATTTCGACTGTCAATAACCCTAAGATTTTAGGATTTCAAGAGCCTGTGCTCCTTCACTCCTCACACGACCGCGATTATTGCCAAAGTATAGAAAGTATAGAGCCGTAACAAAATCCTCAAGTCGCTAGCCAGCAGCACATGAGGAAAATACTAAGACACGTTGTTGGTAATATACAAGGTAATCGGCCGTCCGGTCCTTAACCACGTCGCCAGGAGCATCAAGAGGTTCTTCCTCTACTATGTCGACGACACGAAACAATACGTCTTTCAAGACATCGGACGCAACAAACTTCAGATATGCATTCAACCTGGAGCCATTAATACCTTCATCGACTTCCTCTCAGTGAATGGCGTACCTGAAGTCAAACAACCACTCATTGCAGACCACGAGCTCGAGAATCAAGAGTGACCCTTGCGCAGCTTAATTCTGGATACTATTGCAGGCTAAACTCATACTTAGCCAGAATCGACTCTGACATATCACACATATGTCCAGCATACAAAAAATCCCCACATGATAGTAACCACCTCTTTACGTGCCCTGTTAACCGTAAAAGATGTAAAGACAGCCCTCTTCCTATTGTCTGAACCCGTCAAAACAGCATGCTTCCTGGGTCTGCTGTTAGATGACGAAGATGACAACTTGTCTAGTCCTTACCATGATCTTCGAAAGATTAGATGAAATATGTTGGTGAGGATGTTGACTACTTTAAGAGAAACAGTGTTTCTTGGCATATGTTTACCGTTATATCTGAGAGAGTAGTCGAAATGTGAGTCAGGTTTTAAGAAATATTATATGTCTCCATTACAGAATTATGTTGTTTTAAAGTTGGTATCATATACAAAATTCGCCTTTTAAGCACCTGTCATGATACCGGCTGAGTCTCATGGGCGGATTAAGCTATTCGCTGAACATTCATAAATGACAACGATGATTTTAGCCTAAGTTCCCCTCTTTTGACACAATTGTCATGAAATATTGTTTATCCAACATGTCATCTCAATTAAGCGAGCTACCGTTTTAAAATCGACCTCAACTTACCACCGCGTCGTTATATAATATTTTCACGCACGCCTTTTTGCACATGCCTTCTGGGTGGCCTACATTTGAATACTTCGGGGGCCTATTTAACGGTGTTGTGTGCGTACTTAGGGAACGATCGTTTTTCAATGTCTGATTTGTTTCCTTTAACTGTCATTCGCTTTTGCAAACACTTGCAGTGTAAAGTTTCAATTCACCAACCCAATCACACTAATGAACCCATTTAGATAATGTTTCTTTCCTTCTGTCTCATAAGCGGCGGCACAAAAGGTAAACAATTCATTACACTAAAAAAACATTGAAAGTAATGCTTTGCGGTTACAACGCACTCGATATTTTTCTAATAATATATGTGTACACGAAATATACGAAATAGGCTATGAAAATACTAACTACGAGAGTAGTATGATAAATCAGTGACTTTTTGAAACGCTTTGTATATAATATACAGCTATTAAATAAAAACACTTCACATACTCTTTCAAAAGACTCCTAAATGATTCATAGCAATAACTTGGAACTTTCCCGTGATAAATTCTGTTTTTTTTTACGGAAAATTGAAGGTGACAACCCTAAAAAGTTTATTTTTGCGACGCAATGCGTTTATGCTTTCATATCGAATTATATAAATTATCACATATTTTTTTAAGAAGGTGGCAACTTTTTTTTATAAAATACCCTTTCCATACTAAGGTAAGGACTACTAAGTGATTTTCAGCAATAACTGGGAACTTTTCCATGTTTCTTTTATTGCGTAAAACAGTACTAGATATTTTCCTTTCCGAATTCCAAATTTCGAAAAGGTGGCAACCCCAAAAAATTAATTTCATGCTACGCAAATCGCATTGCTTTCACATCGCATTACATTTTTAAAAAGGTGGCAGCACTTTTTTTATATAAGACCTCATTGTATGTATGTATGTATGTATGTATACCTTTTCGGAAGATCCCTAAGGATTTTCTGCTACAACTTGAAATTTTTCGTGAAAAATTGTGTGAAAATCAGTACTAGATATATTTTATTTTTCAAATGCAGCGAAAAATTTAATTTGTTTGAATTTAAAATTTCAAAAAGGTGGCAACCCTAAAAAAATTATTTATGCGACGCAAATAGCATTGTTTTCATAGCACATTAAATTATCGCAAACATTTTTTTAAAAAGGTGGCAGCTCTTTTTTTAAATACTTAACTTTTTTTAATTTGGCAGTTTTAATTTGAAGGTGGCAACACTGTTGAAAAAACATTTTAAACTTTTTGTTAGTTGCTTCTAAAAACTAACTGACTTTCTCAGCAGACCTTGTACTTATGTATGCACATATGTATGTAGATATATATGTATGCAAATATGTTTGTATGTGTACATATGCACATATGTATATACGTATTTATATTTACGAAGAGGGCAAGTCTGTGCGTATAAAAAGCCACGGTAGTAGAGCAACGAAAATGCTAACAGTATTGTGGTATTATTATATAAATACATACATATATGCACAAAAACAGAGGCACACACATATACACACCCAGCCAAGTATTTGTTGAGGTTGGCATACAGGCCGGTGTGTTGTTTCCAATGTTGTTATTGTCATTAATTTTCTTGACATATTTGTTACTTTGGCGCACCTTGAAATGCGAGCTCACACACACATACAAATACACAAATACATATTGACACAAACTCAAACAATAAGGAGCGCAAACAAATTTATATTTATTGTTGACTATACATATGTATATGTGAGATTGTGTGTGCTTGTACTTTGCTAACAAACTAACTTCGTTCATTAGGACCGGACGCACTGCGCCACGAGGCGCACACAGCGCCGCCAACTGACGCCATCACGTATTTTTATATGTGTATGTACATATGTATGTATGTAATTGTATATATCTGTATATAGAAAGTATGTGTATGCAATAGTATTTGTCGCACAACCGCTAGAACTGGCTAAAAGGAGCGCATGCACAGGTGTAGACAATTTAGAATTTCGCATTGCCAGCAAAGACGGCGACAACAACAAAAACGATAGCTATGCTTTTTATGGCAACAACATGCTAGCCAGGCGTCAGTGTGTCAGTGCTCAAAGGCTTCCGACATAGTTTAAAGCCGCTTACCAAATATAAGGTCAAATTATAGGCGTTGAACAAGGCCGGCGCACCGAAGCTAGTTCCAGCGTTGCAGCCTTAAAGCACCAGTTGCGGCGTGTCCACCCCTGCCTGCGTCTGCGATTTAGCCAAGTGCTGAGACCTTGAATGCGCAAGTTGACGTGGTGACGAAATGTCTGGCCATAAAACGGTAAATATGCGAACCCACGAAACTTGTACTCCGAGTTTAACTCATTTTCGCTGACGGCGGATCGCATGACTTGGCGTAATTTGCCCGCATACATTTCCGATAGCATAAAATTTAATGTTTTCTGAACGGCTTTTCGTTACTTCTAGTTACTTTTAGTTAGGAATGTTGGATTTACTTAGTGGTGGGGACTTTCTCTCTGAGAAGCCAGACGAAAAAATGCGTGTAGATGGATATCAGCTATCCCGCTGCAGCTGACATCCAGTCTTACCGTTTGAAACCAAATTAGATAGTCTACAGTTAGAGCTCTTATAACCATTAAAAACTTGGGGAAAGAGAAAAGTTCCGTAAGATGTTCAATCTTACCACAATGAATTCCGATCGGGCAGTGCCCGGTTTTAGCTCGTACAATCAATGAGCGGTGGGCATTTCTAGATCTCTTACGATATACCCTAGACCAGAGAGTTCTTGCCACTGCATATCTGGTTGTTGTTTAGCAACGCTTGCTGAGCTAGTCTAAGGTCCAGCAGTTCAGTACTAAACCACAAGAAGCCAACTGAGCTCTTTTCCTGTTCCCATTCTGCAGTTCTTGAAACTGAGTAAACGGCCTAATACGCTCATCAGCCTTACAGTTTTCTACAATATCGCTGCGGCCAGGTACATAAATCAGTCTAACCATAAAATAGCTCGATGCTAGAATACAGACATCCCCTTTTTCCCAAGGCTTTCTTAAAGTTAGAGTTGGAACCCATTGATAAAGAAACTCACCGCACCTCTCTTCTAGGGGCTTCTACGCACCTTCATTTTCCTCGAAGGAATGTTGGCGGAGTTAATACCGCCTGAGTTTGTTCGAGGCGTGAGAGAATTACCGAGTGTTCAGGGACTCAAAGGGTAGAGTACGTAACTATTCCTTTAACAGGACAAACATATATAGTGCGGTAATAGTCCATCACACTATCAGCAATATTGAAAAATACCTCTTGGACGTAACCAGTGCTTAAATCTAAAGATGCCTCGGAAAACTTGTTTAAAGAAAACACCGTTAATCATTTACCAGTGCGCACAAACCAACCGTTAACACGAATTTCCTCTAATTACCAACATCTAACATATTTTCGCTCACATATGTGGAAACCAGTTGTACCAGTTGTAAAGTGAATTATACAAGGCTCCTGATTAGCCCTAAAATGAACTCATCCACTCCCATCGAAATTAATTCGGCATTATTCTTCTCTACAAACCGCGAACGCCATGCCTTTCAGAGCCGAAGCTTTGTGTTTGTTGAATTTCGCGCGTGCTTCGGCGGTGTTGGTTGCCTTTCAATTAGAAGTGTCTGCTTTGTGGCCGACAACCGCCTGGTAACAAACGATAGTAGGCAACAAAGCGATCGCACACTAACATACACACATACCATCAAAGCCTTACATGCATGTGAGGGTGCCGAGTATGTTGGCACCAGCTCGTGGGTGGATGGGGGTACGCACAACCGTTTGAATACTAAACAGCTTTTAACGAGTGTCGGGATAGAGTATTTGTGTGTGTGTGTGTGTGTAAAAGGCGAGCAGTTTTAGGCCAGCAAGGCATGGGTGTCACTAATGAATACAAACAAAGAATACTTTCGGAAGTAAACCAGCGAGCACGTTCAACACGTGCCCGATATGCCAGCACTACTATATACAAAGTGGCAAGTAGGGTTTTTTGGACTCCTCCTGGTACCTAATCGTGAGCAGGGTTAATTGTACTTGTTGCTGGTGTTGCTGCCTGTGTTGGAATTTGATGAGTTTTAGTTTAAGAAGTTCTAAACTTTTTTCTAGCATATCGATTTAGATGATACCTAGCACCCCATTTTATACAAGAAGAAGGAAACCCGTTAACTTTGACTGAAAGCGTCCTTAAATGGAGAGCTAATATTCTGGACAATTGTGATGTCCAGTAATAGCATGTAGAACAGAAAATTTGTGGGTTTGCGAGTTATACGAGCTTTGCCTCTTTACTTCAATAAAACTGCAAAGAAAGTAATTTTTCTTGTTACGACGGGTCAATCGAGTTATTACTGCAGATGACTGCAGATTAAAACAACTGTCGGGAGTAGAGAACATTTGTGGAAATGGAAATATAACGCGGCAGTAAAATGGATATAATTATTTTATAATTTTTCTCACAGTGAGAGTGTGCCATAACACTAACTTAGAAACTTAACTTTGATATGCATTAAATTCGGAGCCACTAATGGTTTTTTCTACTTTGACACGCGCAACCTTGCTGGTTCCAATAGTTCATCATGCACATAATGTGAAACCATAATGCGTTTGTATATTGTTAGTTTTAATTAAATTCGTTGCGCTTTGCCTTTAAATATTTATTTTAGTGAAAAATTTTATTTTTTTCTCAATGATACCGTTTGTCAATTTTGTGGCCATTAGATTGCTCATTCATTTGCAAAATTTGACTTTAATTCAGATTTGCTCTATTCACAAAAAGGCCAGTTGAAATAAATTTTTTGCCAATTAAATATATAAAATCACACTATTTTTTACTCAGCTAATATATGCCTACTGACATAAATTAACACATATTAATTTAGTGAATACGATAAAAAATATTCCGCCGTTTTGCGGTTTGTTTGTTTAGTCGATTTAGCTTTTTATGCAGAAATCGATCCAATATTGTCAGTCAACATTTAAATTATTGTTGTTGTAATCAAATGCTAATTTATAACGGATTTCGTTGCACAGTGATTAGCACCTGTAAATCTCGTAATTTACATAAATTTTGGGTTTGACAAATATAATATGTGTGCTTGTATGTAAGCATATATGACTGTAAAGCAATTGTATAAAAATGATAAAAAACGCATTAAATAGAAATTATTTTGACATTTTCCTTTGCGAAATAAAATTATGTTATCATCAGCATTATTGCTTTTGCATTATTAGTGGTTAGAACGTTCAACTGTGCTGTTGCTGTGTCTCCGTAAAATTCGTTCAGTAATCATAATTTATTAGTATTGGTTACCATACTTCGTTGAACAATTTTAAATGAATTCAAAAAAGCACTTTCTAGTTGCCCATCGTAGTGTAGTTCCATTATTCTAGATATAGATACTTTGTTTATGAGCCCCATTGGACTAAGAACGCAATTTTTCCCCTTTTATGATTATTATGCCCTCTAGTGGAATTTTATAATGCCTATAATCCTATCTCACTAATTTTACTATTTTTTATGATTTTTTAAGCATTTCGACCTTCCCGTAAATAAACATTGTGGCAAGCTTAGTGTTCGCTGTTCAGAGTATAACAAAATTCGCTCGATTCCATACAAAAAAGTCCGGTCCCTATCCTCGACCGAATCAAACTCTTGTTTCCTCAGTGAATTTCCTCTTCATTTTTAAATTAGAATAAAACAGATTCCGCGGTGCGCATCTGCGACAAAAGAGAAAATAAAAAGGCAAAATAATGAGAATTGGAAGAACTTTATGTTGTATTTCGTGGAGAAGCATATTTTTCGCGGACTCTAATCGTTTCTATTTTCACAAAATATTCGGGGGCTTTCAAACATACCAGATAGTTACCCGTTTTATAACAAATAGTTTAACCAAAATGTCAAGTACATGACATATTGAGAATTTCTGCTTGGAAATCTAGCTATAATTGAAGCCATCCGGTGTCAACTCAGCTTCTGATCCACCGTCGAACGAAAGGTAACCTCATTTTCTAATTGAACTACCTTCATGTCATAAGGTCTTACGATAACTTTAGTATAACTACTATATAATCAGTAAAAAACACTTAGGACCGTTTTTTCAATATCTGTTTAGCAGCCAACTGTCAGTTATTTTATCCAAGACTCCTTCTTTCGATAAAGAACCTTTTTCTAACCAGCTAAGTTATGAATAACTTACCCAAGGCTCCCACTTTCAATAAAGAGCCTTTCTTTTAACCAAAAATTAACTGTCAGATGGCTGCTAACCAGACAAACGGCTTTAGAAGGAGAACTTTTTAGATTTTTATACTCTCGCCACAAAGTTGCTAAAGAGAGTATTATAGTTTTGTTCACATAACGGTTGTTTGTAAGTCCTAAAACTAAAAGAGTCAGATATAGGGTTATATATACCAAAGTGATCAGGGTGACGAGTAGAGTTGAAATCCGGATGTCTGTCTGTCCGTCCGTCCGTCCGTCCGTGCAAGCTGTAACTTGAGTAAAAATTGAGATATCATGATGATACTTGGTACACGTATTTCTTGGCTCCATAAGAAGGTTAAGTTCGAAGATGGGCAAAAACCTATAAAGTGTCATAACTAAGCCATAAATAAAGATATTAAAGTGAAATTTGGCACAAAGGATCACATTAGGGAGGAGCATATTTGGAAGTAATTTTTTTGGAAAAGTGGGCGTGGCCCCGCCCCCTATTAAGTTATTTGTACATATCTCGGAAACTACTATAGCTATGTCAACCAAACTCTAAGGAATCGTTTCCTTCCGGCATTTCCATATACAGTTCAAAAATGGAAGAAATCGGATAATAACCACGCCCACCTCCCATACAAAGGTTATGTTGAAAATCACTAAAAGTGCATTAACCGACTAACAAAAAACGTCAAAAACACTAAATTTTACGGAAGGAATGGCGGAGGAAAGCTGTACCCAGGCTTTTTTTAAAAATTGAAAATGGGCGTGGCTTCGCCCACTTATGGACCAAAACCCTTATCTCAGCAACTACTCTACCGATTTCAGTGAATTTCGGTTCATAATATTTTTTTAACACCCTGATGACATGTACAAAATATGGGCGAAATCGGTTCACAACCACGCCTTCTTCCAATATAACGCTATTTTGAAATCCATCTGATGCCTTCTCTGTATAATACGAGTATGTACATACATATATACATTAGGAACCAAAATAAAAAAATATGTAAATGTCGGATAATGAAATCTCGATTATCACCTTATCATGCGAGAGTATAAAATGTTCGGTAACACCGAACTTAGCCCTTCCTTACTTGTTTTAGTTGCTTTTATCCTCTCAGGAAAAGCGAAGAGCGGTTTATGAAGAAAGCAAATATAAATAAAAAAACTAAAAGAAGTATTTGTTTTATATTCAAATTAGTATATATGTTAGCAGATAACCCAAAAAAAATGGTGTAAAACACGGAGCAGAGCATATTCGATCGTCTTCCCAAATTCACATACCGAACTCTACGACTGTTTACCTACCTAAACGTTCGCATGATCGAGAGCCGGCAAAATGAATTCATATTGCACAGCTGTGAGACGCGACTGAACTTACTTAAATTGATTCGTGTAGCTGGGCGTTTTACTGATAACAAAAATAACAACATCTGTCCATTAATAATTAATCGTCTAACTAATTTGCAAAGTTTTTAGCGAATCTGTTACGAATTTTAATGAGTCGATACTAAGTGGCGACGGGTACCTCTTATCAAGACAGCGACATCACAAGTTAAGTGGACTGAATGAATATGCAAAAATTCGCGTCCCGATTGCGAGACGTGAACTTGAGCATTGCACGAATTTATTGCTTCGATTGCTTCGCGAAAGCTCTTGTTGTAGGTGGACTAAATACGTGAACTTCATTTTTGATATAAAATAACCGCGGAGATCTACAACTGACATCACAAACAGTTCATCTCTCTCAAGTCGAGCATCACACTTGCAATCGTTGGAATCGAAAATGCGCGCCTTCATTGTGAGTAGAATTGTCGGACTTACTTATTCCTAGCACCAAACACTAAACAAAATTGTCCTATTCTCCCTTCCCAGGTATTAGCTTTGTTCGCCGTAGGGCGTGCTGATGTTGGTGGCTACAATTACCCATCTGCCGGTGGTTCGCTTGGCGGTTTGGGTGGCTCCCACGGCAGTGATGGTGCTGCACTCTTGAGTGCACCCATTGGTGGTCATGGCGCTGGACCCGTAAGCAGTGGGGGAATTGGTGACTTTGGTAGCCCACTGAGCGCACCAGTTGATGCCGGTCATGCAGCACCAGCTCCAGCTGCACCTGAATTCCAGAAGGAATTCTTCACCTACACCGCACCAGAAGCTGACTTCGATGATGATAAGTCTCTGGGTGACTTGTCTGGCTCGTTAAAGAAGAACTTGCGTGTCGTCTTCATTAAGGGACCCGAAAACAATGGACTCTCAGAAGCTGCCATCCAATTGGCTAAACACGCCGGTGAAGAGAGAACCGCCATCTATGTGTTGCAGAAACAAAACGACATCTCTGGCTTGGCTCAACAATTGCAGAATCTCAACAGACAAAACACCAACAAACCCGAAGTGCACTTCGTTAAGTACCGCACACCCGAAGATGCGGCTCACGCTCAACATGCCATCCAACAGCAATACGACGATTTGGGTGGAAAATCCGTGTCGCATGACGGTGGTTTGGCCCCAGTGCATAACTATGCTTCCCCAGCTGCACCTGCTGCACCCGTCGCTCCCTCCAACTCGTACATCCCACCCGCAGCACCTGTAGCACCTGAAGCTCCTGCCGCTCCAGTCGCCCCAGTTGCACCATCGAACTCGTACATCCCACCGGCAGCACCTGCCAATACCTACATTCCTCCCGCCAGCCAGCCACAGGCACCAAGCAACGCCTACTTGCCTATCCTCAAGTTCTAAGGTACATTTGGAGTTATGGCCATTCAAAGTAAATGGCTTAAGTCAGAGAAATCTCCCGCTTACCCTCATTGTATAATAATGTTCATGAATGTGTTGCACAACTAGTTTTATTTTGTACATAATTAGTTAATAAAAAACTTAAATCAATTTTAACAAACTTTGTCTCATTTAAATATTTTATCTGCGCATAATTTATATTCCGTTCGTAACCCTGACCTTCGTCAAGTGACGTTTGATGTTGAGGAACACGTGTAAAATGTTGTTGTTATCTAAGCGCAGCTTCATTTGCATACAGAAAATTACTCTAAAACACCCAACAAATAAAATAAACAACAACACAACTAAAGTGAGGTGAGCATCTTCAAAAATCTGAATATTCATTGCTTGCTAAGTGATTCGCGCGCTGAAACGAGGTAAAGTGGATCAAAAAAGTCGGTTGACAAATTAATGAAATTTAGAAGGCAGCTACTACGTGGTTGTTAACAACTAGACGGGTAGCAATATTTGATTTAAGTTAGACAAGGGTTATACTGTGTGCAAAAATAGTAAGACTTTTTAGTTTAAATTTCGAACGAAAATAGAGTTAAAGTACGATTGGTTCCAAATCACTTAATTTTTTCGAAAAACCGCGTCATGTTAACGTCTGTAAACAATGTCTTCTGACTACCATATTATTACTACCGATGAGTATTTAATCTCTGCTTATGACCCGGAAACATACGATAGATCGGCCGAATATCGTGGCGAGGACGAGCCGAAACCTTAAGAACTACGTCAAAGCAGGTCAAAAATCAAAATTATGTTGACAATTTTGAAAATTTGCTGTCAAGTGTGGCTTATTTTCACGGAGCGATTGGTAAAAACTTATATATAATATATTACTGTATCTTAACTGAGAGGTATGAGCTATATCATATAAAGTCAACCAGTGGCCGAAAACTCTATTCTTCAAATATAACTATTTTTAGATACCTTCCACTACCTGTACTTATTTCGTCACAATGCCATAGCATCTGATCAAATTTGGCACTGACTGGTCCGTATAAACTGTGCGCGGACACTGTAGGCCATCCTAATAGAGGCTAATAACATAAGCATGGAAATAATAAGCATATGTATTGAAATATGCGAAAATATAGTTTTTTTTTTTCTCAGTCCGGGTCAAAATTGATCAGATGATATACAATGTACCGCTTATTCATTGATTTCAATGATAGTTTTAAATTTTTGTCCAACGTATTATAATGAGCTGAAGAAATAAACTGATTGCACTGGAACATTGGCTCAGCTCGAAAGTTTTTTTTTGGTTGAAGTGATTTCAGAAAAGGCGATGAAGCATGGCAGTGGATCAATATAATTAAGGCATTCAAACACACAGTGAGTAAAATGTTGCTTTTTAAGATAAAGTTTTCTAGGCTATACCATATTTTTAAGTTAGCTTTCAGATATATTTGAGATAGAAAACATTTAAAATTGATGAGACCTTTTGTAACTTCAACCAGCGCTCTACAGTCCAATTAAGGCAAATAATGTATGGATGGAAGCAACTAGACTTAATAAACTTGCGAAATCAACCTTCCCCACATCCCTATACACAAATAAATAATTATATATATTCATTTGTATAACGGGTGCTTTTTAGAAGTGTGCTTTACAATGAGGCAGTACCTTTTTCGGGGTTGGTACTTAATTTATACTCAGTTTGATGTGCCATTCATAATGAACAGATTCACAGTGAAACAACGTTTGCAAATCTTGCAAATTTAAAACCAAAATAATGATTTAGTACGGCCGAACCACCGCGAGCTATGTCCACTGTTCGATCGACATAACATAACAACCCTACAGGGTTGGTAATTCGAAGAATCAGGGATCAGTTTCACACCATGTTTACTCTAGTAAATAACGCGCATCATCATAAATCAATCAAAAATTAAAGCCGGACGACTAACAAGCCGTCGCACATTCGGTGAATGGGCCGCAAATGAGATAACTAATGATCCCGATTTTCACAAGAATATTTTGTTCAGCGATGAAGCTCACTTTTGGTTGAATGGGCATGTTCATTACAAAAATTGCCGCATTTGGAGTGATGATAATCTATAAGCCAATGTTGAGCAGCCGTTACATCCTCAAAAAGTCATTGTTCAGAATTCCCTATGGGCAGATCAATGATTCCCGATCCATATATCTTCATAAATGAAGCCGACCATAATGTACCAGTAAATGGTGTACACTGCAGAGCCATGATTAATGACTTTTTCGTGACTGAATTGGCGGATGTTAATATGGATGACCTGTGGTTCCAACAAGACGACGCCATACAGCCAACGAATCAATCAACATTTTATTGAAGGAAATTATTGGTAAACGCATTATCTTGCGTCGTGGGCCTGTGGAATGGCCTACAAGATCGTGTATTTTAACGCCGCTGGACTATTTTTTTTAAATTTATGTGAAGTCGCTGCTCTACGCAAATAAGTTTGAGACTACGGATGTTTTGAGAGAGAATATTCAGCGAATGGTCGCAAAATTGGGCCTCTCCGCTGTAATTTATTCGATCCAGCCCCGGCGGTCACTTGCCCGAAATCATTTGCAAAATATAATGGCAAACTCTTGTATTTATACAAATGTTGAATTCTTGGTCTTAATATTAAATTATATACGTTTTATATCTTCTTAAAAACCATACTACTTACTAAAAAAGCACCCTTTATCGCCAGTATTAAAATATACACATTCACGCTTCCATATATGGAATTAAAAAGTTATGCTGCCTGTCAAGCTTTCGCTCACCAGCTCACAGGATTAACCTGTCTGAATACTGTCATTTGGATATATTTTTTTGCTTTGCAGCTAATGCGGGCTGGCTGTCGCAAGAAAAACATTACTATGCACAAAAACAAGCTGCCAACTAATCCACTTATGGCTTCGGCAAAACATCGACAGAAAGCCAAACAACAACAACAATCGCCAGCAACAACAAAGTGTGTGCGGCGATAAAAGGTGGGTGTGTGAAAGCTATTAATTTGTAAAAGTGTCAATTAATAGCGGCAGTTTGGGGCAGCAAGTTGAGGTGTGTGAACCAGACAAGCCGGCGCTTCGTGAATTTACGACCGAAAATAAATTAGTAAACTAGCAGATGTATGTATGTATGTATTTAAATGCGTGAAGCGCATACATTATATAGTATATGATTAGAGGATATAAATTGTATGAAAAAGCGCTTTGCCACAAGCCAAGTGAAATAAGCGGCAATAAGTTTAAGTAAGTGCGCGTTTGGGTGTGTGTGTGTGCATGAGTTCAATAGATAAGCTTTAAATACATAAAGCTCAAGTATAACCCAATTTATTTGCAAACTCAAATGCACAACTTTTTATGGTCAGCGCGCTTTAAACCAAAGCGGTGAAGGCGGCGACGCGTACGTGCCACGTGTGGCGAGGCGTGTTAAAAACGGGAAGCTGCGTGCAACGAAAGTCAATGCATAATGCTGAGTGTTACTAAACTGCGCTGCAACTGTTGCTGTTTTTGTTGTTGCTGCCGGTTTTTTTGCTCTTCTCCCCCACTTGTTTTAGCGTTTTGTCTTTATTTTGAAGCGGTCAAAAAGTACTTTACACGTTGTTGCACAATTTATGATTGTGCAGCGTGCAGACGCTTCCTGTTGCATTTTTATCGCCGCCACGTTTTAATGCGGTGGCGCGGTGGTGCTGTGTGCGTGTCTGCTTTTCTTGCTCGATGGCTTTTTGCAGTTGATTTTCGGTTTGCTATTTTAGTCCTTGGTAGGTGCTGGTCGGAGCTGCACAGCAAAGTAGTGCTCATAAAGGGCGAACACACGTGGCTACATTCGACTGATAACCCAATAAGCCAAACATTAATGAAGAGAAGAATATTGAAATATTCAATTAGATCTAACAAGCGCGAGAGCGGTTCAGTTAGTGAGAGTCGCTCACGGGACTTGATAAAAGGAAACTGTGCTTTGAACTTGTAACGCAGTTCAATGTTCCCGACATAATCAAGGGATATTGGAGAGGTCTCTATATGATGTCAAGTATAGAAAACAATTTTTAATAAGACCACGGGGCTCCATCTATTTCAGATAAATTCCAAATCTCAAGGACTCTAACTCTTACAATGCAAAGCCACCAGTGATAGGCTGGTTTATGTTGACTTTGAGGCTCGAAAGACTATTTTTTGTTGGCTTAGACACCTCACGCGGTTATATCCGATTTTTCAAAAGCAAAGCAGTTTTCTTCCTTTAACGAAGCGGTCCGAAACCCAGCCCACTATTATGGGGAGGAGTCTTTCGCCTTCTCACTTTAGCTCGCCTTCAAATGAATGTACTTTGGCTACCCAGACGATGCTTGGACTGGGACCGGAAGTCGTGAGCTGCTTGAGCTATGTGTAAAAGAATCGTTTCTGGCCACTGCCAAGTTAATGGCGCTCAGAGCACTTTCCTCACTTGCGTGAACTTTTACAGATGACTCCATCCTCTCGAAAGACTGTTACTTACTAGTTGATAATTCTCAAAAAAAACTGGTCTTGAAATTTCAAAATCTCGATAAGCTATTCTACTTACTTAAGCGAGAATCACTTAGTTCATCCGAAATATGCAAATTTTTAAATAAATCATGCTGTCCTCGCACAAATTTCAGACTTCGGTCGAAACAGAAGCGGTCTGACCTATAATATGTCATCAGTCGTTAACCTACACAACTCCAAAACCACCTCAAAGAATATTTTCTCCTTTTGTCTCGAAGTGCGACTCATACAGTCTTCTATTGCTCACTAGGTTCATTGCCAAACCAACAAAAAAAACCCACACACACGCACCTATGTAAAAAAGCCGACACTTCCTCCTAGAAAGACTTGTTCAACAATTGCTCACACAGTTGGTTTTCTCTTCTAAGTAAACCTTTTTATCGACGGCAAGTCTGCGCAAATGTTTTGCAGGTGTTAAAACAAAAGCAACCGCAGGTCCCGACCCCACGACCCAACAGCTCACCTATTCATTCAATCAAGCCGCCTAACTGCCCGAGCCTTAGCACCTAACCAAGGAAACGCTTTACGCCCAACGGCACACAGGTTATGTGTTAAGGACAGCAATTGTATTCAGTGCCCTTGTCGGCGGGCTTCACACTTCGCTGGTCAGCGATTCACGTGCTTGGCGGTAACAGCGGCGCGCAACAGGAAGCTCAAAAGTGCTCGAATGCATGCTTGACCAAGAGAGCAACGAATTGTAAGTAATTGCTCTTGAGTATTTTTTTTTTGTTGCTGTTGTTAGAACTATTGTTGTAGTTGTTTAAGTAGGTATAAGAAAATGAATTTCATTGTTTTTACAACAAGATAAAGTGAAACATTTTTCGTAACTTTTATATGTACCTCTCAAGTTGTGGTGTGTGTGTAGAGTGAATTTTAAGTATTTTCGTTAAAAGACTTAGAAGATATTTGGTGCATTTAAAGCGTTGCGTACTTCCATCTAACCGTTATTTTTCTACGATAAGTTAAGGTAGGCCCAACTGAATTCTTTATATTACATGCTTAATCGTATTGGCAGTCTTTAAAATTCTGCCGAATCCTTTTTGTTAGTATTTTTTCGAGTCTCGAATGAACGATAAGAAATCTACTGGTATATCGAAGAAAATTTAATTATATATATTGGTCAAATTAAATCGATAAGTATTTATCTGATAATCAGTTCAATTTCAAATATGAAGACGTTACTCGGTTACTGATTTAAATATTGATACAGTCTAGCTCAGCCACTTCAAAATCAGAGTGGACTAAGATCCATAAGGCCACAAACTTAGCATACGATGAAACTTCTGATGACAATTAACTTGACTCCTCGTCTTTATTGATCATTTAATATCACATTAATAGAATACCAGTCTTAAAACAGTGATGTTAGGTTTCTAAAGGTTAGGTTAGGTTAAACTGGTAAGCCAATAAGCCAAGCATAGACCAGTTTTGATCCTTTTCGTTACCAGATGGAGTTCAGTTCCTAGGTCCTAGAGCAGTAGTCATGCTTTAGGGTGCCTGCGCTTGACGCAGATTTTAACAGACTCTGTGACCTCATTGTCGCTACCACCTCCAGTGTGGTCTGAGTCTTCATGTACTATGGGACCTGCGCGATGTAAAGCTGGTTTGGCAGCAATACTTCAACCACTGCAACCTGCTCCTAAGATCGCTGTGACCGCTGAAGGTAGCAGCCTCATCTCCCATCGAAGTTTGGACTGATATCCCAGTCCGTTTCGTTCCTTTTTTTGGCCTCCATGTTGAGCTTTAAATTCGGGGGTCTGTACCCCTAGCGTTTAATACCTACCGCCAGGTTCCTCATTACCAATGGTCGTTGTATTACCCATTCACCTACTTCTAGAGATACATGTAAAGCAGTTCAACATAAAGGGATGATTAGAAAAATACGTCAGCCTTCGCTAAAAGTCGCCTGAGAGCATTTTTGCGGTTGATAAAAGGAAGACCTCTAAATTTTTCACGGATGACAGCAAATTCTTATTAGAACACATATCACATTTGACTTGGACGCCTAAATTTATTTAAGACAAGTATACTACTTTTCCTCGTTTGACAATTAGATCACGGAACGCGCAAAATAAAGTGTAAGAATGCAAGTAGACTACAGACTCATATAATCAAGTATGTACGAATTCGAAACTTTGTAAAGCTCCGCTAGATAGCGCTGAAGTCATTGTTTCAAATTCAAAAGGAGATGTGATAAGGATTAAGAAAGTTCTTGAGGGAGATAGAGTAAGTAAATTTCATAGTTTTAAATAAGGTCTAATTGTTCCATGTTAATATTTTATAAAATGAACCATGGTAAATTTGAGATTTGGTGGAGACTATAGGTTAAAAGCAACTTTATACAACCATTTTAGCATCTCTTTCTACTTCTTTCGGTTGAAACTTCTAGCGCCAATTTAGGCTAATTGGTTAAGTAAGGGATCTGAATAAAGCTCAAACAAATCAAAGCAAGTAAGCCACTGAAATCCTTAAATCAATATAATTTCTATTATTAGTCTCGTTTTGTAAAAAATTTCCACTACAAGGAAATTTGTTGCTAACAAATTATACTTCGGAAATCGCGTGCCACTTGTTACCGTAATAATTTTACAACAAAAGAACATCCTTTCCTCGATAAGCATTAGCTACACGCGCACATACATATGTATATACAACCAAACCAAGGTATGCTTTGCAAAGCGAAATCCCAACCTAATATGCAGTACATATTTAGACCCCTAGGCAAGGGTCACTTTAATTTAGTGCCCGGTTAATCGTCTGGCTTTTAATTGCTACATTTTATTACACTTTTCTGCTTCGCTTGTAGCTGAGTTGAAGCGTTTCATTGGCGTTACTTCATCAGATTGGCAAACCGACATTACCATATCGAGACCGAAATGCGAATGCGAATAATTCTACCATACCGACAGGCACACGAACCTGTACGAGTACATTATATGGGCGCATATAATGCATGTGCCGGTTCGTAAGAATTTACAGCTTTTTGGGGCACAAAACGTTCGCAATGTCACGCACCATTTGCGTGCCAAAATGTGTGCAAATGACTGTGTATTTGTACACAAACAAATCTACCAGCCTATGAGGGTCACTAATAGTGGTCAGTGATTTCTCAATATTAGTCATTTGCCGTTGGGCCCTTGGCTAGGGCTAATGTACTGCTGACCGCCGGACTTAAAATTTTATATTGCTCATTTTGCTTTGCAACATATGATATTGTACCGTTATAAAAGCAAATGCTTTTGAAATACATAAGGTGTCTACTTAATGGAGAACAAAATCCAAGGTCAGTAAAGGCAGGGTTGCAAATCGTTTGTTAGTGGAGTGCGAATCTTTTGCCACCCATGATTGTACGTATATACTTGTATAAAGCAAACTGTAAAGCAAGATTTTTATAATCCATTAAGATTCGAATGTCTTGTAGAGGGAATGGCAGTAGCTTTTTTTAGAGGTCGTTCCACATAGTTCAATATTTTATTCACGCTTAAAGTGCCTTTTTTATGATGTATCGCAAAAGTTTATGATAAGTTGACAACGACTTTTCTTTTTCTCTTTTCAATTATGATTTACAAATCTGAGCTGCATAGTTCTCTTTTCGAATACTTTCAGACAGCTCCCAAAATAAATCAGAGAATGTATAGAGGGATAGAGAGAGATTCGGAAAGTCAGTTTAGCCGCTGCCTCTTAATTCGCTGAACTGCTTGTATGTCAATGCCGTCGTAAATCTCGCACAGCTCATCGTTCCATCGAATGCGATACTCGCCATTGCCAATATGCAACGGACCATAAATGTTCCGCAGAACCTTTCTCTCGAAAACTCGTAACGTCGACTCATCAGATGTCGTCTTCGTCCATGCCTCTACACGATATAGCAGGACGGGAATAATGAGTGACGTTTACAGTTTGGTCTTTGTTGGTCGAGAGAGGACTTTACTTCTCAATCGCCTTCTCAGTTCGAAACAGCACCTGTTGGCAAGAGTTTTTCTGCGTTGAATTTTGAGGCCGACCTTGTTGTCGGTGTTAATGCTAGTTTCAAGATAAGCGAAGAAAATAAGCTTTGAAATAAACGAAGAGGTGGTGGGTGTCGATCCTCCTTTCACGGATCTTTTCCAAGAGGGCTTGGTGAATATTTAGTTAGTTATTGATTTTCCTGGCCTAAAACCACACTGATAAGGTCTAAACAGTTTGTTGACGGTGGGCTTTAATCTTTAACACTGTAAGCTCGATAGAACCTTATATGTGATGTTGAGGATGCTTATCCTACGAAAGTTGGCGGATTTTGTAGATTGGGCTGAGCACACTTAAATTCTAATCTTGGGCATGCTTTCGTCCGACCATATTCTACAAAGCACGCTCCTTATCTGTTCTTCGCCGCCGTATTTGAACAGCTCGACATGCAATTCATCGCCGAGTTGAATATTGAATATGTATTTGGCAAAAATCAGCAGAAATCAAGGTATCATAGAAATAATCTGATCGATATTAAATCGTCGATTGGTTAAAAAGAGGTGATGCTTTAGGGGTCAAAAGCATCTATGTGGTGATTCTAGTAAGAAGGCATGCGATCCAGTTTTAGCATGCGATTTGGATAGCTGAATCATCGATTCCTGGCAAATGTTTCGTAGGCCGCTGATGAACTATAACAGTGTCCAGTGATGAGCCAAAACCTAAAAGATCTGAAATCTGTATCTATTGTATCAGATGGGGCTTTGCTATATGCTTAACTCTACGTAAAATTTTTACCAAAACCCAATATGTGAGAAGTTATATTTTTAAATTCTTTCTTTCTACTTAATCGAATGAGTAATCTTATACCAACAAAAAAGCAAGCTTTTGCATTAACATTACGCAAAACACCCAAATGGCCAATTGTACTTAAATGAGTAAATTTTTTCAAATATAATATAATACAATTCGCAAGGTCAAATAACAGATGGGTGCGTCTTCTACAACATTCACTTTGTGGTGCATAACCCTGAACCGCATTATATCGGCTGCGGTATGAATAGTAAATAACGGAGGTAGACAATGTGTGCGAATATATGTATATGCTCAAAGGTTAATATACATATATAGATACATACAGGTATGCAATACCATAAATAACTGCCATATACACAAGCAGAAGTTCAACCACACCGCTACAGAAATGTCTACACCACGCCACACCGTGAACAAAGGCGGCATGATGGAGGTGGAGGCATGCTATGCACCAATTCTCCACATTCCAGCCCGAATTTGAAGTTAGCTGAAGCGAATACTTGTAGATATTGGAAAAGTTTTCCGTTGATTTTTAATATCGCAGGTGGGTGTAAATAATTTATGGCATTAATTTACGTCTCACATCCAATCGTGCGAAGAACCAGCAGCCAAAAACCGAAAACTAAAACACACGACCCCTGCAGCACCTACAACAACGAACTATGCACAAGTATATATATGTATGTATATGCGTATATACACATTTACATGCATAAGCATATCCAATATAGACGCCAAGCTCGGGTCACACATCTATGGCAACTTCCCTGCGATGAGCACACACATGCCGCAAAGTTGGGGAAGAGCAATCAGCGGAGAGTGTCTATGCATGCCGGTGGCTCGGTGAATACATTTATTGGTGAGCTACCGTGTTTCGGTGCGTGATTTTCAACCAAATTTTAATCAGATTAATTAATTCAGAGAGCTTTTTAAATATTTCTGACAGACTCATTTATATTTATAGGCGAAAAACTATTTCTACTCAAATTTCAACTTATTTTTTTTTTTATGAACTGTAATGAACCAAATATGTATCATTTTGGTCGTCCACTTTTTGTCATTCTTCCGCTAGAGACATTATTCGATCAGTGTAAAACTTTACTTCTTTCTCGGCGAAAAACTGCGAGAAGTAATTTTTACAGGCTTCTTTTGAAACCAACTTTACTCCATTAAGGGTATTCTGCATTCGCCGAAACAATAGGTAGTCCGATGGTGCAAGGTCAGGGCTATATGCTGGATGCATTAAAACTTTCCAGCCAAGCGCTTTCACTTTTTGCCGAGTCCTCAAAGCTGTGTGTGGTCTATCGTTGTCCTAATGAAAGACGAAGCGCTTTCTGTTGACCAGGTCTGGTCTTTTTTCGATTGATTGCTTCATTCTCATCAGTTGTTGACTGTAAAATGTAGAATCAATAGTTCAACAAGGCTGCAGCAGCTAATAGTGGTTGATTCCTTTCCAATCCCACCAAACACTCAGCATAATCTTTCGAGGCGTCAGTCTTGACTTTGCGATCATTTGTTGAGCCTCGCCACGCTTGGATCATGATCTTTTTCGCACATTATTGTGGTATTTGATCCACCTTTCGTCTCTTGTTACCATTCGCTTCAGAAATGGTTCGACTTCATTTCGTTTCAGCAAAGAATCGCAGATGTTAATTCAGTCCTTTACATTTTTCATAGACAATTCATGTGGTAGCCTTTTTTAAATGGTTCAAAATCGTTTGATGATGAATGTTAAGTTCCTTAGTGATGTCATGGCTGCTTATGCGACTATCTTGGTCAATCTTTTCTATAATTTCATCGACTTTTTCAACGATAGGCCGATCAGAGCGAGGTGTATCTTTCACATCGAAATTTCCAGAACGGAAGTGAGCGAACCATAACTATCGTACACGAACTGATACAGCACCGTCTCCGTAAACTTCGCAAAGTTCATGGAATCGTTCCCTTTTTTATACAAAAATTTCAAAATACAGCGAATTTCTTTATTATTTTCACTCATTTTTGAACAGCTATAACTTTTTTTTCAATACGAAAAGACTTTTTAGACTACCCAATATATTATTACTTGCAGCAGCTGGCTACTCTGGTGCAAAATATGCTCAAATTAAAAACTTTCCGAATGCTATTTTCAAAGTTTTCTTAGATAGATTAGATAAATAGACAAAGAATGCCCGCGACCTTGAGACTATTGAGCCCTCTCTTACTCACCTAGCCACAGCATATTGATAAAGTCCAATAAACTACTTGGTGCTAGTGAAGCGATGTGTTCCCTCTTTGAAAACATGGATCCAAAGGTCTTCAAGGGCTATCTTACTCGCTTTATGTTTGACACATAATTTTCGGTATTACTTTTTTTCAGATGGCAAGTCCTTTCCGAAATTTTTCTAAACTAAAATCACCTTACCAAAACTTATTATGCTAAAAAGTTGGCAACTCTATAGCATAACTTAATTAAATTAACAACTTTTTGGAATACTGTGTCTTTGACTTTTATTTTCTTTATTATTAACTTCTCCAAAGTAAAGATTTTCTAAACAATTTCCTTTAGGTATACATATTATATAATTTTTTCACCTGCTTATGCAGTACCTCGAAGCTACAACCAATAGAACTGATTGAGATTCCATAATGCAGCAAAACCCTTCATTTCTAAAATATTCCCAATTGCTCCAGTGTGCTGCTATTTCTTGTTGCCGACGTCAGAAACGTATGCGTACACTATCACTCATACACACACACACACACACCAACACATGCACATGAGCGCATTTGTTCCAGGTGAAAACTTTTGAAATTTACCTCGATATTGCGGCGCCCAAGCGAAGTTGTTGTTCAAAAGTGAGGCACACACAAACATACATTGCTGAAAGCATGTATGGGTTACCTATACACATATAAGTGAATATATGTACAGGTGCAGCCAGTCAAAGGGTAACGCAACTAGCCCGACATATGCATGTATGTGCTATATACTTGTAAGAGGGTTAGGGAAATTAGTAATTTTCTGCATGAACAGTTCCAAACGCCTTCCCCTTTTCAAAAGCATATAAAGGGAATTTTGACTTTGCGCTTAAGAAGTTAAGTTTTTAATTTCCGCGTTCATAAATCAAAATCCCGAACATAAATTGACTGCAAACGATTCACTGCTGACGAGAACAGCAATTAGTTGAAGATTCTGCATAAAATTGCTAAAAGGGATATGCCCTTAAACCCACACTGGTGCAGCAGATGAATTGAAAATTTTCACAGAAATGCTGTTTTGCACGGAAATAATTTTTTGTACGCCATTTAAGATATGTTTAAAAATATTTACGGCATGAATATCCTTAAATTATACACTTTTAGTTCCTCATTTGCATTATGCGCACATTTCATCCACCTTTGTGCCATATTAACGTGCTTTACTAACTTCTTGGCTTGCACTTACCTATGCTTCTTCGATTCCCTCGGTTTATTGTCGTAGTTCCGCTGATGTATCTCATGGTTATCATAAACTTCGTGCATGTTGGCCAAGGAGCTGAAGGGATTATTGTAAATGTTCGCAGAATGATGATGACCATCATGATGGTATGAGCTGTGCGAAGTGAAATCGTCTGTAGCGCAGTAGAGGAGCGAAAGAGAAATAAACATTATAATTAATCAAAGGGAAACTAGCAGGTTAGCATAATTAAATACGTGCATATGCGCAGTTAATCTAATTAATAAAGTTTCTTATATCTCTTTACGGAGGGACTCTTAGAGCTAAACCGCTGGCTAATTTTATAAGAACCCAGTAGGAAATTGCATCAATTTTTTTAATGAAGTTAACACTGAACAGAGTATATTAAGTTTACTAGAAAGTTTGTAACAGCTAGAGGGGAACGTCGGAAGATCTATGAAATATACATATGTATATGTAAATCAGACGCATGAGGAGCTGAGTCGATTTAGCGATATCCGTCTGTTTGTCCGTCTGAATATATGCAAATTAGTCCTTAATTTTACATTTGAAACACGCCAATTTCTGTATAAGAAGTTGCTCATTTGTCGGAATCGCCGATATCGAATCACTGACCCATACAGTTGCTATACAAATTCAACGATCAAAATCTCATTCTTATTTGGAAAACATCTTTATTTGGTAAGATATCTTCAAAATATTTGATGAAATTTATAAATCAAGACAAAGCTTTAATCTTCGAACAAATGTTTCATATCAGAGTATTGTAGCAAATAGCTAACCTATAAAGTAACCGATAAAAAATTATTTCTATTATGGATTATTTTTATTCGTGCAGGCCATTTGTGCTTCGGTATTAACGAAGTTGACGTTGTCTCTTGTTTTGCTATTATTTAAAAAAACACACTATAAATCGCTCAATTTCTCACTGGGCACTCAAATTCATTGCCTACATAGCTCCATTAAAATATTACGTGCACATAAAAAATTTGAAGGCTCATGGCAAATACGGGTTATTACTGCATTATTATTACCTTCACTTTTACTAAGAATTTTATTATATTTCCTGACATCCCGTAAGCCTCTTTCACCGTTTACGACAAGGACATATAATTTCAGAAAAATAATTCACCTTTGAGTATAAATCTGCCAACAAACTCAACCACCTGCACAAACATACACATTTATTATTTACATTTGTTGCACATCTTTCTAAGCCTCTGCTGTACTTCCAGCACCCACGCTCAGCCCACTCGTGCTCATAAGGCAGCTGAATGTCATAGGGAGTAATGGAAGAGCTGGAATCAAAGCAGGTACCAGCAGATGCTCGATTGTGCTATTTCATTGGCAATGAAAACTTGTATGGAGACACCCATAAACTTATATCCAAACATTTTATTCGTCATTCAAGTGTTTGTCGGTTTATTTGTAGTCATAAAAATTCGCACATTTCATCATATTAGACGGAATGACCACTGGTAATGCTCGGAATTGACGAATCAACAAATCAGATTGCTTATTTGAGTCGACAAAGGAGGCAACTCTAGGCCAGAGCAGTGGAAAATTTTTTCAAGTTGAAGCTGTGATATAATTGGTGTAAAGAGTTATAAATATCTATAGTTAATCGCTTAGTCTATGGATTATTCGTATTGATTTTGGTTATCCTTTATATTTTATTTCTATATTTTTTAAAGAAATTATTGATTTAAGGCCGAGTGTATGGCAATTCTTTTAACTTTCGTTTAAGTTTTTAGAGATTTTTGTACTTTTTTCTAAAAAAATTCAAGTAAGAAAGTGATAAATGGGTTATTATTTAATTCATTCATTCCCTTTTGTATTCCTTTATTTGGAAATATATAAAAAAATGTATATATCGATAGTTTAAATGATTTCATTTGATTTTCGATTACATTTTCATCAGTTTTAGCAAACTTATTCGTTAAAATTCATTTCATTGTAGAAAAATACCAAATCAAATGCTTATTTCTTTAAGCATTCAATATTTAATTTTCGATTTTTTCTAACTCACCCGGTCGCCCGCCGCTCCTGCGTAAGCTCTTGTCATATCGGTCGATCAAATATGGTACGTGGTATTCTTGTTGCTGATGCTGATTGTAGTATTGTTGTTGATAGTATTTTTGTTGCAACAATTGTTGTTGTATTTGTTGTTGTTGCTGCGTTCGTCGATGACCTTTATTGGTCATTGAGTAGGCGTGATGCGTGCGCACATACTTATCCTCAACCTGGAAGTAAATGTGGGAATGATATACCATATGTATATATGTATGTACATATGTTAGATATATCACAAACTGACGAAAATAACAAATTAAAAAAAAAACTGTAAGCTAATTTGGAGAATGAAGAAGCTGAATATGACAACCACTTTCCATCTTAGTAAGTGGAAAGGATTGAAAATATAGTTAACTGTACATTATGCGGTTATTTGAGATCCGTTCAGAACTGAAGGATCTGATTATAAACGTTTATAGATAAAAGTTACAAATATCTTAATTGGGGAATTAGTCTCAATTAAAAGGGTCAGCAAACTTTTAAACTCCAATTTGCGAATTTTCCACGTGGCAACACTGACTAATAGCTATTTAATGCTTTGGCTGTCCTAATCTATGAAAACTTCTCTCCACCAATAAGTCATCATTGATAATTGCAATATTTTGTACGCTAATGTAACTGCCAAATAATAAGCCAATCAACATCATTGCGATCAAGCGGCAACAAAAAGTCATTTGATAAACTGTCCACTCACCTTCTTGCCATTGATGAGCCACGTGATGTGCGGTGCTGGGAATGCGCGTGTCGTGTTGCACAAAGCAAATAACTTTTCGCCGATGACAAATGGCATTCGCTTCCGGAATTTTATTATGGGCGGTCCAGTTTGCGGCACTGAAAGTGTAATGTGACACACAAATACATACAAACAAACAAATAATAAGCATATTTTATTTCATTCGCCGCCTGCACTTACAGAATACTGATAATAATTCATCCACCGACGCCTCGGTGTAGATAGGCGCGTCCGTTGAAACCTCGCAGAAGAATTGTCCCGACAATTCAAAGTCAACATTTTTCAACGTCACCTGCGTCTCGTTGGAATTTTCCCACTATTAAATATTCAAATGAAATGTTGAGCTAAATAAATGGCTATCTATGGGGCGTAGAGAAATACGATATACATATACATATATGCATGTATGTATGTGTGTGTGTGTTAGCTGCACATTATTATCTGGTTAATTTAAATAAAATATATGTGTCATTAATTATTAATAAAGTGGTTTGAAACATAAAAAAGTCATGAGAGGCGTTTTTTTGTGAAATCGTGGGAAAATGATATTGGCATAAATTAACTGATGTTCGTGTGTATCTGGTATTTGTTGAAAGTATTGCTATGTATGGTGCTGAAATTTCAAAAAACGTTTGCTGACAATTTATTGTACCGATTATATGCGGGCAAACACGATTTACAAAAAGTTAAGTTAGGTTAAGAGGTTGATCCTAAGAAGAATCTCACTTGGGCAGTTTATAACGCCGATCCCTTGTGATACTAAAAACTCTTAAATACTGAACCATCAGACGCTTACAGATCGACAATTGGCTATTTGCAAAAACTTATTGGGTCGGTTGGGTTTCGCTGGGAGAACCTAACAGATTGGAATATTTGTTTTGCAATGTAAAGCCACACATTTGTATAACCTTAACATGATATATTAAGTTCGTCACGACGTTTGTAACGCCCAGAAGAACCCTATAAAATATATATCTAAATGATTAGCGTATAGAGCTGAGTCGATTTGGCTATGTCCGTCTGTCTGTCTGTATATACTAGAACCATTTCTTCAGTATTTATTATATCGAAATCGTGCATATGTTCCTTTCTCCCGAAAAAGCTGCTAATTTGTCGGAACTGTCAATATCGGATCACTATTGCATATAGCTGTCATGGATACTGAACGATAAAAATTAGGTTCTTATATGGAAATGAGATGTGGAATAGATAATTATTCAAGGCAAGCCAGAAATCTTCAAAGATATTGTACAGATCGGACTAATATAGGATATATGTAGCTGCCATACAAACTGAACAATGCAGCCGAGGTTTACGTCTTTCCTTGTTTTCCTACCAATCCATTTTTAGCAAGTGTTCGATCTGTTCGCAATTCTTGTCTAAATATTAACATTTGATCAAATATGGCCCAGACTGATGAAAAAAAACTAAATTTTCTCATATTTCAGTCCAAGTCCTTATTATCGTCTTAAAAATATTTTTTTTTTTTCGGTTTCGTCTATTGGCTAGAATATTGGACGGTTTCGTCTTGTCACTTTAATGCTACTTTGGATGAATGTTGGAGGATCTCAGCTAAGTTGCCAAGCATCTCTCTTGCGACCTCGACTCCGTGTCGGTTTTGCGAAAGATTCTGGTCTTTTGGTTCGAGTCTTACGTTGACACGCTTAATAACATTAACATTAACAAAAATATTCTGAGTCAATCTATAAGACATGTTCTGACTCTTTGTGATGGCAACGCGAGGTATCTTTGTTATCGTCATTAAGAGAAGTGCTTGAAAATTTGGCATGAGAGGAGTTTTTGATGGATTTATGACCTACACGGAATGCTTTAAACAACTCAGATACTTTTGTTCATTATAATGTAGACACCCCAAAACACTTTAGCAACTTTTTCAAAGATTCCGTAGACGTGATCCCATTGGAAACACAAAATTTCGTTGTCGTTGTTAAATTACTTTTTCCATTGCGGAATTTTTCAGACAAACGCTATAGTTGAGATGACAACAAAGTAAGTTTGGGTCCTAAAAGGTCTCTACATAAAATGCAAAAAGCGTTACAACGTATAAAACCATTGCTTTATTAGAAAGAAAACGTAACCTTTAGAAACACGGTTTTCCCAACCTTAGTTAGATCATTAGGATAATGGAGCTTGTTAAAAGCGTCACACTCCAATTTGTCTTCGCTAGTAGAGAGGAGTTCCAATTGCTCATAATTATACATTATATCCACTTCATAAAATCCACTTCAGCCGGTTTATGGGTAGATAAGCGGAAGTCACAAAAATATCTAACATATAACGAAAACTCTTGACCGTGTTATCTATGTATCTTCTTCATGAATTAACTTCAAATCTTAACTCATTCAGCAAAATAAAGAACTACGTCATATAATGACATTATTTATTTCCCGAAATTGAGGTTTGAACGTCCAGAAATACGAGTATTAATTTAACTCATCGATGTTTTCTCATGAATGAATGAATGAAACTATACACACTTCTTAGGATCGCTAAGAATGGTAAAGAATCTAACTTACGTTTCTCGTCATATTAAATTTACAGGAACATACATTGTATCTTAAAAATGACATTAGTTAATTCATGACATAAAAACGAAAGAATTGTCGCTTTTTGTAAAAATATAAAATATTTATTAGCCTTTCAAATCAGCCATAAATGTCGGGTAACTTTTACAGCTTATGAAAAGCGAACAAACTAAAGGGTGATGCATATTTTGCTTATACGTAGCCATTCAACCAGAAATGAGCCTCATCGCTGAACAAAATTTGTCGATAAACACATTTCGAACCGAACACTGATTTTGGTAATAAAATTCAATGATTTGCAAGCGTTGCTCGTTAGTAAGTCTATTCATGATGAAATGTCAAAGCATACTGAGCATCTTTCTCTTTGACACCATGTCTGAAATCCCACGTGATCTGTCAAATACTAATGCATGAAAATCCTAACCTCAAAAAAATCACCCGTTATGTACGCAAACTAGTTTTATATACCCAATGTGCAACAAAATTTCCGAGAACAATTAAAAATATTAAAAGCTCTAATATCGTAAAGTAATTACACTGCTGTAAAAGAACAAAATTCCCTTAATTGCTGTATAATATGATGTAAAATACAAAGTACAAGTTTACTGTTCTTAACGTAACTATACTCGTATTGCACTATTATGTACTCGTATGTACTATTAAGCACGAAGGAAAATTAAACAAGATGACATACTTATATAAGTATATCAAGCAGTAATAGAATCTTAAAAAAAATTAAGCCGAAATCGATTTAAAATTCAAAAGAATTCGCTTGGTTAAAAGGTTTTGCATAGAAACTTAACCTACATGAAATAAAAAAAAATTAAAGCCGAAATCGAAACTATTCGTTCGGTCACTAGCATTAGTTTTGCATAGAAATTGCTTAAAAATTAAATACAGAAGAAGAAATAAAACCGAACCCGAAGCCGAAACCGAAACTATTCGCTCAGAAAAAAAAGAAAAACTAAAACCGAACCCGAAATCGAAAGTATTTTGTCGGTCACTAGAAAGAATTTTGCATAGAAATAGCAATTTTAAACCGAAGAAAAACTATAATCGAACCCAAAACGGAAATCGCAGCTATTCGCTCGGAAACCGAAGAAAAACTTAAATTAATACCGAAATCGAAAGTATTCGGCTGATTACTAGCATTAGTTTTGCATAGAAATTGCTTACTAATTTTATACCGAAGTAAAACTAAAACCGAACCCGAAACCGAAATCGAAACTATTCGTTCGGTCACTAGCATTAATTTTGCATAGAAATTACTTTGTAATTTGAAACCGAAGAAAAACTAAATCCGAAACCGAATCCGAAATCAAAATCGAAACTATTCGGTCGGTCACTAACATTAGTTTTGCATAGAAATTGTTTTGTAATTCCGCCCAACAAATGACAGAGGGCGTACAAAACGACGAACTACTAGTATTACAAAGGCAATGCACAGAGATTTGTAAGCAAATGCGACAAACATTCTAAAATAAGCCATGGCATTTATAACTAAAACTTGTGTGGGCGGTTGCTATGTATGTAAATGAGAACTTGTTATAAATAGACATTAATTTCGGTGGCATATTTGTTGTTTGTGACTATTTATATTTCTTTATATAACTATAAAAGGTTATTAGTGTAGATTTATATGGATGTCTTCATATTTAATGACGAGTGTAGACTTAAATAAACATTTACAATGAAATTCATAAATTCATACTCACATCAATTTCACCGCCGCCAATGGATGTATTCCGGAATGGCGGATTCCGTCCATTTATGAATTCGAAGAATTTACCCTTGTCAACTTTGAGCCACGTCACCTGCAATTGATGGCAAGGAATGCCAAGATTTAATAAAAGTTAACAGAAATCTTATTGCTTGACAGTGATGTGCGCACACAACCACATACACACACATACATTTATGCAAGAGCAACTATAACATATCATATCCGGTTACATTCATTTAGTTAACGGTATTGAAGGAATCTCGAAATTTCGACACACCGCTTTGCTTGGTTCGGGTTGAATTGATTGATAAATTCGACAGTGACAGTGATGGGAAGAAAAATCGCATGAGTGGATATGTAAAGCATCTGTTTGTAAGGAAGTTATTGAACCGCTGCATGTGATGGTAATGTCTCTCTATATATACAATACGGTATCCGTTATTACGCAAGTTGTTTTTTTTTTCGTGGTGCACCATAATATTTCAGTTTTTGCCTTAAAAAATTATTAAACGTAAAAATTTATTTTCAATTTAAAACGTGCCTAAATAATTTTGCTTTGCCCAAGTTTGTAACACGGAATTTTTAAATATTTTATATCAAGGCAAACACACCAACAACTTTGAAAATAAGATATTCAAATAATTTATTTTTTTACTATATAAAGGCACTTATTAAATTTTGCATAAAAAACATTTCTTCAAAAGTTATATGCTCTTGAAGTTATGCTTCATTTTCATAATTCATATAGTACTACATTGCGTATGAGCAACACAAAATCTGTGGCACACTTGCATGAAGGCTTTTTTTAATTTTGAAGTGTAATTACAATTTAAATAAATAATAATTGAAAATATGTTCGTAGATACAAATGAGTTAGCATTTCATTTTTTATTATTATTTAATTGTATATTTAATATACCCACAGCTCTATTATCGGCAGTTAAAATAAAATTGTTCTGAGAATATCTCATGACATTTTCTACCGAATGAAATTGCTAATTTCCAACAATCAAGCAATGTGTTTCAGTTTTAATTACTTTGTAGGATATCGATTTATAATACCCAATTTCATAGAACTGAACAAAATATGCGCTTTCCATTACAGTTATCCCCCAAATACCCGATTGGTATCAAATGGTCAGTATTACGTTAACAAAGCCCAAAAAAAATACACAAAAAAATTGTAATTGACTTTTCATTTTCAGGCATGAGAAAAGCCAGACTCATGCGTACATATTATGCATTTCAATTACATAAGCAGAAGAGCTGTCGGACGGCTATAGAGCATAAGCCAGGTGTCTGTGCGGTTGGAACCTTTAAAAGGCCAAAAAGCGCTTCACTTTTGGGGCCCATTTACTAACAATCGTTTTCAGAAGTTTTAAGCGAATTCTCAGATTATCAGACTAACAATTAATCGCTATATACTAACTAAAATTACTCAAAAACAAAAAACATCACATTTGATGGTGAAAAGGTGCCAAATCTGTTGAAAAAGAGCGCAACAGAAGAACTGTCTCAAATGAAGACACAATAAACGGTACTCAGCGTTCGTACTTGCCACCAATAGATTGGTAGTCACATACCTGATGCATGAAGCTACAGTTTTGATTTCTTTGTTTATACTATATACCTATATTTATACAGATCTCCATGTGTAAGTGTGCATGTGTTGAATCGGAGTCAATCGGAGTGGAAAAAAGCACTTAATTTTCCGCACAATTGCGCTGCATTTACAGCAATCAACAAGTTCAAAGCACTAAAATGCAATATGAGGAAAATTTGTTTGGAAAAAAGATCCCCACCGGTTAAGTGGTGTAATAAAAATGATGGCCACAGCTGCGGCAAGGGATGACATGCATGTTGCATGTTGCATGTCATTGGAAAAAGTTAGTTTTTGAAGTATTAACAATTTGTATGTGGAAAAAACACACGAGCGGTAGCGTATAAATAATGAATTATGAATGGTTTTATATGAGCTTTGCTTTCGGCGACTAAGCGAGGGCAGCCAGTTGCTAACACCATAGTGTGCGTGTGTCGGTGTCTGCGCTGTGGGGGGGGTCACTGCAAAGTGTTAAAGTCAATGTAACATAAAATTTTGTAGTATTTTTTTCTCCACTGGCGGTAGTTACTTTTCAACACAGTGAAGTGGTGAGGAGTTAAAGCAATTAAAGTAGAAAATCGAATTATGTGCTATTTGTTTGCATAAATTTGTAATTTCTTTCGACATGTGTACATTGCTAAGAATGAAATTATTTAAGAAAGAAGCTACATTAAATTTTTTGTCCGGAAGCAAATCTCTGATGCCGAAATGTTTGAAAAAGGCCTTCGGTGATAATTTTTTATCGCGAGCAAATATTCAAAGAAGGACATGAAAGTGTTGACTACGAACCACTTCCAGGACGACCATCAAGTTCAACTGATGATCAACACGTCAATACAATTAAAAGGATTGGTGCTTGAGAATCGAAGATCAACAGTTAGAGATCTTACTGGTTTCATTAGAATATCGGAAGTATCAGTGAAAACCATTTTGAAAGATCGTTTTGGCCTATGAAAGGTGAAAGCTCGATTAATTCCAAATTCACAAATTTTTTCCAAAAACAACATCGTGTTAACGTTTGTGAAACAATGCTTTCGGACTACCAGGATGTCATGAAACGTATTATTACTGGCGAAGAGTCTTGGATCTATGTTTACGGTCCGGTATTAGATGATCAATGAGCCCAAATTCGTGGTACAGTTGAGCCGAAGCAGAAAAAAACACGTCAAAAATCAAGGTTATGATAACAGTTTTCTTCGATTATCGAGGCGTGGTGCTATCCGATTTACTTCCGACCAGCCAAACTGTCAAAAGCAGTACTATGTATTTGAGTCTTATGCGTCGTTTACTACATTACACTTATGTGTCTTGAATAAAGATGAGCCGAAGACGAAAAAATCCCGTGAAAGAAGATCGGGAATCAAGGTTATGTTGACAGTTTTCTTCAGTTATCGACTTAGAATCTTCACAAAAACTTCTTAAACATCTTTTCGTGGTAAAGATGGCAAGATTTTAGATAATAATTTCGATGTTTCAAGGCCTCTTTATTTTTTGGTTTTGAAAAAATTTTAAACAGAAATATTTTTCTCATTGCCAGATAGCTTTTTTCGGATGTCCTATTGTAGATTTTTCCAAATTTTTTTTTTTTTCAAAATACATCAGGGTTTATTAAAATATATAATTGATTGTATATTATTTTAATGTTTTCATTAAATGAAATGTCTCCTTACATTGACCCCTGAAGGGTTTCTGCGTTGCGGTACTAAATTAGTTCCAGCCATTTCGAAAAATCTAGCCAAGATAAGTGCTTTCCCATTTTCATCGCAGAGCAGACTACAGAAGAGGATAAATTTTTGCCATGAAATGGACCCATCACGTCATGCGATTTTATTTCCTTCTTTGAATTACTTTCTAAAATTGCTATACAATCAGTTATTAATCGTCACTCACTAGTTAGAAACCAATACTGGCTCTTTAGTAGCAAGATAAAACTTGCTGGACTGGAAAAAATAGAGTACATATGTGCCAGTGGACGAATTCAAGGAACAGTTGCGCTGGACAAGACACTAAATACAATAAAATTTTGTATTCATATATATATAAATTTGCAGTTTGCAATATGCTCTAAGTGTTTTAAAAATGGCAAAAAATTCTTAAAAAGTTTTTAATTTTAACTATTTGGTATAAATAAGTTTGTTAAGCTCTCCAAATTTTTAAAATGTAAAAGGGAATTTTTTCAGTTCTTAATTTGAAATACTTACACATATTCACCACCTGACTCCAAAAAGTATTCGTTTGGGAACCACATTTGTCTGGATACATAATTCCATTTGTATTTGTACATTTATATTAAATGTCTGTATGTGCAAGCGTATTCGAGGCAAAATGGAAATTGTCGCACGGAAAATTTCCAATGGATTCAGCGAGGCTTACCTACACAGGTATTATATAAAATTATTTGCAGAAGCCGCATGCCTTAATGGCATTAGAATTTCGCCACGAGCACAAATTTATTTAGAATTCCACCTAAAAATGCATACATATTCTCTGTATTATAAAAGGCATATTCAAAATATATTCAAAAATGAATACTACTGCCTACCCACGGGAATATTTTTAGCATTTGATGAACATACTATAAAAATATATTTGCATTGCCGCTGACAAAAGTTGAATTATATACATATATGAACATGAATAGTAACGTCCTGCGTCAAGATATTGGATCTGTTGCAAATTTACGTCAATATAAGCGATTTTTGTTTTTTATTTTGTTGGTGGAACCGTTTTAAATTCGACGAGTTTATTTTGTTTTCCATAAAACTTTTGAATTTCAAAAACATCCAATGTTGAGTGGAATGTTTTTGTAGATGCTATTTGTGTACCCAACTGCAGGTTAGTGTTAATGATTCACGCTATAAGGTCAATATGGCTACAATGGAAATTCTCAAGGAAACAGTCGCTTTCGACAGTCTTTAGCACCTCTTCACAAGGCAAATTGGATGGACCCTAACTTGAAGCATATGTTTGCAAGCACATTATCATATGTACAAGATAAAAAAACTGCGATATTTCATGGAGAAAGCAGAGCTAGAGTAACATTAGTGATAAGATTGGTTAATATTTCTTAGATGAGTCTACTAAGCACACATTTATCTTTAAAAATGGATATAACACAGGCTTGAATAATCGGTTTTATAACAAGAAGTTACATTTATGATTCCGATAAAGTGGCTCACGCTGCCTTAGAGGCAATGAAAACATTGCTGCTAATTCGGTTACTGCGTTATTAATTTCGGTTAAATAATTTGCTTTGAATCGCAACTAAGGACCATCATACGTTCAGCTGTATAAACCAGACAGTAAGTTGCAAACCAAAAATTTAAATTCCTATGAAATTGTTAGCTTCATTTCAACACCTGCCTCCTTTAGTTAATATATGTAATATTACACACAAAATTTATTTATTAAATAAACTGTTTATTCAACTCAGGCATTTAAATCGATTATGCAAGCTCTAATTATGCATTATGAGGAATTACGGTTAAGCCAATTGACTACTGCACTTGTGCTATCATTTATTAACACAGTTATATTAAAAACACAAAGCATAAATATTTAAAACTGCCACAAAACTGAGAGCGCATTTATACAGCAAAGTCATTCGAAATTCATATTAACTCACTAATCACGTGTGTGTCTGTGGGTAACAGTATAATGCGGCGAGAATAATGCAAATATTTTACCACGTCCTTTAACAATTACATATTTGCAAACCCAGTATCGTGATTACTTACAAAAGAAGTCTTCGTTTGGGTCCTACAAACTTCGTGGCAAACTAAATATACCTTATTTCAATATACCTATGTATATTCAGGTTATAAAAATACAAATAGTAATCCCGAATAAAGACGCCGACTATAAATAAGCTTAAGCCAGGTATGTTACCGCAGCTTAGGTTATTGGAGTTATACATCCTTGAACTGAATATAATGGAAGAAATTTGAGGTTAGAATTTTATACTATTCCCCCATGCAGATCATTTAAAGCCAGAAGGTAACCTTAGTAAGATCTTTTAGTTCAAGGATGACGAGTGAAATATATATGAAATTTGTATTTCTTCATGATTTCATGATATTTTTACCAATTCATTAAGTCTTCTCTTTATCTGTGAAAGATGGCTGAAATTGGTAAAAATGTTTAATGTCATAAACTCACGGTTCAACTTTCGTTTATACAATATTATCTACAACACGAAAACACGAAAAACTATTTCCCAAAATTTACATTGGAATGGGACCGAGGTGGATCTTCATTGGCAACTTGCCTTGTAATACTACACCAAAAGACATCTTTCTGGCTAAGAGTATAACGCTGGAGATCTTTTGAACTACTTGGCCTTAGCAAAGTCCATCTCATCGTATTACCAGGGATTCGTACTGGACATAGAGGAAGAAATAAAAACGTCCCTGCACTTTTTCCTCCATTGTTCAGCATTTTAAAGACTGAGAATGACACATTTGGATAGTCCGTGAACCAAGAGACCGAAACAAACATTGGTCGCCTCAACAATTTTGTGATAAGTTCACAGCGCTTTGTCGTTTCGTAAGGGTCTTATGGCCTATTATATAGGAGACCTCTTAACCTAACCTAACCCAACTAAAAGTATCAACATATAAATACCTAACCTCACTAACAGTATAAAGCTTAAAATAAAGAAAGAAAAGAAAAACGATAGATATAGTAAATGTTTTACATATTTTTCCGATTACTGTATCTATGGTAGGTTTCACCATCGCCAACTCACAAAACCCACCACACCGACGCAGTCCAACCCGAAATGGACTAGTTAAGTATGCACATAAAGTCAACGCTTGTCGCTTCAAGCACAAAAGGCATTTGTTGTATTTGTGAAATTCTGATTGCTTGTGTCGACCATTTTTGGTCAGCCAAACAGACTGTTTGTTTACCTTGACGTGTACGTGTTTGTGTTTTTACTTCAGTCATTTGCTCATTTCCGGTATTCGTTTTTATCACCGCCGTAATTTTCGGTTGTGTTTCCATTGTCGCAGATCCCTGGTAATTTGAGCAGTGCAATGTTTATCTAATAAACAAAATAAACGAAGAGAATAAAGTCAAAACTAAACCAACATGCCGTGGCCAAGCTTTGTTTACACACACGCACACAAACACATGAGCTTCGAAGCGCTTTGTGTGGATATGCGTTGTGGTGTTGTTGGTTACCTGTGGCGTGGTATAGGGCCATTTGCGCCCGTGTCTCTTAATTAGTTTACATATATAATTTATTTATACAATGCGCTGCGCTTTATTTTCACAACTCGGCGTTTATTTACAATAAGGTACTTCAACATCGGCTCGGTGTATCCAAAGGCTGAAAACCTTTTTCCAAATTTTCTGTATTTCAATACCTAAAAGGACTAAAACGGAATATTTGTTTTCCATTTTAGATGCCAAATTGAAATTGATAGACTTCCTGTGAGATGGTCTTTCCTTTCCATGGACAGGATAGTTATTTCAATTCATAATCCTCCCTTCTTCCATAAAGTTGAGATGGCGTAGTTATATTGGACTTCTCGAAAGAAATATTACCAGCAATTCTTGGTGTTTGGGCTGTTAATTACGGCAAAAATTCTACAAATAGTGGCTCTATAAGATAAAAAAAATTTTAAGGTTACAACACGAAACTTTTGAAAGATCGACCGATCCGACTTCCTCTTCGTGAAACTAGTACTAAACGAGTTTGAAGGTTTTTGATAGGATGAAAAATGTTCCATTTCAATTATTAGCTCATATATTGTGTTTATCCTCCCCGGAGTATCGAGTTCAGGGACCTTTAACTAAGATCATGCCTCGACCATATCAAAACATCTTATTTCTCATCGAAGACCTTTTGCAATTTCTTCCGGAGAAGTAATAATTTTAGATCATCAAATTTCTCAAATTTGATACTAGACCAGTTCAGGGCTTAGACCAGTTCAGAGACCCTTAACTAATATCAAGACTCGACCATATCAAAACATCCTATTCTTCATCGAAGCCTTTTTGCAATTCCTTTCGCAAAAAGAACACCAGGTCTCGTAGAGATTGCTTAAATTGGATATTAGACATAACCTCCAAACAACAGTTATGCCTTTATTGCATCAGTTCACCAAGTTACACGATTTTACAAAGTTAAACTAACCTAATTCTCACTTTTGTAACACATACATAAAGTACCTATGTGTCTAAATATGAGATTGAGTGTTCATTTGTGCCCTCAGAGCTTTTGATGTGCGTTTTTTTTTATGTGAACCTACATAAATGCCACTGAGGTCCACGCTCGTTAACTGCCATGAACACTACAATTGAAGCCCGAGGCTTTTACATGTGCCCAGCAACCAGCCTTTCATCAGCAGAACCACCCTATTGAAGGTTAATAATTTTACTGTATGCTCAGACCCCGATAGCCTGCCAGCTGACTGTTTACCCATTTACATTTGCTTTTGTAGCCGCATGTGTGCTCTGGTTGCTGACGAGCTTTTCACTCACTTCCATTTCCACATTTTCACTAACTCAGTTGTTCACCTTTATTTGCCTTTCCGCTGCCATTCCGCCACAATAACAAGGCAGTTTTTTTTCGTTCTTGGGCAAATTTGGTCAATTAATGAGTGTTCCGATATTCAGTTAATTATACTAATTAGACGCGGATTGCAATTAAAATAACGCGACCATAATTCCCGCGCCCCTACACATTAGCCGCGGCCTTTTGTGTGAATTTGATTTGAGTTTTTGTAACTTTTTTGTTGTTGGAGGTTTTTGTTGTTTTTGCGTGGAAAATGCATACATTAAAGTAAATTGTGCAGATTAGCCGACGGGGCGGGGCCTCTTCATTGCATTTTCATTCGCGTCATTATAATACTTAATTGCTTGTAAAGTGGGCGTTGCCACATTTTTGTCCTTAATAAGAGGTTTGCGTATATTTTTGCTTCAAAAAAGCGCATTCCTACAAAGATTATAAACGAAATGTTTAGAATTCATTTTCATTTAAGCTTAAATTTCTGTTGAGGTACAATTTCTAAAGCTAGCCAATAATATTAGTTATGGGACATCTGAATCAAAATCACGTAAGCCGAATAAAAGTTTGGAAATAGAGTAATTAATAGCGAGTTTTTTGAAGCATACTTTTATGCGCACTGTGATCCAACTAAGAAAACCAGTAAAGGTTGGTGAGTGAAAGATTGAAAGAGAGGAAAAATTGAAATAACGTTAGGGTATCATGCTGTAGTACCAGACGAGGCTTCGGTGGCAACTCATGATTATTTCGTACAGTTAAAGTAGTTCTTGTCTAAAATACTGATGCGCCGGAACATATACTACTTCTTTGGCTATTACCTTTCGACTTAAATCATTTATTCGACAGGAACTGAATAACATTCGAAAATGGTAAAACGGGACACTTTTTGAAGTGCAACTTCGTCAAGCTGAACCGATTCATCCGATTTAACCGATAATTTTTATAAAGCGGCGTAATTTTCGCTACCTTGGCTGAAAAGAATTCAGAAAGTTGCCACCTGTTTCAAATTTTAAATATTAATTCATGAGAAAAAAATAATTTCAAATTGATTATAATATAAGATATCTAAGAAAGCACATCGTTCACAAATATTTTTTTTCAATAGAGTTGCCACCTATTTTAATAAGTTAATATTTAATTTAACACATTTTTACAATGTTTAGACACGAAACTAAAGTATCTTATATTTGCTTGTACTTTAACATTTTCTGAATTCGTTTTTTTCAATAGAGTTGCCACCTATTTTAATGATTTAATATTAAGTTTAACAAATTTTTTCAATATTTAGACACGAAATCAAAGTGTTTTAAGAATGCTTATACTTTAACAATTTCTGAATTGTGTTGCCACCTGTTCAAAAAAAAATTTTCGAATACAAGTAAACGAAAAAATAACATATTAAAGATGAAACCCATCACATCTCATTAAAAAGTTTTCTGTCGATGACCTTTTTTCCAAGCGTTGACACCTTTTTGAAACTGACGTAATTAATATTTCAGAAAATTCGTGTATATAACATTTTATTTTTATTATCTAATTACTTATTTAATCATATACCACTACTAATGCTCTTATGATAATCTAAAAATAAAATAACTAAAATATCCATTGCCATCGATTTCTGAAAATAGCAGGCCTTCACGCTCAAAGCCTCAGAGTTTACACGTCATTTACGAGTATACTCAATAATACTCTCTCATTTGTCCGTCGTTTAATTTCAGATTTCTTTGAAAGTGATTTTCGTTGAAAGCTGACCCAATTAACTTACATGTAACCAAATATTCGTATGACATTGCACCAAATTTCACAGCTGGAAGACATATTCGTATGACTTATATGTTACTCAACTTCTCCTCCATCATTCGTGTCGACAATAACCTACTGAAGTGAAATTAATTGGCACTTTCACGAACAGAACTTGGACGCTGGCGAAGCTTCGGCGTGACAGGCGACTCGGCTGACAGAAACTTTCTTAAGTAAGCATGCAATTCAGGCAATCGATGGTATTGTCGGTTTGAATTTATCTGTGAAAAGGCAGCTGGATGTGCGTGAGTGGGTTTGTAAATAGTCAGTATGAACATTGTTGTAGCCATCACCAAAAGTAGTAACGTTTTTTCTTACAGAAAAGAGAATGTAAATATAATTTAAAAATATTTTAATTGCACTATTCTGGTATCTATCTGGCTTTAATTACTTGGAAAAAACAAAATGCCTCCTTCAAGTACGAAAATATCGTGCTCACTTTCTCTCAAATTTAATTGGATAATTGTCTTCAGCTTAAATCTCACAATGGCAGCTTTTGTTGGAAGTGTGCGTAAAAAGTTTTCTGGCAGACTTTTCGCTAAAGAGCTAACACTCTGACCTCGAACGAGTCAAACCAATGCAAAGCTTGGGAGAAAAGTTGCACAAATCTAAGGCCGAAAGTGCCAAATTCGAAATATAATCACACAGGCGCTTCGCTCAAGAATTTGAAAATAGTTGAAATCTTAATCTGAAGCAATGCTTTGCTATGCCTCTTCTTTCCTTGCCTCTTCTCTGTATTCTTTAACTTCTTGAATTTTTGTATTTTTCATTAACTTGAGCGGCAGCAAGCTTAAAGTTATCCGGCTAAGGGATTTTTGTGGAATTAGTGCGACTTTTTTCTCTGCTTTGAGCTAATTAGCAGGAAAAGGAAATTACTCTGCAGTCAAAGCCAAAGCAAATGGTATGTAAATTACTGAAAGGTGTCAAGCAAAGGAATTTAAGAGCACGAAAAAGCGCCTTTGATGCTTTGCGCACAAGAAGCTTCATCAAGATATATGTGTGTGGGCGTTCATTCAGCTAAAATGTAACTAGAGATACTCGCATAATCATATTTAGAAGAAGAATGAGTTTATAAAGCTAAAACACTTAAATTAGTTAAAGTGAAGCACACAAGGCATACGAAAGTTATTTTAAAGGAAGGGTGGACTTACAGATCTTCTTTATTGGCGTATACATCACTTACGCAGTTAAAGCCAATTTTGACGATGGAGTCATGTGTAGAAGTTTCAGTGGGGAAAGTTTTCTGGGCGTCATTCATTTGGGAATGGCCAGAAACGATTATTTTACATATGGCTCAAACAGTTTACGACTTCCGGTCTTAGACCAAGTATTCTCTAGGAAGCTAAAAAACATCTCTTTGAAGTCGAACTAAAGTCAGTAGACCGAACATCCCTTCCCAGATTTATGCACTGGGTTTGGGACCCGCCACATGAAAAACACACCCAATGAAAAGAAGAAACCAGCCTCGGATGGGGGACTTTCAGGTAGCTATAATAAATATAACCCACATACTTTTTAACTCAAACTTATTGGCAACACTGGATTTCTCCATATTTTTGACAAAAAACAAAATTTACTATTTTGAGATGTGGCAACTCTGTTTAAATATTTTTTTAAACTATGGACTCTTAAGCAAGTTTAGAAAATATTTTCATTTCGGTAAATACTTTGATTCATTTATGTAAGTTTATTTTGTTTTTCAAACAGGTGGCAACCCAAAACATTTAAACTTTAAACTCTTGCGCTATTTACATATATTATCAACAAAAAATTGCTATTTGGAGTCTACATATATTTACATGCATAATATAATAACGGGTGATTTTTTTGAGGTTAGGATTTTCATGCATTAGTATTTGACAGATCACGTGGGATTTCAGACATGGTGTCAAAGAGAAAGATGCTCAGTATGCTTTGACATTTCATCATGAATAGACTTACTAACGAGCAACGCTTGCAAATCATTGAATTTTATTACCAAAATCAGTGTTCGGTTCGAAATGTTTTTTATCGACAAATTTTGTTCAGCGATGAGGCTCATTTCTGGTTGAATGGCTACGTAAATAAGCAAAATTGCCGCATTTGGGGTGAAGAGCAACCAGAAGCCGTTCAAGAACTGCCCATGCATCCCGAAAAATGCACTGTTTGGTGTGGTTTGTACGCTGGTGGAATCATTGGACCGTATTTTTTCAAAGATGCTGTTGGACGCAACGTTACGGTGAATGGCGATCGCTATCGTTCGATGCTAACAAACTTTTTGTTGCCAAAAATGGAAGAACTGAACTTGGTTGACATGTGGTTTCAACAAGATGGCGCTACATGCCACACAGCTCGCGATTCTATGGCCATTTTGAGGGAAAACTTCGGACAACAATTCATCTCAAGAAATGGACCCGTAAGTTGGCCACCAAGATCATGCGATTTAACGCCTTTAGACTATTTTTTGTGGGGCTACGTCAAGTCTAAAGTCTACAGAAATAAGCCAGCAACTATTCCAGCTTTGGAAGACAACATTTCCAAAGAAATTCGGGCTATTCTGGCCGAAATGCTCGAAAAAGTTGCCCAAAATTGGACTTTCCGAATGGACCACCTAAGACGCAGCCGCGGTCAACATTTAAATGAAATTATCTTCAAAAAGTAAATGTCATGAACCAATCTAACGTTTCAAATAAAGAACCGATGAGATTTTGCAAATTTTATGCGTTTTTTTTTTTTTAAAAGTTATCAAGCTCTTAAAAAATCACCCTTTATAATGTTAATACATTAGGGTGGGTGATAAAATTTTACTTTTTTTTTTGCTTCATATTCTAAAACCTTGGTAGATAGGCACCTTTAAGAACGGCTCTTGAAGTATGAGCTCTGAATTGTAACAGGAACGTCCTCGGCTAACGGTTTTCTATCTTTTCCATATTATCTGATAAAAAAATGCATTTCTCGCTTCCAACTATTTGAAAACATATTTAATTTTTTGGATTTTCTAGAAAATTTAATCTTTTTCAAAAAAGGTCTTTGAGGATTTTTTCTTAAATCCAAACGTTTAAAAGATATTATTAACTGATAATAAAAAAAACCTTAAATCCATTAAGTGTGGGATCTTCCCCTTATAATTAAGAGCTCATCTTGGAGAACCTATGTATGTATGAACAAATTTTTCAAAATACCAAGCAAAAAAAATTTTTTTTTGACCCACCCTAATACACATACATATATGTTACTTATACATATACCTTACTTATACTTAGAGGTGTCTATCGACCAATAAAATTTTTTTTTTGGCCCACCCGAATATACAATATCCTTAGGTATGTATCCACAAGTAAAGTTAGTGTTTTATCCAAGGTTTCATTCGAAATGAGCACCAGTTTTTACTTCGTGTATATTTTCTCCTCCTTGTCTTTCTTCTCGTTTGCATTCACTATTTTAGCTTTCGTAAAGTCGCTTTTTTATAATCCCTTCCCAACAACTGTACATTACTCGTACCCCAAGTGGGCAAATAAAAACTGTTAACACGGCAGAAATTGCAAGCTGCATCTGTTTCTAACCGTTATCTTACCGTAAAATTTGCTCTTAGAAAAAAGGAAGTAACCGTTTGCTTACCTTATAAAGTATTTCTGGTCGCACATTGTGCTTGCACTTCATCGTGGCGCTGGAGCCGCGCTCCACATACCGCGGCACCACTAATTGCACATCCAGCTCAGATTGTCCATCTACAAAGGGAGAAGTGAGAAAAATCAACATAAGAAGTGCTATCAAAAAAGAGTTTAAGAGTGTCGCACATATTTTAGTCTTAGACATTATTCTTTTGGGAAACGTTTTCACCAAAAATGTGTGGAGTGCAGTGTTAATGACAAGTGGTAAAGACACGAAAAATTAGTTTAGATGGAACAGTAAATCTAATAGATAATCTGGCGGCTCAGTGTAGAGGCGCGAGTGGCTCGGAAAGGTGTGTGTTTGACAACTCAACGCTTATTCCGACGAGGGATTTCGTCAGCGAAGAGTTTCATTTTGGAGATGTTTTTAGAGAAGAATTACAAATTTTTCTGGAAATATTAGAAAAAAAATCATGGCCAAGAACATCTGAGGGGAGTCTGTGCATCTAGATATGAATAAATCTTATGAATAATGAACTTTGAATTCTAGTAAAGCCCACGTTTCAAACTAAAACTCTTCTGAAATCATCACACAACGACTTCAACAAAAATATTAACTTCTTAAGATATTATTTCTCAACTTAGACGCCTAAATTTTCGAATTCGAACACACATTTCTATTAGACAATTTTAAGCTGGTCGATAGAGGCCAACAACTGCGACATCGATATGGATGCCCTTTAAACGCTCGAAATATAAACACATACGGAAATATTCAATTACATCAATAGATTTGTAAGTACATTTATATATACAACCATTCTATCTAGTCAATTAATTATTCATAAGCATAATAGATGTATAAGCAGTCGCTGTGGTAATGGATTCCATGTATACAAGTTAATCTCTGACAAGGCGTTGACATGACATTTCGCACACATGTGATTTGTTGCTGATGCCAAGTAATGCCAGAGCGTGTAGAATGCATTACTTATATAACGCTCAGCTGGTAAGCGACAGAGCATTTTTTAAAAATATTTGCACTAAAAATTTAAAGCCATAACATAGGAACATGTGTAAGTATAGGAGTGAAGGAAAAATGCACTTACCCAGCGGCAATGTGAAGGCAAAAGTTATTTTGTCTATCTAAGAAGTAAAACTCATTTGAAACTAGTGGTTATGCATCTTTTTATGTCTATTAGTATAGAAAACTCTTTAAAAAGTCTTTTAGACGTCACTGGCTGTTGAAATTTTATAGCCAGAAGAAAATTGCCTAAACAAAAAAGCTGTGATTTGACTTTCACTGCAGTTGAAATATCAATATCAATGGTCTTATTAAAGAAAATTCTTCGTCTTCTTTATTGGCGTAGAAAATTACTTTACCGTAGCAGTATACATATGTATATACAACTGAAGCCTCTTTCCTGAAAATTTCTAATATTATATCCAAAATAAAAACTTTTCTCTAACACTTTGATCGGGAGAAATAAAAATTTAGAAAAAAAACAGCTGTCACTGCTCATCATTTTCCTCATAATGTTGAACACTTCACAATTCCAACTGGGTACGAGCTTATAACACACTTGTCTTCCTCTTCCATGATGATCCATGTATGAGTAGGTATATGTGTGCCATATAAAAATATTATCATTTCTACAAAAAGGAAAGCGGTATTGGTAAGCTTATCGAAATTTACTTTAAGCGTCTATAAAAGCTAATACGATGCAAAGAGAAATTATATATAATATATATAAACAGATATGTGGGGGTAAGGTCTGAAGACTGCGTACAAACTGAGGCATTTTTGGCATGTGAATTTGTCACATAAAAAATTCAAGCAATTTTCCTAAGCGACTGATAAATTCTGAAATATTTACAAAGTAGCTAAAGGCATGCTTCCATCAAGATTGGCGAAACGGGTTCGCCATCTCCAGATGTTACACTTTCACTGCAGTTCAGCAGGCTGGAGAAATGTTCCCTCTATAACTTCAACATGCTCTGAACATCAGCCACTAGACTATCACTTTGTGTCCTACAAGAGTCTGATCCGGGTTTGAAACTTTCCGTTAGTCGTCGTATCTTTTCGTAGAATTTACGAACATTACCCCTGTCGATCAGCTTCTCAAGCTTTCCATACTAACGCATATCGGGTTCTTCCTTTTTTGTCTGCTTATGCGTCTCGATTTCCACTGCAATTCTCGGTATTTACCGCCCTTTGTGTTGTATTCGATCGCAACATTGCGAGATGTCGAATTGAAAACCGTTTCGTTGTCGGTTGTGGTAGTAGTTGACATAAGCGCACTCCAGCTGCTCATAAAAAGCATCTTTAATCATGTCGTTCTTCTCTTCAGCCAGGGCGGTGCTTTATATGGCCGCTATGGTAAATGATACAAGGAACTCTGCTCTCCGTCCTTGTTCCGTCCATCACACTTCTTGGACGGCGGGGATGTCAGCCTTTATTTTTACGAGGACATCAACATGCTTGGCGCCTTCCCAATTTAGGTACCGGATAACCTAGTCGGATGCCCTTAATTCAAAATCCTTATTACGTTTGCTGGAGTCTTCATGAAAAGTGGGGTCTTTCATTAGAGGCTTTTGTTTCATAAACATTGGGAGTGGTTATCTACATGGGGGGTCCAGCGCATAATTTACATAGCGCGCTTGTGTCGAGACCGACGCCTGCTCACAGTTGCACCTCTCATAAACAGAGACTACAATTAGAATTCAATAAACCTTTAAACCAAATAAGTCGGAATGGCCCTGCGGAAGTTTCCTCCCTTTTAGTAGTGTCTTCAAGCTCCCCTCGGGTTGGCTACCGTATCTTAGACAAGGATTGATCATGTCGCAGGGTGCCCGGCGAGGCCGTTAAAGTAGGAATTAGGTATAGCCCTACGACCGTAACTGCATTCCTAGAAGCATGATTATACCTCTTTACACCAGCTTTCATCCGAAAAACATTCTTAGAACTCCTAAACTGTATTTGTAGTTCACTTGTCCCAGTTTTCAAACCTAAACACGCACTCACGTATTCAAATATTTGTACATATGTATAGTCTGTACAATATACACTAAAATACATTTTCGAAGAACCTTTTGCAATTCACATTAATCGAAAAAAGGGATGCCGCGAAAGTGCGGTTTCGTGAAAATATTGTCATTGTAAAGCCAAAGCAGCAGCTAAGACGATTGTCGGCGTAACGCCAGTGACAGGCATTACACACTTGATCGCTTCTGCGTTTGGGTTGCTCATTTTGCCCTTTTGCCAGCAATTTTCTCTCAGCCCTTTTTTGCCAATTTTCAATTCACCGCTATTCTTAACCAAATAGTAAACACTTTGCATCCCGTTCAATGTCGTTGATGACTTTTTCCGAGCGCACGAATGACAATGACTACCGGCTAAATGGATGGGAAACAGAGAAATGACAGTAGCAGGCACTCAACTCGCTCTCTAACGGTAGCGACGGCGGAGGCTAGATTAAGAAAAATACATTTGCGCTGGAAAAAATGGAAACAAAAATCGATTTCCAATTTATGAGCAGATTTATGGGTTTATTAAAAGCCATTGTAGCGCGATTTTATGGCCATTTGGGTATAGTTATGCTCTCACAACAACAATAACTACATTTAGCTGGTAGGTAAAAATACAAAACATATATGTATACATAAATATGTTGTATGGATGCACATATGTATATGTGTTGCCTAGATCCAGCAGCGCCACGAATCGCTTAACAGTTAGCGATTTTATCTGGTAAAAATATTGTGCCAACTGTTACCCGCTTATTAATCATTCAATTAAGCGCCTTTTCGGCCCAAACGCTGCCGCCAGCATCGCCAATGAATGTCGGTTCGGATCGGATCGGACTATTACTTGCGCTTACTACAGCTGAATATTAAACACGCCAGTCATTTTGAAGCACTCCGCTGAGGAAACGGGGCAAGTCGATTGCCAATGCCGGAACTGTTCGCCGGCGGGCACGAGTGTTAGTACCGTTGCCCATATGGTCATAAATCTTCTTAATCCCAACCAAATAAACATTGAGCTTACAAACGCAACACAACACAACAACATGAGCATAAGCTTAAACAACAACAATAGTACAATAACAAATCGCATTTAAATGGCAAATCACAAAGCGGGCATAATAAATTTGAATGCTATAAATTGGCCACAATGGAGGAAAAGCCAACACAAAGAGACCAAGACAGCCCGACACTCGAACAATGCCCGTACATTCTTGGCAGCAGCGAAAGCCTAAAAAATCATTGAGGCTGAAAGCGAAGGAAAAAAAATGTGCCGAACAAGTGTGGACGCAACGAGTGACAAAGCAAACTTATGGGAGTAGCAGGCTCCCACCGATCTCGGTGCGATTGCATCGCTTAAGTTTGCTTGGCTTTTCTTCTCGCTAGATTCCTCTAAGCTACTCGAAATGAAGCAAAGTGACTGCTCAGCCGACCGTTAATTATTTCAAAATATTGCGTTGCGCCACAAAGCGGTCGGCCTTGCTGTGACAGTACAAGGGAATAGAGAGAGTATAGATGGTGGCAGACCCGATAACGGATTGGTTCACTCGACGGTTGCCATTTTTGCCAGATGGCGTTATCGGCGCCGGTTTCTTTTTAATTTCTACTTTTGCCGGCGTACAATGTAAAAAGTGCTTAGAAAAATAGATTTGGAAAAGGCTCGAAGAAAGTGTAAGAATGTATAAGAACAGCATTGAACAACAATTGTAATTTACTACTTTACACCAACAACACATGTGGGAGTAAGAGTGCGCGAAAAAGAGCACTCTGAAAATATTTGGTAAGTATGATGGTGATCTGGACAGAATTTAGAGGTGTCCGCTCACACTTCCATCAGCATAATGCGCTTTTACTTGCAGAAATTAGTGTGGTGGTAATAATTTGCTTATTTTAGTTATCAGAGTCTTACGAAATTGAAGAACTCATATTATATGTCTCAAATGACCAATGTAACTATTTCGATTTTACTTGAATATCTGGGTCTACGCTCCTGTTTTAGCTGACGAAGTCAAACTTTTCATAAAAAAGGTTGTTATTCCAATAGCTAAGTGTCAGGAATGGAACTATCCGCATATTATATTATCAATACCAATTATATTTGAATGGGTACAACCTCCTACAAAAGTGTACAACTGCTTACGATCGCCGATGATATTGATATCATTGGCCTCAACAGTTTCGTTTCGTTTTCTCCAGAACGGATAAGGAAGCGAAGTAAATGGGTCCGATAGTGAGCGAGGGCAAGACGGATTATCTCCTGTCATTAAACAAACAGTCGCCGTATTAGCAACTAGGCTACAACGTCATTGCTGACAGTCATAACTTCGAAGTCGTAGGTAATTTCGTATATCTTGGAACCAGTATTAACACCAACAACAAAGTCAGAACAACTCTTGCCTGCACATGCTTATTCGATCTGAGTAGGCAATTGAAAAGTAAAGTTCTCTCTCGACGAATCAAGATCAAACTCTATAAAACACCTATTTTTCCCGTTGTGCCATATGAGAGGCATGGACGATGACAACATATGATGAATCGATGTAAAGAGTTTTCGAACGAAAGGTTCTATGGAGGAATTTTATTTTTATTTAAATTGGATTTATGGTCCTTTGCACATTGGCAACGGCGACAGTAGTCGATAGAAAGATGAACTGTACCAGATAAACTATGACATTTACATAAATAGTTCAGCTAGTTAAGAGTCAGCGACTACGCTGGCTAGGTCATGTCGGAATGGATAAAATCACTCCAGCTCTGAGAGTATTTCCGCTGTACCGCCGGGGAAAGCAGAAAGAGACTTACACTCCGACGGAAAGAGCAGGTGGAGAAGGAATCTCCAATTGGTATCAAACATCAAAAAAAGAAGAACGACTGGCATGCTGTTGTAAACTCGGCTATAACCACACAGTTTTGATATTTTTGTAGAAAAAGTTGTATTGGGAACCGCCTCTAAGTACGAGCATAAAATAACATATACAACTTAGATTAAAATAAAAGCGAACAAGTGAACCATTATGAAAGATACCGAAAAGTTAAAACTTAGAATCTGTAAGTAATCTGGAATCAAAACCCTCTAAACTTTTCTAACATAATCGCGACCAAGCAATTTTTAAAGGAACATACTACTGTGATCAAAAGGTATAACGAAGTTGTCTTTAAAAATCTGGCGCATTAGGAAGGCAGGTAAACTTGTTCATTAGGTTGGTAGGACTCTCTATAACATATGCCAACCGTCCATTTGTCAAACGGTTACACGTGTTTTTTTAAACAATCAAGTGGGCATTTTTTCATTTTTGCAATGGTTGATTATGTTGAGGAAAGAACTCGCATCAAATTATGTTTCCGAAACGAATAGTCTTCTGCGGACAAGCTGAAAGTGTTGTGGAAGGCTTTTGGTGATCAAACTATGACACAAAAATCATATATGAGCCGTTTAAAGCACAAGTGGTATAACTCCATTTTTTTTTTTTTTTTTTTTTTTGAGTTAGCTTTGGTACTGTATTGAGGAAAATGTGTTCTATTTAATGCAATAACGTGGTAGCTTCTAGTCCCAATAGCAACCTCATAAAAAGCAAAAATTACTAGTGCAGTGAATGCTGCCGCCTATTCGTTGACAGCACAAGTGGTATAATTGACAAATTCACCATTCGTGCAGTGAATTTCATGGGAGAAAGACTTATTCTCGGTATTTTTTTGTAATAATTTCTTTAGATGGACTCAGGTGAAGGTAACAGTAGTGAAATTAAGAATTAAGTGTTAAGCTGAAAAATGGCAAAATTTCTTCATTCGTTTGTTGTTGTTGTAAAACCCAATTTGGTGCTTAATCGAAAATGCTAATTCATGTCGTAATGTTTATACTTTCTCAAATAATTGAACGTTGGTATAGAACTATGACGACTGGTATAGAACTATTGCGTTGTGAAGGAAAAAGAATGCCTTTCATGTGACAGTTATGACTATCGATAATTTTTTGTCAGTCGAAAACATCCTAAAAAAAATCACCAAAAGAAAAAAATACTGTGAAGGCCAACCTGTATCGTGACTGAAAATGCAATGGATACGCTACACGAAAAGTGAGCCATTTAAAATCCTTTTTAAGTAAACTCTATCTGAAGATATGCCGTTTTCAACATTGGATTTCAAGCCAGCAGGAAAAAAAGGACGACCGGTTAATGTTTGCATCATTGATCAAGGTAAGCTGTACACAAGAGCTCGGCCTATTTCAAAAGAAAAAAGGAAAGATATGATGGACTTGCTGCCATACATCCCTCCAGTACGCCACAATTTTTCGAGGGGCTTGTTACTAGTGAGACTGCTGAAGATGTTGGCCCACTTCAGTCTCAAGAAAGTGACGATGAATAAAAAAATATTTTTTCACTTATTATACTGTCAATAATGAAATAAATTTAAGTTTTATTGATAATACATGAAAAATTAGATGAGAAAACGAAACAGATTTCAAACTATTTATAAGTTAAATGAAATCTTAAAACCATTTACAGCACAAATGGTATAATTAATTTTCGGTAATCGATAAAACAAGAGTTAATGGACAAAAAGTTTCAAAAACATCAATTTAAGTTAAATAAGACCTTTTTCTGAAGTTTTATTGAAAAAAGTAGTCCAAAAGTTCAACATTGATTTTTATATACAACTTTTAGCAAACCCTTTAATATCTCGACAGAAGAAAAAGTGGAGTTATACCACTTGTGCTTTAGGGGGCTCATATACTTGTAAGTGGTGTAAAGAGTTTAAAGTGAGCCGAGAAGACCGTAATTTCTATCTATGAGAGCCACGTCTAAAAACTCAAAAGTTTGGTGTTTGAAAATCCTCGATCGACAATTAGAGACCTCGCTGATAGTATTAGAATATCGTTTGGATCAGCTTAAACCGTTTAGAAGAAAGTTTTCCATCTCAAACGCATCATGTTTCTATGGGTTCCTTCATCATGATAATACTCGTTATCATATTGCATTGGTTCTTTCTAACTTTTTTGTCAAAAGCTCGACTCATATCGTTCCGTAATCATCATATTCGGCAGATTTGGCTCCATGGCGATTCTGGCTGTTTAACAAACTCAAAAGGCTAATACGGTGTCACTGTTTTGAGACGATTGAAGAGATAAAAACCGAAATCAGTTGAAAAATATACATACAAGTATATACCGAACTGTTTAAAATTTTAAATTATGAAGAGCTGGTCGATCAAACTTAAGTTCTTGTATGGAAACCGTTTTTTTATTTATTAACTTATCTTCACGGCTTAGATTATTGTGAATTTGGCTTAGATTATTGTCCTAGGCAATACTACAATCTCCGAACAAATTGTTTACACCAGACCACTATACAGATAAAACCAAATAACTGTTATTCAAACTGATGGGTTATTGTTGTAGCAACAGGAACATTCCTGACGTATTTTGGCGGAATGGGGCGGTTAACAGACTTGGCCGGAAAAAATGCCGGGTTCGTTCTGGTTATTTAGACCCAAATATCGTGGGAACGGACCTGTAGTGGGTATTATAGCTTCGGTGCAGCAGAAATTAATATGTTTTCTTCTTTCTTATTAGAGTTGAAATCGCTTACTTTATAAAAGACCTCTCTGAAATTGCCCGGAAAACTAGTCGAGCTTAAGTTGTTGCTTCGAAGTAGATATGTTCATTCCCTAAGAACTCTTTTGCAACTTGCTTAGAAAAGAACGCTTATAAGTTTTAGAAAGTAATCAATTAATTAAATAAAAATATTATTAAATAGTAAATATATTTGTAATAAATAGGGAAATATATCAAAATTTGCCCGAAATGCAAATAATTACGCACTTGCACAATTTCTGCGCTTTGAGCATGCCTACATATATCCTTTAGTTCCTACGAGCACATACGCCGGAGCACAGTAAGTAATTGGTGGCGTGCGGCCGGGACAAATATGCAGGAAGGACTTCCATCAATTAATTACGTACAAATATAATAGCAAACAAATAGCCGAATGCTTGCTCAAGAATACGTATGCATGTGAGTATGCGCGTGTGTGTGTGCACAAAAGCATTTGCTTATTGGCCAAAATATGGCCGCTTTGAGAGCAAACTTGTGGCATATTGAACGGTAAACAGCTTCTATAGAAACAATTAATGCGCCGAGTAAACACGAACGCTTGCCAAACAAACTGTGCGAGCCGTCCGGCCGGCGGGCGACTGCGGGGAGCAGCTAGCAACTGGAACATTTGACTATCAAGCCGGCCGATTGTGTCCATGTACACACGGCTACAAGAGACCAACCTTCAATTTATTAAATTAAATTGGCAACGTTGCGCGTTGAGTTGCTGCAACGAACTGCTCCTGCGGGACTATTTTAGCGAATCGGTCAGAATGAGGCCACCACATCATCGAGGCAATATGTGCGCATGTATGTGTGTGTGCACTAGATCAATTTAGAGGAGTGGCGCGCACAGCAAATTAATTGTGTGTAAGTGTGTATGTGTTTGTGATTAGTAAACTCACCTGGACTCGCCCGGCACACCAGACAAACAGGCCGACCAATGTACCACACATTTATGTATGTGTGTGTGTTCATATGCGTTTGTTTGCTATGCTGCCGGCTAAACCGTTGGAGTTGACCCAATAATCGATGATTACAGATTCAATATTAAGGCGGACGGTCAATTAGACGCTCGGCTAGTTAGGCAAATTATTGACGAACGCACCCATAAACCGATACAAACAAATCATTGGCATGGCGATACACAAATTTGTGATAATTGGCGCAAAATTTGCACTTTAATCGGAATTACTTAAGGGGCCATGGGACGAGCGGAATAAATTGCGCCATAATTTGGCATATTTATGACTAGCCAACCGTGTATCCGTAGTAGTCATATGCCTGTCTACATACCTGTTAGTAAACATATTGGTGTTTGTTGTTATTTTAGGTACACACATAGTTATGTATGTGTGTCTACATACCTAGGCGTATATTTACTCGTGCATATGATTTGCCGATAGCTTCGCCTGGCAGCTGACAGCTTGGACATAATTGCTGAAAAAACTCCAACAAAATGGCGGATGTGCAAATTTATGCAAATTATTAGTGATAAGCATTTCGATTTTACTATATAATGATTTTATAATAAATTTTCAAAGTCTTCTTACTGCAAAAGTGCTTTAAAAATAGATAAGTCAAGCATAAAGTGGCATCATTAGCAAAAAAAAATATTGTTGATAATGATCACAAAAAGCGAAAGCAAAAATCAAAAATTTTCACAAAGCGGGTAATGGAAAAAGTGTGTTAGTATCTACGTACGAAAGAGCAATATTTATCACTTAAATACGAATTCACCATACCAAGGCAGAGGAAAAGCGAATATTTTTCATTGCAATGCAAATAAATAAAACTTTGGATATTGTGTAAATAACTGACTTTCGAGGAGACTTTACTCTTTGCTGAGTTCTTTATAATTTAAGCTGATCTTTCCAAGTGCGCCTCTTATCAATTGTAATACCCAAATTTGTACGGTCTTTTCAGTATTGATAGCAATGATTCATGTTCTAAGCCACGGTTCTAGAGCATTCAATTTCAGCTGCAATTTTCTGAAGGCATCCACTTGATGGCAGCAGTCCAGTATCATCAACATTGGTTATCGTCATTGGGGAGTCAGAGAAGTCCACTGGAAGGTCTGCTGTTGTATAAAGAATGTAGAGCATAGAGGTGAGTACATTGCCTTGGGACACGCTAGCATAAACAGGTCTTAAATTCAACTCAGCATCACATTTTCATTGCGATGGGATATGACGAAATTTGTGCTTTCCGTTAAAAAACTTGACAATCATGCTGATTACGGTCTCGGTTAACATTTTAGGGACCATAACCTGGTGACTTTTTGTTTGCTCATACTTTGATCTCCTCCTGCACTTCTATAGCGTCAATTTCAGCAACCGGAAATTCCATTTGACAACCAACATTGCAATTCTGACTGCCGCATTGCTAGATCCATCACTAAACTCAAAGTGTACTGTATGGAAACCGAGATTTTTTTTAGAAAATAGAGATTATTATCCAAAGCATGGATCAATCTTCAAGGTAAAATATTCAGATCGCACCACTTTAGCCTATAGGTGCCATACTAATGACCGATTAAAATCATAATAAAGTTCCTTTTAAAGCTTTTTATAAAAAATACACCTGAGCAGGATAAAGTACAAACTTCGCAGTCTCTCTGCTGCTTTCAGCAACGTATGTTCCAATTGATTTTGACAGGATTAAACTTTTGTGAGAAAAGCAGCAACAAAATTCGCTCGAAAACATATACAAAATAATAACCTCATTTCTATAATCTAACTAAAACTTTTCGATATGGCTTTCAGTTTTTCTGTTTTAACTAATACTTATTAGTATCTATCAATTATTATTAAAAGTCAACTTTCTTTTTTTTCATATTATGTCCATTATACTGGTTCCTTTAAGTTTCGAAACTTGAGCTGCATTGCCCGCATCATTTCCATTTCTTCTGTATTAAAATTTTAAAGGCGATTGAGTCAATTTGTATTTGCTGTGAATTGCTTCGGCATACTTTCAGCATTAAACAGCGCCGTAGTAGTGAATTAACGAACGAATTCACTCATTTCATTTGTAGAAGAGGGGCTTGGCAACATCCGGTCCGGAAGTGGGCAGTGTACATTAATTACCAGCATAATGGCAAAAAAGAGAAAGTAGCGAACAAACGAAAATGTATAAAGTGAGTATAAAATACATATTTCAAAAATATTATTGTTAAGCACTTTTGTGTGCACTTGTGGCTCCCCAAATTGTTTTGGCAACTTTTTGCTGCTCCCATTTTCGCTCATCTAATTTCTGCATAACTATTTTAGCTCAAAAGTTTGAATTGAATTGAAAGAATTATTTAACAGTAAATATGCGTTTGTGCAAGTGCTTAACTTTTATTCCAAGAGCGAAACAATTACACATATTTCCACTGAAAGTGCGGCTCAATTGTATATCTATACATATGTGCGTGTGTATGTATTAGTGGCTGGAGTATATTGCCACAATCGCTTTTTGGCTTTTTATGCATAAAGCTCGTATATAAATTTGAATAAAGCCTCTATTATTATTAAGCACAGCAGTTTTGCCTGCCTGGTATCTACATTATTATTATTCCCGGCAATTCCGCTGGGGGATTTTGTATCGTTGAGAGCGTCCTTCTGACAATTACCGCGCATTTTTATTTTCTTTTCTTTTATTTTCATCGAGAATGTGCGAAGGCAAGTGTACAACGGATTTACAAACACAAATAAGAGACTTACATATAAGCGTTCACCGCTATGAAGTGTGTGTGGCTTTGTGTGAAAGAGTGGGTCTGGCGGCACAGTGTTTTGAGTGAGTTTAAAAATAAATATTTTTTGTAGTGTGATGATGAGCAGCAACCTATCTATAATTATAATGTAATTTATTCCGTACTAAACGTATATATCTCGATTTTTTTTTTTTCATTTGTATTTTCCAACTCTTCTTAATATCCTTCTTTTTATGCGATATAAAGCTCAGCAATATCATAACTAAGGTCGTGCCATTGGAACCTGAATTTGTATATACAGAATTTTTTTTTTCTAAATTGCTTTTATTAAAGCCTCATCTAGTCTAAAATCATGTGCCAGTCATCTGCTTTGTTTCATAAATTCAGAACACTAAGAGAATCCAAGTACTGCTCAACCTCCCAGAGAGCACGAACGATAATTATCGACTGTGTTGAGATTCAATAGATAACTAGTTCTTTTTCTATTATCTCTAGTATTAGAGAACGATTAGAAAAACACATAGTTCCCAAACAAATGAACCAGCATTCTCCAATACCATATAAGTTTAGTTCTTCGCCGTTAATTTTGACTACAGCGACAGTTTTAGAAGTATCTGAGTTCATACCATCTCATCAACTTTGAACTGGTCTGAACTTTCCTCATGTGAGTCGTCCGTCGACCACTCTTAATAATAACGATAACTTCGAAAGCCAACCTACGTTAGCGAATTTGACCCGCATTTTATCTGGCTAAAGGCTGTTTTTCGGAGATCTAACCCCGGTAACTTCGAAAAAGTTAAAAAAACAGGCATTAGAAAGATAGCAGCGGATATCAATATCTCAGTATTGGATCGACTCAAGATATTTTGTATTGGTTCAGGAGCCTATTTTGAAGGCAATAACAAAGATTTTTATTAAAATACGTGAAAATGCGCTTTTTTTGTCAGTCCGGGTCAAATTTGATCAAATGATAAATAAAAAATTCCTGTATGAATATGTTTGGGTAGCATGGAGCGCGAAAAAAGCTTGCTCTGTTTTCGAAATTAATTCGAGTTTTAAATGGAACGTGAATTCAAACAATGAAGCATACTTTTAGGGTAGCCTAAGCTAAATATATATATTGATATGTTATGGAAGTCAGGCCGGTAACTAAATACCCAGTTCTCTTAAGTGCATTCAAAATTCAAATTATTTTCGGAGATATAGACTACTTCCTTAACTACTTGTCAATCAAAGCACTAAATAGTCACCCGACTATTTTTGGCAGTACATAATATGCAACACATATTTATAGCACCTTATCAAAAGAGAGGCTTATACTTCCAAGTAGTTTCTATGAGACATTTACTGAATAATAACTAAAAAATTATTTTTTATTCCATTATGGTGGTTATATTTTAAATTTTCACCATAATTTGTTCAAATCGAAAACACTGCAGATCAATTTTCGTGTGTTTACCGCAAGATAGACAACAATGTCATGCTCAGTTTCGCTAACAATCTCGTCGGAGAATATTTAAGTGAGTATACAAATATTGGGAATTGGTGTTTTGATTGCCACCGACCAAGCAGCAAGTAACAACACGTATACATACATAAATACATACATACATATATGTATATGTGTTACTATAACAGGAAGGCAGTTGAAAGTGTGAAGACAAACGTATACGCACATTTTCCACGCTTCCGTGCATAGAACGCTTACCGAGCGTGCAAGTGTACATGTGTATATATCTATATATATATATATATATATATATATATGTATGCATGTATATAAGCATGTGAGTGTGTGTATATGTGTAAGTATCTATGCTGGCTTTATAGCGCGAATGTTAATGCTAGTTATTTCCCTTACCGTTTTTGTTGTTATTGCTGTTGTTGTTGTAGATAATGAAAGTTTATGTACCGTATTGTTTAAATCGAGCTGAAAATAAGTTGTGTAAAATTTTTCCAACAAGTCAGCAAGTTGTGCGCCTTAATCAGCCGCACTTAAAGCGGGCAGTGGGCGGGGACTGACAGCGCCACCGCTATGAAAAGACCGCCAATTTAAGCGCGCTCACTTAGCTCGGCGGTTCGGTGGCGCGTATAAATCATGCAGTGAATCCCCGTTGTAGCGCCTATTTCGCTGATGGCTGGCGGGCACTTTACACTTCACAGAGCCTTAATTTGAATCAGTATTTTAATAAAAGGGCGCAGCGGCGGCGCTGAGGTGCCATGACGGGCGGTGGTGATGGTGTTAGTGAGATGGCAGGCGCACACATACAAGCGTTTTGTCATATTGATGCTTGATTCAGCGCAAGTCAGAGTCAGCGCGATTAACGCGTAATGCCACGCATTCATTTCGCTTATGTATGTATGTATGTGTGTATATATGAATATTATGTGTATTTATGAAGGGCTTAAGCGTAATTATATATGAACTTTAATATATTAATTCACTTATATATGCATGAAAGTGTAATCACACACATACGTGCACAGTTACTCAGTGCCAGTTACCAACTACCGGCACCCAAACACACACACACATGCACACGTTAAGCGGCGAAGTATGAAGACGTTAGCGCAAAACCTTACATAAATAATATTAATTTAATTTTACGCATGAAATATTTCACTCATACATCACGAAGCTCACTTATGTTAAATAAATAATTCCCATCATCATCAACGCATCGTTTGTTAACTGGTCGAGGAGACGCAACGCAAGCGCAGCCAACGGTGGCACCATAAGTGGCAGGTACCGACCCACCAGAAATGCCAACTCACCTGACGAAAATTAACTGCAGGCATTAACTGTAATAAGAACGCGCTTCTGGTTCTGCATACTTCAGCAGCGCTTCTCACACATGACCATGCAAATACGCTTGTAGTCACTTATGTACATATATACTTGTATGTAGTCAATTATATACAAATGCATATGTATGTATGTGTATAAGTGCAACATCTGGCCGAGCCATATGGCCCACTCGCCATTTTTTGCCAATGTTGACTTACGCTAAATGAACGAAACGGCACTCAAATAAATGCGAAGGCTCGCATAAAGCCTAGTAACGGTATTCACGAAGTCGATCGTCGCATTGTGCGGCTGGACGGCTTTGGCTGCGCAAGCAGTCAAATTAATTACAGAATTCAGCTGTGCTAACAGGCGGCCGTTTGGCGTGTTGGTGACTGGCCGACAACAGCAAAAACAAGACAAACGTGAACTTCGACTACACCGAAGCTTTAATACCCACCACAGGTGCCATTATTATGATATATAAGTGTATAAAATTATCTTTATGTTAATTCTGGTCGGTCAGATTGTATGGCAGCTATATGCTGTAGTGATCCGAACTGAACAATATGTTTGGAATTTGTGGCTTCTGCCTTGAGTAATGCTCTATGCCGAATTCCATGAAAATATTCCAACAAAGAAAACAATTTTTCATACAAAAACTTTATTTGGACTGGTCAGTTTGTATGGCAGCTATGTGATATAGTGATCGGATCTAAACATTTTCCTCAGATAATGCATCGATGTCTTGATCAATAATTTGTACCACATTTCGTGAAGATATCTCTTCAAATACCAAAGGTTTCCATACAAGCACTTGATCCCGATCGTTCAGTTTGTATGAGGGCTACATGTTAGAATGGTCCGATCTTGACCATAAGCTAAGTGTAATACTTGTATTGATATCTTAAGGAAGTGCTTAAGAGTTTCCAGCTCTCTTAAGTATAATCAAAGTTCGATTTATTCTCAGAACTAGAGACATTTTGCGGATTCGGATTGTAAATTGCAAACAGAATGAGTACAACAAATTCGCATATCAAATCTACACTCATACCCACATCCCCACACTTCCACACGCTTAGTATATTTACAGGATGCCGACAGTTAATGTGACATAAAAGTTCATTAATTTTCATGAAGTTTTAATACAAGCGAAAAGCTGTCATACATACAAATGGACCTGCGTGTAAATATGCGTGTATGTAATTCCATATGCTTAACTACTCATTTACATAATCGTGACATGAATGCGTACTGTGCGCGCGTGTGTGTGGCATAATTTTGCATGATTTTAGTGGCATTCATTCATTTATGAATTAACAACAACAAAGGTGCATGGAAATTAACATGAAAAGTCAAACAAACGATGAAAAGGTGTAGCAAATCATCAACAACTTTGTGACGGCGACACGGCATTAGCGGGACCGCCGGGCGTATGCGTTATGTGATAATTGTGGGTGTGTTAGTGTGTGTCCTTAATAAATGTTTGGCTTTGTCAAAGTTAATATAAAATGCTTTTGAATAACTTCAAACACAAAAATGCATAAACGATGTAGTTGGACGGGAGTTCGCGTTGTGTGTAGCATGAATTTTGCATGGCAGTTAAGCCACATAATTAAATATGAATACAATTTAATAAGTCAGTGACTTGCATGAAAGATTTTTATGTAAAAAAAGTTTTTGAGAATTAAAATATTTAAATAATGAAATAAATAAATTTAGTTTTTATTAATATTTTTTTAAATTAATTTAATTGTAAATTATTTGATTTAATTTAATTGGATTGAATTTAATTTAATTTAGTTTAATTTAATTTAATTAAATATAATTTAACTTAACTTAATTTAATTTAGTTTAATTTACTTTAATTTATTTGAATTTAATTTAATTTATTTTCATTTAATTTATTTTAATTTAATTTATTTTAATTAATTTTAATTTAATTTAACTTAATTTAATTTAGTTTAATTTATTTTAATGTAATTTAATTTCATTTTATTTTTCAAAAATTTACTTGTTTTCTTTTTTCCCAAAATTTATAACGAAATAAATGAATTTAATTTTTATTAATAATTTTTAAATTAATTTAATTGTAAATAATTTAATTTAATTTAGATTAATTTAATTTAATTTTGTTTAATTTAGCTTAATTTAATTTAATTTAATTTAATTTAGTTTAATTTGATTTAATTTAATTTGACTTAATTTATTTTAATTAAATTTAATTTTTTTTTAATTATTTTAATGTTATTTAGTTTCATTTTATTTTTCAAAAATTTATTTATTTTTTCTTTTTTCTTAAAACTTTTTTCTACTTTGATACAATTTTCGAAATTTTTCCAGTTCCTAACCTCATCCTTACTCATTTCAAAAATTATTTTCTATAATTTTACCATTTCCCTCCACGAAACCATAGTCTCTGAGACCATACGTTTGAGCAACAATCCGCCAAATAATCGTTAAGTCAAATAGAACACATTTATACATAAACAATTTGCATAAATATCTACTTAAGACAATTTTATGGCAAACGCATAACTGTAGTTACGCACACAATCTTCAATATTATGCATAAATATTTGCACAATATTTCTATATGGATGCCATCATCTTAAATGCGTTTATTTGCGATTTGCCGTAAATAAAGAGGCATTTGCCATAATCTGCGGAGCTTTGTAAATAATCGATTTATCTCAATCTGCGAATTATTCGATTAACATAAATACGAAATAAAACGATTTTAAAGTGACCGATTAAAGCATATTTACGGGTACTCGTATAATCATAATGCTATTAGCAAACAATTTTGTATGATGATGCCAAGTAAATAAGTAGTTTCTTAAAATATTTTTGCTCGATTGCTCATAATTGTTGCTTTATAGAGCAAAGAAGAAAATTTTCTTGCACTGAAGGCTCACTTTTAGGTTCGAAAACGAAATAATTAACAATATTTTGAAATTTGGTTGTCCATAGCGACCAGGTTTCGACTCAGATGGGAAGAATGCCACGCGAGCCACCAATGAAATCTAGGACGTTTACGGAGACGATCTTATATCAGTTCGCGTAGCACTACAATGGTTCGCTCACTCTGGTTCTGGAAATTTCGATGTGAATAAAGTACCTTGCTCTGGTCGACCTATCGTTGAAAAAGTCGATGAAATTATAGAAAAGTTTGACCAGGACCGTCACATAAGCAGCTATGACATCACTAAGGTACTTAACTTTCATCATTAATGGTTTTGAACCATTTAAAAAAGGGTGGCTACAAAAAAAAGCTCGATGTTTGGGTACCACATGAATTGTCTGTGAAAAATTTAATTCTCGAAAGGAATCATCCACTATGAGCTGCTCCAGCCTAGTCGAACGATTGATTCTACATTTTACTGTCAACAACTGATGGGATTGAAACAAGCAATCAGAAAAAAGACCAGACTGATCAACAGAAATGGCTTTGTCTTCCATCAGGACAACGCCAGACCACGCACATCTTTGATGACTCGACAAAAACTGGAAGAGGTTGGCTGGGAAGTTTTGATGCATCCACCTTGCACTATCGGATTACCATTTGTTTTGGTCAATACAGAACTCCTTTAACAGAGTAAAGTTGGCGCAAGAGAAGCCTGTGAAAATTACTTGTCTCAGTTTTGCGCCGAGAAACCAGGTTTACACTGATGGAATAATGTCTCTAGCGGAAAATGGCAAAAAAAGGTCTACCAACATAATAAATATTTGGTTCATTAAAGTTCATTATAAATATAAAAAAATAGCTTGAAGTTAGATTAGAAATACGAAAAGACTTTTTCGACTAATAATTTAAAGGTATACTATATCTCAATTTTCATAATTTTTGAGCTATGCCATTTTCGTTTTAAACCATCGACATTCAAAGGCTAAATGCAGAACTATTAATCATCATTCTAATCTAATGATCAAAAAGCAAATCTCCACAAATCAATGCATGCCTTGCGGGCTTGCCATATGAAATCGACGAAAATCACAAATGGCTGCTTTTAATTTATAAGAGCAAAAAGCAAAAAAGAAGCCACCAACCAAACTACTCGTATAAACACATGCATATTTGATGTGAAATTATTTGCGGATATGTCAAAAAGCACAACAAAAGGAAACACAAACACACACAGCTGCGAAGAAGGCATATGTGGGCTGTGAAGACTGCCAGCCGAATAACGAGCAGCCAACGAAGCGAGCAGCTGCGACGACAACCAACCACAAAAAATATACAAAAAAATTGCGTAACAAATATCAACATAAACAAAAACATAAACTATTTTAATATGCGCACGCAACAAAAAAGCTACGCCTACTAATGCACTCACACAGACACACGTACACACATACATGGAGGACAATGCCAGGAGTAGTCGCAGCGCCGAGTTGACAAGTTTTGCCAACGCTAACTGTTAGCAAGGCACACACACACACACATATGCGCATGGGACGTGAAAGGCATAAAAATGGAAGAGAAATGGAAAGAAATATTATTGTAATGCAAACAATAAAAGTAAAAAAGCGAAAAAATGTAAAAGTTGCAAAAACACAAGTGAAAGGTTGCGCAAAAGTGAGTGCTCACGTGTGCTCATGTGGGTGTGCATGGGTATGTGTGAAGGCATGTAAATAAGGGCAGCCCACGCAACCAACAAGCCTCAATGCACGCAGCACGAGAACGAAGACGAGGAGTGTTCGGGTGGACCGTGTAAGTGGGCGGCATTGATGAAAACCGCAGTTATGTTTGGACGCACCGGAGTCAGCGCGCATTGTGATGAGCAAGGCTCGTATGCACAGGCACACGAAACACTGCACAACAACAATTCAGAATGAGTTCTAGTTAAAAAAAGAGTTTACTTCGGTTCCACGTTGGCCTTAATACCACGGCCTTCTGTGCACGATGATCCTGTTGTAAAGACTCGATCTGTCTCCACTTTGATCTCCACTCGTAAGGTTAACAACTAACCTTGCGCTACGAATATGAGAAATCTTACCTTGTTGACTCATTAGTTGTAACAGTTTTTCAGAACTTTTTCTGTTAAAAGCTAACATAAAATTAAATTTTATCTGGTTACTTTTAGACTAGAAAACACAAATATTTTAGCTGGTTTCGACAGCATTAGTTCTCCTATGCCGCCATATAATTCCTTGTTATTCTCAAACTCAATTCGATTCTTCTCCGAACCATCAATTTGAGGTTGAGATTATGTCTGGGAACTCCTAGCACGTCTCTGTGCCGCTAAAATTCGCTAAAATTTAAATTTGCATTGATTTTACGTTCGATATTTCAAAGATTCATTAAACAAATCTAAGTGATGGTTGTCATCATGGTTCACAAGTAAGTATTTACATTCCAGTTCATAGACGTCAAATTATTAAACGTCATAAGTGATACATCAATCAAAAAGTGTCATTTTGTTGATCAGTGTAGTGAAATGTGCATGAGTATGCAAATTTGATGACAAACACGAGAGTACACATAAATTTTCCTATGTATATAAATATAGAACCAATTTTGAACCCTACAAGAAAGAATTGTTTAAGATCTTGAGCTACAGTTAAAGAGATCACGTAAGTTAACGAATGCCATTTCAGAACAATATTGATTAGGACTGTGAAAGCAAAAACGCAGTGTTGGTGGCAGACTTCCCAGGTAAGAGTAGTTCTGTTGTCTTTCGGGCTCAATTAGCACTGACTGTGCCATTTTGATATTCCCAAAATATTCGGTATAAAGTATGATTAATTACACTGGTAAACACTGTTATCGTCACACGAAACTTGTGATGATTTCGGTTTAAACTTAAAGATGGCAGTATATCTGAAAGAAGAATTTCCTCAACTCGGCGAGGCAAAAATTAAAGAGGGAATACTTGTAAGTCCACAAATACAGCAACTAATAAAGGATAAGAACTTTGTAGAAAAACTGAATAATTAGAAAATCTCTCATGGAAATGTTTTGTGAACCTTATCTCAAATTTTATAGGAAACCATAAATTGAAAAATTAAAAACTCTTAATAAATCAACTTATTATGTAAAATATAAAGCTTTCTTATGGAATAAGGACACATTACATATAGATATACTAGAGTCTCTTCTAGGTTTTTTCCAGCTGATGAGGGTGCTGTAAGCGACGAACAAGGCGTGAGATTTCATCTGTACATTTCCTCAATGGAGAAGCGCTAACAAGGAAAATGGAACATTGCAATGCTAGCAAATTATTATTTGAGACATAAAAACGACCTTTCAGAAGCCAAATATTCACAAAAATCTCAAATATTTTTTTAATGAATTTTTTTTTCGTATTATTCTTTAGTAGCTTTAGTACATTCGAAATTTGATAAGAGTTTACAAGTGACGAAAAAAGTTAAAATTGTGATTAGCAGTGCCGTCATCTAAGATCATGTTAAGATTATACAAAACTTAAGATTTGATCTTATAAAACCTGTTCTCATGAAGTGTTCTGAAGTTCAAGATAATTAACTGGAACTGGTAAACGGCAGTCATTATTAAATCTCAAACGCTATATTAAGCGCGTGGTCTCTGATTCTGGTAATTAGAAGATAAATTTTAATAAGGCTCAAGATAGTTCATTTTGGAAAGCTTTGTGAATCTGTAGTTGTCTTTACCTTCTTATACATATATCAAAGTAAAGACTTCTTTAAACTCGATTAAATTGTTGTGTTTTCTATATTTCATTACTTTAACAATTTTCAGATGCTGGAAATATATCCTCTCAGAGAAAAAGATTAAGATTTATGCATTATGATTTCTGATGAAACCTCATCTTTGATGAGATATTAATGACATGAGCTTTAAATCTTTATTTCTTAAGAAAATTCATATGAAATGAAACTAGACTGAGAAAAGTGAAACAGTTTCCAAAAACCACTAAGTCTCCACATATTAAAATTTATTACCGAATTTAATTTCCCATGGGGATGTTTACGTTTGTACTTGCTTATATACACACCCACACATTCTAAGTTATGTGCATTCACTATTTTGTTGAATGCAAAACCCAAAATCAACGGCTGTCGGAGCTATGAAAACAATATGCAAATGCAAGTAAACATTATGGCTGTCCGCTTACATGCACAAACACACACAGATACCCACATACCAATGCATGTATTTTTGGTTTACTCACCTAATGCAAATTGGTCGTAAAGCAAGTTGGCTGGCAACTGTTGCCAACGGACACTAATAAAAGAAATTGTGGCGAGACGCTGGAAATTTTATGGGAAACCGAATATAAACATTTAGTAACAAAATACAAAGTAATGTACCGAAGTTCCTTGGAATATCTTTTAGACTATAAAATCTCTACATTTAACCAGAGTTCACACAAGTTTAGCATCCGCGTAGTAATTCAAAGGGATAAAGCACCAGCAGTTCATTACTAAGGTGATTTGAATTAAAGTAAATTTGAATATTTGTTCGTGTGATCAGAAGAGTAACATAATACATAATTCAGTTCGTAACTAATATCGAAGAAGACTTACCCGACTAGGCTAGTGAATTTTTTTTTTTTGATCAAACATTATCGACATCCGTCTACCTCGGCCTTAACAAATGTATAAAGACAAACATATATCTTACATAAAGAGTCCTCTGAATATTCCTATATGTAAAGATAAGAATCCAAACAACAAAAGAGACAATAAAATTACTGAGAATCTCACAATATCAAACTGAAAGCAAAACATTTTAATCTAATAATGCTGCACCTTACAATATTTTAAACAGATATAGCAGAAAATGGTACTTTTCAAGTTAGCACGGTTACTTTACCTGAAAAGCGTCTTTCTTCTGAAATTTTAGGTCTAAGACAGTTAAGAATAATTTAGTTCTCAGTCAAAGGTCTAGTTTCAGTAAGAGGTTACAATGCTTCCCAAACAAAATGTAGTCATTGTGACTCCAAAGTAATCGTACTCCTGCATGTGAAATGAACTCAAGGCTTCAAAAGCTTCAATATTATTGCTGGTTGGACAAGTAGCTGATCATTACCGTCTACAAGGTCAATGATGTCATTATCATTATTATAATTTTATTATATTATATTATTATTATAACATTATTATAACAATTATCCGCTATTGAATTAGGAAACAGTATCAAGTTGAAAAGATTAATAACCTTCAAGAACCGTTTAAGGCGACGTTCTAGGTAGATAACTACCAAAAACTCAAGATAAATAGCTATTAGATACCAATAATAAGGAGGATGGAGCCATGTATATTCACGCAAGTGCGGAAAGTTCTCTGAATGTCATTCACTTGGGAGTGGCCAGAGTCGATTCTTTTACATAAGGCTCAAGTAGCTCACGACTTCCGGTCTTAGATCAAGTATGCTCTGGGTAGCCAAAGAACATCCGTTTGAAGGCGAGCTAAAGTGAGAAGGCGATCCATTCCTACTCAGGGTTGCGCGCTGGATTTGGGACCCGGAACGTAAAAAACGACCCCATTCAAAACGAAACAATAGCATTGGATGATAGACCATCATTTAGATAAACAGGTCACCAATAATCTGCCTGAAGCCAGTTCTTCTTCAATTATTAAATTTTAATTACAAAGTCTATTGGACTAACTCCTAAATTTCCACGCAAGCGGAAAAAATATTCGCCGTTTTTAATCTGCCAGCGAACAGCTGTCTGGCAGCACCAAGCATAACTGTATTATGTGCTCCGAAACTGAAAATATTGAAACGCACATGTTGCAAATTGTTGCTGAATTGTGAAGTAAGATAAAGTGGCTAGCCGTGTTGTGGTGCGATAGCAACAGCCGGGAAACTTTTATTTACACGATTACCGCTGTTCCGGCAACTTCTGTGGAATAATATTAAATATGTACAAAAGGAAAGCTAGAAGGCAACAGCAACAGAGAGGATAGAAGACAAAAATGCCATAAACAAAAGCGGATGAGCAAAAGGTACCGAAAGGACGTGCTCGGAGTACAAGTGTCTGGCGGCAGCGTGAGCAATCAGGGTACGGCGCCGCCACGGGAGCCCAACTGATGACGACGATGATGATGATGAAGAAGCACAGAAGTTTTACTCCGACATTTGAGTAGCAGCAAATAACAATGCCTTCCACTTCACTTTTGTGTCATAAAACAAATGCGTTGACGGCGCGCTGAAAGCGGAGCAGACACCAGAGTCCACACATACACACGTAGGGGCACCTTTCAACGAAAATGTGTATGTAGAAGCGGCACGCATACATATGTATGCATGTTCGGGTGTAAGTAGTGCCTTTAACTACTTCCAAAACCGAAACCGAACCGACGCAGCGCAGCAGCAACAAGAGACCGCCAGCAAAGTGCCTAGGTTGGACTGACGTAGGCCAGTGGCTGTCGCAGACCCAAAGGCTGCTGGTAATTGGAGCTCAAGCTAATGCGCCCGCCGGGTGCAAAACTGTTGTGTGAATTATTGATTAGTGGCAACCCAAAGCGAACGAAGATGCCCGCAAAAGATGCTAAACAAACAAACATGTAGTCGCCGATACATTTATTGAAAGCGCCCTGTGTACTTTTGTGTCAGGCGTTGCTCAGAACTCCAACTACTTTATCATGGGATTTTGAAGAGATAACAAGTGAGCACGCCAAGGGCATTAGAGCTGGTAATGGACTACCTTCGAGAAAATGAAAAACCAAAAAGGGATAAGCATAAGTTTGCCGTTGGTCCGCAGTGAAAAGTTTCAAAAGCCCCAGCACTTAGTCAATATTTTAATAAAGCGAGCGTGCAAAAGATTATGGAGTACTACTAGGGACAAAGTGGATGGGCAAAATATGTATTTATCTATGTATATTTAACGGTACACACAAGTATGTACAATATTTGTGCCGTTAGGTGATTTTCTCTGGCGTAGCATCGTCCTTTGCTGCCTTGGCATTGACCTCTTCGGTCATCAAATGAAAGGTGAACTTTGGAATTCATTCATTTGGTATCGCAAATTATTAAAAAATATCCTTTTTCAGCCAAATCAGGTCAACAACTTTTGCTGAAAGCACGAAATTATCAAAAATAAAGCAAAATGGAGTGAAGAAGCAACGAAAAGCAGATATACCCAAGAATTTTAAGCACTGTATTAAATATTTCGTGTTTGTGTTTCGTGTAACGGCGAAAAGGCGTAAAGGATAACAGCAGCAACAAAAATAACAAGTGACGTTTTAATAATTTTGAAACTTTTCTACACTTTTTTTTTAAAGAATTTAAATTATTTCGAACAAGAATGATCTTTAAGAAGATTGAATATAAACATTAGGCTATACAGCTATAAAAGGTAAAAGAAAGTAAATATTATTAATTTAAATTATCAATAATAATATTAGACTATAAATATTTAAGCATGTCACGTTGTTTTAGAAAGAAAAGTATAGTCTTATTGTTCAATTAAGAGACTGGCAGCATGATCAGAATACTAACTGATCACTGCCTGGTAACGACACACGTCCGAAGTCTCACACATCGAAAGACTACAGGAAATGTCTAGAGCAGAACACTAGGGAAACATTGGATCATCTCTTGTGCACTTGTGATCTATGCAGTAAGCATCTGGGACCTCCAGTGGTCATACACTGGAAGAGGCATCGTTAGTGAGGCCACAGAGTCTATTTGAAATTCACGTCAAGCGCAGGCATTCAGAAGGATGACTACTTCTCATGGACCAAGTAACTGAACTCCATCTATTATCGCAAAGGACCAAAGCGGTCTATGCATGGCTCATTAGCTTAGCAGACCAGCCTATCCTAATCTCACCTATTGTTCAATAAGTTAGTTTTAGTTGATCCAACAACCCCAAATAAAGTAACTGTGTCAAGACACGCATTATAACGAAATCGTTCTTCATAGGTCTCCATTACTGATCTATTGCTGAACCAGTCCAAGTGAAATATATCAATATTAATATCAATATCAATATAAAGCTGCGGGTATCTACCATTTTATCCAAAGCGAGAACGAACTTAAAGAGACATATATGAATAATCGCCAAATCAAGTATTTTTATTCATTCACCGTCCCAGGAAGCTATTTGACATACTCGATTACGAGTATAAAGAAGTTAATCATTTCTTGAAATCTATTGGAAAATGCCGTGCTAAAATCTATGAAAGCTTCCAAATTCCATGTGAGCAAAAAAGGATGTATCCTCAGTATTCAAGCGTATTCAGGATGAATGAATTTCGATTGCAAAGAAAATATCAGAGACCGTATACAAAATACTTGTAGGCCATGTCCGTATGTCGGTTCGTCTGAATACATGCATACTAATCCCTCAGGTTTTGGAATAAAAATCTGAGTAATGTGCTTGTATAAAAAAGACTTTTACTAAACAAGATATCTTCAAGAAATTGGCATGAATTATTGTCCAAAGTAATGGTGCAAAATCCGAAGAAATTGATCAGATCGAATCATTATAGCGTATAGCTGCCATGTAAACTGACCAATACAGGTTCATGGAAGGAATATTTTGTTTTTGTGAATGATATTATAGCTTCGATGTGACCAAAATTAATATTGTTGGCTAAGCATTTCATTTCACCTCATTTGAAGGTACAATGTTAGGTATGCAGGGACATACGGGTATTATAACCTCAGTTACCAATAGTAAGGAGGTATGAGACAATATTGTTTATATTCCCTACATCTATGCTTGAACAAGTTTATAGTTTGTTTGAGGTCTAAGTTTTAGTAATATATATCTAATAGAGTGCTCTATAAATTTTAATAAGACATCAAGTAGTGAATGAAGCTTTAAAAACGCTTTAAACTTTTTTCTATGAGAAATCCAACCCACTGACCTCAAGTTGGTACTCCCACAGTTAGATATTAAACGCTAATATTGTTTCTAAAAAATATTTACACAAAGTCATATAAACTTATATTGCCATTTCCAACAGAAGCTTCGGCTTTTTACGCCTGAAATTGACACATTTCACATGCACTTCCTGCCTATGCAGCAATTATTGTCACCAGGACAAGGTCACTAATAGTTCGTCGCAGCCCACTTGCTGGCTCGCCACTTCACCCCCGCATTCACCTATTCAAAATCAGTCATAAAACGTGGAAAATGAATATTTTCTTTTGATAAGCTTTCGTATTTTTCCACACTTTTTATTTGCAGCTACCTGCCAGCTCGGCGCCGAAGGCCAGCTAGCTTTCGTAGCAGCAACAATGTTTGTTTTGCAAACCCAGTGAACTTGTTACCGGATTTGTTCGTTTTCATAGTTGACATTGTCAAAATAAGATAATACATTCTTCAGCCTGGCAGCAGGTGTTGCTAAATGTCAGCCGAAATTGCAAAAAAGCGCGCACACACACACACATACACCCACACACAACAGCAACAATACACGAGTGTACATATGAGCGTATCAGAGCAGAAACAACAGAAACAAAGAGGGGAAAAAACGAGATATCACCACTACACTTACAAAGGCGACAGCGGCCGGGAGGGAGGTAACAAAAGGAGCAGCGAAAAAAATGGAAAAAGCGCATCAACTTGTGGAATAAGCGGCGGTAGAGGGTTATAAAAAGCGAAAGCAAGCAAAACTAAAAAAAAAATGTAGAAAGTGCGCAATGGAGTTGTCTCCAGCAGTGTAGTAATACATTTATTGCCCCAGAAATGTGAGCCCAGATTTGGTTTGTGCTAAAAGGTTTTTCGCTTTGTCTGAAAAGCGGGTGAATAAAATGGCAAACAAGAAGGGAAATTTTAAACTAACCAATTTTGATGGCAACCTGAAAAAGGGACACGAGGAAAAAAGCTCGCATTTTTTCATGCGCAGACACAACGGCATACAAATGTACATATGTATATGGATACACCGTTATAAATATGTATTTCTGAAATATTGGCTGGTGAGTTTGCATAAAAAGCGCATACACCAATAAACTTATACCGCTATTTGTATGCAAACAGTGTTTCTTTATTTGCCCCGCGCGCCGCTGATGCGTTGATATTCGCGCAGGGGGAATAAGTTTTCAACCGCAGGAAATAAAAACAACAAAATATTTAAGGTCTTAATTGGAGTGACAAAAAGGTTTTAAAATCATGATTTACGCACACACAGGCAAATATTTCTATGTATACATGTGTACATGAAGGCGCCCGCATGTGTGTCGCCGCTCATTCGATCCCCAAATATGCAAAGCTGTAAAAGCAATAAACAAGAAATAAAAATATAAACAAATTTAAACTTATTGCTAACGTTTATTGCTTGCAAAGGCATTGCGTAATAGCCGGGATTTGCATATAAAGAGGTGTATTTTATATTATTTCGCCTTTGTTTTGCCCAACTTCAAATTATTGTTGCCAGATTATTGGAAAATACACGCTACCGCCAATTTTTTGGCAATTCACGCTGGAAATTAGTTTATCCGAAGACTATGTGTGCAAAATATTTATATTTTTTATATTTTTTGGCAAAAAGCTTGTTTTAAATATTAATTGTATTTGACAAATAGCGGCAAATTGAAAAAAATAAATAAAAAACTTGCTGTGGACTGTTGAAGTGAGTTTTCGCTTACAGCTGTTCTAGTCTTAAAGTTTGCATATTTTTAGGCGCAAGCTTTTTCGTTCACCTACTTGTGTAGTTCTCAATTGGTTTATGGTTAAGCATGTTTTATATAAAAGCCACTTGTAATTTTGTTTTGTTTATCCATTCCCGTTAAGAACCTATCGGCAATTATGTTAAAAACAAGAAATGTGAAACCTGAGTTCAAATGAAGTTAAATCAAAAACTCTTTTCTTCGATATTTCAACATAATTTTGAGTGAAGTCAGGATGAGCTGCAAACTGTAAGAGTAAATACTGAAATGAATTTTATTACATCCAGAAAACTATATTCATATATTAAGTTTTCCTGAAGAAGTTTCAATAGGAAAAAGTTAGATGTTCAAATAAAGCAGTCATGATGAGTTGAGGCTTGTAGAGTTAAAAGCATATATATTTGACAAATGGATATCCATATGGTTCCACCACTCTTTAAGTCGTGTATGAAGATTATTTTTGATCACTGAAATACCTAAATACTAATAAATTTACTCCATTATTTATTTAAAATTTATAAATTAACATATTAACCTCTAACAAATGAGTTTCGCACTTCGCTTAACGTATGGTCAAAATAATTGGATAGTTCACGTCCAGTGGAGTGACGAATGTACACCAAGACCGTGGAGAGTCGATTCGAACGACTTGGCGCAATTTTCGTCGAGATCTTGAATTGAAAACGTGCAAAACACAGCTTTTGCAAGAACTGAAGTCGCTCGATCTTCCCAAACGTTATAGCTTCGTTCAATTGGCTCTTGAAATGATTTAAGAAGATCTGACGTTTTCGAGCCAAATTTTGTTTAGCGATGAGGCCCATTTCTAGCTCAATGTGTGTGTAAACAAGCAACATTGCCGCATTTGGGACGAAGAGATACCTGAGCAGATTGAAGAGCTGTCATTTCATCTAGAAAAAACAACGAGTTTCTATAGGTTATAGGACAATAGGATCATCGGTCCATATTTCTTCAAAAATGATGTTGGTGAGAACATAATCGTCAATGTCGACCTTATCACGCCTGATAACCGACTATTTGATGCCTGAAATCGAGACGCGTGATCTCGGCAACATTTGGTTTCAACAAGACGGTTCCACTTCCCACACATCGCATTAATCAATGAATTTATTGAGAGAACACTTTAGTTAGCAGATTATTTCACGTTTTTGGGCCGGTCGATTGGCAACGAAGATCGCATGATATCACACCGTTACCCTTTTTCCTGTAGTGATATGGAATGTCTAAGGTATATGCGGTCAATCCCGCTTCGATTCGCTTGGAGCAAATCATGATGCGTGTCATTCGCCAGTTACCAGTCGAAATGCTCGAACGAGTTATCGAAAATTCGTATCAACGGATAAACCATCTGAGTCGTAGCCACGACCAACATTTGGAAGAGATATTCTTCAAAAAGTATATACCAAAGAATGTTCTTCCGAATGAAAATAAACATTCCCTGATAAACCTCGAAATGGATCACTTCTTTACAGACATTAATTGCATAACAATTCACAATAATTAATAATCTATAGAAACGTAAAAGAAAATTTAAAAAATCTGCCATTAACGCGTCCTTGAACACACTCTTGATGGTGCTACATAGTCAACTTCATATTCAAAACCCCCCAATTTTTGGAAAATGCGTTTAAGAGGAACACGTAGTTTGACTTAATTTTTTTTTTTCTTTTACCATATTTCGATTGTGTCTACCTTTGAAAATATCATACTAAACTTAAAGAGAGCATTTCAGTTCTCAGTTACTGGCTTCTTTCTCAGTTACTGGCTTCCAATGTATTAGGTCAATCAAATTTAAGTTTGTCTATACATTTTTTTCTTCGAAACTGTATTTTTCGAATTTACTGCAGTGATAACTCTGAGACCAAGGATCCGATCCAATCATATCTTGACCAATCAGGCGAAAAACGACCAAAATTTCGTAAATTTTATATTTTTTTCTTTGAAGCGGGTTCGGGTCTTGATATCACCTATGTTCGATTAAAATTTTTTCAGAGTGTATTTCTGGTTATGTCTGCGATAGAAATATGCAAAAACCAAATATAAATTTTTTGGCGACCCTTAAGCAAGTTATAATGTATTCACGTGAAAAGTATTTAACATGACGCTTCATGGTTTGATAGTTGAATGTTAATGAAGTCAACGAAAATGAAAATATGCAATGGTAAATATGGCTAAACAAGTGATAGACCACTGAAAAACTATTTATAAATAATTATGTTCGCAGTCGAATAAAAAATGACAGTGACAACCAACTGTAATTGATGGCTTCATAACAAATGTCAATGCTTGTCGAAATCGCTTTAAAAAATGCGAAAATATACATAATGGAAACATGCCCATAAATCAATTACAAAATCGGACATTATACGCGCCATTGAGCAGCTCGAATTAATAACAAATTAGCAAGTTTACGATAGCATTTGAACAAGTGTATATATGTACTTATGTATACGGCTGGCAAGTATTGATAAATGAACAAAAACCGAAGCGAAGCCTATCAAAAACACCAGCGTCGCACTGGAACAGATCAGATAACCTTTCGTAGACAGATGAGCGATGAAAGCACGCTTGAGACGCGCTAACAACTAAATTGGACGGCCATCAGTCAGTCAGTCACACCAGCTGCTGATGCAAAGCCAAGCCAAAGCGGATAATTAGTAAGAAAAACAAACAAGCTGTGCTGATGATTCACGTGGTGAAAATTTTCGCAAAGAAATCATCGACCACTACTGATGGCTCTCTCTGGTAGAAGCTGCATAGCATACATATGTATGGTGTGTGTGGCTGTTGTCCGCACTATCATTCGCCAGCAGCGTGGAGCGACGACAAAAGCCAATGCAAACGAAAAACTCAATGGAATGATGACCATTAGTATGACTGGCCGCAGGCAAGCAAATGATTACAATGTCTGAAAGGCAATCAAGTATAATGATTCAGCAGACACACCAGCTCCATTGCACACGTACATACATATGTACGAGCATAAAGATAAAAGAAAAGGAAACCCAGCGAGTATTTTGTTTGTTGATGGGAGGGTTATGCAGCGCAGTGATTTTGGAATGGTGGGTAATTTTTGGAATGGAGTGGGGCAAAAATTTTAAAAAAAATTTTCAAGGGTTTAAAAACTTGAAGTCGGTAATGAGCATGAAGAAGTTTGCATGCGAATTAAGTAAGGTTTTTTCAAGCTTACCTTTTGTGCTTATCATCATTCTATAAACAAAACATTTGCGGACGAATTTTTATTAAATAAGAGACCCGAGTCAACAATTGCGGTTTGTTGGTCTTCGGTGGAGGCTCTTAAAACTATATATTCTACGATAAATCGTCCCTGTAAGGCGTTCTGAGTCTCAGAGTGGTATCCGCACTTTCACTGAAAAGCTAAGTAAACATGTTTGACCTTGAACTGTGAGAGACAGGAACTAATTACCAAATCCAAAATGGATTATTAGTAGAAGCATAATTTAGTGTTCTCAAAGCCATGCACTGCAAACTCAACTAACGAAACAACCGGTACATATTTTTTTTTGGATGAGAAGGAGGAGGAATAAAAAATCTTCCTTGTGGCTACTCAAAATTTAGCGAGTGGCGAATCGAACAAGCAACTGACGAATATGAATCAATTGGAGAAAGCATAAAAAGTGAGTAGAGGTTTCTTGAGGTATTTCTCCGCAACTTTTCAACACTTCTCCTTACAAATGAATGAAACGGAGACTAATCTAAAACTTTAACTGGGTAGTGTGCTTCATACACGTATCTTTATATAAAATTATCTATGTATTACTTATATACATAAATGACTGCAGAGATAATACTAGCCGTGTCATTGCAACAGGCGATTTCACGTACAAGCACAAATCAATTTCCTCACATTCTTTAAATGACATGCCACCCGAACACACACACACAACCAGACTGCGAGAGTACAAATGAACAGTGGCCATTTCAAGTGGTGGCCTTTTAGGCGATTACTCAATACTCGTTGAGTTGAGTTGAGTGGTCAGAATAACGGGGATTATTAGGCAGTTGAACGGCATTTCGGCATCGTGACGCGTGTGTAAATATTGATTGAACACAATTGGGGGTAAATCTGTGCAACAGCACACTAATTGTTAATTTCGGTCAGTCATGGCGCCTGTGGTGGGGGCTTGTGATGTCGGTGTTTTTGTTGGTGTTAATATCAGTGGCCTTCATTAGGATTTGTGCTTCACTACATACACAGCTAGTATCATTAGTATTTTCACACTCAGTTTCCGTTCTTTTCACAATTTTGCTACACGCTCCCTATTTATGTGTTTTGTACTCGTGCATGAGTGCGTTTACTTTACTGTTATTAGCTGGCGTGTTATTTAACCTATTATTTTTCTTCTTGTCTGCTGGTAATGTTGCTTTAATTGCGGTGCTGTTTGTGTGCGGTTACCAAAATTTCTTTAAAGATATGTATGTGTATACATGTGTAGTTATTGATTACATTATAATTACTTTTCGTTGTAATTTAATAACGCATTTTTATTGATAAAGTAATTGTTTCTGAAATTTCAATAATAATTATATACATGCATTACCCATGGGACAACTAATGGAGAGAGAAGTGCTTAACTGAAGTATTAATTTATTTTATGATAAAAGTCGGGAAATTATCAATTATATTTTTAATACAAATTGTTGAGAGGTGCCATTTTTTATCATTAATGATGCCAGAAAATGGCTAATATAAAGCCATTTATTTTTTTTTAATTGCTCTGCACATTGTAATAATGCGTTCATCTTTCATTTTTGATCCAATAAAATTTTAAAAAGGTGGCAACCGTCTGTATAAAATAATTTCAACTATAAACATTTTGAAGTTGACACACACACTTTTGAAATGCCATTATCCACTTAAGTTTATTAAACTAAAATTTTTGACAGGTGGCAACCCTACAAAAAATTAATTGTAAACTTTTTTAACCATCGAGAATCTGTGTTCTTTAAATATGCTTATCTTAACACTCAATTTATTTCATCAAAAATTTCTATCAGGTGGCAACACAGCTCAAAAACAACATTTTCTACTTTCTTAATTAAATTTTTGACAGGTATGTTTTCATCTGTAATGATTCCAACTGATGTCATACATTAAGCTTTTTAAAATTGAAATTCATATTGTAATAATGCACTCATCTTTAATTATTCAATAAAATTTCAAACGGGTGGTAATCTTCTACAAAAAAAAAAATTCAACTGGAAACAACTTTAAATTGACATACAAACTTCAACAATGCCATTATCCACTTAATTTTATTAAACTAAAAATTTTGACAGGTGGCAACCCTACAAAAATATCTATTGTAAACTTTTTTAATCTAGCGAGAAACTGTAGTATTTTCGAAACTCGTTTATATTATAATTTATCTTTTGTCATCAAAAATTTTATCAGGTGGCAACTCTGCTCAAAAACAATATTTTGTATTTTCTAAATAAAAATTGTTGACAGTTGGCACTTTTCAGTTTGCGTTCATCTCTAATCTTTTATTCAATAAAATTTCAAACAGTTGGCAACCCTCTATAAAAAATAATTTCGACTATAAACATCTTTAAGTTGACACACTGACTATAACAATGTCATCCTCTACATAATTTTATTGAACCAAAATTTTTAACAGGTGGCAATACTACAAAAAAATCCATTGTAAGCCCATTTTAAAACTAGCGAGAAACTGTCGTTTTTTTTAACTCGTTTATCTCATTATTGAATTTGTTTAATCAAAAATTTCCTTCAGGTGGCAACCCTGCTCAAAAACAATATTTTGTGAATTAAATTTTATCATATTTCTTGTCTTAATTTAACCTATAGGTGATTTAGGGTTGGACTTATTTGTTTATCTTATCAAATTAACAAAACTAAAATTTTTAACAGGTGGCAATACCTCAAAAACATTTCACTATACAACTTTTAAAATTTGATCAGCTTATTCATGTATTTTAGAAAGTCGTTTGTGTTAACAAATAATGTTTTTAATGAAAAAATGTTCACTTGGTGGCAACTCTGTTTAGAAAAAAAATTTCGACTTTGCATTTTATGACGCCTCTTTAGTGTGATACTTGCATTGCACAAATTTGTTTGTTTTTTGAAATTTACAGAACTGAAATTTGCTAACAGGTGGCAACATTCTCAAAAATATTTCTACCTTAAGCTTTTTTAAAAAGAACTCACCGAAACCCATACCGTAGTGTTGCCTATTTGATCACTTCTTTACTAACTGTATAGTTTTCAAGCAGACGGCAACTCTAAAACTTCTCTTTCAATCGATTCGGCCTTAGTTGTGATTACCTCTTTATACTCAGGTAATTAGCACACGATAGTTTTTAGCGAGGTTTCGCTTCAATTTAATTTCCCACCTTCGATAATTTCTCGATATACAACCATTGCATTCAATCCTTCAAACCCTTCAGGCGAAATATTACACCTATTATTGTCATCTTTCTTTTCTCCCTTTAATTTTCGTATATTCTGTGACAAATATTGATTAATTTCTGGCGTTCCTAACCTAAATTTACGCTATTTACCTTGAAGCAATACCTTAAACTGCAGCAGATAATGACGGCCAGCCACTCGGCAGAAGCAATCGCGTGCTCTCCATTTACTAATAATGCTATTTGTTAGGTACAACGGTAAATGTGTGTTGATTAATGTTGATAAATCGATTGTTTGCGTTCGCTTGACACTTATTCGTGTTGCACAAGTAAGTGCCACTCGAGGTGGCATCACGCTCATTCAAATCGTCAATTTTTTGCGTTCATCGAATAGGCAGCACCGAAGGGAGACTCGGAGTGAGCAAAAAAATTCAGCTCGTAAAAATGCAATGAAAATAGTTGAACGCTTATTTCTTGCATGTCAGATGTCAGCAGATGTGCTAATACTTCTACTTTATTTTATTTGCGGTTAAACACGCGCCATCATCGCTCGCCAACGCCCTTAGCACCCTTAGTGCTCCGCTCCACATCACAAACACACACTTATACTATATATAATATAACCGAAAGCGCCTTGCATTGACTGGTTCGGCAGGATAGCGCGGTGCGACGCTGCGCGACCGTTATTGTGGCACGCCAAATTGCTGTGGCACATTGAAAGGCGACAAAGAAGGAAAAGTTGACAAATGGCGGCAAAAAGAGAAAGTTTCACACGCCGCCACAGCCACTTAGCCGCTTAGCTGCACGAAAGCCCAACTTTTGGCTACTTGCCAGCAGCAGCTAGCAAAAACATCTAAAAAGCACAAAAACAAAAACAACAGCGATGTGGCAGAAAAAAGTTGGAGCCAGCAGCGCAGATGATGAAGACGGCAATGACTTTATCGACGGCGACAAAAAGTGGGTGCATTGAATGCGATTATAAAGAGCGTCTGCTGTGCACACAAATGCACTCACACACACACACATACATGCATGCTCACTTACATATTCAAAGCGGAATGGCAAAACGGCTGGCGGCTGGCGCTGTGTGCGCTGGCGCAGAAACCTTTCCACATAACTGATTGTGGCATTGATGAGTTATTCGTGTTACGTACAAGCACGGCGTCGAAGGGCACACGCCACTCCACCTCCTGGTGTCGTCGTCGAACGGTCTGCAGCCAATACATGCCCCTGCATATTAAAGCGATTGTGATTTCATGAATCTCTCGCTCGTTAGCGCGAAAATGCTTTCAAACCCAGATGAGATGAGACGGCTCTCTATGTGTATATATGTGTGTGTGTACGCCGATTGATGAGCGTGTATATGTACAAGTAGGTTACTGCATTTGCTACATAAGCTGGTTGGGTGTGTGTATGTGTGTGTGTGTGTGACATGAGCAATTTCGCTTGCAACAAGTTGTCGTGTGAAAGAAAACTCATTTTTCCACATCGTTGCCTATTTAGGTGCACACCACCGTCTGAAATCGACTGAAGTGTCGAGTGCTGAGTACTTCTCGATGACACTTTGCGTGACTGATGACGGAATAATTACGCAAATTAAGAAAAGTTGGCGCTCTTTAGAAATAAAATGTCTTCAGCCGTAGAAAAAAATAAGCAATTGGCTGCTTGAGTATGCATAGCTTTCTAGCTTGCAAGCATCCATGTACTTAGCACGTCATGGTGGAATTTTTTTTTATAGGTATTTTGAAAAGTTAGGAGTAATTTCTTGGATTAGGGGTAATGCGTGCATTACAAAGGGTTTTGCTGTCTTTATAGCTACTATGTAGAAAACCACAACGAGAACTTAGTTGCCCATCTAACTAAGTTAGGGCTGTGTTTTCAATGAAAGTTTAATTATATTGTATGAAAATGGTTACAAATTAACTATTCCAAATATATTGTTCATCGCTAGTCACAACTTTTTCCATCTGTTAATCTTGGGATGCTATCCAAGAATCAAGCCATTTTTCGATGTTAGTGTAACTGCTCTTGAGCCCAATCTTGTGCCATCCACTATCTGGGCTATACGGCGGGTGGGGTAGGACTTCCCATTTAGGCGTTTTCACTGATTTTAACAGGTTTGGTAACTTTAGGCCTATCGTTTTCGTGCCTACCCTGGAAATCATTAATAACCGAATAAGTTATTTCTGACCCATTTCCAGCACACATAGTCGCTTTGGAATGGCTTGGTCGGTGCTCCATCTTCCATCTTTCAAGCTAAGAAACCAAAAATACAATCAGAACCCAGCCGGTCACACAACCAAAAGTATATGACTTCTTCCCGTTTAAGTTTATCACGTCTTGGATACACTAAAATCGACCAAGGCTAACTGCTCGAGCCTTCTATTGACAAAAAGCGGGAATTTAGTTACTTATCTAAATATAATATGACGGCAATTAACTTTTATGGTAACCAATTTTTCGGAAGATAATTGTTCTAAAGGACTTATTAATTTGTTTATTTAATAAAATGAAGCTTTCATACGAAAAAGTTCTCCCACAGATGGTACTAAAGTTTAAGTATATCTCAGAACGATATATCTGATAAAATTCTACATGCATTTTAAAAAATTATCAAATGGTTTGAAACAACAACAAATAATATGAACTTCGGCTTCACCGAAACCATAACCCCTTTATATAAAGAAAGAATTTTGAAATTCCCAACTTTTTTAAAGCAAAAACAGGGAAACTTCCAATTTTATAGGGAATGTTTATTATCACTTGATAAAAGCTATGAAAAAAAGCTTTTGAAAAAAGTTCTTCTCTTTGGATCAGCTGTTACTTTTATAAAAAAGTTTTCCATAGAAGAACTTGATTTTAATCGGCCAGCTTGTATGACTACAACTATTATACTATCCTATAGTTGCCCGATATCGACGGTTTTGACATATTCAGCTAATAATATAGAAATAGATGTATATACACTAATATAGACATATGATTTTTCCTACGAAAAAGCTCTTCGATATATGTCGCTGAGATGAAACATATGCATAGATCTGCATCTTCGGGCTTGGCTAAGCCACGCTGATCATTGATATACTTTATAGGGCCTCCGACGTTTTCTGCTGAGTGTTACAAACTCTATATCAAACTTAACATACATACATTGTTTAGGGTGTGAAAACAGTAATTTCCCTACGACAAAGCTCTCCGATAGATGGCGCCGAAGTTGAAAACGAAATTTTAAATAGATAATTTAATGATATGAATAAATTGAACTGAAATATACATATCTATGTAGGTGAAAATATCCTGAGGTACTTAATTATCGAATGAAAAAATTAGTTTCGTAAAAGATCTGATCGGCATATTTAACGTTGTTGAATTAAAATGACAGCGAAATACCCTAGGCAATTGTTCTGCCATTGAAACCAGTAGTGTAATGAAGTAGAGTATGTAGACTAAACCCCTCGACGATGGTCAAAAGGTCATGTTCGTATGCTTGCAACTAAGAATGGGAGCGGATTTTTATGAAGCAGACTAAAGACTTTTTTAAGACCCAAAGCAAGTTAAATCATGTTTAACTCAGTCACAAAAAAGTTATTACAGTCTAATTGCCGAGGAGAAAATGTTCACCAATCTCTGTAATACAAAAATAAAAAGTAAACTTTTAGCTTCCAAAATTAGTATTAAATGCATAATTTTTGGTAAGAGCAGGGTAAGGCTAAATATTTACTCTGACCTTAAGCTCTTAAGCTTCGCAGCAAAATATTGATTTCATTCGCGTTATATGAAATTGATGGGTGTTACTCTAATGAAATGCCTCAAGGCGGCAGCTGTTCCTTCCTATACTTCCCACGAGAAGATTAAGTAATTCAAGACAATACTTCACTCTAAAAAAAAAAATTAAAATAATATAGGAAATATAAATGTCCCATAAAGTTTAGTATCCTGGTTGGATATCCTATTAATAATAGTTAAAGGTAATAATAGTAAATATCCTCTAGACTATTTTGCTCCTTACGGAGTCTACGCCTATTACACTTATAATGACATAAATAAATAGAGAATATGCTACAATGGCTCTTTAGGGCTAATGCCTGCCGCAACCAGACAAAAGTAATAAATACAACGTTAGTTGAGCACGAACTTCATTTTTCGGTAAAGTTTGCTGGCACTTCAACTCACATAGGTAAAAAAAAAACACCACCTTCAGTAAGACTTGCGTGTTTATTGAGTGACATACATATGTATTTTCAGATATATATAGACTTGCATACATAATTATTTTCTAATGCTAAGCATGCATGAGATACAAAAATCAATAAAATATATATTGAAATACATTCAAATATGTGTAAGGAAAGATTTAAGACACTTTGGGCATATGAGTGCTTACCAAGTCTTGCCAGGCGTCAGTTACTTACTTCACTTTCGACATATGACAAAGCGATTAACAGAAGAAAAATCAAAAAGCACTCAAGAAATTAAGCATTTTACGTGCTTTCTTACTCTCATGCATTTATCTCACAGCAGAGCGCTAACTCACTGTACTCACTCATGGCAATTACCGCACATATTGTATATATGTAGATTATCTTCACTGACAAATGCCACATTACGGATGGAAAGTCTAAAAAACGGACATTTAATGCACGATTGTGTCTAAAAGCCATTTTATTTATAAAACAGCACTTTGATGGTGATTGAAAAATAATTGGCCGCATGTCAAGCAACAATATTTTCACAACGCAATTGAGGTGAAAAAGAAAACTTACACACCACCGCTCAACATGGCGTATGAGTAACATTTATTATTAAAGTACATGTGAAGTAAACATTTATGCATACGCATGGCGTGTATATATGTGTGTGTGCGCGTGTGCGTGCATAAGTGTAAGATACATGTTTTGACACTGACGTTAATTTGCGCTAATGCCGAAATAATCGACGCCTCTCTGCATGTGGCAGCGCGTTAAAAAGCACAAAAACTTTTTCTTTATCATTTGTGAAATTTACCACTCACCTGCCACATGCGCTCGGTCGTACCTTTGTTGCAGCGATATTTTATCATTACACAATTCGACAGCTGTTGCCAATCACAATTACGAGGCGCACATAATTTCCAATAATCATTTTAGTGCAATTAACCTAATTTCTGCGGCTGCCACAGGTGATGAAGTAGCAGAAGAAGAAGAAACCGCAAACGCCGACAACAATCCGCAGGAAATAATTCTCAGGGTGTTGCTGCGCTAACAGGTCCCGCAGGTGATTTCAAAAATCTGGTATTGCTCTAATAGTTTCGCTTGGTTGAAATATGGTTTCCTCTAACTGTCACATCTAAAAGTTAATATGTGTGTATGTATGGGTGTGAGCTCGCATGTTTCAGTACTTTTATTAATACAAATGTCCAGCCACATTTAGCAGACATTTTTTATCTGTAGCACTATTATTAGTTTACTCAAGTAGCTAGATGTAAGATTAAAATGCACTGCATATGTGTGTGTGTGAATGTAGAGCTGGCTACATGAAACATACGAGTACAACAAGAATAACAGCTCTTACAGTGGATAAGACCTTTTTCTTACTATAATTTATGGTTCTATCACAATGCTTTGTTCATGAAAGACTTATGAAACAATTTCCCGAAATTTCATAATCCAACTCTAAGCTAAAAATAAAAGTGTCGAATAAATAATAATTTCTCCAAACATAAAATTGTTTTGACAGAAAAAATATTTACGAAGTGAACGCGGCAAAAATGCAAGATCTTTAGCATCAAGAGTGCATAGCGGATATTGCCTTACAAATAATAAAAATAATTTTCGAAAGAAATCGAGTTATTACAATATGGATATGAGACTTTTGATAAAATATTTAGCTGAAAATATTTTTTTAACAGGGTTGCCACGTATTCATACCTATACTATAATCAGGATAAATTAAATTTGCAAAGAAGTTTCTAACATCCTGAAAGGAACTCGGAGATATACTATATATATATGTATATACGCAAACTGGTTCCTCAGTTTGTGAGAGATACTAATCTAAAATTTTGCACACGTTCTTTTTCCGCAAAAGAAACTGCTTATTTGTCGGAAACGCGATATCGGACCACTATACCATACAGGGTTTGTCCGGAAATTAATAAGACTGATTGTCTTCAGCCGCGGCTGTACTTCGGATTGTGTGACTGGATTCGGTAGAGGGCCTTGCTAGCTAACAAACGAGCGGCTGAACAGTTGTCTCCGAGCACCTGGAGAGTGGTACCCGATTAAATTTTGTGTGAAACTCGGTAAATATGCTTTTTTGGCATCGTGCACAATGAATTTGTTCCTCCTCGACGAACCGTAAACACCAAGTTTTACGTGGAAGTCCTCCCGACGAGACTGAAACGAAGGGTCCATCGGGTCCGACAAAACATTGCAGCCGATTGGAAGTTGCACCACGACAACGCCCCAGCTCACACCGTCTTTCTTGTGAACAGCTACCTAGGCCGGCAGATGTGGTCCCCGAAATTTTTTTTTGTTTTCTTACCTGAAAAGGCCTATAAAAAGCAAGAAAGAGACGATAAAAAATTTCCAAACATGCCTCGGCTCTCAAGGCTATTCCGGAGAATGCTTTCCGTGACGCCTTCAATGCTTGGAAATCGCATCGACACAGAAGGAGCCTATTTCGAAAGTTTTTTAAATAATTGTAACGATTGGTTCAATAATTCTTTTTTAAATCAACTCAGTCTTATAACTGTCGGCACAAACCTCTTTATTATTAATACGAGCAATTGTTTACGTCGTGTAGGACATCAACGCTTCTTGCGAAGTTTAATAATGATTTAATATCTGGTTTTTATACTTTATCCTTTCTTGTACTGTGAAGCTCCTACATATCTAAGTCTTCTTCTAGATAACTCCGGACAAAATCTGATGAGGTGTTCCAGCGTCTATCTTATGCCGACTACTATGCACTTTCACTTCTGGGCCAGTAAGTTTTGACCTGTGATTATGCCAACAACCGTCCTATAGTCTTTATGAGACCGTGTGAGTGGAAAGTTTGCTAGTTTTCATTCCACCGCCTTGTACATACTCTTGGCGATTCTGCTTGCCCTAAAACATTTAATCTCATCTTGGTCCGCTTGTCAGCTTTTTCGAAAATTTCGTTGTGTATCGTTTTTAATGTTTTGCGTAGCTCCTGAACTGGTCCAGTAGTCAAGCAGATGGCACTTTTAGCAAGCTCGTCAGCTATTTCGTTTCACGGAACGAGTTTATGGCTTGAAACCCAATATAGAAGTACGGAACCGATTTCCAACAGCCAACTACATCATATAGCTGCCGTACAAACTGATCGCTCAAAATCAAGATATTTTTTTTTTAATCTTTTTTGTTATAAAAATACACTTGTATATTAAAGTGGCGCTAAAAACGAAAAGAAAGCCCTTTCTTGTTTTTTAATTGAAATAAGTTGTTAAAATAAATCAATAAATAATTTTATGAGCTTCAAACTTAATACATAGTTTAAGTCTTCGGTATGAGGTGTTTTTGAAAGGGTTACCAACACATACTCATCAAATAAAGTAACATACAATACTGAAATCAAATGAAAGATATTTGCGTGTAGAAATAATTTCAGCAGAATTCTTCCTTACTTTCCAATTCACATCGTTTACCAACAAAAATAAAAAAATTATTTCCTCTTTTCTGCAGAAATCCACATTTTCAGTTCATTTAACCAAAGTTTCAAGCTCATAATTTCCTATAATTGCACGTCGCAGTAAAGCGATAAACTCTTTATGTTCAAGCTTAAAAAATTATTAAAATTTTGTTGACAACGAAAGCAATTTCCTTTGCACAATTCCAAAGCAACACATAAATCATATTAAATGAAAGGTACTTCCTGCACATCACGACAATGACAACCCAATTTCACATGTACCTCTGGCGCTCACCTATATATATCTGCATATGTGTGCGTGTGCGCGTGCCAGCCATAAATGTGACTCACTCAAATTTAATTGAAAGCATTTGGCCGCACATTTATGGTAGCATTTAAACCGAAAAACAACTTTTATGCGCCCCTTGCCCCGCTGCGGCATTCACAAGCTGCTTCAACAAATATGAAAGCGTATCTTCAGCTGCAGCCACTGCGGGCCAAACAATTTCTCAACCAGCCAACAAGTTTGCAGTTGCCACACAATGCCACATGCAATGTGCTGGTGTATGTGTGTGTGTGGCATGTGAAAGGCATGCCAGCCTACCTGGGAAATCTCACAAATGTGGCGCGGCACACACCGGAATTGGCATTTCAATTTTTGAAAAGTTCAAATCGAGCAGTCGAAAGCTTAAAACTTTCGCTCTGCCACATTCCGTGTGACCTTACGGAACCAGTTGCATGCCACAGCTTTAAACTCAACCAATGCAAGGGTGTATGTATGTGAGTGCCTACAGGCTTTGTAACTGTATTTAGTAGTACAGCAATTGGCTGCTATTTTGGCTCTGACCGCTTTTTTGCGCCCTTCTGCTTAGCTGCTATGCTTCTTTTGTGCTGTAACGGTTTTCGTGGCCGAAAAAACATTCGCGTGCACTTTGCAAACAAATTAAGATTTATAGCCAAGAATGTGGCCAGCAACACAGGCAATGCCACCAGCAGGCATACTTCGGCTTCGCATGCGGTGGAATTTATAACCGCTGTTTATGTGTGTGTGTGTGTTTGTTTTCGTCTGCTTGTATGCGTGCGGATATTGCTTACACGAGAGTGATGGCTACTGTTGCACACAAAATATGTAAGTGCCTTTGTTGTTTTTTTTTTTTTGTTTTTGGTATGTTTCTCCATTTTGTTCTGCTCGACATGAAAATCGATCATTCTTAAGGTTGCATGCGGTGACAGACCCACAATCTCAACTCTTCTTTCAGCTTTTCGTTTTTGGTATGTAAATTTTGAATATTTGTTGTTGTTTCACTTGTTTGCCTTTGTCGTGTGCAAGCAAAATGAATGGAATTTTCAAGCGAATGCACAATTTACTCCACTCAATTTAAATTCGGCAACTATTTTCACACAAAATTTGTTATTGTAATTAGGCCACTCTATACTTAACTTTGCCTTTTTCGGAAACGCCACTTGCATGTGAATGAACATATGTCAGTATTTGCTTTAAATAATTACTCTAAGTTAATGATTTAATTAAGTAGTGAATTATTTGCCATACGCTGCCGTTATAATGCCTGAGCAACAATAACCCATTTTGTGGTTAAAACGGAATTCTATAAATTTTGATTGAAAGCAAGCTCTTGAGAACTTACTAATTATAAATATATTATTGGAAAACTAGTAGCAAGAGAATACTTAAGGAAGTGTTCTAGTCTAGGGGATTGAATTTCGAGCGTTTCTCAACAATTGATAAAAAAATGTTATCATTTCTTTATTAAATTTGAGTAAAATACACAAAATTAATTTTAAAAATATATGTATTGACCTATGCGTCCTATAGGTAGAGGGGAATAAAAGCCATTTCCTCGTCGTCATGATTTATACTCTTGTGGTCATTTGAAAAAATAAAGCAATGATTCTTGATTGATACGAATATCGCTATCTCGAGAACCTGCCAAACTATTTTTTACTCAAAATGGAGGCTACTCAAAAATAAATGTCGTTTTGAAGAATATTACAAATTTATTTTAAGAATATTCGTGCCACTTTTCAAGTGCCAACTGCAACACTTGTAACGAGATAAACACGTTTAAAGTTTACGTTAACTCTCAGACAGCGTAACTGATCAACTACGACGGTTCCTGCTGCTACGACACTACACTGGCTATAACTTCGGAAATTAAATTTTAAAAAATTCTGTTCTGTTCAGTTTTTTTTTATATCTAATTATGAAAAAATTTCAATCGTTACAAATTTGTAGAGTAAAATACCACCTTAAAAATGTATACTTTCATAATAATGTCCCCAATAAGGGAAAACGGACTTAACCATTAAGTTTCACTAACATTATGTACCAACAATCCAATCGCATAATTATGGCATATCGGAAAGTATTTAAAAGTCTGATTAATAATATAAAACTACAGGAGACCGTTGGTTCAATAATAGAGAAAGAAGACGATGATTCTTGATGTGATATAGTTGTCAGCCCTTCTGACTCAGCCCTTGTCAGTGATTAAGATTAAATGATTAGTATAATCTCCAATGGAACTGATGTGACTGCAAGATTTGAGATAGTTCCACGTCGTCAAAACGATTTCAATTGGAATGACAATGATCAAGTGGCCTTGCAAGTTTTGCTAAATCGTAAAAGAGATGATCAAGGTAACTTTGGCGAACTAGTGTGGCGACAGTTTCACTTAATTATAATAATAATAATAATAATAAGCATGGCATAAGCATCCATTGATTTGGTTCAAAAATGAGTAGGTAGATTTGTTAATATAATGAATGATCGGGACCCAGCGAATTTGTTGGAGAAAATTATTGACACCGATGTTTTTAGTTGTGCATGCTGAAAATACTGTTATGTATGCCAGCCAACGGAACAAAGGTAAAGAAGTGAAACGATTTTAGGGAGTCTTGATTTTTAGTGTTTCTCACCAACCCTCCAAGATCGGGGTTATTGAAGCATAGATGACGATATTTATGTTCCAATACATGTAAATGCAATGAGGCGAAATTGGTTCTTAGAAATCAAAGGAAACCTGCATTTTATTGATAACAGCTTAGCCACTTGTTCAACTGTCGAAATGTTTAAGGCTTAAGGCTGTATTATATGAAAGCTCATTGAGAAAAATTCTACTTTCAGTGGATAAACCCATGATTAAATACTTTCTCCGATTGCCAGAGAAACAGTTTATAATGGGAAAACCAGTTAGATATAGATATCAGAATAGGGCAATAATAAGTACAGATGGATATTTCTATTGCTTTGACATGTAATGTGATGATAGATGGTAGATATGACTAAAGATATGAACAAGTAGTCAAGTTCTTACTAGCAAAATTACTTACAGTGCCATAGAAACTTATCATACATTTTAATTATTTTTTACCAACTAAGGGTTATAGAGCTACCTCTAGAAAAACAATAACAAAATTTGTATATTTAAATTCTTAAAATTTTTCGAATAAAATTAAAATTTCTCTCACTTTATAACATTTAAAGGGCAGACTTGTTGTGGTTAACCTGAAAAAGACAATTTTTAGGAATTAAAAAATACAGTAACGATTGTTTTGCTATTTTCAGGTTATATATTTCAAGAATACACAGTGAAATTAAAAAAAAAAAAACTTTAATACTTAACAAGTCATGAGCCATCTCCAAGAACGCTACTAACAAGCTCTAAAAAATTCTCTACTAGAAGATAATATTGGTATAAATGCCTGCCGTCCAAAAATAATCAAAACTTCACAAAATGGCGGTATTTAAAAAAAAGTTGAATCTTCATTTATAGTCTGCCAAATTCGATTTTTGTTTAGATCAAACAAATGTTTATGAAAAACTATATAAAGTACATTCAGGCGTAGTGATAGTGATCAGAACATTTGTCTCCCAGCAAACACTGCAGCAATTTCGCAAAATGCTGTTTCAAGAAAAACGTGTTTAAGGATAGCTTAGATTAGGTTAGATTAATCTGGTAAGCCAATAAACCACGCATAGACCAGTTTGGTCCTTTGCGATACCAGATGGAATTCACTTGCTGGGATCAATAGGAGTAGCCATCACCTCCTCCGGTGTATTGTACTGTGGGGACCACAGATGCTTACAGCGAGGTATTGCCAATGCGGGACAAGTGCACAAGAGATGCTGCATTGTTTCCCTGGTCCCCTACTTTAGGCATTTCCTGAAGTCTTCTCGATCTGTCAGCCCAGAACTGCAACTCATACAACATTTGAAATATTTTCTCAAAATTTTAGAAAATCATTTTTGCAAGTATGGACTATAGATGTATGTAAAATTAGAAAATTTTACTTAAGCGAAGTTTCATACTGCTACCTACTACGTAGATGTGTATCTAAAATTGTTTTTTCCATTACATAAATTCGATAAATTTCCCTCATAACTGCATAAACATCACCTAATCTTAGCTTAAGTTCGATTCACAAAAAAAGATTTATTGTTATCAAATTTGATTGCATTTTTTCCAAATCGAAATTCATTATAGCGAAAGTTAAAAGTTTTGCAATGATCTTTGAACGTGTCTCGGCCACTAAAGCTGTTTGGACTTATGACCGATTAATAGAGAAAACTTTGACTATTCACCAAATTTTCAATTCATTCCTCTGGGCATCGACGAAAATGCTATTTAATTCCACATTGCTCATAATCGGCACGAAATTTCGCACATTCCTTACACACACACACCGACAGACACCTACACAGGCGAAGGTATGATTTTGGCAAAAGTTTATCAGCTCATAACAGTTACAGCGGCATTCAAGTTCGACGCAAAACTTTATAAATTAATAACAAAATCTATTTGTAATCAAGCAAAGAAAAACAACGTTTTGTGTACCTTTGCTGGGCGCATTCTTATCGAAAATGCGCCCGGCACCGGTGTAAATCGCTAAGCCGACACGCAGGTGAGCGGCCAAGCGTTTATGAGTTGAGAAAGAGTGGAAAATTGCTAGCAGCCAGCAATCAGATTGAAAGTATTTCACGTGCAACAAATAATGCCAGATGCGACCGATGGTGAACGCAAATTTACGCTTCATCAATCCACTTTGCCTGGCACTTGGCACACCCGAAAGCAATACAAAATGGCGCAGCCTATATGCAGCACAGCCACACCTCAGCCACAAATAGACAGGGACGGCGCGTTAGGAGGAGGAAACTCTGTTTTTTGATACCTCCAGTAAGGAAATTTTCTTCTTTATTGGCGTAGACACCCTTTACGCGGTTATAGCAGAGTTTACAACAGCCAAGGCTGTTTTCTTCTTTTCATTTGTAGTGTTTTTTACGTGGCGGGTCCCAAACCCGGCGCACAACCCTGGAGAAGGAGAAAGGAAATACTTCAGTTAAAAAGTTAACAGAACTAAGATTATTTTGAAGCTCTGTTAGGAACTCAAGCTAGGTTATGCATGCCCGCGATCATCTATATGTCAAGCTCCAGTATTTGAACGTCTTGTTGAATTTGATTATGTTAAAGGGCTGACCCCTGCAGCAATGGATTTCAGAGGTAATCCACCTTGGAGAGCCACAACGTAGGTTCTTTTTTGCCTTTAACTTGTTTGTATGGAACATGGAGATGCTCAAATGCGGAAAAAACCTTTTCGCCTTGTTTCAAGCTTCTTCAGATGGCTTATATCAAGCCCCTGGTACTTGAATCACCTGTGTACCTGGTGAAATCTTGCAAAAGCTAGACTATACGAGACGTATAGACTTTTTCCACCTCATCTTGCTCCATAAACTTCGACAATTTGGCCATTTTTGACCACAGCAGTCCAAAAAAAACTTAACCCTCCAACAAATCAATCCAGTTACGCCACTGCACTCCCATGTAATATTTGAGGTTCTAGGCTGCCGAAAGTATGCGCTGTTGAAAATTTTGCACCAAAATTTCCACAAAGACAATCAAAAAGTTATAAAACATACTCAGCAAACAAATGCTTCAGCGCTCAAAATTTAATGCCGTGACGGCGCGATACAATGCCGTAGGGGTGAGAAGGGTCACTAGTGGAATTAGTGGCAAAACGGGAGGTGGGAAGAATGCGAGCGCAGCTGCAAAACAATAGAAATAAACTTTGATATACTTAGACTTGGAGGCAAATACCTGAAAATATTATCTAGCCCATGTGGCAGCTAAGTTTGCACAAAATTCTACGCACACACGCATTGTGGGCGGTGAGTCGGTGTGTGCGTCGGGTAGTGTGAAACCGTGTACCTTCATTCACACCAACTAAACACACTTTGCCCTCATTGCCAAGCAAGCGTGCGAGAGAGTCTATAAATGAGCGTCAAAACTTTGTTAAAGTCCCAAGGCAGTTTGTTTTGTCGGTCGTTTACTTGTTTCCTCGCTTATATGAATCTTAAGGTTGCGATTTCTTCACTGTTTTTGTTTTCTTTGTCACCGCACACCAGCTCAGCGCAGCGCGCAGTGGCGCAGAGAGGAGCTTAAGCGGCGGAACCATGTGAGTTTTGCTTATCAGCAATCCTCGTGCCGATGGTGACAATGATGTTGTCGATTGCGGTGGCAGCAACTGTTGGCTAAATTGGTGATAGAAAGTTGCTTATGCGACAAGTTGTCACAGTGGGTATGTGAGAACCGCAAACTTTATGCGCATGTAAATCTAAGTAGTGTGTGTTTGTGTGCATTCTAGGAATGTGCTACTTCTACAAGTGCGCACTAAGGAAAATGTTGTGGAATGTTAGTTGTACAATGAAGGTTAGAGTAATGGAGAGTGTTTTAAATATTTATGAAAATTTAAGTTTAATTTGGTTTTCGTCATAATGATGCATTAGTTTTAAGAATAGGCTTCTAGTTTTTATTCACTTCCGAAAAATTCGATCTTTCTAAACATAAAAGAATAACGAAAAGCCAATATCTTACAAAAACCTATCTTATGTTCTTAAAATAAGCCTATCTTCAAAATAAATAAACTGAGTGCCAAGATCTTGGAATGTTTGGTTAAGTGAATTTTTTTACTGCGAAGTTCCTCTGAGATCAATCGGTTTTAACATAAATTCAGGGCATAGATACAGAGGTATAGTAACTATTTTTTTCAAATAGCAAAGTACAAAAGATCTTTTTAGCTATCTCAGAAGCAATCTTCATTATTATGGTGTATGGTATTATGGTTCCCTGTTATCAGCTAACCAACTCGGAACTAACTCATTTTACCCTGGCTAAAATGCCATCGAATTCAGTTAATTTACCCAACACTCCAGGCCCATTCGTAATAGACATTACCCTATATTTTTATATAACTGGTGATCTGCATAGAGGTACTTTCTTCAATAGCCTTTTTCGACAGATCCCTCGTCAGTCGTGTCAAGCTATATTTTTATTTTTGTTCAGTATTGTTTGGCATTTTGTCATGGAAAGACTAACGCCTGAACAACGTTTACAAATCACTCAACCTTATTACGAAAATTCACGTTCGGTAAAGAACAACGTCAAGCAAGCAGTGAAGAAAATATAGCTGCCATAGCTGAGAGTGCACACGAAGATCTAGGGGAGTCGAATCAGCGCCGTTCGCAGCAATTCGGACTGACGTATGGAACGACGCTTGTGAAAGAACTGTAGCCGCTTGACCTTCCAAAGGGATATCGCTTAATCTATGAATTCCAGGAAGATCCAAAGTTTTTGAGCTGGATTTTGTTCAGTGATGACGCCCATTTCTGGCTCAATGGGTATGTAAACACGCAAGATTGCCGCATTTGGGACGAAGAGTAACCTGAAGAGATTAAAAAGCTGTCATTTTATCTGGAAAAAACAAGGGTTTGGTATTACTTGTTTGCCGTTGGAATCATCGGTCCACATTTTTTCAAACCCGACTATTTAATATCTGTAGGACTTTTTCCTGTGAGGATATGTAAAGTCTAAAGTCTACGCGGACAAACACGCTCCGGTTCAGACCTTGAAGCAAATCACCAAGTTACCAGTCAAAATGATCGAAAGACTCTTCGAAAATTGGACTCAACGGCTGAATGATCTGAGATGTAATCGCGGCTAACATTTGAAAGAAATAATCTTCCAAAATAAGTATCAAAGAATGTTCTTTCCAACGATAATTAACATTTCCCACTAAATTTGAAGTCCGTGGGCTTTTTTTTTAAGTAGGGAACCTCGAAATGGATCACCCTTAATTTTTAAATAGTACGCACAAGCTTGGCTTATTGTCCGAGTAAATAAAACACCGAAACAAAAAGTAACATTACATAACGCAACATAAACAAAATTTGCAGCAATTGTTTCCGTTCTTTGCTAGAAAGTTTTGCTTCCTCAGCTTCGTTCTGTTGACAATTTTCACTATTGACATTGTGTTGTACATAAATATTGTTCCTAGTGGCTCTTCGTTTTATTTATTAGACTTAACGCAAATGCGATTGCCTTAAATACGAAATGATGGCGCTAAATTTCTTGACGTAGAATGGCTTTTACTCTAAATCATGGGGGAGACGGTCAAGTTTTGAAGTTCTAATTATGTATATAAAATACTTTTTTGAGATATTTTTTTGGAAAAAGAAGTAATTTACTTTCATTGGCGGAACTAACAAATTGTGGGTATATTTATCATATAAAATTAGGAAATAATTCAGTTTAATAAAATATTTTATTTTAATGTTTAATTTTTATATTTTTTTTTCATATTTTATAGTATACCCTACGAATCGCTTTTTAATATTTGTCGCATGTTCTGCACCTTTTCAAATATGTATCATGTCCTTAAGTTGGTAAATTGTTGTTTTCAGACCCCCGAAATTTTGCGGAGTCAATATTTTGTCAACCTTGATTAGGCCAAGTGATTTCCTATATTATTTTTATCATGTACTGAACGACATTTCAGTCATCACGATATCTATAGAGAATTTTTAAGTGACATCATAAACTAATTAGAATTTAGTTATACAATTTTTTTAATCGCATATCGCATAAGCCTACCAACCATATAACGCTCTTATCAATACTTTCGGGGTGTGAAAGCATCGGATAGACAATCGAATCCTCGATTAACAACCTTACTCACCTCCATTAATTATAAGATGTGTCCGATTGTTTCTCCAAGAATATGTGGTGTAGAGTGAAAATTAAATAATCGGTAGTCATTATTACTGAAACATTGAGGGAGTTAAACCCGCTCCAACCCGCTGCCGCTTAAGTTGTCACAATTTTCTCAAATATGTACATATATCGTTGAAATAATAGCAAGTCGTCAAATAAATATGTTTTAAGAATGCCTTAAAAAATTTTTTAAGAGAACCGCGAAACGTTGCCTATTGCTCTGACGAATGAACCAGAATCCTAAAAATTTAATTTTGAATTGGTCAAAAATTTACCAAATAATTCTGTTGTGGACATTTGATATTAGAAAACTGTGCACGTGAAAGATATAATAAATGACAAACTTAAAAGTCGAACTTTGATAAAAAGGTAATCCACCAAACTTATACTTTTCAAGCAATCGAAAAATTTGAAGACTAATCTATAGAAAAACATATATTAAGAAGAAAAGAAAAGTCTGGGAACTGTATACCTATAAATATAGTACGTAAATCTTTATAGTTATATGGGATCTAGGGTGAGTTTTTATCCGATTTTATTTATTCTAGCAAAAATCTGCACCGTTATAAGAAAAACACACCCTTTTAATATTCATAAAATAATTCACTTGACAATCTTTATATTAGGTATACGGGAGCTCAGGGAAGTATTGACTTTATTCTATCCATTTTTCATTTACTATGGTAAGGAAAGGATTCTCTCTGAATTTCAATTGTTAATCCCATACATTGGCCGATATTTTCAGTCAAGGGTCAACTATAAATACTGAGGTCCACATATTCGGTACCTAGAGGATTTAACATTTTTAACTCTACAATTTCTGGCCATAATGTGGCATCCTTTATTATTATTAGCGCAAAACTTTATCCCGTTATATTAATTACTTTTTGATTTGTTCACTGAGAAGTGAAAGAACCAAATGGAATTTAAAATTGTGTGATATGAGAAGTAGGCGTTTATAGAGACCGATTTCACCTATTTTCGCGCTGTGACATAGGGATGTTAGAAGAAAGTCACGGACCAAATTCAGTCATCGATAGGTGTCACGTCCATCGCCCACTTTCATACTGACACCCATGCAGCCCTCTCATACCATCTAGGAGGTAAATTTCTAGCAACACGTTCCAAGAGTATAAAAATATTTGACTTGACACCCATAAACACAATCCCTATTTATTTCTTCCCGCATCCTCTAATTGTGCGTAATAGGTGCTTAAAAACTTTTTAAGCGTTGTGAAAATATATGAAGATAAAGACATACTTGCATAACATATAAAAAGGAAAAACATAAATTGCAGAGCTCTTAAATATGCAAGCTATAAAACATGAGTGGAAGTAGATAATGCCGGCAAGCAAATCACTTTGAAGTCATTACGAATTCTTAAAGCGCAGCTGGGTCTAAGGCAACAAAATGGAGCACCTATCATAAATTATAAAGGAGCAAATCTTCCAGCTGAATTTCTATATATTTTTTTGTTTCTTAACAAAACTATTCGTTACTTTAGCAGCACATATTTCAAGTGATCAGAACCCGATGAGAAGCTTGTATCTGGAGAATAACATTTCAATAAATTTAATATGCCATTTAGCCACTTTCAACACACACACATACACGCACCCATGCATGTACAATATATATTTGTTTAAGTGGATTCTCTTTTGCGCGCTACACTCGAGGCACTGCTAAACATCGCCGCCGAGCATGTATCATTAGCTTTCAAAAGAAGCATAAAAGGAAGAGCGACTGATAGCGCAAAGAAGTGAAATTTCTGCTACTACGAGCCAAAGAAAAGTCACTCATACGCCCCGAGGGGTTGTGGCAACACACGCTTTTAGCAGCTGCACAGCACAGTAGACAAGGTAACAAAAACAAGAAAAACACGAGCAAAAAAAAAGAATATGTTGCTCATGTGTGGCAGACACGCTATTTTACTTTCAATTTCAAATGTGAAAAGTTATGAACTCGACATTAACATACGCTCACATGCACAGGCATACATATATGAGTAGGTGTATAAACATTTATAACATATATATGTGTGTGCCTTTGTGTGTAGCGAGTTCCTAGATAAGTGTGAAACGGATGAAATGTGAAGAGCTTCAAGAGCAGAGTGCCAACGAACCAACAAGCCAATGAGCGTTTGCCATAAAAGCTGTTTTCTTTCAGTATATTCACACATCTACATGTGTGCATGTATGCGCGAGTGTGTGTGCGTGCAGACAAAAGTAGCATATAAATAGCAGCACGACAGCCAGTCTAATGTGTGCACAGTATAGAAGAATGGAAAATATTTAGACAATCATTACGATTATGAGCGAGAGATATGCACGCAAGCTGAACTCATGGCAGGATGCACACACACACAAACACACAACCACACATACATGCATACTTGTACATATTTAAGCACATAAGTGGCTCGAAAGAAAGCTGGTGCATCCGCTTAGGCGCCCTTTCAGCTGCTTATGCATATACATCTATACAAATACAGTTATGTATATGTATATATATGTAGATAGTGTATGATACTGACAACTAGCGAAGCGCAGCAAGCATTACACGCTGCTGCATGCTGAGCTCTAGTGAATGCCTCGCTTTTGTTCGCCAGTGGCCATGAGTCGCATCAGCTGGTTGGCCGAGCAGGCGGCGTACGTAACGGAATGGCGCCCGGTGACGCTGCTGAAGGACACTTCACTTTCATTCAGTGTATTATGTACATTGCCTGCAACTGTAAGCACACCAAAGTATAATACATATGGTAATGTGATTTGACATATATATTAATGTATATACATATATACAGGCACACAGGCTGACGTAGAATAGTAGTAGGCCGCTTTCAGTGTGGAGTGAGATTGACACAAAATAACAGTCAGTCTGACTTTAATATTCACAAGCGTGTACGTGTATGTAGAGCTTTTGCGTGTATAATGAGCGAATGAAAACCTACAATTTGACTTTGACTCGATACAGACACACTTTGCCATTTATTTATATATGGCACAGCGATACCCAGTGAACTAAATATAATGTTTTGAAATTTAGCTCTTTATTATTACAATATTAAATAAAACGAGTATTAAAGCTCAGCATTTTGAAAAGTAAATATTATGTTAACATTTTACACAAAAATTAATTACAATTATTATTTTTTATTTTAATTTCATTTTAATTATATATATATTTAAATCTGTAGGTGTTTTGCAGAAAAAAAACTTTCTAAGAATTCAAAAATCATCAAACACAGTTAAGATACAATAAAGTTACGTATACGCACCGTCGAACAATAAATACTCAGAATTACAAAATATTCTTTATTGTAGATACAATATATAAAATTCATATTTTGAATAAATTTTACCCAATTTAGTGTATTAAATGTCTTATCGATGGAATATGTTATATTTTTGTTATACAAATATATTTTAATCCAATGTAATTTATTAAACGTTTAATCTTCAATCTTTCCTTTTACATTTTTTAAATAACGCTATTCGCTGAGTTATGAGTTATGTAAGTAGTAATAAAATGATCAAGGCAGAAACACAAATCTGATTTCGAATAAAGTCACAAAAATGCGTTTTTAAACTTTTGAAAGGAAAAGTTTTCGAAGCTCAACAAGATTTTGAAAGCTTAAGAGATTAAAGTTACGGGTTCGAAAAAGCGAACTACAAACATTTCCGAAAAAAAAAATATCGAAAAACCTTTTTTAAGCTTTTTAACTAGAAAAAGTCTTTCAAAGCTCAAAGGACTTTTTAAATTTGAAAATAAGTCAAGGGTGCGAAATAATCATTTTTACAGCGAATTTAAAATTTCACAACGAAACTTTTTTGAGCTTTTGCAATAACAAGCTTTCAAAGCTCAGAGGACTTTGTAAACTTAAAAACCATGTTAAGCGTTTGAAAATAACAATGTTTAAACAACTACAACCGTTTTCGAAAACAATTGCAACAAAGATATTTATTCAAACTTTTGCAGGAAAAAGCTTTCAAATCTTAATAGATTATCAAAAATTAATAAAATAAGTAAAAGGTTCTAAATAAACATTTTTTAAATCGAATTTAAATTTTACAAAACACAACTTTTTGAGCTTTTATTAGAAAGTGCTTTAAAAGCTCAGAATACTTTACAAAGCTAAGGATTTAAAATATAGATTTTTCTAACTAACTGCAGCCAATTTTGCAAATTGCATCCGCCTCTACATATGAGTGTGACTTTTAAAAGAAAAAGCTTTCAAAGCTGAGCATGGCTTTGAAAGCTCAGGAATTTTATTAAATAAAAAATTAACTAAAAAAATAGTTAAGGGTTTGAAAATCATTGTTCCAGCGAACTGCAAACATTTTCGAAAAAATTTCCCAAAAAAGCTTTTTTTTTAATATTTACAAGAAAGAAGCTTTCAAGGCTCAGAAGACTTCCTAAATGCAAAAATAAGTTAAGAGTTTAAAGTTAACATTTAGCAATTGAAAACTTCACAAAGAAACTTTTTTAAGCTTTGAAAAAAAGCTTTCCATGCTGAGGAGTTTTTCTAATTCAGCTAAGGGTTAGAAATAAATACTTTTCCAACAAATTCCAAACATTTTTGCAAATTGCGTCCGCCTTTACATACGACTGTGCATATCTTTCTGTAATTGGCACATTTATACGCTGGAATAAAATAAAATAAATCATCATCAGCGCGCATATTGTGCGAGCGCACGTGACTGTATGCCGCCTTCGCTTCAGCAAGTCCACTCACAAACAAACAAATGTGCTGCGTATGCTCTTGAAAAGAGCAGTAATTTCATTTTCAATTTACGTACATTTACGTACGTAAGGGCACATTTTATCTGAGAGCAATTGGACGCGTTTTGAAAAATTTATTACATTTCCTTTACATTCCCACTTATTCAATTCATCGCCCACACGTCTTACTACGTTTGGTAAATTACGCTCATTCACTTTAAATGCCTTCGATTAATAATTAAAAAGTCAGTTCTGCACAAAGTCAAGGTCATTTCATTTCAACAAAGGCATTCGTGGAGCAAAGCATTTCAATCAGGCGCTCGTTCTTTGTATACAGTGGCGCAGAAAAGTTTACGAACGGGTTTACAAAAATAAAAATGTGGGGAAAATAATAAAAATTAATAATTTTTCATTGATTTAATTGAAAAAGCTTTTTCCAGCTCTATTAGATTTTATGGAAAAGCTTCGGGTATATGTACGAGTATTATATTAAAACGACTTATGTGGTGGTAAGATTATCGAAAAAGTTTATTTGAATTTTTTTCATATTTCGTTTTTGGAAAACTTAATTTCAAAACAAAAGCTCCACAATTTGAATATGAAAAACTATTTTGAAGAATAAGTTTTTCTAGATTTCTAAACGGGAAATGTATGAACATACATATGTATTGTTATTACCAAATCTAAGATCAGCTTATATTTGAGAAATTATATATTTATTGCTAGCCATATTATTTCACATATTCCAAAGATTAATTGAAAAGTCCGCGTTCTGACGCTACTAGAACTAAATCCATATAATTTTTAGTTAACCCTAACATTCAAAAGACGCGCGTATAAATTTGATAACTGTCAGATTATTACTTCATGAATTATATCATTTTAAGTAAAGCAACTTTTGCTACTGTGAAAAAATATCAGTTATATTACTAGTTAACTATCCAAAAGCGCTACCAGAAATTTCTTTCAAAGTTTCAATTAGTTCCTGTACCCGAATTGGCAAATCTAACCGAAACTCTTGGGTACATGTGTTCGCTCATCACTTTCTTAGGCTTATGATTTGCACTGTCAATATAACTTTTTCACTGGATGGGAGTTTGCTTGAAAAGTAAAGTGAAAAAAAGTGAAGTGAAAGTGTTGTTTCGCCAAGCCAATACACCATAAAACAACTCAGTGAAAATGATGGCAAAAATTCATGAATTGGATTGCTTCCGTAACCACCGTATTCTCCAGATCTGGCCCCCATTGACTTTCTCCTGTTCTCATATCTCAAAAGAATGCTCGCTGGGAAGAAATTATTGCCGAATGAAGAGGTGATCACAGAAACTGAGGCTTATCATGAAGCAAAGGACAAATTGCACTACAAAAAATGGTTTCGAAAGGTTGCAAAATCGCTATAAGCTGTGTATCACCCTTGAACTAAGTTGAAACGAATTTTGTCAAAAAATGTGTTTTGCTATGGTAGACTGGGAACTTTTGAATTGACCTGCTAAGAATACTAAGAATTTATAACTCAATAATTTCGGCACTAATGTTATATAGAAGTTGTTTGGTATTGATAGTAACTGGAATTTATCAGGTATCCCAAAGAAGAATTAAATAATATTTAGGTTTCGGAAGAGATATATTTTAGATCAGCTAAAAAGAACTGGAACGGTCAAAACTAACCATTTTAGCAAAATAATTCCAAAAAACTCATTTACATGCTATAAACCTTCAAGTCAGCTCTTTTAAGACATTGTTTATGTGGTGAGTTGCGACCATGTTTAAGATTTGGCGAGTTGATATTCTTAACATGTCAATCGTAAAGTGATATTATAAGACTAAAGACGATTTTGGAAACGTTTGTAAAGAAAATACATGTAGAATACATGACAGCCTATATAAGAAGATTCCTCACTGTTGCTGTAACTCTGAATTGACCAGTGATTGTATGGAGAATATCTTCTAGTTTAACGAAATTTTTTTGTTTTTAATTTTTATCCACGCAAAAAATTGAAATCAATGCAGCAGTGAAGGACTTTCTTTCCTTAGCGAATTCGAGGATCTTGTATAACTCAGAAAATGGCGAATTTTCCAAAATTTTTCTAAAAAAAAAAATTTAAATTTATTGACCCAAAAATGTGTACAAATATTACGTCATCTTTTAACGTATTTTAAGATTTAATATTAGTAAAAATATTTATTTGAAAAGGAACTACAGCTGATCTCCGGGAGCTCCTCTTAAAAAAGACGTTTTGGTAAAAAACCAAACAGATTTCGTTAGTAGTGTTAAATCTAGTAATTAATCCAAGGAATAATCAAAGTGAAACTTTTTGGCATAATGGCAGTTTCTCAAAAAAAAAATCGATTTTTGTCCAGAATTTTGGTCTTAAATTATTTATAAAAAAATATATTAGTGAGAAAAAAAGTAGATTAACTAAAAATATATTTAAAATGCTCATTTTAAAATTTGAGACATGAAAACTCCATTTTAATAAGAACACGCTTAAAATTTGGACTTGTAATTCCAAACACTTCGAAACGCCTTTTGAAATAGGCACCTCTTAATATTAATATTAGGAGCTCATCTGTTGAGTGACTTTTTTTTTACACATTTTCGAAATTTTTGAGCCTGTTTTTCAGTTTAAAAAAAAGGTTGCCTACAACCGTTGATAAAAATATTTCCCTTTATCTCCTTAAATTGAGACCATTTCTGCCCATAATATGTCCTGCCAGCTATTAATCGCATATGTCGGTCAGTGTATAGCTTAACTTCATAAAATCGGATATTAGAATTTCACACTAAGCGGAATTTAATTCGATACGAAAAAAAATTTATTTCAATCCATCTCCAGATATAAGCTAAGTAAATGTCTAAAATTGGTACATTACCCGTCGGTCCACAACTTTCCGAAATGTAAAAAATAATTATTGTTGAATTTCGTCCGCACTTAGCATTTGTTGTTGTTGTGAACAATGAGACCACTGACACAGACATTTTTAATCACTAAGTTTACACAGTACTTGTGTGCGATCGCTAAGTTATCAATAAGCAATTAACAAAATACAAATCCCATATGACAGAAACACAACACTGTAACAAGCACAACACTTCTGCAGCAACAGCAAATGAGAACAACAACAATGAAGAGGAGCTTTTATATTACTAGCGTTGGCAGTGATGCACAAATGATAAGCAACAGCGGCGTAAACACATACACAAACATATTTGTCACTACAGATGTGTGAAGTCTGAAATCACTTACACACACACACACACGCACACAGTCAATAGCTGTGTTTCGATAGTGTTTCAGCAATATTTAGAGATCACAATACGTTTTCGCACTTCGCTTTCCGCTGTTTGTAGCTGCCACCGCAGTTATTTGCTTGTCTCTGTCAGTTGTTGGTGTGTCTGCTGGCCTGTCAGACTTATGGTTTGGCGGTTTACATTGCCACAAGTGAGTTTGAGTGTATGTGTGCGGCTTTGTTTGTTTGCCTTGCTTTCTTCTCAGCTGCTAAAGCCACGGCCAGAGGCACACCAGCAGCTGCCAAGTGCCGGGAGGAGGCAAATACATTGGCTTGCGTTTGTAGTGGTGTGAAATCAGCTGTTTATGTGTTTCGCCAACTCATGGCTGGCATTTGATTGCGGGTGAGGGAGTGTGCGTGTGTTTGCTGTTGTTTGTACGTGCCAACAAGTACATCTATTGTAGCGCCGCTCAAATGAACACAGACGTACTAAATTCGTCAGTTTGTATGTGTGTATGTGTATGAATGTATGTATTGTTGGTAGCGCATAGAGCAGCATTTGTTTAACGTTGCCAGCAATAAAAGCAACAAAATCATTTCCGCTTATTTCGTGCGCTTATAAATGCTCATGGCAGCCATTGCGTTTCGCAACTTATTTTTTCGCATTTCATTTCGATTGTGTTTTCAATTCGCTGTTTGTGCGAGGTTTTTCATTTCCCCATTGCCATCGTTGTCGATTTATTCTCATATTTATTTTGCTTACAATTTTTACATTTTTCTTTATTTTTTTTATACTCTCGCAACAAAGTTGCTAAAGAGAGTATTATAGTTTTGTTCACATAACGGTTGTTTGTAAGTCCTAAAACTAAAAGAGTTAGATATAGGGTTATATATACCAAAGTGATCAGGGTGACGAGTAGAGTTGAAATCCGGATGTCTGTCTGTCCGTCCGTCCGTCCGTCTGTCCGTCCGTCCGTCTGCCCGTCCGTCTGTCCGTGCAAGCTGTAACTTGAGTAAAAATTGAGCTATCATGATGAAACTTGGTACATATATTTCTTGGCTCCTTAAGAAGGTTAAGTTCGAAGATGGGTACAATCGGCCGACTGCCACGCCCACAAAATGGCGGAAGCCGAAAACCTATAAAGTGTCATAACTAAGCCATAAATAAAGATATTAAAGTGAAATTTGGCACAAAGGATCGCATTAGGGAGGGGCATATTTGGTCGTAATTTTTTTGGAAAAGTGGGCGTGGCCCCGCCCCCTACTAAGTTTTTTGTATATATCTCGGAAACTACTATAGCTATGTCAACGAAACTCTACAGAATCGTTTCCTTCAAGAATTTCCATATACAGTTCAAAAATGAAAGAAATCGGATAATAACCACGCTCACCTCCCATACAAAGGTTATGTTGAAAATCACTAAAAGTGCGTTAACCGACTATCAAAAAACGTCAGAAACACAAAATTTTACGGAAGAAATGGCAGAAGGAAGCTGCACCCAGCTTATTTTTAAAAATTGAAAATGGGCGTGGCGTCGCCCACTTATGGACCAAAAACCATATCTCAGGAACTACTCGACCGATTTCAATGAAATTCAGTATATAATATTTCCTTAACACCCTGATGACATGTACGAAATACGGGCGAAATCGGTTCACAACCACGCCTTCTTCCAATATAACGCTATTTTAAATTCCATCTGATGCCTTCTCTGTATAATATATACATTAGGAACCAATGATGATAGCGGAATAAAACTTTACACAAATACGGTATTTGAGCTGAGGTATCCCTTGTGGAAAAATTGTCGTGATCGGAATATAACTTTTCAAGGTCCCTGATATCGAACACGAAGAACTCAGTGCCTAACCTAACCTAACCTAATTTTCCACCGAAAATATCGGTAAATCTCTCAGAATTTAATTCTAATTAATTTTACAGCAAAATAAAAAAATATGTAAATGACGGATAATGAAATCTCGATTATCACTTTATCATGCGAGAGTATAAAATGTTCGGTGGCACCCGAACTTAGCCTTTCCTTACTTGTTATTTGTTGTTTTTGTTGTGGTTTATTTATTTCTATCACCGTCTTTTTTCGCAATTTTCTTGTTTTTACATTCTCACTAGCTCCTACAGCTTATCACGTCGTCGCTGCTGCTACTAATTTTTGTTGCTGTTGTCGTTTTCTGTTTTATTTTTATTTTTTGCTCTCAACTTATATCTTATTATTCGTGTATCTCATTGTGCGCTTCCTTTGCTTCCGTTGTTGCTCAATAAAGGTTCATTTCATTTAATGACTTGAAATTGATTTTGCTGCTGTTGCATCCCATAAACGCTGCGCCCAAGAAAATTGTCGGTACGTGCTAACTCCGCGCCATTACCGCCGTCACACGCTGAACGGACACAGCCAGCAGCAGGAAGCACAGACACACACCCACATGCATTCACCCATACATACATATAATGGTAGTTACGTGAATTCGCACTCAGCTTCCCTAATGTATCGTGGCAGCCTTGATGGGTATCGCAGCGAATTTTTGATTGCCTCTCAGCATTAAGGTGTAATGAAATTTAATTCTTGTGGCATACTTTCTGGCGTAATTAAAAAAGTGTGGGTTGTGTTATGCCGTACATGCCACTCAGGTGGGAATTTCGAAATTTGTTTCGACACAATTTTCCACACGAAAATTGCTAAATTATTTAATAATGCCACAGAAGAGTGCTGATGAAATGAAAAGCATATATGTGTCTGTGTGTGTGTCAAGACATGAAATTTTATATATAGTGCTCTAATGCACTTTACTGCTAAGCTACTGAGTGTATAAAGCGGCATCGTTAATTTTTCGAAGTGTATTTGACAATTACGGCAGTTGTCTCAACGACCCAACAACTAACCAGCAAGCCAACTATCTCATAAATTACTAGTTAATTACCCAATTGCACTACCAGAAATTTTTTTTTTTGAAGTTTCAGTGGATTTTTAAGAACGAATTAACAAATCTAAACGAAATTTGTATGTACATGTGATAGCCCATCAAGCCAACTATCAGTTATATTACAAGTTAACTACCCAAAAGCGCTGCCAGATATTTCTTTTGAAGTTTCAATGAGCTTTTTAACACCGAATTAATAAGTCTAATCGAAACTCTTAAGTAGTAAAAGATATATAAGTTGCACAGTGATTATAATTTTTTCACTAGATTGGAGTTTCGTTAATCGTGCCAGATTTCGTTTAGAAAAGGTGTTCGTAGAAGCGGTCTTTGCTGGCTACAAATCAGTCGGGCAGTCTGGCGGGCATTTGTGCTCAGAAGTTGATTGATTAACATTAGATCCGTTACTGATACGGTTTTGAAAATCCGCTCAAAGTTTTGAATTTCATTATGTCAAGCTTGTCTCGATTTCACTTTATCGATACCCAATCTCTCAATAGACTCAGAAACTACTCAGAACTGCCATGCGACAATGTGTGCTTCAAGCTGAATATTTCTCCACGAGAAATAAAAATTTTCTCCTTGTGGAAGACTTTCGTAGAATCTATGGATTCCAATTATTTAGGAAAACTAATGAAGAATCTGTTCTACCAAGTACAAAAAAACTCCCTTTACCACAAGAAATATGCTTCACCAAGCACTCTAAATTCGTGAATTTAAATCATATCGATTATTTTGATATTTTCGGTACCTCTGCCTTATCTGCATATTAACCAATTTCTTGAACATGGCACTTTTGGCAATACCCTCAGCCACTGATCAACCATAGACGTAAGAAATCTATCAATAGAAAAAAATAGTTCAGGAAGAGCTAAAAAAGCAAGCTTTAACAAAACTAGTTTAAATTAAAATTCTCACATCCGTGCAGGTTATGTTTTACCATTCGAAGCATGAAAAACTTCAGTGGCCTACCAACTGTTGACGACTATCCGCGTTTTTAACTAATTATGTGCAAATTGATATTGACTTCAAGCAGTGCTTCGCCATTCAAATAAAAATGCTAACTGCTAGCATCACACAGATGGCACTATCGCAATATATTTTTCTATAAATACTGCTAAAGAACTGTAATAAACTTTCGCCTTAGCATTTGATTAAACTATTTATAGCTTATCCATATGAGCGCACATAAATAAATACGAATTATATTTTTAGTAAAGTGTGTCAATTCGAAACTGTTGGAGGTAACTTTGCTAAGCAAGAGAACTGCAAATGAGCACATAAATGCAATCTTCAGTAACCGCATGCAACAAGTCTCCAAACTGGCACACATATTCTTGGCACACTTGCTCTTTGCAATCACTATTTTACTATTTATCTATTTTCATAGAATACTATGACCTTCGCTTTATTTAAGCTATGCACAAGAGAACTCACTTAACAGTTGTAAAACAAATTGAAACCGCACTTTTCGAACAATTCCAAAATAAAATCACTATTTATGTCTAATTTTACACTCGCGGTGTGAAAGCAGCATCGGAACTGTTTAAATGGCGGCGGAAGTTTAATAACACAAAGTGTTGCCTTAAGCACACGTAAAATGTTAAAGCAATTATTGCCATATTTTATAAATGATAGCCAAATATAATGTTCATTAATTTACTTTATAAAAAGCAATTGTTTCATGGATTGGAAATATGCTTATGTTTTGAAAATATGATTTTTAATAAATAAAAAAATATGTGGGATTTTGTTTAAAAATTATCGCAAACTAAATTTTTGGCAAAACTTTTAGAAGCCTGCATAAAATATTTAATTAAAAAAAAATTATTTTCAGTTTCATGACTCTTAATTTGAAAATAGTTTTTTTAAGTTTTCTAGTTTCCTAAATATATTACCCAAATATAAAATTTAATTTTAGACAATTTGATTCAGTTAAATATAAAAGTACTGCTTTGGCAGAACGAGCTTAAAATAATATAATATGAATGTATCAGATGGATGGAGGTAACACTTGACTTGTTTCAATAGACTAATGATCTGCTGACTCTTCATATGGAACCAATATTTCAGAAATCACTCACATAGTTTGAAATCATTGAAATTAAAGTTGAATTAAGTCAGTATACTTGGATTTTAAATACACTCACAAACTTGTAAAGTTAATAAAAAGATAAAGAGCTTTGATCGTAAATTTATATTTACACTGATATTCGTAGGAGCCTATCGTTACCTAAAACGCAAAAGAACGTACCATCAAAACAATGGAAATTTAATTTTTTATTGCTTATGATTCACTACATCATATTACATATATGTAGCAATGAATTTTCAGCTTCTGCTGTCAAATATAAGCAGTATATAAGCAAAATATTTGTCAGATGTAACCAATATATAACCATTTTATAACCGAAACTCAGTTTTTTTTTCAATATAAGTGGTTTTTATTATATCGTTTTTTCTTTGCCTCTAAACTCATGAAAAGTGATGTTATGTTATTTTGTATTGTAGGTGACGATCAGCTTTCGTGCGTAGACAATTTACTATTTGAATTAAAATGTTTTATTTAAAAAATTCTAAGCACTTTCTTTGAGACCTTAATAATTATACTCTGAACAGGGTATACTGGTATTAAGATTGCCACGATGTTTGTAATACCCGGAAGAAAACATTGGTTTGATCAGTGTGACGAGTTCAGTCGATTTAGCCATGTTCGATCTGAAATTTAGCACACGTTACTTTAGCTCCAAGAAGTTGTCTAATTTGTCGAAACCGTCCATATCAGACTATTATAGGATATAGCTGCCATTCAAACTGGACCATCAGAATCAAGTGCTTTTATTGAAAACTTTTTCATTTGACGAGATACATACTTGTATGTCAACGAAACTTGACAATAGTGATAGTCTAAAGTAATAGTGCAATAGCTGAAGTAATTGTTTAGATTGGATTACTATGGCATATGGCTAATATACAAACTGAACAATTGGAATCTAGTTCTTATAAAAAAATTTTGTATCGGTGAAGGATATTAGCTTCGGTGCAAAGAAGTTTAGGTTTTTTTTTAATTTACAAATATAATAATAAAATGTCTCAAATGATATTAAAAAAAAATCTACAAATAGGATTTATTAGAAATTGTTGCAAGCAATATTTTTAATTTTATCTGTTTAAGGCAGCCGCGCCTATGTGAAGCTTGGTTTCCAGTCAACTGCTGAAGTCAGTTTCCGTTATCGCGCGTGAAAAATATTTGCGAAAATGTTTGCTAAATTGTAAAAGTTATTAATTTCTTTAAAATGCAACTATTGTTGAGGTATTTTCCTTAATGTAGCAATAATATTGTATAAAGTAACTGAAATCCATTTCGTATCGCAAAGGACCAAAGCTGGTGTATTGAAGGCTCATTGGCCTATCAGATTAACCTAACCTTACCTAATAATGTAAAATGCATTCGTTGGAAAATAAGCCACATATGTACGTATGTAATGGCACATTGTTATTGGTGTATGAAAATCGTTTTATGACATTGTGAGCCAGTGCTAAAGAGATTGGAGAAGATGCTTGTTAACGAAATAAAAAATATATTTACTTATCAAACATATTCAATATATTTAACAGATTTCAAATGCCAAGCATATAAATATGAGGTGAGTGACTTTATAAATAGATGGGTTATTCGAAATGAGAGGACGAAAGGTTTATCACCACAAACGGCCCCATTAGCTAATTATGTTTCCCAGAGCCTGCAGGCTTTACTTAATAAGGCAACTGCACCGAAATTTCTTGATTAAAAAGTAAAATATCAGTTAAAAAAATCGAATATCTATAATTTCTTAACTCTATTTCACATTTAAATAAACAGTAACAAACATTAAAATTACTATTTATCAATAATAAAAGAGTTAATTTAATCATTTTATTAACTTAATTTAACTATTCTTTCCGCACCACCGCTGACTCAATTATTTGAGCGCACTTGCAAAATTGTGGCTCCCCTTGCCTTTTCATGCTTTCGCTCATTGTTGATGCACTGTCAGCTAGTTAACCCAGTCTGGCGTCTGCATCAACAAATCCAACTTAAATCATGCTTCAACGCTCCTCCAGCCGCAACGCTATCGAATTTGTGGCACACAGCAACAACAATAACAGCGACAACAACGGTTCAGCTAATAAATGCTGCTGCCTCCGTCATGGCAATGGACCAGCCTTCAGCAAGCAACAACTTAACTCTGTTGTTCAACAACCCGCCCAGTCAATGAGCGCTTAGTGTTTGTTCTTGCAGCTTGCCGCTAAGTGAAAGTCATGGTTTTAACATTTTTACACTCAATACAGTTGCAGGTCTAACTTTATGCTTTGGTTTTATGAATAATTCATTTCGCCATGACTTGTAAATTTGCTGGGTAAATATGTTTTAAGAACTTTTCCATTCATTTTATACTCTGTTAAAAATAGTAAATATAAAATAATTAAATAAAAGCACAGAGAGCTTGGAAATTAATTTTATTAAGTTTTAAATCTGGATTGCTATAAATAAATATTCAAATTGGCAACTATTAGTAGAAATGGAACGGATTCTTATTGTTTGAAGGGAATTATCTGCCTCTTGCACGAATTTTTTTGCGGTGGCAGCTATCAGTTTTCAACAAAAAAATTAAAAAAAAAATACTGGCTATATTTCAACTTATCCCCAACAGTAGCATATTTTCAATCTTTTTTTAATCTTTTTTAGTATACGAAATATGAAAAAACAGCTTAGTGAAATTATCTTTTGCAATATAGATTTTAAAACCGAGTAACTATTTTTATATAACGGTAATTTTATAATAATTCTTTTACCAGAACCTGTTTTGTATTGAATATTGAGAGGAAATTTGTTGTTTCCGAATATTTGTACTTGAATTTTGTGAAAATCAAGAAAACTTGTCACCTCAAGAATCCAAAAGATATGTTTATATCGTTTGAACAATCAATCTTGAATACTAAGAGTAAAAAATGAAATATTGAATGTAACCCTTCAATTTCTTTTCGCATTACAAATTAGGCGTGTGAAGAGTAAAAATCAAACAAATTATACTCATATTGCTTACCCATTGTGGATAAAATATCTTGGCAAATAACTGCTAACCTTTTCCTATTTGGATTACTTTTAAATGAAGCCTGAGAAAGGCATGGCTTTTACATAAATTCTAATTTAAGAAAAGTTTTAAGTATTGACAATATAAGGGGAGCGTTTCTTGACTAAAAATTTTGGTAATAAATTGGTCGCATAAAAAATAGTAGGATATTTTATTTGCTTCAAAAAAATGTCCGGAGCGCAAAATCACTATAATTAATACTACTAATATTCGGCTTCTTAAGTAAGGCTTTTTAAGAAAATTCCTTACATACATTGCTACTTTGTTTGTAGCAAATAAAATATCCTACAAGTTTGTCATTTACATTTTTTCTGTGGCTCTTTCCATTTACGAGATAAATACAAAAGAACGCGAATTTCATGGAAAAAGCAGGTTCAGAGGCTCGTCGCCGGTAGTGTTACTACTTTGTCGCAATGCGCACTTCTGTAGAGTGTTCAAATCTGAGGAGCACGTGTCTAAAGTCAAAGCGATCCTATAAAACACCTCTGAGCTATAGAAAATGAAAGATAAACAATCAAGATTTTCGTGTATTTTCAATGGAGAAACTTTCATGCCTTGGTCGAATACTTAATATCAATATTAAGGGCCCAAATTTTCAAGGAATATTTTTACGGTATTTCCAAGGCAATTTCATGAGGGTATTGAAAAAATGGTTAAAAAAACACCCTTACGTATAACTCCTGTACAAAAATGCTGTTGACCAGTGTTATTCAATAAAGAGTATAATATATCTTAACTTTTGGGTTCCGCAAGGTAATTTTTAAAAGAAATTCTGACTAATTCACTATACAATTTTACTTCAGAGCCTACGATGATACTTTGAAAACTTGAGTGCAATGTTAAAGCAATCATATTAGGAAAATATAAGAAATATTATTATGTGATGTGTTGCCTGATATCACCGATAGAAATTGCAATTATTTTTCATAAGAATATTCTTAGTGAATTAAAACATCTGAGGGAAAATATGAATATACTAAAATCTCTGCTCAAGAAAATTAATTAAAATCACTTTTAAAATCCAATTGTATATGTATAAAATTTGTCATGTCTTTCTTGGATAATTTTCTGCTTTCATATAAAAATAATATCGCATATTTTATTTTTCCTACAAATTTTGTATTTTTATTTTTTTAAACGCACTCAGAGATGCCATTTTGCCCAAGTAATAATCCGGTCAATCTAGATATTCAAGAAATACATAAATTTACAACAAGCTAAAAGCTGGTGAATATAGTCAAAAGAGACATAAAAATTAAATATCAAACCTCCTCAGCGCTTCGATAAGTGGAAAAGAAATTAATCGACGTCAAAAATCGAAAAATCTATGTTTCACAATTTACTGTGAAACATAAGTGTCATCACAAAATTACTTCAGACAAAAATTTTCCATACAAGACTTTTTTCCCAAGCATTACTGTTTTTTAATCATTGCATCTCAGACAATGATTTCAATTTTTTTTAAATTGTAGTCGTCAAAGCATGTAGAAGTCTCCACCTCATCCACAAGGTGGTGTTTTCTACATGTGGTTTCCCCAGTAAGCTAATTTTACAGCTTTTTTCTGCACTTTTAAAACAGTTTAAGAAATAAGAAAATCTTAAATAAATATTACAGAAAGCTCGGCATAAATTTATAACATTTTTAAAATATTTAAATATTTATTTATATACAATATTTTTATTTTTTTTTTCTTTAAATTTCATTCAATATAAATCTTCATTTTACTTAAACCATACACTTAAAGTGAAGTAAACGATTTTCTTTAAAATTACCACAAAAACAAACGACAGACCTGTCGATCAGAAAACAGTTACTTCTGCATTACAATGCTCCTTATGCTTACTTAACTTAAATATAACAAAAGCAATCGTTTAACGAGCAGCCTTCCTTTCAATTTGATTTGGCAGGTTGTTATGTATGTGTGTGGGTGTCACAACCTTACAATTGCTTTTATGTAAACAAGCAACTGACAAAGTTAAATAACAAGCTTACGCAAAGTAAACAAACTCACTCGAGCTATCTGGCTGGATATACTATACTATGCTATATACAATATAAGTGAATCCACCGATATACTCGTATATATAAGTATGTATGCGAACGTAAGTGTAATGGAGTAATGGCAAGAATTGCACTTACTTATTGGCTTGGTTGCTAATAATCCTAGACATAAAACGATTATCCAAAAGTTATACATTTTCAGTTTGCTGCTACGGTAGCGGGTCGGTGGTGGTGACGTTGTGCCGGTATGGGGCGTTGGTTGAATGGTTGATTGGTTACCGTTGCTACTGGTGCAAAGCGCAGAATAAGCAAATGCGTTTGCGTGCGAAATTCACTTGCAAATATTTTTAAAAATATAATTTACCAGCTGAGACGCGTTCGATTAAGATTGTTGGTTGATTATCTTCACAATATTTGATTTAAAAAATTTCGTTTTCTAATTAAGGGTGGGATTGCAATTTAAAAAGATTACACGAAGAATTTCAAAACACTTCTTCGTACACTAATTTACCGTCGATTTGCATCTAAAGTGCTTTTCATAATATATGTATATAATTTTTTCAATAATTTTTTTTTTACGTGCCAGGGTCAATCAAAATGTACTAAACTTGTGGGACTGTGGGGACTGTGCTGCTAAATCGTTGGGAACTTGTGCACGTTGCTTTTGTAGTTACATGTTTCGCCTAATAGCCGCTAGGGTATGTATTTGAATTGGCATTAGCAGTGTTTATCAACTCTTCAAAGTCATAACTTCCACTATCGATTGCCATTAAATTTCCACTAAATTGGTTGCAACCGGTATCACTTGCAATTTCACAAAAATGCCAACAATTTCGACAACAAAAATTTAGTCGTGTGCAAATACAGCACTCAAACACTTTGTTCACTTGTTTGTTTAGCTTAAAACAAAACCGTAATTATGTGCACTTTGCCCCGCGTAAGCGTAAGGCTTTGCAAACAAATCGCTGTTGCCGCTGTGAGGGCGCGCCCGTGTACGAAGCGCCGTACTAGTTGAGGCCACCAGCAAAGCTATGCCACTTTATTTACGATTTAACACTTCCGTTGCGCTCAGACTTTCGCACACACACCCGCAAAGCGCGCAGTCATACGAAAAACAGGCGCGAAGCACTTGCACACACGCATAAGACGAAGAGAGGGGGAGCCGCCACTCAGGCGTTTCGCTAACTTTCTCGCGCTTGACGTGTGATTCACCAAAAAACAACTGCGTAAAAAACACGAAAAAATTCCAAGGCAGGAAGAATGAATTTCAGAAATTACAATAACAAACACGCAAACGCGAAGGTGCCTTTAAAACGCGACGTAAAATCTGCTCTTCCGGATAAGTCGCTTATTTCCGTCGAATTCGAATGGCTGGCGCAACAATCAGCAAATCGAAAGTAAACTTTAAAGTGACAGGTGAATGCGGCGCACCGCCCCACAACCACCGTTATTGGCTGAGTCGCTATGTCGTCTGGTGTGAATGTCGGCGGTTTGCGGCTGAGACGCGTCTAAAACTGGCATTAATCGCGGTTTTACCGTCGCTAGACACACACACACGCACACACGGCGCTTAACGTTCAACGCGATTTGTGTGTCAGTTTGGCAAGTAAGTGGCAATGTTGCCGCTTTTGTTGTTGTTGTTGTTTCGGTTTTTAGTGTCACACACCACTTTAGCACTTTCACTGCTCTTGTACTGAACCACTGTGTGTGTGAAGATTATTAGCACGCGCGCACTTGTTGTGCCCATCTGAAGCGTTTACCCTAGACTGACGGTGGCAAGAACCGTTTCGAAAAATTTGTCAGCCAACAAACGTTAGAGACAGCCATGGACACGCAACACTTGCTGTTACGCCAACACCAGCAGCTGCAACACCAACACAACCAGCCAGCGCCGTCGTGGCAGAACAGCAGAAATAGCACCACCCACAACAAATTCTGCCGGAGTTACTGAGCCTTGCGCTCCGCTCTTGTGTCGAAGAGCACCGAAGAGCATCGGAAAGCCAGATGGAGAGCGCGCGAGTATGTCCTTTGCGCTTTTGGGACAAACTTTCGTTGCTTTCGTTGTTGTTTGGTGCTGAAAGCTCTGCTCGCTGACGGCGCGAAGCAGCTGGCCAACAACGCAAACATTTGTTGCTTCCTTATCAATGCAGTTCCATTGTAAATGTACGTTGAGGGAGACACTTTGTTGCTTGTGCCTTTAGGGCCTTTCGTTGCTATCGACTTCCGCCTAGCTGTGGAAAACTAGCACTTTGCAAGAACGAGGAGTCTTGCAGTTTGTTCTTAACTGCGAAGTTTCACAAGGTCAAACTTTAAACGAAAAATCGAATACACACGAGCACCACTCCACTTCGTTTATACTTATTCAGTTTGTATATATGGACTGTGTAAGAAGTAGGCTTAGAGTTTGTGTGTAGGAGAGATTTTAGGGCGTAGAACTCTTTTCGTAAATTCTCGAAATATTCTTGAATAATCTTATCAAAGAAAAGAACTCATATAAAATAAAATGATAATGCAAAATAATGGCATCGCACCACCATATTTTTAACCTTTCGAACTGTTTCTTGGCATATTCGGTAGTTCCTTATCTATGGATAAGTGTTATAGATACCACACAATGTATGCTAGAACCATTATATTCCCTATATACATAAAGGAAAGTAGTTGGTCGGCTGGCTGTTAAATTTACTTCTAAAAGATCTAATTGGCTTTTTGCTTCCCTTTAGACTCTTCCACATAAAACTAGTAACCCCAATTTCCCTTCTCTTGATAAATCACGGTGTTGGATCGAACAATGTTTTGCTTTGATTGAAACTAAGTATCACCAATTCATAAAAAAGTTCTTTTACGATGAGACTGAAAACACCCCGTTTTTGGACCGAGCAGGATATATATTTTGAAGTGCATAAATCGGAATTCTACGCGAATGAACTTAGGTCACTCCAATGTTGGACCAACCAGAGTAATTTTTTTTTTGAAGCGCGACCAAAGTCCGCAATTACAAAAAGCTTCTTCAAAAAAAATCGAAGACACTCCGGTGTTGGACCAAACAGGTTTATCAAATGAACTCAGAGCACTCCAATGTTGGACCAACTAGGGTTCCAATCATAGAGGAATTCTACGAGAAAATACTTGAAACCCCCCAACTAGGGTTATTTTGCGCTAAAGGAAGTTTTACGCGAAAGAACTGAGGAAACTCCAGTGTTGGACCGGCCAAGGTATTTTGGGATTTAGAATTCGGGGGTTTCGAATTCGAAATTTTAAATTGGACATTTATTTTTGGACAATTTTGCTTAAGATTTTAGAAAAAGAGCGAAAGATCATATTGGACTGCCCAAGATATTTGGGGGTTTTGAGTTTTTGAAATTTAGAGTTTCGAAATTTTGAGTTTGGAAATTTTAAATTTGAGTATTTTAAATATGAGGATTTTAAATTTGAGAATTTTTTTTTAGAATTCATTTGAGATTTCTCGAAATCGGAGACTTAAAATCTAACCCCTAGTCTTCACAAGTAAAAAATCTAATGTCATATATATTTTGACAAATTTTCGAGATATCTAATTAAAAAGACAATCTTTTGAAGGCGTTAATATATTTTATTTGCATATTAAACCCCATATTAAAACTAAATTCACCAAATATCCACCAAACTTCAAAACCAATCCCCAACGCTCCCATTTACCCGACTATGAAAAGTAATAATAACCGAAATTTAAATATTCCTTTAAAAATGCAAACACTTTCACTGCGCGCGAGCCATAAACGGGACCCAAGCAAAGCAAAACTTTATTCCACGGCAGCGAATGCAACAAATATCAAGAGAGGCCTGGGCTTCTGAGTAGCGAAGAAGTAGCTCGATTCACACACATATACACACTTGCAGAGACTAACAAATTTACTCTCACATGTCCTTTGTACTTCCAATGAAAAGTACTCTTTGAACCGTTTCGCTCGCTCTCACGTTTTCGAACCGGCAAATTATTATTCGAGCTCCGTGCATACGGAGTGCTGGGTACACTGCCATGCGTGTTGACCTGTTGAAGCAACAGGCTGCTTGCTTGCAGCTCAATTTCGCCTTTCGTAACAGTTGCTTTTACAAAGCGAAAGGTTAGAATAAAATACATTAAAACTTGCCCACCCACGAGCCACCTCCACAAGCAGCCGCTCGTGGTTTTCCGTTAGTCTTGGTGATTTCTTTAGCTCATTGGCTGCGCGTTAATGCTGCTTTGCTGCCTGCGGTTGTTCGAGAAAATGTGAAAATTCTTTCGGTTTCAGCTTGTTTGTTCAGCACACATAAGGCACATTCAAAACAATTTAGTTAAGCTAAATCCGTATTACTAAAGTGGAAGTTATGGAAATTTAATTTGCATATCAACAGCTAATTATAGCACTTTTTACTGGAGAATATGCGCCTTGACATTAAAAACATGATATACATATATTCATAGCATATCCTTTCACCATAAATTATTAAATGTTATAAATAAAAGTATTTTAGAAACGATCATAATAATTTTCGTACATCAAAAGCTTTCGTTTTAGAACGACCAAAGCATGACCTCTCAGTACCGTTAAACGATTTCTTTAAAAACTTACTTCTTACTGTTGGAGGTCTTTAGCAGCGTAGCAGAAAAAACTAGAAATTTACCTCACACATACTAAATACAATTTGGCTTAAGGGATTCGTTGAAATATTCAACACCTTTTTATTTGATAGCAATGTTTACATGGTTCCATTTTATACAGCTTTTATTCCAATATTTCGGTTCTTCATAGTTATAATTTAAAAGGTAAAACACAGACTCCCACTACAAGTTTTTAGATATTATCTTGTCCTAGTATTATCTTCTTCTTTATTATCGTAGACACCGTTTACGTGATTATAGCCAAGTTTGCATCAGCGTGCCAGTCGTTCTACATTTTCGCTGTTCGGCGCCAATCGGAGATTCCAAGTGTAACCACGTCCTTCTTCACCTAGTCCTTCTAACGAAGTTGATTTCTTCTTCTGCCACGCCCGGCGTCGAATATTCTCAGAGCTGGAGTGTTATCATCTATTTGGACGACATGACCTAGTCGTATATTTCGTACAGTGCATCATTCCATCGATTGCCATACCATAAAACTTCCTCAGAACCCGACTCAGATGTTGTCATTGTCCATAAGTGTACACTATATAACAGGACGGGAATGATGAGTGACTTATGGAATTTGGTTTTAGTTCGTCGAGAAAGGACTCTACTTCTCAATACTACTAACGGAGTGAGTGTTGAGGCCAATGACATCAATATCATATTGTTCTAGAAGATTGTACCTTCTCTATTAAGCTCTGCAGCTCGAATAATTTTCTGCAGCAGTAGATGGAAGGAGTACCACGATAGTGATTCTTCTTGTCTGAAACATCGTCTGGTATCGAACGGCTCGGAGAAGTCCTCCCCGATCCTGAGCTTTTGGTATTGCTTAACGTCTGTTTACACAACTCTATTAGTTTTAGTTTTGCAGAGAAACCAAATTCAGACATCCCGCCATAAAGGCAGCTTTTTCATGCTGTCAAAAGTAGCTTTGAAATCGACGAAGAGGTGATGTTTGTCGATCCTTTTTTCACGTGTCTTTACCAAGATTAGGCGCATTGTGAATATCTGGTCAGTAGTTGATTTTCGAGGCCGCACCAAAGCCACACTGATAAGGTCCAAGCAGTTGGCAATCAGTGGATTTAATCTTTTACACAGTACGCTCAATAGAACCTCATATGTGATGTTGATGAGGCTTAACCCATGGCGCAGCTCGTGCGTTCTCCTTTTTTGTGGATTGGGCAGAGCACACTTAAATTCCAATCGTGGTTCAGACGGGTAATTTCTATTCGAATTTCTTCATGGCCGGGCAATGGAACGTCTACTCCATCGACTTCGATTGTGGAATCGGATTCACCATCTCCTGATATTATGCTTTCACTGCCATTCAGCAGGTTGAAAAAGTGTTCTCAGCACAGTTTCAGTGTGCTCAGAGCATCAGGCACTAGATCACCTCAACTTCAATTTATACGCATCGGCTTCAAGAGGCCTTCCAGGATATGATGCATCCTCAGGATCGAAATTAGCGGAATGGAATTTTGCAAAACAATTTTGAGGATACACATCACAAAACTTGACTTATGTATTTGAACTTCATTAAACCTACCTTTTTGATAGTAGAACAATTAAATATGACCAAAATGATGTTCTTTCTGCTATTTTCGACAGGTCACGAAACAAAAACTATTGTAAACAAGAAAAAATGTTAACTTCGGCTGTACCGAAGCTAATATACCCTTCACAGGTGCATATCTTTTAGTAACTACATATGTGTTCAGTTTATATGGAAGCTATATGCTTTAGTAATCCGATCCGAAAATTTTTTTCGGAGATTACATTGTTGCCCTAGAAAATAATCTGTGCCAACTTTTGAAATTGAGACACTTATTTAAACTCATCGAAGATTCAATTTTATAATCAAACGAGCAAATGATACATTAATTTAGTCTTTTCTTCGAGTCTTTTACCGATACTAACAAAATTGTTACCTTATATAGTAATATCAGGTCCAAACGCCGGAATTTTGGCAGTAATAATTCCACAGCAACAGTTTGACCTCGTTGAAATATGTATACTCGCTGGCATGGATATTGTCTCCACAATTTTTGCCGTGTATTTCGGGTGCATGGTATGCCGTGGCTTCGTCCGCTTTGACGCGTGCTGTTTTCGCAACTGTGTAAAATTCAGATTTTATTCTATTCTCGTTGTTTTCCTTCTCACTTTTTAATTATATGCAATTAAATCAGTCATCTGACCAACAGCAAAACAAAAACACCACCGACGCATAAAACAATGCAACAACAACAAAGCAATTTAAGAATTTTCATTTCACCGAAAACTGCGAGGCGGAACAGGACAACCGACAACGGCGCTTTTGCTTTTAGCAAATCACACTGTTGAATGTTGTCATTATCAACGTGATAATTAAGATTTGGTCGACAACTTCATGATGCTCAGTACGTCTCTCATCATCCTCAATGCCGGCTTCATTAATGCGAGTATGTCCTCATCATTGACGGAAGCTTAGAAGCGCCATGTGCCTGACTGTCATGGTGTAGACGTGACGCAGCGGTGCGACTGGTGTGAAAACTCGCTCATCGGGTGGGTTGCGGTTAGCGCCCACCCCCACATTACCGCAATATCATTTGGTCGTCATATTTAGCGGCGCCTTTTAGCGTCATTTACGGCTGATGTCGGGATATATGCAAAACAAAAATTTTTTGGACCCCAAATAAAGCACAGCTTATCATGGTACTTCACCTAAATTGTTTTTGTATTTCCCACCGCAACTTTCAATTTGGCTATTTTTGTTTATGATGTTTCTCTTTGTAGCGTAATCGCCGGTGGCTGGGTCAATGACGCACTTACTGTTCTACGTCAGCAACGTCAGAGTTGCCATTGTTTGCCAATTGACGGGAATCACTGCTGTTATTTGAAAATTTTATTTGTCTTCACTATGATATTGTTGAATTTTATATTAAGGCTAAGTTAAATGAAAACACTGCAGAGCAGACAAGCCTAAACATGCTTCAAACTCATAATGAGGAGTGTTCTAAATAAAATGAAGTAGCTGGCGGTTTTTAATATTATTACGTTATTTTTTATAATTGTACAAAATTATGTATGTCCCTGGGTTTCTAACCGTCCTACCGGATATTTCATTCATATTTGCACTGAAATGCTTCATAGAATATAATATAGTTAGTTCACTTGTTGCTTGAATTCCAAAAGAACACATAGCTTTATAATTTCAGTCTTATCAGCTTAAGAGGCTTGCTGTCCAAGGAAAAGAAGAAAACTCTTCAGCCTTTTTGTTAAAGATTTGTTAAAATTTTTTTAGTGGAATGTTTTTATGAATGTTTCGTGAACATATATATATCAGCCGTAACTGAGAGTGTACGCGAAGACCGTGGAGAGTCGATTCGATGCCGTTCGCAGCATCTCGGAACGACTTGGGACATTTAACATCGAGATCTTAAGTTGAAAACGTACAAACTAAAGCTTGTGCAAAAATTGAAGACTCTCGACCTTCCTAAGCGCCATCGCTTCGCTCTATGGGTTCTTAAAAAGTTCCTAGAAGAACCGACGAAACAACAACAAACAAACAACAACAATTTTTCGAATCCATTTTCTACAATAACTTTTTCTGGGTGGAAAGTTAAACATCTATTTGTTGATACGTTCTAATGATAGTAGTCAAAATGTCCCACCTGCTCCAAACTCTTACTCTTACAAAAAGCACAACGCATGTATAAATATACAATTAACGAAAACCACATATTACGGAAAATTATCCGCGGAAGGAAGTCTTTGAAAATTGTTTATACAAAATAATAATTGTTAATTTTGCCGGAAAATATTCGGTCTAAATGCAATTGCACTAACAAAGAAAAGTGAACCCTTCCATGTACTATGAACAAGCTGACTACAGTCCGTTACATGTGCATGTAAGTAAGTACTTCGTACACTCGTACATGTGTATGTGTTGTCGTGTTTATGCACTGCCCATTAACGTTTCGCAAAAGCCCATTTACACGGAAAATAAAGCAAGTGCAAAAACCATTTAAATGCAAATTAAGCCCAAAGTGAAAACATGTCTGGCCTGGTCGGGAAAATTTCGGAGAGCACAGGTAGCGTTTCAACATTGTGGCTGCTCTGAGAAGCTTTGTTTTAGGTTCGTACGTGCAGTACGTATACAGTAGTGTGCAAAAGTTTTCGGACAAGTTGTTCTGCACAGCTTTAGTAACTTTTAGCTTTGATAGTTTTTGTGAGTGTAAATATGCCATACTTTGTTGGTTGAAAAGGGAGGCGCATGGACGGCCGGATCGCATACGACCGCACTAGACAATCATTACGCCCATTGTGGTCACGGGTGGATATAAAATTAAGCCTTCTCCAGCAGCTAATTGGATTTGGTGAGAAACATAATTCCTTTCCGCCCCAGCTGCCCAATGTCTCTAAAGTTGGAGCATTGGAAGCCGTGAGATACGAGTATGTCCAGTCTAATTCGGCTGAAAGGCATTTGCATAGAAAATGTTCCCGGGTACCATCATCCTTTGCGCATGCTCTGCATTCTGCCAAATCAACCCAATCCCATTTTCTGAAATTAGGATCTTAAGGGTAGGTACCCTATGATAACCCCTATGTTACTCAGCTCCTTTTGCCTAGAAGTAAGAGCCTTATGGTCTGTCCACCATCAATACTATCCCAAATTAACTTTACCCTGTGTTGCTTGTATTCCAAGACTTGAGGTGTTCTTTTAGGATCCGTTGTTTGAAACAACCCTTACAGGAACCGAATGATCTGAGCAGCTTAGGAGAATTATGTCACCAGCTGCTGCTATTCCCATAAGACCGGGTATCCAGATGATACGACTTTTGTGTATGGACTACTACCAACCCCCTTCCTATTTCACCCTTAGATCTGCCAGTAAGTGTGTAGATTTTGGTTTTGGAACTCTCGATCACAGAACCATTGGTCCAAGCTTCTCTACTGTGGTATGAAATGATGTTTTTAATTGCTCGCGACTCTCATTTTCTCGGTTACATTGCCAGCTTAGCCTGAGTTCATTAACAAGATCGCGTAAAATGTCTCCAGACTCCTAAGATCATCAGCCGTCTGGCCGAAGCATTGCCACATAGTTCACTTATCTGCGTAATAGCTGGATGTCGTAAATACCCTACAGACTTTTGTTATGGTGGTTTTCATTGCACAGGTAATCTCTAAAACGCAGGCCCGAAAACCTGTTCCAGATGTTTAATAAGAGCACTTTTTTTGATAATATGCAACCTACCATCGCACCGTACTTATTTTTAGCCAACATTTTTTGCATAAATTACCAAATATTTAAATATTTTATGATGTACGAATATTTATATAATACACTGTATATTCATATGGCTTTACGCACAAATACAGTTAGGTCTTAGTTCCGTCAACAAACGAACAGTTACACATACGCGTGCATTTAAGCGCCCTTTTCACCATGTTATGCCTAATTACTATTTCCTTTCAACGGAATAAAGACTAATGAATTTAATTCGTTTAGACCGCACATTTTTGGCGCAGATTGTTGCTGGCAATTGCAGCGAATATAAGGAAGCCAATAGCAGTATGCTACAAAGAATCTGCGAAAGGCATGACTTTTGTGCATATGTGTACTATATATCTGTGTACATATATATGTGTAAATAGAAACGTAAAGTAGACCAGAAATTTTCAGTATTCGATTTGTGGAATGGTTTTGAGTGTGTATGAATACGAGCATATGTAAATATTTATAATTATGAATTATCATGGCAAGAGACGTGCATTTTGTTTTCTATTTGTAAAATACTGCAAAGCATCCATGTGAAATAGGGCGTCCCTAATAAAGGGTGATTTTTTAAGAGCTTGATAACTTTTTTTTAAAAAAAAACGCATAAAATTTGCAAAATCTCATCGGTTCTTTATTTGAAACGTTAGATTGGTTCATGACATTTACTTTTTGAAGATAATTTCATTTAAATGTTGACCGCGGCTGCGTCTTAGGTGGTCCATTCGGAAAGTCCAATTTTGGGCAACTTTTTCGAGCATTTCGGCCGGAATAGCCCGAATTTCTTCGGAAATGTTGTCTTCCAAAGCTGGAATAGTTGCTGGCTTATTTCTGTAGACTTTAGACTTGACGTAGCCCCACAAAAAATAGTCTAAAGGCGTTAAATCGCATGATCTTGGTGGCCAACTTACGGGTCCATTTCTTGAGATGAATTGTTGTCCGAAGTTTTCCCTCAAAATGGCCATAGAATCGCGAGCTGTGTGGCATGTAGCGCCATCTTGTTGAAACCACATGTCAACCAAGTTCAGTTCTTCCATTTTTGGCAACAAAAAGTTTGTTAGCATCGAACGATAGCGATCGCCATTCACCGTAACGTTGCGTCCAACAGCATCTTTGAAAAAATACGGTCCAATGATTCCACCAGCGTACAAACCACACCAAACAGTGCATTTTTCGGGATGCATGGGCAGTTCTTGAACGGCTTCTGGTTGCTCTTCACCCCAAATGCGGCAATTTTGCTTATTTACGTAGCCATTCAACCAGAAATGAGCCTCATCGCTGAACAAAATTTGTCCGAAAAAAAAAAAAAAACCGAACACTGATTTTGGTAATAAAATTCAATGATTTGCAAGCGTTGCTCGTTAGTAAGTCTATTCATGATGAAATGTCAAAGCATACTGAGCATCTTTCTCTTTGACACCATGTCTGAAATCCCACGTGATCTGTCAAATACTAATGCATGAAAATCCTAACCTCAAAAAAATCACCCGTTATATCCGTAGACTATGTACATAGCAAGCAAGCAACCGGGAAAACAATTTGTTTAACGTAATTTGCTTAAATTTCTAAACCTAAATTCGTTAACAAGCTTAATTGACGATAATGGCGAAAGCCACACAAATTAGCCGAAACTCAGTGTAAAGCAAGGATATTTACCGAATGAGTATTTGCCATAGCGAAATGTGCCATGACAGGTAGTGCATAAAACAGTGAATAATTAAGATGTCTAGAAATAATAGGAAATCTCAGCTGGAGCTCTTTGTAGGTTAAAAATACTTTAATTGAAATTTATAAGTTTTTATTTATTAAAAAATTGTTAGTCGAGTTTGAAGAATAAAAAAGCGAACGTTTTTGCCATTTTTCAAAAAAATTTTTCTCATATAAAAAATTAAATATTTTATTAGAAATTTTTACTATTACAAACACTTTAACAAATAAATTTTGGAAATTAAAAAAAAATATATATATTTTAAACTCGGCCATTGCAACACCTTTGTCGGTAACCCCGTTTGCCACCTTTCTCAATAATATTTTTTCAGCAAAAATTTGACTCATATCACGTTTGCAGTTTGCAATATTACAGTCATATATTATACATAAACTTGAAGTAAATATGTTTTTACTATATGGCAACTCTTTCTTAATATATTTCAATTTTAAGATTTTTCAAAACTTTATAATGTGACAATAAAATATTTCACTTGATATAAATATTATTTATCATTATTGTTGTGTTCAATTAATTTTGAGAATTTTGGTGTTGCCACCAATTTCAACAAATTTTTTTCAGCAGAAATTTTACTTAAATCATACTTGTTGCAATACTACAGTCTTACATCATACACACATTTTAATTAAAATTTTTTTTACTATATGGCAACTCTTTCTTAATATATGTATGTATGTATGTATTTCAACTGCAAGACACTCCATAATTTAAAAATAAGATATTTCATTTGATATATGTTTGTAAATATTATGTCTTAGTATAGTGTTCAATTAACTTTAAAAATTTTGTTGTTTGCCAGCCTTTTCACGAAACTTATTTCAGAAGAAATCTTACCCAGATCATGTATGCTACAAAATCGTAGTCATATATTATAAATAAATTTCAATAAATTTTAAATATTTTTTTACAATATGGCAACTTTTTTTTAGTATATTTTAACTTTAAGATTTTCCAGCACTATATAATATTAGAATATTATTTTTACATTAATATTTATAATTTTTAAAGTTAAAGTTTTTAAATAAATGGCAACCCTCGTCAAAAATTATTTTTACTTAAAGTCATTTTAAACTTTCAATAACTTTTTAATTTTAACTGCGACGTAAATTTGTTTGAATTAAAATTTTAGAATATAATATATTAATTATTTTTTTACTATATGGCAACTCCTTCTTAATAAATTTCAATTTTAAGACCTTTCAACAGTCTATAATATATATTATATAATATATATTTATTTCATTATATTTTTATTTTTTTTTTAATTCAATTTTTGAATAAATGGCAACCCTCGCCAAAAATCTTTTTAGTTTTAAAAAATTTTAAACTTTTAAATTTAATTCTTCTATTGCAATAATTTGCCTGCGACGTAAATTTTATTGAATTAAAATTTTGGAATAGGGGTCTATCCTTCTCAAAAAAAAATTCAGTTATAATTTTCTTGCTTGTTCTTGCTGACCTGCTCAAATTTTAGAAATTAGTCTAACAAATAGTTTTCAAACCTGTGGCAATCTTCCCTGAGTCTACGAAGCTTTTGTCCATCCAAACAATTCATAAAATATTTGCAAAGCTTAGGGAACTCTTCTTTCTTCCAAAAGAATTTCACCGAACCAGACCTGTAGCAATTTGAGGCTTGAGTGATTCCCTACTGGGTACATACAGGTGTATGTATGAGTGCCAATACAAAAGTTGGTGTTTGCCTAACATGTGGCTTTTCACGAAACCCAACTACAAGCACTGTATCAGGCCAAAAAGCCAAGGCTAAACGGCTGCGGCTAAAGTCACAACCCACATGGCAACCCTACACCGAACACTAGTAGCCTGATTATGCCGTTACGAGAGCGCATACATACACATGTATGTATTGATTACAATATGAGGTGATTGCATGTACAGCGGCGCTCTCGAATAGCATGTCCATATATTGGCAGTTTATGACATTACGCCGATAGAGCAATTTTCTGCCTACAACCGGCCAGTGAAATGCACACTCACACATACACATACATATCTACAAATAAGCGAAAGGTATTAAGATGTGTAACATTTGTTGTTACACGGCTAACTCGCAGCGTTAGCTTAAGGCCGCCGGCAGATCCACTTTGCTGATGCTGGCATACGTGTGGACTTAGGCCACGAGCCTACGGAACGGCGAAATCATGACAAAATTACATTCGGGTTTTGGTTACAAATTAGAAACGAACTGCATACCAGTGTACGCAGGTATGTGTGTATGGGTGTAAAAGGTGCTTGCAAGCACATAGTTTCACGTATCGTGGCATAATACCGTTAGCTCGGATGTCGCTGTTGCACGAGCGAACGTGTGCAACTATTTTTGTAGTTAGTCCACTAATCTGTGAGATTGACTTGCTGGCTGTATCGATTTGCCGAAACAGGGTTGCATTCGTTGCCACCGAATGTGCCACAAAATAGGCTGCACTTTGTTATTGCCTCATTTGGGACTATTTTCGAGGTCAGTGTCCCCGTTGGTCACTTATGAGCGTAATAACCCAAAAATGTATACGCTGCCAACGCCATGTTATGTTACGTAATGTGAAGTGGTATATGGTTGTGGTGGTGTGGTGAATTTATGCATACAATTTGTTGACGCTTATTTGACCGCACATGATGTATCTCGTCTACTTGTTGCCATTAAAAGTTAATAATACCCTCATCAAAGTTGTTGAGATTGTTGAGCGTTCGACATCACCTCTGGCTGGCCACTGAGCCGCATATGTGTGCCGAGGCCTTGCAGCGCTCACTGACAGCCACGACAGATTGTCACCGTTGGCGCTTTGCGGTTTGCTGTTGACATTAATTAAAACTCCATCGACTTTTGGCATAAATTTAAATGTGTGCATTCAATATTCATACATAGTTACGGCAGTATCAGCGTCCGAGATATAAATTATAGTCATAAAAGTGTAAAAATGTGTTATACTTGTCTACTCGAGTTGGGAAATGTGAACTTAAAACAAGTTTTATAATAATAATAATATAATAGTAGTAAGGCTTATTCTCATATCAAGTATGACATTACAATAAAAGAAATATCTTTTGATAAATGAATTTATTGAGCAGAGTATGAAAGATCCTATTTAGGTCACATATGTCCCACTTTGTTCGATAACTTCTTGCCATTCTAAGGTAATTTCATAAAATTGCTCTCATACAAGATTTCGTCTCTATTGGCAAACCCTGACAGAGTCGATGAACAAGTTTTTCCTGAGACGAATTTTTCACCAACAAAACCATTCGTCAGAGACAGAAGTGCCTAGTAACATAACCACTTACTTACTTAGATTTGGATGGTTTGTCCGGAAAATAATAGAACTGAGTCGATTTAAAAAAAAACTTATTTAACGAATCGTTACAATTCTTTAAAAAATTTCAAAACAGTCTCCTTCTTTGTCGATGCAATGCTGCTAGCGCGATTTCAAAGCATTGAAGGCGTCACGGAAGACATTCTTCGAAATAGCCTTGAGAGCCGAGGTGCATGCTGCTTAGATCAACACTGTCGTCTCAAAATGCTCGGAAGATTGCCTCTCTGTCTCGGGATCTTACTCAAAAATCAATGACTCACCACCTGTCATTCGAAAATGGGGGGTCATTTTCAGACATGTTCAAATTTTCTTGCAATTTCTGGTCGTCAGTGAGCACTTTTGGACCATCTTCGTGCACAACTTGCACATATTCAAGTACTCCGTCGCAATGTTATGAACCACAGATTTTGATTGATTCTGGCCAATTAAACGAATACTTATTCGACGGTCTGAGTTCAAAACTTTGCTCACACGAATCCCATTGTTGGTGTTTGTCGAAGTTCCAGTTCTCCCAGCACAATCTTCATCAGCGACCCCTTTCCGGTTCTCCAAAAATACCTGATGCCACCGAAACACACCACTTGTTGCTAAAGCAATATCTGGGTAAGCTTGCTTGATCATAACATCTCTATCGCAGATTTACCGAGTTTCATACAGAATTTAATCGTGTACCTCTGCTCTAACGAACGCCGCATTTTCGGCTTCCAACACTTTCTGAAACACGTCGCGCGAAAATGTTTGTCCTGACTCTCCAGGTGCTCGGAGACAACTGACCAGCCGCTCTTTCGTTAACTAGGAATGCCCTCTACTGAATCCAGTCGGTGCGCTCACGCTCCAAAGTACAGTCGTGGCGGAAGAAAATCAGTGCTATTACTTTTCGGACAAACTCTGTAAGAACCTCCCAATAAAGTTCCGGGAACTTCTGGAGAATCACTATCGATATGTCTGGTCCGGCATTGTCCTATTGAAGCACAATTCCTCTCTATTTGGCAAAATCTGCCACTTTTGTACGTAGTATTTTCAGATCATCAAATTGTTGACAGTACCTGCCCAATTTAAGAACTTTATACTAGATGATTCCCTGCTAATTCCTTCAAACACATAGCAAAAGCTTGCTGCCCATTAATTCTGCCCTGGTTATCGTTTGCACCGGTTCATCGTGATTTGACCACGACCATTTTCAGTTTTCATCCATTCAGACGACTTCTTCTTTTCATTGGCGGTGTTTTATAAGTGGCGGATCCCAAAGCTAACGCACAACCCTGAAGAGGGATGCTTCTCCAACTCAATTTAGCTCGCCTTCAAATGGACCTTTTTTGGCTACCCTGAAGATACTTGATCCAAGACCAGAAGTCGTGAGCTGCTTGAGCCACGTGTAAAAGAATCGTTCCTCTCCACTCCCAAGTGAATGGCGAACTATCTTCACTTGCGTAAACTTCTACACACGGCTCCATCCTTTACGTTTATTATCAACGTTATCAATAAAAACGCATTCATCTAAGTATTTCTATTCTCGTATCATTTCTTAATTCCCTAATCGAACGCATAAGCCCCATTGGGATGCTATGCCTGGGGCTAAATTCTTATCACGAGCAATTTAATCGTATTATATCGAGAAGTGGCAGCATTGGCACACGCAGCAAAACTCAATAAAAGCCAATGAAATCAAAAGCTAATGAGTTTCGATACAACTGGCTGAGTCCCAAAGCGCAACAATTCCACGGCGAAAAAAAAAACAAATTGTGAACACGACATGTGGAGCGCCGCATGGCAAGAAAGGCGCTGCAGCAAACAAAAAGAAAGGAGAGAATGAAGAATGGAACGGCAAACGAGCAGCAAAATAAATTGACAAGCCACTCGCTTTTATGTGTCGCGCGCCAACTCTGCCTGTTGCACATGCAACACTGCGTTCCGCATTCAGTTGCGCTTGAATGCTGTGCGACAGCGAGACATGCCATACATATGTAGATATGGACATGTGGAACACGTGGTGAAACGTGCATCCGTTCGCGGGGAAGACAGGGGCAGGCAGCTCCTTTGCAAATGTTCACTTACGCGCACCATTCATTTAATGTTTATAATGATATGGGCAACAACAAGGCCAACAACAGCAGTGCTACTTGGATGTGTGCCTTAACAATGCTGGCGTAGGTGACGGCCACAACAATTCCGTTCGGCGCTGTTGCTGCAGCTTGTTGCGTTTTGTTGCACGAACAATGCAAGTAGCGACGGAAATCGACGGCCATGCACGAATTGCATCTGAATGGCAATGGCAGTTGCCAGTTGATGGGTGACAGCTTGTTGACAGCAGTTGTCATACGCCAAGCAGTGTGCGCCGTTATGTGTGCATTGACAAACGTGCCTTAAGCATACGGTGCAATATAAGTGCATAAAGTACGCAAGCAGCGATGACAAACGCAACGAAAACGAATGACGGAATCGTGCCTACAAGGCTTTGACATTGCATTTGAATGATCGCTTTCATCAATACTTTTGCGCAAGCACAATGCAAAATTCAGAGAGATTAAACTTTGTGTAATTTATTTATTGCGTGAGCTGGCATTGAAAACTGAAAACTGCCAACATATCCTTGATTTTAGACTGTCTTGGCGTGTTTTTTCAGCTTCGGTGAAAGTTGAGCACCTTCGCCTTTTAATCTTTTAAAATGGTTTAAACTGATCCTTCCGATATTCCAACGATGTCAGTAAGATCTCTGACTGTTAATCGTCGATTCTCTAGCACCAATTCCTTTATTTTATAGACATGTCATTCATCAGTTGATGTTCTGGGACCGCTTTGAATATTTTGTACCAATTAAAAATACTTGTTCGCGACAAATAATTATTACCAAAGCCCTTTCCCTCATTCCGAACGTTTCGGCACCATACAAGTTGTTTATGTAAGGGTCTTATTCATTCTTAGTTAAAATTTTTAAGTAAGATTAACGAGGTTAACGAAGAACAACTTCTAATGCCAGTACCATACTTTTTACTCTTTCTTAAAATCTTAACTAGAGGGCTTGCTATGCGGGAGTAATTGCTTGCATCGCACCCCAATAAAGTCTTACCGCAGTTAGATAATAACGGGTGATTTTTTTGAGGTTAGGATTTTCATGCATTAGTATTTGACAGATCACGTGGGATTTCAGACATGGTGTCAAAGAGAAAGATGCTCAGTATGCTTTGACATTTCATCATGAATAGACTTACTAACGAGCAACGCTTGCAAATCATTGAATTTTATTACCAAAATCAGTGTTCCGTAATCCGCTTTTTTATCGACAAATTTTGTTCAGCGATGAGGCTCATTTCTGGTTGAATGGCTACGTAAATAAGCAAAATTGCCGCATTTGGGGTGAAGAGCAACCAGAAGCCGTTCAAGAACTGCCCATGCATCCCGAAAAATGCACTGTTTGGTGTGGTTTGTACGCTGGTGGAATCATTGGACCGTATTTTTTCAAAGATGCTGTTGGACGCAACGTTACGGTGAATGGCGATCGCTATCGTTCGATGCTAACAAACTTTTTGTTGCCAAAAATGGAAGAACTGAACTTGGTTGACATGTGGTTTCAACAAGATGGCGCTACATGCCACACAGCTCGCGATTCTATGGCCATTTTGAGGGAAAACTTCGGACAACAATTCATCTCAAGAAATGGACCCGTAAGTTGGCCACCAAGATCATGCGATTTAACGCCTTTAGACTATTTTTTGTGGGGCTACGTCAAGTCTAAAGTCTACAGAAATAAGCCAGCAACTATTCCAGCTTGGGAAGACAACATTTCCGAAGAAATTCGGGCTATTCCGGCCGAAATGCTCGAAAAAGTTGCCCAAAATTGGACTTTCCGAATGGACCACCTAAGACGCAGCCGCGGTCAACATTTAAATGAAATTATCTTCAAAAAGTAAATGTCATGAACCAATCTAACGTTTCAAATAAAGAACCGATGAGATTTTGCAAATTTTATGCGTTTTTTTTTTTTAAAAAGTTATCAAGCTCTTAAAAAATCCCCCTTTATATATGGCTAAAACGAAAATAAGTTCAACGCAGTTGGAAGAGCGCTAATTTCCCGTGACTATTCCAAGTGATTGAAAATTTAGTCTAGGACTTTTTAAGTCTAAGTACGTAATGTTAATTCTTTAGCTTGAAAACTCAAAGGTAGATGATTGAGTCGCATTGGTTCCGTATAAAAACTGAACAAACGTTATACCTTTACCTAAACGAAACATTGGCAGTTGTTCCAACGAGCCTAAATATGGACTCTACTATTGCGAAAGTTCGCATTGATTAATCTTCAAAAGTGTCAAAGAGCGATTTTGCTGAATTAAACTCAGCCACCTGCCTTCCGGCTGTGTTCTAAATGCCGAGCCTCATGCGGAAACAATGAAAACGATGAATAGCACCTCAATTAGGTATCTTTTAAGTTTTTAGCATTGTGATTAATATGCCTTTAACGTGTTATCTGAGAATCCCACAATTACAGAAGAACCCTTACTACGGTACTAAATGCTTTTAGCATTCAACTCAATTGGGCTTCGAACTTACAAAGCTCTACTGTGAAGTCACAAGTGCACCCTGCTCTTCTATCTCAACCAACTGTTTCTCTAACTGAACGAAAACATTTTGAACTGTATGAAAGAATTCTTCAAAGTCAATAGGCAGATAAAATAAAAAGAATGTATTTATGTTAATAGTATTACATAGCAATAAATTTATGTATGTATGTCGACTTTAGCAAACCCAAATCAGCTGTTTTATTGAGCCGAGCCAAGGCTAAGTAAGAATTTATTTAAATATGAGTTCGCGTCTGCTTATCCGCACGTATTCAAATATCCAAAGTTGTTGCATTTATACACGCATAGCCCTTATATTCCTGCGCGATTATTTTGTATTTTTTTGCAGCGATAAATTCGCACATTTCATTTGAATTGCAAAAATAAACGCTGCGCATTTTTATTGACTTTTCACAACTTGTTAACGTGATTGATGTTTTTTTAAATGGCGACTACATGATTTTGCAATTTCGCCTGGAATGACACAGAACGTCAATCAATGCACTTCTTATTATTCTTTATATATATATATTTATATATGTAAGCGTGTTTGTATGTATTTTATTGCAGTGTTTCCACAGAATTTTTTTTTTACCTTTTGCCAAGTTGCGCTCCACTTGTTGCTCGAACAATTATCCGAGTACACTTCAATGAAATGGATAAATAAATAAGTGAGTTTTTTCATTCGGTGTGAAAGAAATGAAGGGGCGCGCCCAACTACACTTCTGCTTATATGTATGTAAGCCGTTTAATCAGGTTTAATGCAGAGCCTTTTCGTTTAGGGGCGGTAGGGTAACGTGGCAAGCAGCACAAGTAGGCGGAAGGGGTAGATGGGATTTCGAGGTCGGGACTATGGAAAATGTTGGAGAACTTATTTCAAGCATGAGTTTCAATTTTATTTTAAATAATAATAATAGTTTTATACCAGATACCTTTAATCGAACGCGTTTATGTTCCAGCCTTAAAAGGGTAATCTAGTCTTGAAGCATGAATTTTAAGTATAATAATTTTGAAGTGTCGTAAACAAATTAGCACTGTTAGTAATCTGATACCAAAATAAATTATTAATTTAGAATAATATCGCAATGGGTTCTAATGAAAACTTGGAAATAAATGTTTCAGGCTGTCGTCATTCCTAAAAAAAAATAATAATTGTAGTACTGTTTCGAAAATTCCACAATTCGATAAAAAAAAAGTTTCTAAATTAATTAAAACTGTCCAGTAGAACCTCAGAAATCATGGGTATCTTTTTGAAAAACATATTTTCAAAAAAAAAGTTCCTAAGTTTTAGTTTCGGCCAAACCACTTTGAATACCTATAGCTTCAAAAATATTTTGAGTTTTGAAAAATCTTCTTGTAGACAAATTCTTGCATAGTTTAACTTTGAAAATCGATTTTTTTTATTTCCGCACTTGAAAACCCCTCTTATAAAGACTTCAGGAACATCTCATTATTTATTTAAGAAATCGAATGTTAGGCAATTTTATGTTAAGAAAAACTTCCATCTACTGATATATAGCCCCTTCACAGCCCAAAAGTTCAGTAACTTAAACTTCTCCTCGATGAATGCAACCCTGTATAGACGCACATTGGCGTAAATACGCATATATTTACTTGAAAAATATTAATGTTTGTTCGAGGATACTACCGTTGTTATTTTTAAAATACATCTCAGTTATGTAAACTTGTCTGTTGGCAGACAATTGGAATACATGTTTACATACTGTACATATATATTTACGCATGTATAACTGTTGTTATGTAGTGGCAAATTGGCTTGCAAGCATTTTCTCCTTCAGTTTCAGCTGCAAACATGTTTTCTTTGTGCTTTTATTTCACTTCGCTTCGATAAAATTCAGTTGCTTTAATTAAAAGCCAATATAATAGCCCTACGTACGCTGGAACTTTATATTTTGTAGTGTGAATTACTCACACAGTACATGACCCAGTTTAAAGCCGACCACACCACGACTGTGACAACTCGTCAGGGTCCAAAAAGGACGATTGTGGTATTTTTAATTTTCTTAAATAATAAACCAGTGAGGATATTTTCGTTTTTTCGTTTTTAAAGTATCAAAATATAAAATGACTATTATATAATAAATATTTCAGGATCAACAGAAACTTATGTATATACTTTTCGCAAAGTTTTCATTATGTAAGTAATATTCTTTGCATAATTAGATTACAGCGCCACTTAGTGACTCTTTGACAAAGCTAGAAAAGCAAGACATAACCATCAAAATGTGATATATAGTTTCTAAATTTATGATATGGTACATTTAGGTAGAGAAATAAGTACAGAGTAGTACAAAGGCCCACATGTGTTACAACTCTCTTTAACCTAGCAAAATACTCGCCACTACTCCTTACAAAATAAGGAAGCAAAAAACCTGTAGCTTTCGGTCAACAATTGTGTCCTCTTACTTTTTATTGCTCCGCCAATTCTTTTCTTTTGTTTTACGTTGAAACGTAAGTACACAGCACACATAGCATACTGTGTACACAGACGCGTCGATGTCCCTGTCTGGCGATTGCTTCTTGTCATATGCGTAAATAAATGGAAACGTGACTCTCATCAGCATTCTCTGCTATTATTTTCTGAAACTGTTGTGCATTTATTCCGTCAATAAACACTTTTTCTACCAACTTATTTGTTTGTATTGTTGTAAGAGTATTTGTGTACATGTCTGTCAATTATACAGCGAGATCTCGTGATATCAAACTTTTTAAGTATAACTGAGAAAGTTTACGCAAAAAGAAAGTTTAACCAATAAGTTCTGATAATCACTTAATTACAGAAAATGTATGACTTTCTGTTGCATTTATTGTCAACTAGGTTATATGTATTAGTGTATTGCTTTAGTTGAAACTACAATGACTAACCAGGAATTACGTAGAGCGTTATTGAGTTCCAGAAAGAGTAACCGGCTTGTTGACTTGAGGAATATACTCATAACAGATCTAGCAGATGTTCTAGGAGCACTGCGGTTTGAAAAAGTAATTTGAACATATTAAAAATAATGAAGTTACCGTCGTCGTCAGCTCTTCGTTAATTTTAAAGCCGCTTTTGATTGCAAGAAAAGGGCCTTTATGCCCTGATGTCTGTATTTGGTATCCCCGCAAAACTAGTACGGCTGTGTAAACTGACGTTGGGCAATACCAAAAGCTCCGTCAGGATCGGTAAGGATCTCTTTGAGCCTATCGATACCAAACGATGGTTCAGACAAGGCGACTTACTATCGTGTGATTTCTTCAATCCACTACTGGCCGCCGCTAATTATGCTTTCACCAGACTAGACAAGGAAGCGAAGCAAAACGAAATATCTTCTGTCATCAAACCAACGGACGTCGCTCTCGCGACTTGGCTCCCACGAAACTGTTGACACACATAATTTCGAAGTCGTAGATAATTTCGTCTATCTTGGGACCAGCGCACAATAACTCTTGCCAACAGGTGCTACTTCGGACTGAGTAGGTAAGGAAGTAAAGTCCTCTCTCGACGAACAAAAACCAAACCCTGCAAGTTACTCATTATTCCCGTCCTGCTATATGGTGCAGAAGCATGGACGATGACAACATCGGATGAATCGACGCGCCGAATTTTCGAGAGAAAGGTTCTGCGAAAGACTAATGGTCGTTTGCGCGTTGGTTAAAACATTCCAGCTCTGAAAGTATTCGACGCAGTACCCACCTGGGGAAGCAAAGAAAGAGGAAAACCTCCACACCGTTGGAAAGACAAGGTAGATAAGGACCTGGCTTCGCTTGGAATCTCCAATTGGCGCCAAGTCGTGAAAAGGAAGAACGACTGGCGCGCTGTTGTAAAGCTTGACTAATTTTTGCGGTTTTTCGAGTTAAGATTTTCATGTAGTACAAAAGAGAAATAAGTTATTTGATGTCAGACCGATCTCTTTTCTCTTTTTATTACATATACTGTCGAATGGAACCCTATATACAGCGAGTAAAGGTTTCCATCGGCCTTGTGAACTTTAATGGATTTGCGGTCATAACCTGGATTTGAATGCTCAGCAATATACCTAAGGCCAACACCTTCGGAAAATATTAAACAAACTTAATATTCGTAATTCGATAGCTTCGAACTAGATCAAATTTAACGAAGATGGATGCATATACATACATGCATACATTGGAGCGCTGAGCAACAGAGCTTGCCACATTTCGAACGTGGGCGGTTTTGAAAATCGAATTTATCCCATTAAGGCGGCCAGTTGATGGTAAATTTAATTATTGCAAAGAAGCTAAACCAACAAAATCGAATCACACCCAAAAGTACACTTCCACCATACAACATACGAGTAACAATTGCGCTCAACGACGCGCAGAAGGAAATTTAATTCTTTCTTCAGCCAAATCGTGCACAGTGGGCCCATCGTATAAACACTGTGCGAAGTGAATGCCTCCCCGGCCACATGTTATGCGCGCTCGCGTAAACGAAAACACGACGTGCGAGTGTGTACATACGAGTATGTATGTGTGTGTATGTATGTGTGTGTATGTATAAGGACATGCGTTTGACCTTTGCGATATCGATTAGATTCAAATCTTTTAATAAGTTTTATTTCCGTTACGGCGCTGCCGGCCAATCGAACCAGTCAAGCGGTGTATGTATGCAAGTACATATATACAAGGTGGCTCGTGAGTGCGTTGCGTGGCTGTTTGACCACGCCACAGGTCCTGCCACTCCCAAAAGCGTTATGTGCTTAGCTGCCGCGTGCAACACGGCGCCAACGTGGCCGACGGTGGACGCTGAACAAACCTTGAGTTGGCTTAAGTTGGCTACGTCCACAAAAAATGGACATTTTCGTTTTGGTTGAAGGGTTTGTTGGGTGCACATAAGCCAATGCATACATACATATATATGTTTGTAGCTGGTTATATGTTAGGCCCAAATAAGAATTACATGTGTAGGAATACATGTTTGCGGTAATAATGCAATTTTTATGGCATGAAACCTTCGATTTCGTTCTCAAAAATGTCCGTTATTTGTTCACCGGTGCATGTGTGTGAATGGTAGAGGTAAAATTTAAGGAATTACATGATGATTAAAGCTAAACATGGGTTCAAGTCTTACGTGAGTTTTTATTATAAAAATAAACAGTTTTTTAATAGGTTCTTCAAGTTCAGATATCGAACGACTATGTTATATATACCATATATATGTCAGTTATAATAATATTATAACGAATTAACCGCAAATATTTGATGGTGATAATGGTCTTTGTGTAAGAATAAAATATCAGATAGTTGTTTCAAATGCCACCACATCGGATTCGATCCTATCCTCCAATATTCTCCAAATATTCGTTCTAGAGTCTATGTAAACAGTGGTCTGAATCGAAGAGGGACTCTTTGCATGGACTTTAGATTTTAGATATCCCCACAGAAAAAAATATATTGGAGTGATATCTCGCGCTCTTGAGGGCCAATCGACCGGCCGAAAACGTAAAATGTGTAGGAGTTAGCGCCTTCTTGTGATGTTTCCGAGATCACGAGCTTCAATTTCAGGCATCAAGTAGTTGGTTATAGCGCGTTTGACGGTTACGTTCTCACCGGCATCATTTTTGAATGAATATGAACCGAAGATCGTTTTTTTCTGGATGAAATGACAGCTCTTGAATCTCCTTATGTTCTTTCTCTTTGTCCCAAATGTGACAATTTTGCTTGTTTACCTATTGAGCCAGAAATTGGTATCTTCGCTGAACAAAATTTGGGTCGAAAACGCCGGGTCTTCTTAGAACTGTTCAATAGTCCAAAAGACGAAGCGATGTCGCTTGGGAAGGTCGAGCAGCTTCAGTTCTTGCACAAGCTGTATTTCCATACGTCAGTCTGGGTTGCTGCGAACGGCGCCGAATCGACTCTTCACGGTCATCGTGTCCACTCTCAGCTATGGCTACTATATTTTATTCACTGTGTGCTGGACTTGGTATCATATATTCGATCGAATGTTATCAAGTATGAATGCTGGGTCTCAAGGTAGCTGATGGTGAATAGTGCGCTCAGTATTCCGATTATGTTGACCAGGTTGAGCGGAGCGCGCGAAACACAGAACGTGAATTTTCGTAATGAAGCTGAAGGATTTGTAAATTTTGTTCAGACGTAAGTCTTTCCATGATGAAATGCCAAACAATACTGAAAAGAATAACACAACGACTCGCGGGTGATCTGTCAAAAATGGCTATTGGAGAAAATACTACTTGAATCACCCAATGTATATAGTTAAACGAAATACAGACTTTTTTTCAAGTGTTAGCAGCGCGTCGAGTCAATTTAGCCATATCCGTCTGCCTGCCCGTCTACCTGACTGTATATATGAGAGCTTGTACCTCATTTTTTTGACATCGATATGAAGTCTCTTCAATATGAGACCACTATAAGATATGTATCGCTGCCATACAAACTGACTGTGGACTAGCCTTCTATGGAAAATATTTATATTTTACTATATTGCTTCACGAAATTGACAAAGATTGTTATCCAGGGCATGGCTTTAATGTCCTAAACCATTGTTGCTAAAGGAACTCTACAGCTCATAGCCGTCATACAAACTGAGCGATCAAAAACAAGGTAGAGATCTTTTATCCTCCTAAAAAATGAACCTGTGAAGTGATTATTACTTCGGCTGCACTTAAGTTAAGTTCATTTTGTGTTTTGGTATATATTTGGACTATTTTTTATTATTATATTACTAGCTGGCCCCGCAGCCGTTGTCCTGCGTGAAATTATGTGTTTTGAAATGAAAAGAAAGTTGAATTTATCATTTCATTTTTTTTTTGAATGTAACGCAGCTTGATAAACAAAATTTTTTGGTTTCTGTTCCGGTGTACAGAAAAGATGGCTTTCCAACTCGTGTGCACGCCACGTATATCTAGCTGTGTGAAAAACATAGAATTTCCAAACTTATTGCACACACTATGCGACTATCCTTGTGTCCTGTTGAGTGTCATCTCAAATGCAATTTTCGCTGGAAACTGAAATGGCAAATCGTTGGAACTCAAAGAAATTCGTTGAATCAAGCATTCAGCCCTTTGTATTCGATAGCTGCGTCACAATCAGTCGGGTTCCATTACATAGTTTCGGCGCTTGCAGATTGCAAAACATAATAACGACAGATCAAACTTTGAGACGCAAATGATGCGGTGGCATACCAAGCCTCTCCAAAGAATTTAGAAACTCCACTGGATAATTCACGGCGACGTCTTCAATGGAAAGACGATCGGTCGATTAGTATGAGCGCAAGTCTTCCGGAATTTGACTTTGAATCTTAAAGTTTAAGTCAAGAACATCTGTATTTTTTGGCAGTTAATATTGCGCGTGCATTTAAGGAATCATAGTTAAGATAATTTGGCCAATGTCCGAAGATTGGTGATGAGTTTATCTTTCGTGAATTGATAAACCGCAGATGGAATTGATATCAAACCACCGGAAGCATCAACCGGAATTGACCCATTTCCAATTTTTAGCGAATACGATGTAAAATGTCTTCGACAATGTCATTTTTGTTCGTATCTCATAATTGACGCGGATTTAAAGGCTGATATGGTGAAATGATTATCGCGAAAAGTGTGGGAACTTCAGTGGCATTCGAAGTAGCTATCGCATCGTCCAACATTCGTTTCCACTGATTATCGTGTTCCAGCAATTGTAATTGCACACACCATACCATTCACAGTACGCAATACGCCGCGTACATTAATCAGTAGCAACCGAAGGTAGAAGCAATCATCGTTTTTTGGGTGGGTTGTGTAAATTCATCCTAATGCATTAGTTGAGAACACACCTGGATGTCCATCTACTGTTCGGTCTTGCTTTCAGCGTAACTATTTCTTCGACGATGCATTCCATGAATGCAAGGTATTTTCAAATAGAGCAATGTTCTCGTAAGCGGATCACTGACGAAAGTTGAGAAAAAAACTCGTCAATGTTAGTTTTGTTGTTGGCGGTGTTACCACCGGCTGTAATGTATTCTCTGGGCTGAAATAAACTCTTTGGCCAATCTCCATATTAACTGCGAGACACACAACAATCGGAAACCGTTCATGAATTGCAAAAGTAAATATCCTACAAAGCGCTTTATTGCAGTTCACGTATGGACCGTATCGTTTAAGACCATTAAGCGCCATGTTGCTTCCCTTGGTGACATACTTACAAACGTATTTTATAGATTACACCAAACTGCAATACTAAACATTGATATGAGTTTAGAATGTGAATTAGACAACAGTGGAGAATATAGTACGATCCATATGTTGTCAACTTCGATATTCACTACTCTAAGTTGTATGGTCGTCTGATGAGCTACGACGATGGAGTGGATATCCATCATTTCCAGTTTGCGATTCCGAAAGAAAAGCAAGCGGATAGTGTTTCGTGCATTTATTGTTAGACATATAAACCGAAAAGGGATTGTAGTGTCCGCAAGGTCCATGAACCATATTGCTTTCCACCACTTCATATAATACTGGATCTTTCACACGTAAAGTTTTCACTGAATAATTTTCAATTGTTCAATTCACAACCTGTCGTAAAGCATCGTAAATCGTAATAGTAATAATTTTTTCTCTTGAATAGCCGGAATAAAAAAGCAAGCGATCGAGACTGAACTATTCAAATAATTTCCAAATCAAAATATTGAAAAACAAAACAGAAATTGAAAAAAAATGTTTTTGGAAAAAAGTTACTTTTTGGAATTATCCAATTTGCCGACTTTTCATGAAAAGTATAAGAGGTTTTTATTTCTAAACCTTCCTTAATCCACAACGAACAACCTCTTAAAATTTCATCAATATTGGTTCAGCCGTTCTCTTAGCGTTACTAACGAACAAACATTCATTCGTTTGTATGAGAAAAAGAAAAGGACTGTTTTTAGGGGTTTTCCAACAATTATTCGAATAATCCCTGAACCTAAACGAATATTTTAAAAAAAGAATTATCAAATTTCGTTCAGTCGTATTAAAGTTATGAGCGTACATACATTTTGGCGATTCATTTTTACATACGTACATATTTATATAGACGAAGATGTAAGGTTGTTTTTATTGTTTTTTTTTTTTTTGAAGAAATGAAATATTGAAATGATTCCTACAAAAATGAATTTTGAACAATTATGATTTGAAATATAATTTTTGTATTTATGAGTTGTATTAAATTTTGACATAAAGAGATAAAAAGTATCCTATGTCCGTCTCCTGGCTCTAAGCTACCTCCCTACCAATTTTCAGCCAAATCTGTTCTGCCGTTCTTGAGTTATAAGTGATGTAACTAACACGACTTTCTTTTATATATATAGATAATTTGTTTTTTTTTTTTGAGTCAAATTCGGGAATAGAATTCTATAAGGTTCAAAACTGCTATAATATTGTCAGAAAATATAAATTCCAAAACATGCCAACTCGTAAGTAATGAAAGTCTTTCCACACCAAATTTCAACAAATCGATAAACAATTGCAAAATTTCATTAAAAATACATTTGCACTGCCTTTTTATTTACTTCTTGATATATTTCTTTTTTTTTTTAAATAAATTAATATAAAAGGCTTCTAAATTAATGTTATATCAAACGTTGTGAAGCACATTACACCGAGGCACACACATCAACAAAGCGCCCAGTTATATATAACGACAGATAAGGCGCTGTCCCTGCTTATATGCCCACAAACACATGCACAAAACGAATGCGCTTAGATAGCTAGCAAATAGTGCACTTTTTCCACTAATAAATCACATTCGAAGACAGAGGGATGCTAATGAAAAATGACAGCCTTGAGCCGTAAAACAAATACCTCGACGTACTGCAAATACGGGATCTGCATCTACGACACACTTGTAAGAGTATGTGTGTCATCGAATGTACTACTATAGATCTGTGTATTTAGGTGTGTTTGTGTACATAGCTAAGCACGTAATAGACCCAACTATGTGAGCAACGCACACTATTTGCACCGACGAACAACAACAACGTGTGACTCACCAGCACTGCTTCCAAGCGCAATTCGCTCAAAAAACAATCAGAAGCCGGGCAAATGAAATGTAAGGAATGCCAACACCGGAATCCACGCATACTCTGCAGCACTTCACTCTGGATCGAGAGAAGAAAACACACATATATAGATATACATATATATATGTATATTTGCAGAGAAGTCACCGAGGCGACAGATAATGGCAGCTGCCGAGCATATATAGCATAGCCAGTAAGACCAGCAACATGTTATTGCAGACCATTGAGATTAGAGGCCAACGCCAGAGGCCCTCGTGCACGGTCACACGCACACACACACACACAGAGTCGCAAGCAGTACGTGTTAGATACGAATGAGGAGCCATAAGAAAATCAAGTGATTTAGCTGAAATCACCTTTCCGAATCAATTGCTACAGACATCAGCATACAAATCGACAACAATGAAATTCCTCGCTGCACACAGCACTACGGACGCCCAGTACGGGAAGAGAAACGAACAAAAAATGGTCATAACTAAACTTAACCAGTGCAATAAACAATGGCAACATGTAATGTGTTAAAGTAAACAAAGGATAGAAAATGAAGATGGAATAAATAATCACGAGCTGGAGCGAAAATCACTCGGCAATGGTCAAGCGGAAATTCCTTGGAGATGCGAGTACCAAATTAGAACATTCGCAAGTACCGTTATTTGTTTGTTTTTTACTTTCGTTGATTGGATTTATTAAAAGAAATCGTAAAGATGAGTTGTGTGAATGAGACAACCTATAGAATTTCCACAGCTCTAACTGTTTAAAGAATTCATTGGGGTACTTGACGAAATAAGTAAAGAAAGTCCCCAAAGCTTGTTTTTAATTATTAATGAGTTGTCACATAATTATTTCATCGTGTGTGGGAGATTTTTAGTGTACTAAAAATTGTATATACATAGTATGGCAACACATTATAGAAAGATGTTCCCAATGATGTAAACGAAATCTGGTAGTAAAGTAAAATAGACAGTAGACCGAATCAATGCAGTTTAGACGAAAAATATACCAATCGAAAACTTAAGTGACAGAAGTTTCCCAACCTAATAATTATGAGTCATCAACCGCAAACTTCAGAAAAATATGCGATGGAATGGATTAACAGATGAAATGAGTGACCGAGGTAGAGCTACTTTTTCAAAAGCCTTTTCTTGATAGATAACGCGGAGGTCGTGTCAAGCTGAAAAAAGTGTTTTTCGTCAACATAAGCGGCCGACTGAGCGTTCTGTTCGCAACGCCATCACCTATCTTGAGATCCAGCATTCATTAGTGGATAGTATTTGAGCGTGGTCTATTTGGGGACCAGAACGCAGTGAAGAAAATGAGAAACCTTAGCTGAGATCGCAAGAACTCGGACTAACGTATACAAATAAAGTGACGTATTTTACGTCGAGATCTTGAACGTACAAAATACAGCAAGAACTGAAGCCACTCGACCTTCCTAGGCGACACCGCTTCGCTCTATGGGCTCTTGAAAAGTTTTAAGAAGATCCAACGTTTTCGAGCCAAATTTTGTTCAACCATGAGACCCATTTCTGGCTCAACCAATGGCGACCGTTATTGAGCAATAACAATCGACTATTTGATGGCTGAAATTAAAGGTCGTGATCTTGGAGACATTTGGCTTCAACAAGACGGCGCCACTTCCCCCACACATCGCATCAATCAATGGATTTATTGAGATAATATTTCGGTAAACAAATAATTTCATGTTTTGAGCCGGTCGATTGGCCACTCAGATCGTATGATATTACATCATTAGACTTTTTCCTGTGGGAATATGTGAATTCTAAAGTATATGGAGCAAACCCGCTTCGATTCAAATCTTGAAGCAAAACATCAAGCTTGTCATTTGCCAGTAACCAATCGAATCTGAGACGTAACCTAGACTAACATTTCAAAAAGACAATTTTCAAAAAATAAATGGCAGTTTCTGTGTTTTTTCTTTAAAAAAGTAGGTAACCTCAAAATGAATCACCTTTTACCGTAGCTATAAACTATATTGTTGATAAAGTGCCTACCTGTAGTACAATTTTGCCCATTTTCGCACAGCAACATAAAAATATCAGAGGAATGTCACGTACCATATTTGGTTGAAATCGTCCAAATTTGACATCGACTCCTATAAAGCTCTGTATATAACTCGTCTCACGCATTTCAACTCGTCTCGTCATCCTGATTAATTGTATATATATAACTTATAACTATCTCGACTATTTTAGGTATACGTATAAAATTTTAATCTCTAAAGAAATTCCTAAGGAAGATTATATAAAGCCTTTAGAGACAGGTGGACTTTTATAAACAATAAATCAAAGACCGATAGAACTTCTACAAGTCTTACTTTTTCTCATTAGGGGCTATTAACTTCGCACAACGTAATTAAGGTTCTAATTGATGCACCAACTCATCGGCATTTAGACATAACCGCACTTTCGTCTTAGACCAAACCTCAAAGTATATTTTTCAAACCAACACCTAAAGTATGAAAAGAAGTTTCAAAACTGTGTTTGAATATTCAATCGCAGTTCAATAGGCTATAACAGTCAAGCAAAACTCTAACTCAGCCACAACCAGATCTCGACATAGCTCAAAAGCGATTAGACAAACGTGTTTGGCATGTCCAGATATAAACGAATAAAATCATATTACCGCTGCGCTTGTATATTTGAGGTTATGGCAATGTGCAAATCGAAAATCGAACATTAATACCCTTTGCATCGATTCATGGCACAAGCGAATGGCAGAAATACACAAACACAGTCCACATTTTTACGAGTCCTTCGCCTGCAATTCTCATGTGATTAGCGCCAACCATACAGAAACTGTGCTCCTTACGCCCGTCCACCTTAAATGTCCTCACTATGGGCAAAGGTAGTTTTGACTTCGTTTATAATAAAAGCTGACATTGAGCAGAAATGACAAAAGCATGGCTCTGCTTACGGAATCTATTGTTTTTGGCAATCACATTATAGTATGTATGCGAACATATCGTACATATTTACTCGCTCGTGGTGGCTCAAAGCTCTTTTTATTAGGTTTTATCAGTTCAGCTCGCAGCTGGAACGCTTTCCTACAGCCTACATGCCTCTTGAGTTAATATGTATGTATGTGTGGATGTATGCTTGCATGTCAATTGAATAAGAAATATTTTATTTGTGTGCAATCAGTAATCAATATCAGTGTTGCCAGTTGTTAATTTTACTAAGTAAATATAACAATATCTTAATCACCAAAAAAATAAAAAAAAATGTTTAAGGACTGATTGATTGCTGTAGTCGTCTTATCTTCTTGTACTTACACCGCTCAAAATTAGAAACAATTTTTGTAAATTTAATATTTATAGTTAAAACTGTAACCTAGAAATATTACAAATGATTCCTTCATTTTCCCCTTGAGTAAAATTTCGTACATAAACAAATAATATATTTATTTCTTTTGGAAAAAGTGCGCCTCCATTCACTCTCTTTCTTCTTGTTTTTGTCAGCAACTTTCGCTGTTCATACATGGCAATCCTGTTCTTCGTTTCTTTGTAGGGTAAGCAGATTACGTAAGGATTTGTGGTTATAACTTGTTAGGTGGGCATGTAGATGCCGTTGTACTCATTGGCCATTGGCAAAAGAAAATACTCTTTATCAAGTCAATTCCGCTCGTTGTAGGCGGAAATGTGGGCAAACAAAATTAATTGTTGAATTCGCTGTTTATTCTTTAATATAACGGTTGTTGATGAGAATTTGTGCAACGAACTTTGATGTTCTGTTTTGTTGTTTTTTTTTTTGTTTTGTTTTATTTTCTAATGGGCTTTTTTGTTGGTGGAATTTATTTGTTTACTCCCGAAAGTATATACATAAATTTTTGGAAGTTAATAATTAAGTTTTCGTATTTATTTTCGAAATATACATATATACATTATTTCATAATACGAAGTTACCAATATATGAAGCATTTAAGCTCTTCAAGTATAAAACTTTCTCTCCAAGTACATAATATTTTGAGATGAGAGAACAAAAGCAAATATTAATCATCGAAAATGGCTTCATTGTTTTTAAATTATTCTCTATTAAGATCTATACTCTTTTGCATGCGTTGAACCAACTGCCGAAACCGCGTTGCCACTTTGTTGCGGCATCTCCAAAACATGCGTTCTGAACACGTCAACCGGCCCTTCTTCTTATCTTATATAAGCATATGCAAAACAAATAAACGCTGTGCATAGACTCACTAATATACGAGAAAAAAGTGCTTTCCGAACAATATCATGCGCCGCCGCTGAAGTTCTAGCTAGTATGCCGTGCTTTGACTTCCAGAGAGACGAATCCACGCGATTGGACCAGCTGTCAGAGTCATCAGGAGGCGTAAAAGAGAGGGGAAAACCAAAAGTATCACAATGTTGCAGCAACAGTGGCAAACCTCAAATGACGGTGAACCCACCGACTAATCCCGGACACTCATTCGTGGAGAGATGGACAACATGGGAACCTAGACTTCCACCAAACTCAAATACTGAGTGGACTTGAATGTTTTAGAAGCTAGCTGTTCCAATTTCAGCACGACCTTAGTCGGTACTGTTCGACGTGTACAGGGTGCATAGGAGACTCTGAGCACGTATTTCAATGCCCTCGTTTTTCAAATTTAAGGGAAAAATTTAAAAACTTCACTTGGTGGAATTTTTTCGGTGGAAATTTTTACAAAACCAAGACATATACAATATATTAGGTGTCAGTCTCTCCATGGGATAGACTTAAAATATTTCTCTCTCCCATAAAGTAATACTTAATCCAGTAGTACAGATATGAGTTGGGAGTAGGTTAGATTTAGCGGATTAAAGTTCCGCTCTCCGGCTTTCGATTTTTGGGAACTGGTGGTTGTTTTTTCTGATTTCTTGAAAGACACAAATAACGCTCTTATGCAAATTTCTCTGATTATATCTAACATAAAAATCGTCAAACTTAACGATAAAGCTGAGTTGGCAGGTTTCAACACTAGGTTTGCCAAATACCGAAATATAAAAGGCGACCTATATACTTACTTTGTATGTATAAGATAATTCGCAGAATTCAATGCAAAATCTATTATAATATGACAGACCTTATATAGAAATCGCTACTAAATCCACGGGTCATGAACTTGGAGAGAAAGTTTTATACTTGAAGAGCTTAAATGCTTCATCACTTCAGAATATATACAACAGTACCTCAATGTTTTTTAAATGCCGTTTCGTATGAGGCATCGAAAAGCCCAATACTGTCATCATGAGAGCATAGAACCACTACAAAAGCAAATTGATGGGATTTAATTCCAAATCTAACTCAAGAATATTCACGAATACGATTGATCAATGGTATTCATTGCGTTTTTTGCTTTAAATTCGGTCACAATCATGGTTCGGTCGGATGCTGCATTACCATCGTGTAAAAACCATTAATTGTTTTTACATAATTCCGGCCGTTTTCGAAGGATGTGCTCATGCAAACACCTCAATACGGCGAAATAGAACTCCTTACTGACCGTCTGTCCCTCCGGACACCAAACCACAAATATGGAAGAAAACAATGCACATCAACTTGATTTTTGAGCAACTTGGGTGGGGTTTTTTTGGTTTTGGCTCATTTATTTCTCGTCCATTCCGGTGATTGTTAACTTGTTTGCATATCAAACTCAGAGTATTGTTAAAATGTTATAAAAAATTTTAGAATTTCATATGGCATAAGGTCTGCGTGAGAGCGGTACTACGAGTGCGTTGCTAAATATTACTTATACGCTAAGGCGGTCACACGTGGCGCTAAAATCGACTTCGTGTTAAAGTTCGCCGGAGTTTACGGAAACTTCAACAGCACAACAAACCAAATTTCAAGTTTGTGTATTTATTTGTCCGTTTGTATGTAAATAAACTATAATATATTTGTTTGCTGGAGGTAATTGGCTTATTACCGCTCTTTCTTTTGTTGTACGAGTTGTTAGCTGTTATGTGATTACTGCTTGCTTATAAAGGGTGATTTTTTAAGAGCTTGATAACTTTTTAAAAAAAAAAAACGCATAAAATTTGCAAAATCTCATCGGTTCTTTATTTGAAACGTTAGATTGGTTCATGACATTTACTTTTTGAAGATAATTTCATTTAAATGTTGACCGCGGCTGCGTCTTAGGTGGTCCATTCGGAAAGTCCAATTTTGGGCAACTTTTTCGAGCATTTCGGCCGGAATAGCCCGAATTTCTTCGGAAATGTTGTCTTCCAAAGCTGGAATAGTTGCTGGCTTATTTCTGTAGACTTTAGACTTGACGTAGCCCACAAAAAATAGTCTAAAGGCGTTAAATCGCATGATCTTGGTGGCCAACTTACGGGTCCATTTCTTGAGATGAATTGTTGTCCGAAGTTTTCCCTCAAAATGGCCATAGAATCGCGAGCTGTGTGGCATGTAGCGCCATCTTGTTGAAACCACATGTCAACCAAGTTCAGTTCTTCCATTTTTGGCAACAAAAAGTTTGTTAGCATCGAACGATAGCGATCGCCATTCACCGTAACGTTGCGTCCAACAGGATCTTTGAAAAAATACGGTCCAATGATTCCACCAACGTACAAACCACACCAAACAGTGCATTTTTCGGGATGCATGGGCAGTTCTTGAACGGCTTCTGGTTGCTCTTCACCCCAAATGCGGCAATTTTGCTTATTTACGTAGCCATTCAACCAGAAATGAGAAATGATATGTAGACCATAAATCGGACGTAAAGCGCGAAACACATTTCGAACCGAACACTGATTTTGGTAATAAAATTCAATGATTTGCAAGCGTTGCTCGTTAGTAAGTCTATTCATGATGAAATGTCAAAGCATACTGAGCATCTTTCTCTTTGACACCATGTCTGAAATCCCACGTGATCTGTCAAATACTAATGCATGAAAATCCTAACCTCAAAAAAATCACCCGTTACTTAATCTTTCGTAAACCGTTTACCGCAACCATTTTTCATTGCTGTCCGGTTTTGGCTTTTGGTGTAAACTTCCTTTAATTTTAACCTTCAAGCGGGCGCGCCATCTTTTGTAACAATAGCGGTCGCGCGTAGTCTTTTCGACACCTCAATTGAAATGTGAGATTTAAAGTGGATAAAGTTGTGGAATTCATTTTTTTTATTAGTTTTAGTTATTATGTAATCATAAAATAATATTTTGCAGGAAAAGTATTTTTTTTTTGTCATATTAAATGATGAAAAAACTTAAAAAGTAATATAATTCATTGAATGCAAAGTAAATTCATTAATCTTAACACAAAACCAAACAAATTTTTTTCAAAATTTGGGGAAAACATAAAAGTCATAGAATACATTGAAAAGAATGTAAATACATTAATATCTTATTAGAAAGTTAGAATAGTTCAATAGTCAGATTCATCAGATTCATCGGTCACAAAACACTCATTGCCGTATACCGTATGGTCGCGACAAATATTTCTTTCGCAGATTTTGCATTGGGTTTTTGTCTGCCTTCGTTTTTTTGCTGGACATATTTGCAGCTTCTTTTTTCGATGACTACATCATTTTCTCTCAAAATTACCATTGAGTTTACTCCAGCAATATTTAGCAAGCGAAAAAAGAGTGTCAATGGCCACCTATTGCACTTCCTTGATACGGAATACAGTTTTACCTTTTTATCCACTTCATCAACTCCACCTTTTGTTTTGTTGTAAAAAGTTATAATAGCTGGTTTTCGTTTCTCGTTAGTGCTGGTGTCAATTTCAGCTGTACAATGAAGTGATGAAATCAGAACAACAGATCGGTTCTTTTTAGGTACATACGATACCAGGGTAGAAATTTTTGAAAACCCAAATTGACTAGAATACTCTGGCTTTCCCTTCGCAATGAAACACGGGGGATTTTCTTTTTTATTTTTACGCAAAGTGCCAACAACAGACATTTTATCATTTGTGGCTAAATCTTTTACCAAAGGAATGCTGGTGAACCAGTTATCAATGGTCAAATTTCGTCCGGTTCCAGAAATTGGTGAAATTAACCTTTTTACAACATCACTTCCTGAATTACTGATTTGAAAAGGTCATTTTGGTTGTCTCCCAGCATAAAGCTCAATATTCAACGTGTAAAAGTTTTTTGAATCCACTAGTGCATAAATATTTAGCCCATATTTGTCAGGTTTTGATTTGTTGTATTGTCTAAAAGGACATTTTCCGCGGAATCCGCACATCATTTCATCTATTACAACATTCTTACTAACAGAATAAGGAGAAAGGCAGTTTTCTGTGAACATATTTAGCACTTCTCGTATGGGCGCAGCTTTATCTTGGGCTCGGCGAAAACTTCTTGTGGATGCATCATCAAACCGGAGAGAGTTTAGAAGAAATTTCATCCTTTTCAAAGGCACATCCTCCAAGTTTCCATGAGACATTCGTAAGGTTCCAGCAATATATAATAATTCGAACAGGGCCCGAATCTCAACAGAATCGGTAGTTTTACAATCTCGAACTCTGGAGTATGCGCTTTCTTTTTTCTGTATAAATTCGTTAGTATATTTTACTACTGTCGTTATAATTTTATCGCATATGAACAAATCCCATGCTTTTAGAGATGTTGTTACGCCCATGCCTTTTCCAAGAACACCAGCCTCTTGAGTCAGAATATTATGTGGTGGATACCTGACTCTATCACTATTTGATTTTTTTCATTTTGTAACATTATCCGAATTACTTTCTTCGTTTGAATGTTCCATTTCTTCATCAGATTCCACATCTGGTCTACATTCAGATATTTCCTCATTACATTCCATATCAGATAAGTGGTCAGAGACTTCTGATCCTTCATCACTTAAAGTTTCATCACTTTCATCATCTTCCTCTAGGAGAAATTTCATTATTTCACTTTCACTTATTCTTGTTTTAGCCATTTTTACCAATAACTGTAACACTTTATTATATCAGGAAATGTGCACAGAGAGTCGCGCGTAAACTAAAAGACGTCAGGCGCGCGTAGTCTTTTCGACGACGAGAGGCAACTGAAGTAAATGTTCGCTATAAACAGTCGACAATAGTTAAAAAGAGACGGAAATAGTGCATTCGATTGGAAATGAACTAACCTCAAGCTACTAGAGCTACCAAATATCTGGGATTATATACACAAAAATTATAATACTTTATTCACCATGGGCGGTCGAAAAGACTACGCGCGACTTCTTGAAGGTTAATTCCAACTTTATCTTTATTTTTAGAAATATCTTTAAATCTTTAAGAATTCCGTTGAACTTTCTCTATTAAAATAAAGTTATTGCAAAATAAATATAATCCTTCCTTGCTTTTTTTTTAAGAAATATGTTGCGACTTGAATAATTTTGAAAAGGTATTGAGAGAAAAAATATCAACCACTAATGTTTTAATAATAAGTATTTTTCCATTAAGCCTCTATTAGCAATTTAGCTGAATTATTCTAAAATCTCTATTCTACACATTCGACCTTGACAACGGCCTCGATCAAAAGGATAGTAGTCACGTGCACACCTACTCGTACGTATCACATAACCGCAGGCGTAACACATGAAACATACACACATGAGCATATCAACACACACATACAAACCAAAATCTCATTACCCGCGGCTAAAATTGGCAACCTTAATTTCTGTGATTTTCTTCGAATGATAATGACATGATATTTGATTAGCCTTGACACCATACTGCTTTCTACGCGTGTCACGTGCAATTATGTGGAAGTGACAATCAACAAAGTACAAATATAGCAATAATCGCCCACACAAACACCAGTAAACAATATTCCTTACGCCTTAGCACCTCAAAGCTGGCAGGTGAAAGAGTGTGAACGCATAAAACCGTTACCGTTCTAGATTTAATTTCCGCTTTCTCTTTGATATTAATACACGCTGCTGTCGTTCTAGCCGGTCTTTTATTTCGCTACCTTGAATTGGCATTAAGTTGACGCGTGGGAGCGTAGAACTCATATCAAACTATCTTACAGCTCTGCGGTCGACGCGGCCACAGTGGGTTATTTCGCTTATGTTTGGTGGGAAAATATCAGTGAAGAGAATTGCACCAAAGAACTAGTCCAGTTTTTTGTAGATTATATACATTTGCGGGTTTCAAAAAGTCGATTTTTTTTATTATCATTTTTACAATCAATTTTGTAGAAGAAAATATTTTTTCTAACCAATTCACCAGTTCATCATACTTCCACTTACTTCCTTACACTGTCACATAAATTCATTTATATATACCATACAGTTTGATATATAGTACGCACCCATTCCTAGACACATTTATTGGCACGCTTATAAATATAATCGCTGTCATTTATGTTCATGACCCATTGAGTCGCCAGTACAGAGGTAAATATACTGTGAGGAAATATAGCTCCATTTTACTATATATTCCCCGTTCGCTTTGCTTTGCTGCTTAATGTACTCGCATTGCAGCAACATTCAATTGCCTTAACAAGTTCGAGATGCTGCTCGCTGCGCTTCACACGACAGGATATACGAGCGTCCATAGATATTTATGCCGCAGCGTAACCAATAACCACTGAGAACGCGGCGCACTGTCAAGTATTTATTGGATTAAAATGTATTCTCATTCAATTAATACAAGTGAGCGGTTCTGATACGCCAAGCCGCAGCCGCAGCCGAAACGCCGCGAAGGGGGACACGAAGCGAAGTGTTCGCGTAGATTAAACGCCAGCAAAAGTGTTGATGACTGCTTACTGTTGCTTTGGCTTGTGCCTTCATTCGTTTATCACAAGGCACTGCGAGGCCTTTAATGATGTAATGAATGGAACAAATTAAGGGGGGCACCCGTGCTGCTTTCCGGTTGCTAGCTGGTTGTTGGGAGAAGTGCCTTCTGACTGATTAAGTGATTTTGTGAACACTAAACAAGCTTTTAGGGTGAATTTAATTAGGAAGCCACTTTGAAAATGAAAATGACCTAATTTATGTTGCGACCCCTGAAGCCTTACTGGTAATTGTTCTACTTAATCGTTGCGACACTTCGGACTCTTTACTTTTACGCTTTGAGAAAATATGAATATTCAATATTGAGAGTCATAATAATAATCAAGTTAAGTTGTCAAATATTTTCCTGTTTTAGTAAAATTATTTCCTCTTTCATATTTTTTGCTGAACAATAATTCGAACCGATATGCATAGAAAATACTATTTGAAGTATTGAACCTCGGTGCTACACCTGTTCTCTATTAGGGTGCAGTTACAGTTTTTGTCTATTTATTGACCTCCACAGAAAAACAACTGACAAAGTCTATACAAGCCACGGGTAACAACTTGTTTAACAAATTCCGGAAACAACCTTACAATTTGATTGCTCTTCCGTTGCTACTCAGAATCGGACCGAGTGTAGATAAATACCAATATTGTCTTAAAAAATTCGTGGTATCTTTTGTCGATATCATAGGTCTACGAAGTCATAAAAAGTTGTAATGCAGGTTGTAATTCAAGTTGTCTAGTAAAAACAACTGACTTCCATATTTTTGGTAAAAAATTTACGAGGTCCCAAATAAGTACTTCTTCTCTTTTATCACCTCTGACAGTAAGGTTGGAGCTTACTTTTCCAAGTTAAGAGTTTGTATAATTTTAATAGAATATCAAATTTATTTAATATTAGTTAATTAGGATGTGACGTAAATTCTCAAAATATGAAGTATGATATAAATGCTCGAACAGCGAGTTCCAATGCAATGAAATTTTCTTAATTCAATTAAACTATACTATATCATAAAACGAGCGCTAATTCGGTGGCAGATATCCAACGGCAGGCTCAGCAGCGCCTTGACTCTGCGCTAACGGCGCTGCTGCAGGCGAAGCGAAGTCCAAAACCGGTGCTACACCTTCATTGGAGTGTTGCGATTGACCGCCCAGGGACTCGTATTGCGTTTGAATGGCATGCTGTGCATGCGCCGCATCTTCGGGCGTGCGATACTTAACGAAGTGCACTTCTGGTGCATTCGTGCTGCCACCCTTCAGCGCCTGCAACTTGTTGGCCAGCTCAGAGATGTCAGGTTGCTTGCTAAGCACATAAATAGCAGTTCGCTGCTCGGCCGCTTGTTGAGCCAGCTGCAGCACTGCATTGCTGAGGCCTTGATTTTCTGGCGTCTTAATGAAGACCACACGCAATTGCTTCTTTAGCGATCCGCCGAATTGTTCAGCACCAATATTATCTTCGAACTCGTGCTTGGGCGCAGCGTAAGTGTAGAATTCTTTGTTGTATTCGATGTGTGCAGATTGTGAACCTAATCCTGTTCCACTATCGCTGTGAGCGACGTTTCCGGCATCATTAACGCCAGCGAATCCGCCAAATCCACCGTCAGTTGTAGTGGTAGCTCCACCGGCTCCGTGATGATAGCTGTTGGCTCCGTTTGTGATAGCATCGCCGAGAAGGACTCCTCCAATCGCAGCATCGTGTCCAAGTGGCTGGTAATTGTATCCCAAATTATCCGCCGTTGCGGCAGCAACGAGGCAAAGAAGCTGGAAGTAATCACAAGATATTAAAGTATTGCAAACTATTGAACAGATTTATGTAAATAATAATGTTCGAAAATAGACTCTAACTATACCCAAAGAGGATAAATATTATTTGGTTGTGATTCATAGATATTAAATCAATCGTTAGGAGGATGGAATCATGTGAGGAAAGGATAACGATTTAAGGGCATGCACCTGGATTGTCCGGATAGGGAACGAAGGCAAGAAAAAATATCTCCTGTCGTCAAGCAAACAGTCGTCGCACTCGCGACTTGGCTCTGACGTCACTGTTGACAGTCATAACTTTGAAGACGTAGATAATTCCGTCTATCTTGGAACCAGTATCAACACCAGCTCGGTCAACTGCCATTGTTAGTCTCGAAATCCAACTCAGAATATGTCTTGCCAACAGGTGGTCTAAGTAGGCAATTGAGAAGTAAAGTCCTCTCTCGCCGAACAAAGACCAAATTTGACAAGTCTTTCATCATCCCCGTCCTGCTATGTGGTGCAGAGGCATGGACGATGACAACATCTGCTGAGACGACGTTACGAGTTTTCGAGAGAAAGTTTCTGCGGTATATTTATGGTCCTTTGCGCACAGGCCACGGCGAATACCGAATTCGATGAAACGATGAGATGTATGAGATATACGACGACATTGACATAGTTCAGCGAATTAAAAGACAGTGGCTACGCTAGCTAGGTCATGTTATCCGAATAGCCGAAAAAACTCCAGCTATGAAATATTCGACCCAGTATTTGCTGAGGGAAACGGAGAAAGACCTTCACTCCGTTGGAAAGATCATGGAGAGAAGGTCCCTTCGCTTGGAACCTCCAATTGGCGTCATCTGGCGAAAAGAAGAACCGACTGGCACGCTTTTTTGATGAAAAATAAATAATTTGATCTCGGGATAACCAAATTTTTGTTGAACTTTATTTGAAGAACATTTCACTTTCCTACTCCTTTACAAAATTAAATTCATTAATCCTTTAACTACATATCTATTTTTAATACTCTGCAAGACAAAAATAAACGTCTTTCAGACAGCACAGAAGACATTTAGTTTCCAATTATTTAGTTTTGCATCACCACCACTTAAGCCTTTCCGTTCTATAAACTTTTCAGCGACCTTTTTCACACCTTATGTTTTCCACACTTTCACTTCTAACCTCACTTTCTCACTTCGAATATTTTGTAAGAGTTTTCGCAAATCAAACTACCCGTATCACATAACTTTGACACTTGAACACTTACGAGAAATCCGTACATCTTTCGTTCGCAATATTGATGAATGATCTCGACCGAATTGGGTCTCTGGTCTGACGTTAATGAGAGCTAAAACGTGTTTATGGCTGGCGATATCGGCGCGCGTGTTTTATAGATGAAATGCAGCGAAATCGCTTCAATTTGAAAAGGGTCAATGAAAACCTGATAAACGTGGTGTAAGCAAAACCAATGGCAACTCAAATGAAAGACAAAAGACGCGCAAAAAATTACACACCAATCATTGTAAATATTGCAAATCAAACTTAAAAGAGTCCGAAGCTCTTCGCAATTGATTTGGCAATTTGGCAACATGCAGCGCAGTTGTAAGTTGAGCTGAAATGGATATTGATGGTATTATAATTAATGATAAATGCTGCAAAATGTCAGACGCATGTAAATGATTTTTATGATAAACATTTTCGCTTGAAAAGAGGAGTGTCATACGGTTTTCAATTATCACATTACTCTTTCCCAAGTCAAGTGCAAATTAGTTACCTTTTTAATATCGAACAAAACCGCGTGTTGCTACGCTTATGTTAGGTCGTCTCTGAATTTGAAAAGTGTCTGGTTTGTTTTGGCTCTTGAGGTAGGGAGAGCTCGGCGTCATTCGTAAGTAGTTCGGTGCATTTCGTGCAAACCATATTAGCAGTGTAAATAATCAACTCGGTGAAACTTCCAAAACAACTTTTTAGATGATAATATCAAAGAGTTTAATACCATTTGAAAAGATAGAAAAATTAATTTGCCCGGAACGGCTCTCACTCTGGAGATATAATTCATTATATTAAGGAGCTAATTGACCGAGCTGGTGTATTCTAAATAACACAAAATGAACTGCAGTCTTCATGGCCTTACCAACTCCTGAACTGCACTTTAGCGATGGCGTGGATTTTTGATCAGGTATTAGCGTTTTGAATTACGGTTGAACTCTAGACCGGTAGTTGCGATATTCTATCACCTGAGTATGCTGGGAAACACTCAACAGAAATGACTGGTGGGCTTATGTCAGAGTACGGATGGCTGATATCGGCCTGCAGGCCACAAGAAGATTAGGTGGAACCAGCTCCCATGCTACTGAGAAAAGCTTGGAGGAAGCGCGTCAAAAAGAAACCAGTAACATCAATGATTCCGACTAAACCTCGCGGGAATCAATCTACGGTAACGTGGAAAAGAGAGCCACTTTTCGAATTCATTATAAATTAAAATCTTTGTATATACAACAATGATAGTTCACCCACTTTTGTCACGGGAATCAAGAAAGAGATCCTCAGATGAAACACGTTCAGTTTAAGTCGAAGGAAACTGTAGGGATTTCAGAAAACCGAACTGTGACTTTTACTGCAAGGCAAGCCCTTCCAGAAGCGCAGGAGAGAAATCCGTGCTCTTTCCTGACACGGTGAATAAGGGCGTCGAAGTCTTCAGCACGGCTTGTAAAGCTTTCCTAGAGAGCTCTTATCCAATTAAATCACTAAGCGACAGAGGGAAACGCTTCTGGCAAACATTGGAACTCCCGGAAAACAGGGCTTCTTGTAGATGGCTCTTAACCCATTTACAGCCATTGGTCGATTTATCGACCAGCAAATTTGAAAAATCACCAAGTCGAAAATGAACGAGATAAGTCGTGAAATCAATAATTTTATGCGATTTTTCAACTTTCTGAATCCGTGGCTAAACGGCTCAATGTAACAATCTCAAAAAATGTTAAGCATCGAGTGTTTTTTTATTATAATCAAAATAAAAAGTTGAAATGAAATCAATCCGGTGGAACTAGGTGCGGCCGAAAATGGGTTAAACAAGACCCGTAGAAGTAGGGTAACTAAATATTGATTATTCTATAAGGTCGGACAAGCAATCTACAAGTTCAAAATAACGAAAGCCAAAAGGTCTTTGTGAAAAGTCTTTTACGGAAAGATGAAAGCTTGTCAAGAGTCTTGGAAGAAAAATTATGAAGTTCTCAATTGGAACCCAATTTTTGGCTCAAAGTGTTTTTTTCGATTTTAACTTGAGAACTTGAATGATTTCTTTTGCTTTTCAAATTAGGGTATCTAATAGTTTCTCAAGATATGATAATCGATACCTTATGAGCTCTTAAGCATATGTGATAAGTAGAGACAATGTGCTAAACTTCCTCTCTCAAAGAGAACTGGTAGTAAAAAGGTTTCTTGACGTACGGAATCACCCACAAAATATACATAGGACTTGGTGTTTAAGAAAAAATGGTTCACGGAAAACAGCGTTTCAAGAAAAACGCGTTTTAAGTTTGAGAGCCGACTACACTAACTTCTACTAACTAACTTCTTACAGGTACCTTCATATCTCGAAAAATGTTTTCCAGATGAAATTCAAACTATCAACTATTACTGTCGATATATATGTATGTATGTATGTATGTAAAAACCCCGATGTAACCCTTTGGACTACTAAACGTTGTGCCAACCCTAGTAAATACGCCCCTTATCGATAATACCAAAACAAAGCTAAGATCGATAGAAATTGACGCATCTGCAACTGGCTCATTTTGTAAGAAAGCGAAATGAATCAGTGCATATTTCATAACAAAACTCGCTCAAACAGCCGTCAAACAAAGCTAGCGAAATTAATAAAAAAAAGCAAAAATAAAAACATCAAACAATTAACCGCAAAGCCATAAAACGGGTTTGCTTACAAAGACACAACAGAAGAGCAGAAGAGATAAACTAATAATAGCTGCCCGCGCAACATTACTAAGCATTTAAATGGACACTTTGTAAATCTCGCAAGCCAAGCATCGATTGTATTCAGCGCGCTGGAAGGTAATTAATTAAGAAAATACTAATTTGCATTTGTTGGAGCGCCACGCGCTTTAGTCACCGATTTCGCATTTCAATGTCACATTTCGCCTTTAAGCGCCTCATTTTACAGCTACAAAGCGAAAGAAAAGCAATTAGGGTTTTAGTGCCTAACACAAAGCGAAAGATAGAAATGGAAACAAAGAAAAAATACTGACTCACTTATAAACACACACCCACACGTATGTGCGCAATGAAACTGTAATGTATTTAAATTTAAAATTAACGGTAATCCGTGTAATGAGCGATAATTTCTATGGCATTCAGCTTAAATGAAGCGTATTCCGGCTCAATTGCGGCACTTTGTATCGGCTTAATTAAATAAACTGCTCGTTTTGCAGGCATTCGGACTGCTGTCAGTAGCAAATGTTGTCTGGGCCCACACAATGGCTGCCTATTTCGTGCGAATCGCCCGCTTGTGGTTGTGGAAAATAGCTGAGAACCACTTACTTCCATAAATCTGACTTGAGAACCAATAGAGAACAGACACACAAGCAATTCACATTCAGTGGTCACAGCAGCTTGTCCATTCATTGTTTGTACACAGACACACACATACACATACATATTTCCGTTAAACCACAAACATTGCTTAAATCTTGTGCTTCAGCTCCGAAGTGTTTGGCTTTAAATTTCAACAATTACTTGAAGACATCTCGAGTGTGTAAGCCACTAAAATTTAGACACATAAATACAATTGATTTATGTACATCTGTACTTACTATGTACATATATGACGGACGGACATTCTAGATGAGAATGCTTGTAGGCAGTCAAAAATGTGTATGTGTGTGTGTGTTGTTGTCAAGGAAACTGTCTTCGGTGAAAATACAATTTCGACAATGCCGTGAAGTGTGTTTTATCTAACTGTAGTGCCATTTATCTATTTATTTTAACTAAAGTGAGTGTACCATAAACACACGCTTATGTTATTCCACACTGCTCTTTTTGGTATTCTGAGCAAACACTAGTATGCCGCAGCTTACGAGCTAATAAATTGTAGCCAACACCTACGAACATGCGTAGCTTAGCGCTTCCAAACAATGCACGCCTACTTAGTTAGCTGGGAGCGTAGTTACAGTTTACAGTGAAAAACAATTTTGCTTTTGAATCGAATTTGACAAGAAAAAAAAATTAAATTCCTTCCAGTTATTAGCTACCTTCGATTCGCCAATCTTTGGAGAGTAGCCAATCGAACAAACTAAAATGTTCAAACTAATAAGCAACACCTGTTTAATAGAGTACCTAACCTCACTATCAATAGCAGAAAGTGTGTTTTTTTAAGACTGGTGTGGGTACACACCACAGCGGAATCATGGAAAACTGTAAAGCTGATGAGCTGGCAGAAAAAGGCAACATAAAACCGCTATCGGTAAAAAGGAAAGAGGTCGGTGCTCCCGTATCCTCTTGTGTTCTACTACTAGATAGCTGAGCTTCGTGGAAGCTTGGCCAGCGCTAGCCCACTATCGGTACATGCGCTGTCGCAAAAGCCTGTTGGCCCAAGATTATTCGCTTGTGATCTCTGTGTCCTCAGTAAGGCCAACCTCTCCCTAGTTGTGGGGCTTTTAGCAGGCCATTATCCTATTGGCACCCACGCAGTAAGGCTAAACAGGAAACCCACCAGACGCCATCTGCAGAAGCTGTATGGAAGAAAATAAGGTGGAAACAACTCAACACTTCGTTCTTGTTTAGGACGTCATTCCACCGAAGTCGGTGGAATGGAAATTAACCGCCTGTAGTTTATAGGTACGAACAGAAGAGTTCTTGTCTTCTATGGCTTCACAAAGGACTACATATAGCAGTGATAAAATGCTTAATCAACATTTTTATTATATACAAAAGAACGCTTTCCCTAAAAATTTTTTGAAAGGATTTACGCTTCAGAGTGAATAAAACTAAAAAAATCGAACTTATTATGAAAAATATTATACCTCAATGTCTGACAAATGTATCTAAGAAAGTCGTGTACTTCGAAGAAATTTTCCTCACAGACATAGAAAACAGTATTTTGAGAAAAAGGTGTTTCAAGTTTCAAGTAAAAAAATCAACTTCAATGTCACAATTTCTTGAAATAATCAAATCTTCAAAATTTTCTCGTTGGAACAAGACTTTGTCAACATCAACTTCTCTCAATTGCGGCCATAAAAAGTTGGTTATCAACAATCTAAACCGTTCTCTATTGACAGTAACGTTTCCACTAGCTTCAGAAAGAAGTACGGACCAATGATTCCACCAGACCAAAAACCACACTAAACTGTTAATTTCGTTGAATGAACAAAAATCTTTACTCATGAATAATTTTGGATTTTCTTTGCACCAGAATTGCTAGTTTTGCTTATTTATAGCACCACTCAAATACAAATGAACCTCATCCGAGATGATTTTCTTAAAAAAATCTTTGTTTTCAAGTTGTTCCAAGGCAAAACCAGCAAATGTACGACGTTTACGGTGGTCCAATGGCTTCAGTTCTTGGGTGAGAACAATTTTATACGGATGCAAGCCAAAATTCTTGCTCAAAATCCGCCAAGTTATCAAGACATATAAAAAGTTGCCGAAACGATACTTATAAATTATAACATCCCTATTAGAAACCCCGGTATAAACAAAAATACTTGATTTCTTGAAATTTCACTCTAAAAAACACTCGATTTTATTATGGCTAAAGCAAAATACTGATAAAAAAAAATCGGTTCCTAAGCAAGAGCTGTTGTAAGAGCAAAGGATGACACCAAAAAATTGAAAGGATGGCACAAAACCATACACAAACTTATAAACCTCTATAACTGTAGTAAAGCATTTACTTATAAATCAACTACAAATATATTAAATGATAGACTAAAATGGTCCGAAACGTTCAATTAAACCTCATCACCAGCTACCAGACTATGATTGCCTATTACCCTAGACTAAGTGACCCAAATTCTTAATATGAGTAAGGCTAAAGTTTTGGAGTACCTAAGTATATGGACATATATATGTGTGTATCAAGAATAACATAGCACTTGAAATTGTTGGTGTCAAACCTCCTTCCACCGAAACCATGTGGCCTGGAATACTCTCAATTGGTAATTATAATTTATTATTGTAATAAAACAACAATTTGTTGTAAAACTTTGTCATTCTTGTTCTACCAGTAACAGTTGAGGCTTACAAACGCACCTGCACACATAACTACAAATATACATACATTTGGTAGACATGCAAGCACATGAGTAATCGTATGAGTATCTATACACTGCAACAACTTTGTATGTATGGCTATGTATGATGTGTGTGATGTGTGTGATTACGGTGTGTATGGGCCACTGTTGTTCATATTTGCTGGCATTCATACTCGTGTCGTGTTTTGTTTGTCATTCATCAAGTTAAAAGCTGAATGTCCTTTTGTCTCAAAACATTGTCAGTCGCTTGTCTCGACACCATCAGTGGCGTTCAGCAACAGTCCGTTGGTTGGTTGGTTTGGGCAGAGCCTTGCACAATCATAATTTTATCGCATTCACCGTTTATCTTTGCGTTTGCCTTTTTGCTATATGCGATTTCAGTTATATGCCCACCCACGTGGCCTTCAGTGCCAGTACCACTTATGTACATACCTACATATGTAGTTGTGTAAGTCTAGTCTCGACATTCGGAAGTGTTGCTTTGTTGCTGCTTGTCTCCGCTCAGCGGGACACGGTGCAACGCCGCAAAACAAATAATGCTTGTGTGCTCGTATTATTTAATTTCACTTGTACTGAATGTGTTATGGCATAATAAAATGTGTCATGCAGACTTGTGAACAGTCGTCAAAAACACGAAAGCTCCCACATGCTCGTGTGTATGTTAGTAAGTATGAATGAGCTGAAACTAAATAAATTGAGACTTCAATTGAGACGGAATGCAGGAATGTAGTCTGGCCGAACTTGTAGTTAATTTGTTTTGAGGGTTAGATGGTTTACCAATAGACTGGATACGTATTATGGCCGTCATCGATTCGCCATTTCTCTGCTCGCTGTATTTGTCGAAATGTTACATGTAAAAGCAACAACAAAACTGAGAGATTTGGGAAACTTTTGTAGTATTCTTTATAAATTTTATGATCTTTAATTTCGGAATTCATGCAGTAGCACCCAATATTCAACACTACGAATAGTTTGTGCCAATTTGGCAAAATTAAACCAATTCTATAGTAAACTAGTAATACCAGCGAATACTTTGCATTTCCCCACGTGGCTGGCACTTATCTAAACACTTATTTATTCTGCCGAAGAATATAGCAACATAAGTCTGTTAAAGATTGTTTTCCCCTTATTACTTTCGATTATTAAGTTTGCCACCAACAAACTCTCTGTTGGAGCTTCCTTTACCCCCCACTGTGGTGTCGACAGCATATGAATCTAGTTAAAGCAAATAATATAACTATTTGTGTATTATTGTGTGTGTGTGTGTATATATATGAATGCAATTATGTTGTCTGCAGCTTATTTAATGTATTTATGTTTAATATGCGTTGTTGTATTTGTTGTATGTGCGTACTTCAGGCGTATCAACAGGTAAACAATGCCAATTGTTATGTTCATTCGCTGTGTGATTGTATGTGTGTGTGTTCAAATTTAATGCCAGCATATAATTTATGGTTGAAATGTTTTAACTGTATAAAAGCAATTTGAATTAGTCATGTGCTAAGTGATTAGTAATTGAATGTAGGCGTTAAAGTGCTTTGCAATCAATTCATGAGACTATTTCACCGCATATTATACAAAATTATATGTTATATAACTCTCATAAATCATCTCATAAATGTTTTGATGGTGCATTTTATGTGTCAAATTCGCAAACATTCAAATTGAGGACATTGTGATGCTATCGAGCGCAGTAGAAATGACTTGTTGCAAATTTGCATTTTATGAACTGAGTGCGTGAGAAGAAAATATGGATCAACTCAAACTAGGTTGCTATTAGAGGAGCTATTTTAATCAATAAGTTGGAAAGAATCGATTTTTTCGAATTTCGACGCAAAAAAGATTTTCCAAAATTCATTTTCAAAGTTGTCGTCGCTCCAGGGTCCTTTCAACTATTCCGGTTTGAGCATAATGTAAAACTTTAAACTTTAAATATCTCCATATCGACTGAACTAACGAAATTACAAAAAATCGTAACATAAACATGGAGTTCTTATATTTTATATTTATACTTATCAATAATCGGTAATTGTTTTATATATCAGATTGCCATAGTTATACTTGTCTGTCATTGTAGCAAAGATACGCACCCGCCACTGTGCAGCAAAGCATGAACGTCCACAAACACCAAAAAGATTCAACGTCGAGAAGCTTCAACGTCCGGTGTGCTTAGCCTAAGTACCTGCCGGTTTCCCCACGGTGCGCAAAGGCACAGCCTAATAAATCAATGCGTTGATCAGCGCCTCCAAATGCACGGCGTTTTTCGGTAGCAATTGGTAGTGTTCAAGGCTCATCTAAAACCTCGGTCGTACTTTGCGTTCGGGCTCCGATTGCAATGCAACTCTACACTGAGTGAGTAAAACACTCTGCTTGCATTTGGGTATTAAACTTCAACCACCACGATACTCCCCGAGGAGCCAGTCCGCATGAGCAGATTGGAGCGACCTCCAAGGGCGCCTGCTCCGCGTGGCACAAGAATTAAGTTTCCGGATGGATCTCTTAGCCGAAACTACTACCAATTGAGTTTCCACACTACTCTGAACTGATGACCAAAGGTTAGACCCCATACTCAGAAATGGCACAAGGACCTAACCTTAAGTTTTAGTCATTTATATTCGAATATGTCTAAATGACTTAAGCCTTTCAAACGACCCTAACAATTCAGCATTCCAACTAGTGGAGATCACACCGCTTACACCTAACTGCCAATCTGTCCGGATTACCTAAATTTCTGTAGTCACATGTACCCAATCCTCAATGCGTGCTCCAAACATACAGTAAGACCTTTCCTAAATATAAGTTTCTCTTATACAAAAAGGTCTGTGTCTTTGTCGATTTTAAGCCACCTTCGACAGCACGAAAAGGAACTGCCTCGCAAGCTAATACAACTGCAACACCAAAAGCTCCATCAAGATCGGGAAGCAGATCTGCGAATCGTTTGATATCAATCGATGACAAGGGCTTCTTCAATCCACTCTTGTAGAAAATAATTCGTGCTGCAGAACTAAATAATGAAGGTGCCACTTTCTATAAGAGTGTACAGCTGCTGTTGTACGTCGATGATATTGTTATTATTGGCCTTAACAACCGCGCCGTTAGCTCTGCTTTTTTCGGACTCGATAAGAAAGCGAAGCAAATAGATCTAGTTATGAACGAGAAAGAGACGAAATATGTCTTGTCATCAAATAAACAGTCTATCTTGGAACCAGCTATAACAGAAACAACAACGTCAGCTTCGAAATCCTTCTGCATTGGATCTCTCTCACTCTTTTCAACAGTTGCTACTTCGGATTGAGTAGGCAATTGAGAAGTAAAGTGCTCTCTTGACGAACAAACTCTACAAGTCACACATCATCCCCATCCTGCTATATGGATGACAACAGCTGATGACTCGACTTTATTCGTTTTCGAGAGAAAAGAAGATTATTGATTTAGTTCAACGAATTAAGAGATAGCGGCTACGCTGGCTAGGTTATGTCGTCCGAATGGAAAACAGTCCAGTTCTGAAAGTATTTCACGCAGTATCCGCCGAAGGAAGCAGAGGAAGACCTCCACTTTGTTGGAAATACCAGGGGGAGAAGAACCTGGCTACATTTGGAAACTCCAATTGGCGCCAAACAGCGAAAAGGAAGAACGACTGGCGCGCTGTTATAAAAAATAAGGAGAAAATTATAGGATATGCACAACAAATACTCTCTTTACGTCTTTGTAGCATAAATATATGGTATTTGATCTAAAACTAACTGAACATAAAAGTACTTACATATTCATAAATGTGTTTGTACTAAAAATGTATGATGCTAAGTATGAGTGTATATTTTACATATATAACGACATATGTACATATCTCATAGACGTGAAGAAGAGCAAAACTTCTTATTAAGCAAGTTATTATAAATACGTCAGACGCGAAGCAACATGCACGAAGCGCAGAGTTAACTAAATTACATACATATATGCTTGTAGGCTATTATTTTCATAATGACGTCACCTACTCGTTGAGCACGGAACTCACGAATATTTCCGAGTTCCAAAAATACCCAGAGCCACTTGCATTTATTTTCCCTCAGGACATGACATTTCACATAAGCAAATCAACAACTCTGCAAGAGTTACCCTCGTTGTACAACTTAAAATGGTTGTCTGCATATTTTATAAGCACACTACAGAGTGGATAACATGCAATTACCCCCATAAAAGTATACGTAATGCCGCCGACAAGTGTGTACACAATGCACGCATGTCGCCACACAAAAAGTGGAAAGTGTGTTAAAACAAATACAGACTAACAAAATTATTGATATCAGCTGGTAGATGTGCTACATGCGTGAAAAAGGTCACAGGTATATAAAGCACCCCTCTTTAATAACCACTAGCTAAACACATTTTATTTTGCTCGCTGCTTTAATACATTTTTTGCTTTATCACCTTTCAACGTGTTTGAGCCACATTTGATTTCACCTAGTTACCGTTAACGAAAACTTTTTAATTGAAACGAAACGAAATGAAACAAAAAGTAGAAGAAACAACATTAAAGATAATAAATATTCATGAGCGGAGGGCAAAGTTGCTCATACGCTACCGCCAACGCCGGGCATTTCGTCAAATCGGCTGCCAGCGTCACCGGCGCAGCAGCGTAGCGACGCAGCGACCATCAGTTAGCGGCCGGTTGCTAGTTACATGAAAACCTGTTGCCGCCACCTGCGCTACACGCAGCTGCACATTGTTGCTGTTGGCGTGTTGTGATTGCGAAGAGACAAGCATGCCGCGCCCCTCACCCGCCCCGTTCATAACAACGACAACGACATATTTTCGCTCGTCAATGGCGGCGATATTTGCGCTTGGAGGCATTTAAACCGCAGCGGTGTCAACGGCGTTGCCAGCAAGCGTGCAAACGCCAACTAGATAACGCTTTGTGATAGCTCGACATGGCACATAAATCAAAAACTTTGCATTTTGCTCTTTCATTTGCTGTTTTAAATTAAGTTCGCGCAACACTGAAACTTTGCATAATCGAAAAGTGAGCAGAAATGTATTGAGCGTTGTAAGAAATGAATTATACGAGTAAACGGACACACCCAGTTACATAACGAAGGCGTTCGCTAAATTACTGCAATTTTAATTAAAATAAGACAAGAAAGCTAAGGACTTTATCGGCGCATATTAATTACTTTCCTGCGGGCATAAAGAGCTATAAAGCAGAGTTTCGAATATCACAATTTATTTCATTTAAATATTTCTTATTTTAAGCGGAGTTGATTTACCAATAATTAAATGACATATGTATATTATAACTTATTATAGACTAAACCCTACAAAAAACTGCGACTAGAAGATATGTAAAATAAATGATTGAAAATTTTTCTTTCGATAATATATAGTTACTAGGGGACCCGCCTACGTTTTAATGTGGGTGATACATATGTAGGTAGTACTACTAATACCATCTATATTATTTCTATTAGTTAGATTATAAATATTATTTAAGGAATAATCGCATTTTTGGTGAAGCAACTTGTGTTAGTTTACAAAAAAATGAATCATAAAGAATTTCGTGCGTGAAGAAAGAATTGGTTTTTGGGGTAAAAATACTATTGAATTTGGGCTGTGCATCAGTGAAATCAATCGAGTCCAATCGATTGTCAGCCTGGTGGACTGCATATTAAGAACGGTTCTCAAGCGTGGAAAGACAAAAAAATCGGCTGGCAAGGTTATGGCGTCAGTCTTTTGGGATACCCGTAGTATATTATTCATCGAATGATAAATAGCCAGTATTAATTCATTGCACTGTGTATTTGATTACAGCTCTATTCTACCATTCCCAATATTTAGCAATTTTATTATTTTTCAGGAAGGATCAGTTTGAAATTGTACGCATATATGTATTCATCGTTCCCGTTTAAATATTGTATTGCTCTGTGCAATGCTTCGAAAAGATTTCTGTATATCTCAAATTTTTTATCAACACTTCACTTGTGCCGCTATTTTTTTATGCCAGACCTTTTCCAATTTTAAATTGCCTGTCAAGATACCCCCTCCAATAGTTAGCAGGTATGAAAAATATGTTATAGCTACCCATAGATGTATTGAATCACCCAATTTATTACTTAAGAACGAACTCTGTCCTCAATATAAAAACTTGATCCACAGATGACGCCTTTTACTTTGGTATCGTTTTGTTTAATGCACGTTTACGCCAATTTAAGGTTTGAATATTGGATACTGTGATGGTAACGCCATCTATCGGTCAAACATTCCAAAATTAACAATTGATTAAAAATGAAAAAATAATTTAAAAAACATTTTCCAGTGGACCAAATTGTAAATCTAAACCAATCTCGAATCTCCTTGAACATACACACAAAATTTCATCAAAATCGGTCCATCCGTTTAGGAGCAGTTCAAATGCAAACACACGGTCAGAAGATTTATATATCTATGTAAAGATTAAAGTCCTTAACGCAAAAAATATTTAAAATTTTAAAGTTTAGTATTTTATTTTTGAAGGTATATCGAGTAAATATGAAATTAGAGCAAGAATTGAAAATTTTAGTTTTTCGAAATTTCACAAATAGATGTGTCACTTTAATTAATTAATTTTCATATTAACGAATGAAAGAAGGTCAGACATTTTAAATTCTTAAAAGTATCGATATTAAATATCTCGATCTATGACAATCTCATGACACAAAGATTTTTATGTTTATATTGGTCCGTTGGATAGACACGTAAGCAATAATTCAAACTTTCTTTCCAAAATACGAATCGTATTTGCCATGCGTGTTCAAAGAACTGGATAAGTTTCCGTATCAACTACCGAATAAATTCCTAATTAAGTGACATTTCAAAAAAAATGTTTTTACTTATTTGGTGGGATTGTCCTTAATTTCTATGTCAAATGTGAGCGGGATCTCTCAACCACTTTATTTACAACAGCTGCTTAAGTCGGTCCATCTCCGTAGCGCGTTGCAATTTTTACATTGGATAAGAATATCGAGCAAAGAATTTTATATTTCGAAACAAATTTCGTATGCTAAATCATTGCGTATGTTGGAAAAGGCTTACGGTGAATTAGTTTTATCAAAACCACTAGCCTACGAGTGGGTCAACGCCTTCAAAGACGGTCGAGAGATCGTTGAAGACATGTCTTGTTCTGGACGACCCTCGATCTCTTCAATTGATGAACGAGCGGGTCAACGCCTTCAAAGACGGTCGAGAGATCGTTGAAGACATGCTCTGTTCTGGACGACCTTCGATCTCTTCAATTGATGAAAATATTAAAAAAGCGTAGGATATAGTGCTTGACGACCTGACGATCCAAGTGTTGACGAGGAGTATGAAACGCGTTCTTGTTCGACTCGTGCCGATAAGGCTGAATTTTTTTTCAAAAAGAGCATCAATCACCCTGTTCAATAAATTTGGCTCCATGAGAATTTTTCTTGTTCCCTAAACTGATATTGCTGCTCCGTGGGTCTCGTTTTCAGTCGATCGAAGAAGTACATCAAAATTCACTGAAGGAGATGACGTCACAAAAAGATATTATGATCGGCGTTTGTAACGGGTGATTTTTTTGAGGTTAGGATTTTCATGCATTAGTATTTGACAGATCACGTGGGATTTCAGACATGGTGTCAAAGAGAAAGATGCTCAGTATGCTTTGACATTTCATCATGAATAGACTTACTAACGAGCAACGCTTGCAAATCATTGAATTTTATTACCAAAATCAGTGTTCGGTTCGAAATGTTTTTTATCGACAAATTTTGTTCAGCGATGAGGCTCATTTCTGGTTGAATGGCTACGTAAATAAGCAAAATTGCCGCATTTGGGGTGAAGAGCAACCAGAAGCCGTTCAAGAACTGCCCATGCATCCCGAAAAATGCACTGTTTGGTGTGGTTTGTACGCTGGTGGAATCATTGGACCGTATTTTTTCAAAGATGCTGTTGGACGCAACGTTACGGTGAATGGCGATCGCTATCGTTCGATGCTAACAAACTTTTTGTTGCCAAAAATGGAAGAACTGAACTTGGTTGACATGTGGTTTCAACAAGATGGCGCTACATGCCACACAGCTCGCGATTCTATGGCCATTTTGAGGGAAAACTTCGGACAACAATTCATCTCAAGAAATGTACCCGTAAGTTGGCCACCAAGATCATGCGATTTAACGCCTTTAGACTATTTTTTGTGAGGCTACGTCAAGTCTAAAGTCTACAGAAATAAGCCAGCAACTATTCCAGCTTTGGAAGACAACATTTCCGAAGAAATTCGGGCTATTCCGGCCGAAATGCTCGAAAAAGTTGCCCAAAATTGGACTTTCCGAATGGACCACCTAAGACGCAGCCGCGGTCAACATTTAAATGAAATTATCTTCAAAAAGTAAATGTCATGAACCAATCTAACGTTTCAAATAAAGAACCGATGAGATTTTGCAAATTTTATGCGTTTTTTTTTTAAAAAAAGTTATCAAGCTCTTAAAAAATCACCCTTTATATTCAAGCCTGAATTTTATTAAGCCCGTATGATTTTTGGCATATTTTCGGTAAGGAGACAAAGATAGGGAATCATGTGCTCTTTATGTATGTACATATGTATGTATATACGTGAAAAAGTTTTGTAGACAAATTTATCATTAACAAGCCGATAATTGATAAAAATAGAATGTAATCATAAAAACAAAAGCACATTCAATACCTTAATGAATAAATCAGTAATTTTAACGCTTGAAAACAAAAAATTAGGACAAAAGACTTTTTTTTTGTAGAGCTTAGATATTTTGTGGTCATATTTACCGGTATGTAGGATGACTTTTGTGCCAAATACCGATCTATTTACGGCTCCATTGATATTGATTAAAAGTTTCATCATCAAATATTAATTTATTGTTGTAGCAATTAATCAAAGCGTTAGTTTAATCGCTTACAAACCTGTTTGAAAAAAACAAATATTCTCAGAAAATGTTCGTGTATCTACTTCTTAAGAAGTTTTTATATTCACTGAAAGTACACACGTATACTCGTACAAACAAGTATTTGTTGCTTTTGTGTTCTCGGTTAAGGTTACATATGTAAAGAGGCAGCGCCTACAAGGAATCTTAAAGAAAATAAAAACGCCAGAAAAAGCAAAAACTTGCACACGACCAACAGATGCCACAAAAACTGCGTGCAGTTCAAAGGAACAAGCTCGCTTGCTGCTCCTAGAATTACACGAATTTCTTGCAAACTCTGAACCGAAAAACAATTAGCATGAAAATTTATCATCCATGTGGGCAAAATGATTTATGAGAGTAGGTAAGCAGCGGCCAAAGCGCGTCCACCACCCCGTACCACGTGGCGCCCGCCAGCCAGACGAACGCATCGGATGCCGCGACAACGCCCCGAACACAACTAAGCTATTTCTTCCGTTTCACGCAATTCTCTCGCGCTTCCGCCCGCACTCGCTTATGGCCATTATCGAGCCAGTAGCTGCGTTTAATATTTCCGTTGTCGCTTGTTGCTTCCCATTCATTTGGTGGCTGTTGTTGCTACTGTCGTTGTTGTTACTGTTGTTGGTCGGTCAGTGGTGCGCTTGACCTGCATTCCAAATGCTTAAATGTTTGGTCTGTATTGTTTTTGTTATTGTTGTTAGCCTAGGCATGCTGAAAGTATTCCAACCGACGGCGCATAATAGAATTGAAGGTGTTTGCTCTCAACAACCACAGGCTCATGCACACACATAGATACAGATATGGCTCTGTCAACGCCCTGCTAACAGCCATACGAACAGAAGAAGCTTGCATTGTTGGTTCGGTCAATTTTTCGAAAATTAATTACTGCACTAATTGTTTTCCAATAATCGCTTCTTAAGGCTCATCATTACTAAATTCATTTGTGAAATATGGTTTTTGCAAATAGTCTTCGAAATTAATTTTACTTAAAAACCATTGTTGGTTTTCGAAAGCGTAGCAGAAATGTAGAAAAACCTTTTACTCATAATGGTCAAAGGTCATGCTGGTACAACTTTTGTTTAGGAGTTCGTGGAATGGGATAGTAACTAACTGCAAATTTGCGAAACGACAGCACCCTGTATAGCGCAACATTAGCTTATTTCGCTCTCTACTCTGTTGTTTCATTCCATAATGTACCAGCATCATGTTATAGCTAGGCTTACACCCATTGAACTATAAAAAGCTTCGGAAAAAGCTCTAAGCTTCATTATAGCAAGCAGTCAACTACCATAGAGAATGTAGATTCATAACAGAGAATGCATATCAAAGATGGTTTCAACGGTTCAGTGATAATGATTTTGATATGAGAAATGAAGAACGCGGAAGACTACCAAAGATGTTTGAAGGCGCTGAACTGCGAGAAATATTGGATGAAGATGACACTTTGAGTCAAAACCAAATGGCAGTCATGTTAAATGATGCATAACAAACAATTTCAGACGGTTTGAAACAGAGATAAAGAGATGTTTAACTCCTCTCTCACTGGAAGTGAGAGAACAATTGCTAAACGTCAAAACCACCTAAACTCGAGCAACTGTCAAAGTTTAGGTGGTTTTGACGTTTAGCAATTGGAAGCGAGCGATGGCCAGATTGATATCTTACCAAAAAATATATAAACGGAGGGATTTGTTGCATCGTTCAAGACCACTTATAAAAAATGTAAAACAATGAAAATTAAGTAAATTTGTGATATTTAAAGGTATTTGATGAAACGTTTTGTAATTTGAAGCATCATAGTATTATTTTCAATGGAAAATGAATAAAAAAATGTAATGAATGAGAGCTAACAAGCTTAAGTCCTTGTTTCGGGTATTGAAAGGTCAAAAATCAGTTCTTCTAATATACTTTAAAAAGATTTAAATAGTTTCTCCATATAATAAATAACCACTACATAGTAATTTTTATTCGTACTAAATGTTGGGTGTTTTAATTTAAAATGCCCAAAAATTCTTATTTTGTTCGATCTGGCCACAATGGAAAATGTTATAAAAAACGCTTATTTTGAGGCGCTCTCACACTGGAATAAGTTTAACAACCCTTTATCCCTGGTTTGAAAGCTTTGCGAAAGATCCACAGGTTTGCAAAATGTGTGCCACATGAATTGTATGAAAACCAAAAAAATTCTTGTGAAATTTTGCCTTAAAGACACGAAAGGAATTCAGTTTTGCATCGAATTTTCATTGGCGATGAAAAATGGATTTATTTGAAGAATCCTAAACGGAGAAAATCATGGGTTAATCCGGGACAACCATAAGCAGCGACTGCAAAAAAATATCGATTCGGTAGGAAGGCAATCCTCTATGTTTGTTGGAATCAGAAAAGTGTGGTATATCACGAGTTAAAAACTGTTAATACTAATTACTGCAAGACCACCAGAACGGGCCAGAAGACCCGGCAAAGTTTTGTTGTTACGCGACAATGCACCTGTAAACAAATCAAAATCGATTCAGTACAAGTACAAACAAAGTACTTGGCTGAGAGCTGCTACCTCAACCGCACTATTCACCAGATTCGGCCTCTTCCGGTTAACATTTGCTTTCATCGATGGGACACGCATTGGCTGAGCAGCACTTCGACTCCCATGCAGAAGACGAAAATTGGGTATCTGATTGGGTTGTTTCAAAAAAACGAACATTTCTACTGACATGGTATCCACAAATAGCCAGAAAGGTAGTCAAAATGTGTTAAAAGCGATTGTCAATACTTTGAATAATTCTTCATTTACTTTCCTATTCAAAAAAAGTACATCATTTTCACAAAAAATGTGTGTCATTACTCTTCTTACCTTGTCTTGAAAGCTCACAATGGTTGTCTCCGCGCGCCCCTCGCCCGAAAAAAGCTCGCATGCACAAGTCGAAGGTGAAAACGATGATTATTGCCTTTTTTGATAGCCGTGGAATCGTCCACAAAGAATTCGTTCCACCGGGGAAAACTGTGAATCAAGTCTACTATTGCCAAGTACTCGAAAGATTGCGAAAACGAGTCTACATGGTGCACCCAGACATCGCTCGTAACTGGATCTTTCATCACGACAACGCACCGTGCCACACCGCCCTCAGCGTGTCCCAGTATTCGGCCTCTAAAGGGATCGCCGTGTTCCAACAGCCGCTCTATTCGCCCGATATGTCACCCTGTGACTTTTTTTTTCCTAAAACAAAATCGGTGATCAAAGGAAAACATTTTGAGTCGATTACGGACATCCAGGCGGCCGTGACGAGGGCACTCGCGGACGTCCCAGTCGAAGCGTTCCAGAAATGTTACAAAGCATGGAAACATGGAAAACGCGCTGGAATCGCTGTATAGCTGCCCAAGGGGACTACTTTGAAGAAGATGGCAGAGTTGTAGAATAATTTTCAAATATACGGTTTTTATGGAATCAGTCTCATTACTTAATTGTCGTACCTCGTAATATAACAAATAATGTATATACATATATCAAAAACATTGCTGTTATAGAAAGCTCTTTTTTTATAAAATGCAAAAATCTCCGAACGTATTGTTTAAATGGAAACACTATAATTTATAGGTGCCATTCAATCAGACCCATCAAAATAAAATAAAAGATCTTCATAAAAGAGATTTATTCTTGACTACTTAGTATATAATTCTTTACGGATGGGTCAAAGCTTGGGGTGGGGCAGTTGGTGGAGGGGTTTACAGCTAGGAGCTCTCTATCAACTCCAGTTTCAGACTTCCTGACTATTGCAGTGTTTCCCAAGCCGAGGTTACAGCCATTAAGGTTGAATTACTGCTCAGGAGTGCAGCCTACTTCAGAAACTCCGTTAGCAGAACGGCGGTACTAGCCTTGAACTAATTAACAGTGTGTTCAGGGTTGGTCAAGGTATGCCTAACATCGCTATCAATAGCATCGAGTGTCTTTGTGATAAGAATGGTATGGGTGCGAGGTCACAACGGAATCGCAGGAAATTGTAATGCTAATGAGATAGCAAGAAAAGCCACCCTACAACTGCTTTCAGTAGAATGAGAGCGAGTCGGTGCTCCTGTATCCTCTTATGTACAACTACAACATATGTAGCTGAGCTTCGCGGGAGCTTGACCAACGTTGGACCACCATCGGTACATATGCTGTCGCAAAATTCCTTTAGTCCGAGATCGAAGGATCTAGGGGGAGATCCCCTCAGTAAGGTAGATCTCTCCTTAATTGTGGGGATTTTAACAGGCCATTGCCCTATTGGCGCCCATGCTGTAAGGTTGGGAATCTTACCAGACGCCATCTGCTGAAGCTGTATAGAGAAGATATGGTGGAAACAACTCAACACTTCCTTCTTGAGTGTATCGCGTTTGGGATGTCAAGACTTAAACACTTGAAAACGAATACCTTCAGACATCCCACCGAACTGGCAGGAATGGAAATTGAATACCTGTGCAAATCTGTATTGGCGTTTTGCTAATTCATAAGTTAAGTTCGAACCCAGAAGTTCTTCTTTCCTATGGCTTCACAAAGTAGTCCATGTGCGATACCTCTAGATCAGCCATCTAATTTAACCTAACCATAATTGGTGTTGATATCAAACAGTGTGGCTAAAAAGAACTTTGGTAGTTCTTCGTTCCATGTTAACCTCTGGCCGTTGGTTACGGTTTCAGATTTAGTTATAGATATGTTATAGATCCTATAAAAAATCAATCTGTGTTTTGTAAAAGCCCCCTCCCAAAACATTCGAAGTTTTAAAAAATCATCTTTGACATTTCCGAAATATCTTTTTATTTTTATTTCACTTTATCAAAAAGGAAGTTTTAGTAATTTGTTAAGTATCCTTTTATGGCGTCTATTAATTGTAAGTACTCTCCATTTAAGCTCGCGAGCGCCCAAAAGAGCTTAGAAAACGTTTCTCATGCCTGTAAACTGGAATGTGTTTCATTATTGGATCGACCTTAGACAGATGTTGGAGTAAGATTACGACAGTTTCGACTCTTTACTTTATTGAAATGCATTGAACCGAATACTATCAAAGGTCTGAAGTTGCACTCCAATCACCAGCTGGAACCGAGATAATTTGGAACTAAACTTTAATACTTGTATAACTAAAGACTCTCTGTTTTGTATTGAATACAATTTTTGCTCAGTACTTTCAAGAACTGCAGGGTTCACGGAGTAAATAAGATTTTTTTGATTTAAATTTTAAATTTAGTGTTTAGTATACTCTTGTCTTCCTGAAGTACATAAATTGAATCACCCTCAGGACGGGCATCCACATCAACTGATAAATAACACGTAAAATAATGATTAAACGGAAACTGACATCGTTTGAATATCGGAAAGATCAGTTAAAACTATTTTTAAAGATCATCAGGGCCTAAAAAAGGTTAAAGAACGATGGTGCCAAAATCACTCAACTTTTTCGGAAACAGCGTCATGTTAACAATGTTTCCGACTACCAGGATGTCATTAAATGTATTACTACTGGCGATGAGTCTTGAATCTATACTTACGAGCCGTTAACAGAGAGCAATCAGCCGAGTTTCGTGGCAAGTTTTCTTCGATTGTGGTGCGTTTTGAATTCCTTCTGATCAGCCAAACTGCCAACAAGAAATACTATTTGAGGTTCTTGCGTCGTTTGCGCGAAGCTTTTTGTAAAAAGAGGCCGGAGTTATGTGCCAACTCTTGGTTTGTTCACCATGATTTAGCACCGTCGCATACTGCATTGATTCTTCGTCTGTTTTTCGACAAATCTTCAACCAATATCGTGCCGGAACCACCGGGTTCACCTAATTTAGCTCCGTGTGACTTCTGGCTATTCAGCAAATGTATTGGGGCAAAGTAAGTTACTTTGAGGAGGACAACATGGGTTTTGAAGCATAAATTAAGAAGTTTTTAGAATTATGAACAAAGTCTTACTACTTTTCGACCATAGTAGTATAACAGGCTTGGCGTAAACAGCAGATATTCATAAATAGTGGAAACCATTTGCAATGAGTATACCATAATTAATAGAACTTTTTATTTATTTACAAAACCTAGTAAATATGTATTTAGAATTCGAAAGAAAACAACTAAACATACTAAACTACGAGTACGCTTGCTACATATTATGTATAGGTGTGCATATGTATGTGTGTGTGTGTGTGAGTGGGTGTGAGTGGGTGTGAGTGGGTGTGTGGCTCGGTGAAATCAATTGAAATAAATATTACGTATGTATTGGTATGCTTGCAAATAAATATATGTTTGTATTTTTTAACTAAAATAGTATCTACAACATCAAAGGATTATATTGATTAATATTCTTGTTATTATATTATATTATATTTAGGTATGTGTCTGTATATTAATATATATATGTATGTATGTATGTACTTATGCTGTAAATATTATTATTTAATTCTATACAATTAATTCTTGCACATTTCATCTCATATACATAATACAGCTGCATTCTCTATTTATATATATAAATTATATATATTTTACTTTCTTTATTTTTGTTTTTATTTCTTTATATACTTTTATAAACATTTATCTTCATTTTATATACTTTGCATATACATTTGTTGCTATTTTTTTCTTGCTTTTAATATTATTTCTCAGTTTGCATATGTGTGTGTGCATGTGCAATTGGTTTATTGTTTGTATATATGTATGTATGTATGTATATGCTGTCATCCACAAACTTTAACAATTAACATCGACTATTCACCACACATTGCATAACATTTGACATACAGAATCTCAAGGAGTGTGTGTTCACCTGCGACACACTTACAAGAATACGCTTCTTATTGTTTTTCTTTTTGCTTTTTTTTTTATTTTTTAAAGAACTGCATAAACGCGAAGATTGTAGCATACGAATTTACGAATTTGGAAAAAATGTTGTTTTTGGCCCCCGAAAGAAATCAAATGTTGCTGGAAAATATTCTAACAGAAAATCTAACCCTGGCAGTTTCAGCAAAAAATAATCTAAACAAATGTGCAAACGCCTAGGCAAACATTATTTATAAATTTTATTTAGCTTTTTCTAATAGATTTTTTTCTACTTTTTGTTGTTGGTTTTTTTGCACTTTGTACCGTGAGCATCACATTTTGCGCCACTGTGCTGAAGACATTCATTACACTTTGCATGTTGCAACAAGCTACCAGCTAAACTCTACATAAAATTCAACTAAATATACATACGCTCCTCCACTCGTTTCTCATTTTACATGTACATATGTATGTATATGTAGATTATATAATTATTTAAGTACAGTGCTTGGTCACTAAATGAGTGTCTTCCTGCTACACACATTATTTATAGTTTTGTATACATATATGTATGTACGTATATTATATATATAAGTATATGTATATATGTATAGATATAGAATGTTTATATGTTTACAGTTGGAGTTCATATACATATATATAAATATAACGAAACAGTTGGAAAGGAAGTTTCAGCCATAAAATTAAAACTTAACTTGTATATATGTAAATATGTATGTATATAGTTACAGCTAGGAGATCCTAAATGGCCTCACGTTAAAGTATTAAAGTTTAATTAATTTGTTAATACAGTTGTATATATTTAGGCGTTTAGATAGTTGCGTTTATATGTTTATATAGTTATATTACATTTGTTTGTTTATGTATATTTTTTGATTTTAGAAATTTGTTTTTAAAATTATGTTTTATGCATTTTATTAAAAATCAAATTGTTCGGAGTGGTTCTTAGTATACATACAAATACATATATGTGTTGGTGAGTGAATTTTGTTTACATTTTTTATTTATATTCAATTAACAATAGAATTTAGTTAACTTTCATACATATGTATATACACTCTGCGTGGAAGAACACATGTACATATATGCAGTTATGTGTATTAAGTTTTTGTGAATATAAGTACGTACTGTTAGTAAGGTTAAGATGAAGGAGTGCTCATTTTTAAAAAAATAAAAAATATTAAGAGGACTGATATTATAAAGACACTAGGGCTTCGTGTGCATGCAAGTGGAATCAGTTACACTATGTTCAAACAAATAATAAAATATAAAAAGAATAAAACTAAAAATTAAAAAAAAAACTGAATATTTCAAAAATAATTTTCAAAGATTTTTCTTTCATTAATTTTAAAAGTAAGTATTTTTTTCACGAAACAAGTTATTTAATGTTATTTTTCAAAATTAAATTTCAAAAAAATGTTTTTGATGAAAACTTAAAAACTAAATTCAAAAAAAAAATCATACAAATTTCTTTCAAAAAAACTTTTGAAATTTAAATTTATTAAATAAATGATTCTTTTTAGTAAAAAAATAATTTCAAATTTGTTTTTTAAATCTAAATTTTAAGAACTTTTTAATGTAAATTTCAAAGAATTTTTTTTTTGGAAAAAAAATTTTAAAATTTCAATTAAAAGTGAAAAAACATTCTCTCTAAACTATACTTCTCTAAACAATTTTTTGTAAATTTAATGTCCAACATAAAATAAAAATTTCTTATTTGAATTTTTTTAATTTAATTAACAAACAATTTTTAAATGAATTAAAATTATTTTTTTAACTACAATTTAACGGCAAATATATTTTTTAATTTTTTTTTCATCAATCCATATATATTAAAAGAATTATTTTTTTAACAATAACATTTTTTAGTTAGCCGAAAAACAAAAGAAATACAAATTTTAGTAATTATTATTATTTTTTATAATTACATTTTTTATATCCTTTTATATATGTACATATATATATAAAAATAAAAATATAGTTAATTTTAATTTCCTTTAATTTATAATATTTTATTTAATTAAACGGAAAAAATAAAAACAAAAGTTTTAAAAAATAAAATGTAACATAAAACAATGTATTTCATATTTTCATTAATTTTGTATATCGTGTAGTGTATGATTATTAAAAAATTACATATAATTTAATTTCCTAAAACTTTTTATAATTATGTTTTTATATTATGTTCTGTATTAAGAAATTTTTATTTTTGCAGTTCGCCACTTAATTTAATTAAAAAATAATTATAAAAATTTAACGAAATTAAAATATATATAACATTTTAATATTCGTTTCAATTAGAACATATTTTTATATTTTTTTCTTGTTTTATAATTACAACTTTTTTAATAGGGAGAAATATATAAATATTAAAAAAATATGTAAATTTTAATCTCATATATTATTTATTTATTTTTTATTAAATTAAACAACTAAAAATTTTAAAGTAGAAAGTAATAAAAATTTTTTTTATAATCCAGGTTTTTTTTTATTATAATTTTCATATTTGTGTATTAAAAAAATATATACATACATACATACATATGTGTATGTATACATACATATGTATTTCTATGTATGGATATATTTTTTTCAATTCCTTTTAAATTGTATTTCATATTTTCATTAATTTTTTACATCGTGTAGTGTATGATTATTAAAAAATTATATATATTTTAATTTCATAAAACTTTTTATAATTATGTTTTCATATTATGTTCTGTATTAAGAAATTTTTATTTTTGCAGTTCGCCGCTTAATTTAATTAAAAAGTAATTATTAAAAATTTTACAAAATTAAAATATATATAATTTTTTAATATTCGTTTCAATTAGAACATATTTTTATATTTTTTCCTGTTTTATAATTACAACTTTTTTAATACGGAAAAATATATGAATATTAAAAAATATGTAAATTTTAATCTCATATATTATTTATGTATTTATTATTAAATTAAACAACTAAAAATTTTAAAGTAGAAAGTAATAAAAATTTTTTTTATAATCCAGGTTTTTTTTTATTATAATTTTCATATTTGTGTATTAAAAAAATATATACATACATACATACATATGTGTATGTATACATACATATGTATTTCTATGTATGGATATATTTTTTTCAATTCCTTTTAAATTATGTTTTATGTAAAATAAATGGCCAAAAATAAAAAAAAAACATTTACAGTAATAAAAAAATAAAATAATTTTAAATAATTATTAATATAAATTTAATAAATATAAAAAATTATAAAAAAAAAATATTTTATTAAAAAAACATATTTTATTAAAAAAAAATATTTTATTAAAAAAAATATATTTTATTATAAAAAAAAATATTTTACTTAATTTTTTTTAAGTATTTTTCTAAAAAAAAAAACAAAAAATATAATTTTAAAGAATTTTTTTTTTGTTTTTTTATAATTACAATAAATTTGTATATATGTATTTTTATGTAAATATAATGTGTCTAAGCTTCATGTGCGTTGTAAGTGTCAGACAATTATGCATAGAAGTCTTTTGCAATTGGAAACAAATTTATTTTATTGAAAGAAAATATTAAACAGATTATATTAGCGCTACAAGTATGTATGTAAGTATGTAGGTATGTATTTACAATCACATTTTCAAAGATAAAACAGCTTAGGCATTTACTATAAAACGGTGAAATTGTCTATATATATTTATAGAAACTTTTTTCTATTAGAAATATATAAAAAATTATTTGAATTTTTAGTAAAAATATAAAAAAAATACTGTCAATATTAAACAAAAAAATTGAAGTCAAAAATTTCTTAAAAAAAATTGCTCGCGCTCAGGTTTCCTGCAGCAGTTGCTCACTCGAATACTTCACGCCAGTTGTTGTTGCTCAGATTTGTTGTTCTCATTGCTTTGTTAAAGCATTGTATGTTGTTTTTGTTTTTTATGTGCTTGACAACTGAAAAATTGTATTTGCTTTTCTATTGAAACTCTGGTTTGCGGCCTTGCCACCTGCATTCACTTTGGGCTCTTCTTATCACCACACATTTTTCATTTTGTTTGTTCTGCTGTATTTCGCCCCTGGTCCTCCACCTCCCGCATATGGATTTTTGATTTAGTTAATTCATGTGAATTTTTCGCTTTTCGGTGGTTGACCTGTCTACTTCATCTTGCGGTCTTCGTGCGCCTTTTTCACGATAGCCAGCTTGGAGTGCGGCGAAGCGGGTGAGAGTGTGCGATAGGGCGCCTCCTTGGTGCCGTGCAGCACAAGCGACCATTCGATCAGCCAGCCGGAGCGTGGTTGTGGTGAATTGAAACGTGCCTGAACATGCAAACACACATACAAATGTTTAAGTAAATCTATAAACAAAATGGAATGAGAACGTTATTGCGTACCTCCAATTTCCACGTGCCGTGTGGGTACTCGCCCCATGAGTGTGTGGTCATGAACGGCCATTTTGTGAAGCCATCACGATGATCATCGTCATTGGCGCGACGCGACAGTATCATTGATCTAAAATCGAAAAAAAAATTAATAATAATTTAATAACGAAAACTTAGTAGTTATAGTATTTTTTAGACCAAGTCACGCGCTCACCTAGTACCCATCGGCGAAGTGAGGAATAGCTCCAAGTCGCCTCGTCTCGTGGCATTGGCGGAGATCACCGCCTGCACATGCTCCAGATAATTCACTTCGGTGTCAGTGCCTTTGCAAGAATCCGTTTTTATTTCCAGAAACATTGAGCGCCCGGTATAGATTGGACTAAAATAGAAATATATATTAAATAAAAGTATATAAAATATATGTATTTTACTCGAATTCAACGACGTTTCTACTCACTTTGGTTCCACAATTTCCCCAGCTTCACAGTGATACCGCGCCGGCACTGAGCGCCATTGCTTGGACAAGGTCACCATTGCGCCAGCGTCTAAAACTCCAAAGCCGAAGAGGTGATTGAATTCCAGACCCACACCATTCATAGTCCAGTGGAAGCGATTCTTAGCGTCGAATAGTGAATTTCGCTTGGAAGTCAACACTGTCAAATGCTGTATGTCGCGCCATGTGAGCGATGGGCTACAAATAAAAATTAGTTCCGGAATATTATTTATTAAATCTTTTGATTTAATAGGAGATCTGAGTTGGATCCACTAAATAGAGGTTTAGCTGTGGTTTTTTTAAGCTAACTAATCCATCAGGATCGGGAAGGACCTCTCTGAGCCGTTCGAGTTTCAGACGAGCTTTAGAGAGATAGGTTCAACGGAAGATTTATGGGCCTTTGCTCATTGGCAACGGCGAATACCGAAGTCGGAGGATCGATGAGCTGTACGAGATATACGAGGACATTGGCAGCGGCTATGCTGGCAAGGTTATGTCGTCCGAATAGATGAAAACACTCCAGCTCTGAGAATATTCGACGCAGTACACGGCGGGGGAAGTAGAGGAAGACTTCCACTCCGTTGAAAACACCAGGTGGACAAGGACCTGGCTACACTTAGAATCTACAATTGGTGTCAGACAGCGAAAATAGGGCGCTATTGTAAACTCGGCTATAACCGCGTAAGTGATGTCTACGTCAATAAAGAAGAATCCGAAAAAAATATAGGCTCAGGAACTGTTTTTTGTTCTCACAGATCAAGAACAGAACTAAGGCGACAAAAAAACGATTGACAAATTGAACATAAATAGATTCAAACAAGAGAAGAAGATACATTTCTGTCTAAGACAGTCTCATGAGCCGCTAGATCCTCTAAAACTTAACTCACTGCTTTAATGAAAGTCATAAGTACCCACTGGCGGAGTGTCGTCAAACAATATACCGTATGTAATATACTATTCCACTAATTCTGTGGGAACGTCGGTTCAAGAGACGTTTTCCGAATTTAAAGTAATATTTACAGCAATTTAGCAGAGCTCTTTACTAAATGCATACTTAGCCAAATTACCACTCGATACAGCCTCTACTTACTTTGCCTCGAGTGCCAGCGCAAACACGCCGGCTGCCTCCGGTGCCGCCGCACTCGTGCCGGAATGTGTGGTTGTGCATTTGCCGTACAAGTCCGTGGTGGCCACGCCAGTGTTGGGATCCTTGGCACCGTTACTAAATGTGCTGGCCAACGTTGAACTACAACTCTCATCGTAGTGTGCATTCTGTCCATCGTTAATGGCGCTGTTAATGGAAATTGTCCACATAGACGCCGCATAGCCATCGCAATTGCAGTCGTCCTCCTCGCCGCCGTCGCCTGATGCCCACACGTAAATGTTGCCCAAACCATTGCGACCCTGCGGGAGAACAACGAATATTACATGTTAACGAAGTTAGACGGATGCCATATGCTCACAGCACAAGCCCATGTACATACATACAAACATACAAGCATATGTGCGGACGTTAAAAGCCACTTGTATAAACATAGCAATACATACATAGATAAGCACTTACAACTACATATGTATTTGTAGAGTAATATTCGGGCTGTTGGTGAATGTAACAAGTTTCACTTAATTCCCCGTATGTTTGTATGTATGTATGAGCATGTGCCAGCGCAGAAATTGATTTAGCTCGCTTGAGTATGCACATACATAGGTATGCCTTTATAGGCCGCCTCCACTCATTAATTCACTTACCTCGTTCACGCCTTGTACTATGGCACGCATGGTGGCGTTGCGCGGTCCGTCCACGGTTTTGCCATCGTCGGTGGGTCCCCAGGATGCGCTGTATATATGTATTTTATGCGGTTCATGACCCATCGAATTGGCCTCGATTAAGTCGGTCATGTACGGCTGATCCAGCATGCGTATGCCTACGGAATGTAAAAGTGAAATTGAGTCAAGGATGTGCGTGGCAACAGTGGCAACATATGGTTAACGGTTGCTAAAACCGCATACACATATGTAATGCACATATATATGTAGATATGTAAATCAATTAGTGCTTTTAGGAAGCTAAAAGCTATGACAATATTTGCGCAGAATTTTACATTTTAGTGACCGAAAATTTTGCCTTAATCAGATTTAAACTAAAATGCTTTTAGAATGAAAATAAGCTTCAAACCTTCGCAACATTTCCACATTTCCACTGAAACCACATTTCAATTGCGACCTCGAATCAAAGTAAAGTAAAATGTTTCTATTTTCGATCAAAAAATGTGACTAATGGCAATAATAAAATTTTCAATTAGCAATAATAAAAATTCCGAAAAGTTTTTCAATATTTTGCACACAAAAGTAGCAAAAAGTGTCATTAATCATTTTTCGATATCAGTTGGCCAATATGAAGGCTTTGAAGCCGATCGAGGCTTGGAAAATGAAGATTATATGGATAACTAATTATTGATTAAGGCATTTAGTATAAAATGAGACATTCGCGAAGGAAAGAGAAGTGCTGAAAAGTATAGTCTACTATCGAGGTCACTCAACAAAAGAATACGATTTTTTCGGTCGACAGTTTTTAAATAAATGGCGGATGCAATATCAAGTACAAAATGACATCTTGCTGACCCAAAAACCATAGGTCTATAAAGGAAAGGTTAAGGGTCTCAAGGCAGACGCCAACAAGGTAATCTGGGATATCTCTAACGAGAGAGACCTAGAGCTAGAACAACATTGATTACTTTTTTTTGTATTTCAGAGTTCCTGATACGGGACCTGTGCATGCCGGCGACAGTGAACGAGCGGACTTGATCCTTGCTGCAGCTTACTTCCCGGGAGAGGCATCCACGGCATCCTAACAGGCTGTGGACAAATGGGTGAGTCACTGCAGGTAACTTATCATCATCACCTCGAATGGCGCAGTACGGACTGCAACACAAGAGGTGAGTCCCTTTAAAGTACATAATTAACAGTAACTTAGCGATAAAAAACATAAGTTGTGAACACACTTTCGTCACAATAAATAGAAGGGAGGTGCTCGACATCACTTGGAATAACGACCCTATGAATGAAATGATCTCAGAGTGGAGGGTATCAGTGGAGATCGCGCTAGAAGCAGAGGTCAAGCAACTCTCCCAAATGTAATCCCCGGAACGCAAACTAGGATACGCTAAGTATGAATGTGCGCGGTGAGGGGCAGACTAACAGAACTGTCTTTGGTAGTCAAGCAGACTCTGAGATCTTAGGAAAAAAGTACAGCCACTCTTCAATAAGGCGATACGTACGAGGTCTGGGCGGAATATAAATACAACCTAACCTCATATGACTAGGAGATCAGGTCTGCAAAACAGGCAAGCTTTAGGAGATTCCGTTCCTCTAAGCCAGAAGCAGCTAGGTTGCACAAGGCTCTGTCCAGAAGCAAGGCTGACACAGTATTAGCGATCAAAAGATGCGACGGGACGTATATGACCAGCGCGGAAGAAAGAGCGACGGCACTTCTATGGGCGCGCTTTCCGGAATAAATTCATGAATACCAGTATCTACATATGCGAAGTCGAACAAAAGCCATCTCACTTAGATTGGGTAATCGCAAGGCAATTGTTTACTGTGCACTCAATAAAGTGAGTTATAGCTTCGTTCGAGAGTTTCAAGTCTCCGGGGGTGGACGGTGCTGGAAAGAACTTTTACAACAGCGAGAGCAGATTCTACTGTCACACCTTGTTCGGATGATGAGGATAGCTTCGCACTGGTGTACATCCCTGGAATATGGAAGACCGCGAAGGTAAACTTTTTAAGCGAGGTAGGAAGGAAGGACTATTTACTGACAAAATCCTACAGGCCAATTAGTCGAACTTCCTTTTTACTAAAAAAATACGGAAAAGATCGGGAATTATGAAATAAAGTCGAAGGCGCTACAAATTTCATCCCTGCATGCTTACAGAGTAGGCAGATCAACCAATACTGCTCTGTACCAGCTAACCTCGGAGGCAGCACCGGTGCGAAGATGAATGGCGGCCATACTGCGCCGAAATAGCTGAAGCCACGGAGATACAAGGATTCGTCTCGGTTCTACAAGGGCTGCCCATAGGCTGGAGTGCTATTCCCACTGTTATGGAGCCTTGTCGAGGACGGCCTACTAGCTTTTCTAGTTCGAGGACACTCTCTGCGACTTAATACAAAGAGGTTTAAGCCTGTCAAAAGGGTGGTGTTAGGGCCAGAGAGATGATGACCAACATGATCAACAGGGGCTGCTCAAATACAAAATGATCGACTTATATTTTAATAATCCCTGTCTATACATCAGAGAAAAGCGCTTCACTGTTCTTCCTTACCCTTAAATGGTACGCTAAATGTTGCCACTATGGTTCTCTCTTTAATTATTATTCGTATATCCCAAAAAACTACTCTCTCAACTTATATCAATATAAAGATTTATTTCAATTCCTCCCATTTTGATCGGATTAAAATTCAGGTCAATTTTGTTATTTTGATTTTGAAAACATAAAAATTTAGTATAACACATATGTACATGTCTACAATACTATATATATAATATTAGGGTGGGTCAAAAAACAAACAAATTTTCGCTTGGTACACTGACAGATAGAGGTAGATCCCAACTCTAAGAAAATTTGACATAAAATAGTCAAACTTCAACATATAATATATTTTTAACGTTTAAGTTTCCGAAAAAATCGTAACAGACCTTTTTTGAAGGGCATTCAATTTCTTAAAAAAGTTCATACTTGGAGAGATTTTCTTAAAGGTGTCTAGAACCTTTCTTCAGAGTACCAAGCAAAAAAAATTTCTTTTTTTTTACCCACCTTAATATATACATAATAAAATCCATGTAATAATCGTTACGACATGCAATCTACGAAGGGAATAAACGATTTCGCAACACATTACACATTTTGCTTAAGGCCAAAACACGCACACAAGTATATAGTATGTAAGCGTGACCGAAAGATGAAACTTACCTGCAATTTTACTGTCATAAGCCACGCCAACGCCGCATATACCGTTATCTCTGGCAGCAGCCACTTCGCCAGCGCAACGAGTGCCATGACTACAAGAGCAAGGGGGAGAAGGCGAAATTAAACGAATGTGATAATACCCGAATAGTGGTTGACGAAAGGGGAGGAAATAAACGCCAAGGGCGCAACTTAAAAGTATGAATATTTTACAGGTGGACACTCATTGGAAGTGTCATAATAGTGACATAAAATGTGTGTCTGCAGTATTTATGTCTCTTGAACGCCATTGTGCGCAATCTTTCATATTAGAATATGTCATAGTAATAATATGTGTATATACATGTTTAGGTGTGTTTATGTGTGTTTATTTGTGTACATAAAAGCTCGCATGAGGCTTACGAAGAGATTAGCTCACCTATTGAACCAGTCATCGGTGTAACGCGGATAGGGGAAGGGATCATTGCTGCTGAAGTCGTAGCTAGCCTCGGCATTCTGAAAGGCAAAAACATAAAGTTATGTATAAAAAAATGTTTGGATTAAAGCTTTAAATAATTTATAATCTTACAAATACAAATTAGTTTTTAAACAAGAAATGTGACGCAATGGAAAAATAGAAAGCCTTTTCTAATTATACTTTGATTATCGTTTTTCGTTTTTCGGACAGAAAAAAAATGTTAGGGAAGCCGAATTATACTTCTAATTAAAACAAGTTTTAAGCTGATAAGATTCCCATTAATTGGAAAAATTCCTTCTTCTTTGCAAACTCGTAAACTGTGGGTCTTCTATTTACGCGAGGATATCCAAAAATGTATGTGGTTGACTGAATTTGCATTTGCCCAACAACCTTTTTGTGGCTAAACAGCCTTAAATACCGTTAATTTGGTGATTGTTTTAAACTCACATAATATTTAAGATGTTAGGGTACTAAAACTAAAGGGTTGACGTTCTCACTTTGCCAAATGTTAAAATGTTTTTTTGAAAAGTTTCGTATACAATGGCTATAGCTTGGGTACAATACAGAGGTGTGTATGTACTTAAAAACACAATGAAATATTATTACATGTAACCAGTTATGAAATATGGTTGTTAAAAAACTAATAAATAGTCACCTGAAATGCCAAATTACATTCATTTATCATAAATTTTTATCCTCTCGCTGTCACATATAACCAATATATATCCGTTTTATAACCAATATATAACCAATATATAACCATTTTATAACCAATATAACACTATTTTATAACCAAAACTCAAATTTTGTTTCTTAGACGTGGTTTCTATTATATCGTTTTCTTTCGCCTGTGAACTTTTGAAAAGTGATATTACGTTATTTTGCATTTGAGGTGACGTAATGCTAAAAGTATAATGCCTTGAAGTGGTTTTTCTTAAAACTGGGTGGTAGTGGCGTTCGAAGGACGTACTTTTGTCAGTAGCCTTTTTTCATAGATCACGGGTGAGTCTTGTCAAGCTGTAATGTTATTTTTCTTCAGTATTGTTTGACAATTCATCGCGGAAAGACTAACGCCTGAACAACTTTTACAAATCGTTCAACTTTATTACGAAATTCACGTTCTGTAAATAATGTGTTTCGCGCGCTCATCTTATGGTCAACGTAATCGGCCTATGAGCGTACTATTCGCATACCATCTTGAAAATCAGCATTCATTGTTGGATAATATTCGACCGAATACACACGTCCAGCACGCAGTGTAGAAAATATAGCAGTCGCAGCTAAGAGTGCACACGACCAAGACCGTAGAGAGTCGATGTGGTGCCGTTCGCAAGAACTCGGACTGACGTGTGAAATGACTTGACACATTTTACATCGAGATCTTAAACCGAAAGTGTACAGCGTTCTATGGGCTCTTGAAAAGTTTTATGAAGATCCGACAATCCCCAGCCAAATGTTGTTCAGCGATGAGGACCATTTCTGACTCAATGGGTATGTAAACAACCAAAATTGCCGCATTTGTAACGAAGGGCTATCTGAAGTGATTCAAAAGCTATCATTTCATCCAGAAAAACAATTTTTGGTGTGGTTTGTGAGCCGGTGGAATCATCGGTCCATATTTCTTAATAAATGATGCCAGTAATAACGTAACCGTCAATGGCGACCATTATTGCGCCACAATAACTGACTATTTGATGCCTGAAATTGAAGCTCGTGGTCTCGGCGACATTTAGTTTCCAAAAGACGGCACCACTTCTCAAACAGCGCATCAATCAACGGATTTATTGAGAGAACACTTCGGTAAGCAGATAACTTCACGTTCTGGGCCGATCGATTGACTACCAAATCGTGTGATATCACAACGTTAGACTTTTTTTGAATATGTAGAATCTAAAGTCTATGCGGACAATCCCACTTCGGTTCAGGCCTTGGAGCATAACATCACGCATATCATTCACCAGTTACCAGTCGAAACGCTCCAACGAGACATCAAAAATTTAACTCAATGGATGAACTATCGCAGACGTAACCGCGCCCAAGATTTGAAAGAGATAATCTTCAAAAAATAAATGCCAAATAATGTTTTTTCGAATGATAATAAACATTTCGCATTAAATTGAAGTATCTTTGTTTTTTCTTAAAACAAAAAGGTAACCTTTAAGGGAGCCTCAAAATGGGTCACCTTTTAGCCGTGCATTAGTACATTTTTCGAGCGTGCTTACTTGCTCAAGCATCTAGTGCCATATACATATGTATAAGCTTATTGTAGATGACGCAAACTTGTTCTATGACCATAAACTAACCTCTCACAGTTGCGTCAGTGCGAATATTTCGCGAATAGTTGCGTGCAAATAATTAATGTGAAAAATGAAGCATTAACATGAAGAAATGTGCACTTTGGCTCCGCAACACTCGCGAAATGGCCTCACGTGTCACATAGCAGTAGACTGTCATTTGCCCGCATTTTAATGCCGACAACAACAAACACTCTAAAGTGGCAATCGTAAAGGCTGCCCTAAAAGGTGAAAGGTTAAACATTCAAAACTGTAACGAGCTCTTAAGTAAACACAGTCAAAAGTGCATTGTCACAACAATTTAAAAGGCAGCTACTTGATGTGCGTGACTCGCAAAAGTTCCTACCCTAACAAGTATAGAGAATAAATATGTATATGTATATATATTATTTTTAGGCATGTAAAGTGGGTACGTGTGAGTGACTTTTAGCATGAAATGTGCAAAAAGCTTCGAAATAAAAGTTAAAAATAACGAATGGCGAAAGTCCATTGGTCCAGCGAAGTTATGGCCGGCTTTTCGACAAAAATAGACGTTTCGCATAATATTGAGGGTTCGTTGCGTCTAAAGGGGACAACGGAAAAACTTTGTTTACGCTCTAAAAATTACAAATAGCGTTCTTAGGTCAGTATTGCTCAGTTTATAATTAGTCTCCACTTTAGTTCATCAACTTAATAACCAAAGCTTTATACAAATAAATCGTTTATAACCTTAAAATATATATACTATAATACTTACATAGTTGAACTTCAAGTCGGGATGCATGTAGTCCACACCTACAAGAAAACGTAAACAAGAAGTTAATGGACTGTTTTTATACATTTTCTTTTTAACACTCACCGTCGTCCATTATTGCGGTCGTAACATTTTTGCCGGTTATACCTTGATCCCAAGCGGCCTGCACATTGAGATCCAAACGCATTTTGCCACCATTTTGACCCGTATTCTTCAAATACCATTGTAAGGGGAAATACGGATCACTTGGTTCCAGTCCAATCGGTTTTGCGCCAAAAGTGGACTCGAATGGGAGACCATGAATGGCGGGAATCGCTGGCCGCAAACCACGTTTGACACGCTTGAATCCCGGCTGTTGGACTGCCGTGTGAACCTGAAAGTAAATACATATATTAGTATAGTATTCTAGAAGAAGAATTCGAAACCATCTATGCTGACTTTTAAGCTTACTGTTGAATTATATATACCATTTCTTTAATATTAAATGGAGAGAGTCAGCAGACGTTAGGCAAACTCTATAGGCCCGAAATCGTCTACTGTCAATGGGATATGATATAACGGGGTTTTCATAGGGACAGCAAACGACGTCAAATTTTTACCCCCCTTTTGATATTTCTCTTCAGTAAGGTTTCCCATTTCATCATGGAACATATACGATCCAACAACAAGTCAAAGTCCAACAATTAACCGAAATTCGGAGTCACTGGCCTCAATTTTAAGAGCATTACGTCCAATTTATGGTCGTCATAGTCGTGCTGTTAGATTAAAAATTGAGTGTTTAAGAAAAATTTGAATCCACAGACACAGTACAAAATGTTCCCGTGCCAGTGAGACAAAGAAGTGTCCGTAGTCTCGAGAATATTGCTGCCGCTAGAGCATCAATTTAAGAAGATCCAAATCAGTCTCTCACACATCGTTCTCAAGCATTGGGCATCTCTGTGACGTCGTTTTGGCGAATTTTGTGAAAAGATCTTAGCCTACATCCTTACAAGACCAAATAGACGCAAGAACTGAAGCCGCTGAACCACCAGAATCGTCGTATGCTCGTGAATTTGGCTGAGCAAGAACAGCACAGCAATCCACACGTACTCCATGAGTCATCATTGTATCCCAAAAAAATTACGGTTTGGTGCGGTTTATGGGCCGGCGTCACTAGGCCGTACTTCTTCCGTGATGATCAAGACAATAGGCATGTTTTTGTGAATGGGAATCGCTACCGTTCAATGATAACCTAATATTTTTGATCAGAATTGAATGATATGGACTTGGACTATATAAGGTTACAACAGGACGGCACCACAAGCCACACAGCGAATGTCAAAATCGATTTATTAAAAATCGAATTTGGTGAGCGTGTTATCTCACGAAATGGCCTAGTTAATTGGTCACCCCGGTGGTGCGATTTGACGCCGTTAGACTATTTTCTATGGAGCTATGTCAAGCCAATGGTCTTTGTCAACAAGCCAGCGACGATTGGTGAACTTCGCGCAAGTATCGAACTTGAAATAGCAAAAGTATCGGCCGATTTATGCTTGAAAACCGTTGAAAATTGGGTTCTGCAAGCGTGCCCGTGGTGGCTATGTAAAAGAAATCGAGTTCGATACAAAATGACGTCGAATGAACTTTCACAGGAATAAATAATGTCATCGATACCCCTTTTGTAGCGTTCTTATGGAAAAACCCGTTACTTTGTTCGAAGTACCATATGGAATCTGGCAATTTTGTTAGTACATTACATCATTGTCTTCTTTCTATAATCTTCTCTGAGCATCTCAATACCCATATAAAATTTGTAGATAGTGCCCTAACAACTATTCCTATTATCTTTCACAACCTTAGAATAATATATTTTAAATTACATTTACTTCCAGTAGCATTTTCAAAGACGCCCCCATTCAAATATCTCAACCTCTTTTTGATCCACTTCTCTTTTCTTCCATGTTTCTCAATGTTCAATAAGTCTTTCTGTTTACAGAAATACTCAGTATAGACACTCACTATACTCTTAGAGCTTTGTACTTCTTGTTTATACTTGTATAATGTAAACAACTACACAGACCTTCTAAGAATTCTCGCAAGACATTTAATCACACATATTTACATATGTAAAAGCACTGATTTCATCTAATATCATATTCTCCCACATGTCAAGGCTGCTCAATAATAGTTTCACATAATCACTCGTACATCTAGACATGCAAATGTCGGCTTAAGCTTTGGACTCTTATCTGTGACATCTGCACTTATGGAACACACATGTAATCATTAAGCCAGCATTAATCAAGTAACCTAACATACGCACAGAAGTCACCAATATCGGCTTCAGCTATATAAGGGTCTATATGTGAGTGAGAAACAAAACTGTTGACTTCGATTCTCGCCGTGACCACGAATCCAAAACAGAACATAACCAAAAATACAAAACCTCAAGTTGGCTCTCGCTAAAATAGAAATAATAAGCTCGCTATAAGCCTTTCGAGCATATCTACACCCACACGCCGAGCATGCCGGAAGCAAATGCAAATCCTACTCCTCCGATGATTCACCGATTGATGCGTGATTGCTGGTTGTGTTGGCGTGTAACTACCGCAGAGTTAATCGACTGGCAATCTGGTATTTACATTTGTATTTGCGTTGCATTACTCGTCATTCGACTGGCTATGTACATACGTCTGGCTGTCTCCGGGCGTGGGTAAACCCTCACTTCATTGGACTTCTACTGAATGCAATTTCCTAGCATACGAATCGTGTTATCCAATTCAACAGTCATTTCATTGCCTGTGGTTCAATGAAATTTGATTAATATGCAGGTATATTGAAATGAGCTGAAATATGCAAATATGCCCACATGCAGACTAACTGTATTTCGCCCCAAGTGTAGAATACACCTGAGGATCCGCACGTGAACAAATAGAAACGATCAACAATGCCGAATAAACGAACGTTTTTCAAAAGAGAGGTGATGAAAAAATGTCGAAGATAATTTCTCATTGAGTTTTAGAGTACACTACCCTGGGCAAAAAATATTAAGATTTTGTTCATAACTTTAAAATTCTTAATTTATTCTTAAAAATCTATGTCTCCTCCTCAATATCCGGACAACGGCGTCATATCTAGCCACGAACTTACAACTCGAGAGACTAAGTTTTAGTGGAACTTCACTTCAAGAACAACTATACGAGTATTTGGAACCTAAAACTTTTGGTATAAACTTTACACGAATATATTCACACCCTCAGACTATCTATGTTTTCTATATATTCATTAGCAAAAATTTCCTTTTCATAGAAACAAATTGTGCTAAAACTTCTACTCACCAATGGATGGCTCTTCAATAGTCGCGTGTGTGTGATGCTTCGCCTTGTGCGAGCGTGCGGCAATGTCCTGTGCTTGAAGTGATATTCGTTTCCGTTTCCTCCAACTAACTGCAATTAACAATAGAAAAGAAGCAATCAATATTAAATTAATACAAATAAATTTATATACAAATTTATACTCGCAATGGAGAAAATGTATTAGTAATCCTCATTCCCACAAAATCAGCATATTACAGCAGAAGTGACATGAGATCACTACTACGATATTCTTCAGTCAACTAATGTGATTTTGTGTTGTTAAAATATAAGACCAATTGGAAGTAGACTAGTGTCAAGGCCGTAAGACAGATTCGCATTCAGACGATTCGGCGCCGTTCGTATCAACTCGGACTGACGTAAGGAACGCGTTTTTTCTAAGAAGATCCAACGTTTTCGAATCAAATTATATTCAGCAAGATCTATTTCTGGCTCAATGGTTTGTAAACAAGCAAAATTGCAGCATTTGGAACGAAGAACAACCGGGAGAGCTTCAAGAGCTGTCAATTAATTCAGAAAAAACATCGGTTTGGTGTGGTTTGTGGGCCAAAGGAATCATCGGTTCATATTTCTTCAAAAATATGGTGAGAACGTAACCGTAAATGGCGACCGTTATCGCCCCATAATAACTATCTGATTCCTAAAATTGAAGCTGGTGATACGGCCACCTTTGGTTTCAACAAGACAGCGAAACCTTCCACACATCGTATCAATCAATGAATTTATTGAGAGAACCCTTCGGTGAGCAGATAATTTCTCGTTTAGGGGCGGTCCATTGGTCACCAAGATTGTGTGAAATCACCCCGATAGACTTTTTTCTCGGACAATCCCGCCTCGATTCAGGCCTTGGAGCAAAACATCACGCGTACCATTCGCCAGTTACCAGTCGTAATACTTGCACGGGTCATCGAAAAGTAGACTCAACGGATGGACCATCTGAAACGTAGCCGCAGCCATTTGAAAGAGATGGATAAATGCCAAATAAATGTTCTAATGTGAATGTGAATGTTATACGTAAACATTTCCCATTAAATATGAAGTTTTTTTCATCGAAATGGATCACCTTGTAAAGCCTATTTATATTTCTGATCTGAAAAAATTCCTTTAGCAATTCGAAATAATCTTTACTACGCAAGCTCGGAATTGCAATGGTCTGTCGTTTGTCATTATGTAATATAAATACTCGGAACTGTGTTCTCAAGAGTTCAAGAAGGGCTAAAATAGGTGTCTTAGATTTCGAAGCTCAAGATTACATCTCTAGTAAGGAAAAAATTCTTTCCTTTTTGCCACAGTGACACACATAGTTATTGAGCATATTTTTCCTGCATTGACTCTCAACTGGTATCCTTAACACCTGTGCTTCTTATTATTTTTTATAAGTTTCACACTAAAGCACAAGAAATAAATAAAACTCGATGTGAAGTTTCAGACAGAATTCCATAAGGTTGAAAACATAAATATAATAAAGTACGAACAAAACGAATTTCACGCTCCACAGACCTGAATATATACATATGCATGTGTGTGTGGTATTAAGCGAACATGTCCTGAAAAGATCTGTGTGCGCGTTGCTCGGCGCTGGCCGGTAATATAATGTAATAAGACTTATTATGATTGTGTTCGCGTCAAGTGAGCAAAGAAAACGCAGAAACAAATAACGAACGTAACAAGTTGTACTCTTAATTTAATTGAGTAGCCAAGAAAATATTACTGCTGGCAGTGGCAACTATGGCAATGTCAACGGCGACGACATCGATTACAGCAATAATATGGTGTTGTGCATTTTGGATTTACACACGTGTGCGCCTTAATGCCGAGCAGCTACATGGAGATGTGGAACTTAAATGTTTAATGCGCGAAATTATTCTTACAATCACATAAATTTGCATAAAGGTGATCCTTTAATGTGAGAATAATGTTTATATACGAGGTGTGTTCAAAAAGTATCGCGAATTTTGAATTTTCGCAGGTTACGTATATTCGAATTTCGAATTTTTTGTGGTGTTATGTTGGTACTCATGCCTCTCACTTATGCCGACAAGCTCGGCCATTTTGAATGTTCATTTAATTGTTGACAACCGAATCGAAGTAGGAGCTGAAGAAGATAAAAAAAAATGATTTTTTGAAGTGCTTCGAAGATTGGAAAAACCGTTGGCACAAGTGTATAATATCTCATGGGGATTACTTTGAAAGGGAGAAAATAGATATTCATGAATAAATAAATAATTTTTGAAAAAACACAAAATTCGCGATACTTTTTGAACACACCTCGTATTATGTACATGATGTTCCAATGTTGTTCCTAAAATTATTTAATTTATTTTAAGAAACACTCTAATCTACCTACATAGTTATTAATTTTGATTACTTGATGAGGCAGACATTATTTGCCATGCCTCATCACTTGAAACTCTTATCATGGATTAGGATTTGACAATGAAGTTGTTGTTAGAGGACCAAAATGTTGCGTTTGGGCCACCCTATGTCATGTCTTCTGAAGCAAATTTAATTTCGAAGTAAGTTTAACAAACTCTCTTTGAGTTCTTGATTTGTAATATCTGCCAGTGGGAGAGGAAGAGAGGGATTCACTCAAGCAATGTACATATATTTATATGTAATGAAGACCTCAATCCTACTGTACTCGTATTAATTAAATAATTGTTTTTCGCAGACTATAAAGCTATTGTTCCTCAAGCAAAAAAGAGCCTATTTTCAATAATTTTTTGTATTACAGACTCAGAGAGTCGCCAAATCGAACTCTGGCGGTTCCTTCTCTGCCCATATACCGTGGCAGTTGGGAGTGGGAAGAAGCTGTTGAAGGAGAGACTTTCTAACTATTGCAGTGTTTCCAGACCGAGGTTACAGCCATTAAGACAGCAGTAGATATACTCCTTCAGAGAAGTGACCATCCACTCATATAGCAGAACTTTGGACTTATTAACAGTGAGTTCCACAGCGGAATCGCAGGAAACTTTAAAGCTGATGAGCTGAGATGAGAACGGGTCGGTGCTTCCGTATCCTCTTGTGTTCTACCACTAAATAGCTGATCTCCGCAAGAGCTCGATCAGTGCTGAACCACCATAGTTACTTGCGCAGTCGCAAAAGCCTTTTGGCCCAAGATCGATCGGGGCATTTTACAGGCCATTGCTCTATTGGCGTCCACGCAGTGAGACTGAGAATCCTACCAGACGCCATCTGCTGAACAAATTTTTTAAGGTCGGTAGAAACGCTCTGATTCGAAGAAAAATATTAACATTTGCATAGTACCAAGGACCTTTTACATCCTTCGAATCTCGAAATTTATGAAAATAATTTTCCAGACTGAAATAATTTTTTTTAGCAGGTATTTCTCGCCCACAAAGTAAGTAAGTCGAGCTGAATGATATTATCACTGAAAAGCAAAATAATTTATATTTTCGAAATCATAACCTCACAATTCTATGCATATTGCAAGAAAACCGTGAGCTTCTATTTTCATTTCAATTGAGCCATATGTCAGGCATAGAATTACTATATAAAAGGTTAGTAAACTCACTGAATATAAGTATGTTCATTTGTTATCAAATTACTTAGCGCACACATAGCATCATATACAACTGCCCATGCGAGCGTGGCTATATAATTAATAACGCAATTTAACTACAATACGAAATAAATTGGCAAAAAATACTCATCACTTATATGTATACCAACAAGCAGGGCTACATAAGTACACAAACTTACTTTGCCCAAAGACGAAAATTTTATGCTTCATATCCAAATCGCCAAACAACACAAGGGAGCTATGGTAATTCAACACCCCACAAAAGCGATAGAAAGTTCGAAAACTGCAATTCAATAATCTAGCCATCTCGTGGGAAACACTATATCGCCGCATAACGGATAATTAACCATCACGAGCATGACGCAAACTTGAGACAAGCGATTTAGCTGCATACGCATACATAATTATATATACTTTTATATGCAAGTATAATATGTATATATTCATAAACAAAAGTATATAAAGTCATCGTAGTACTTAGGTCGAGGAGTACATAACAACAAAGTTGACCTTAAGAATTTAGCTAAACAAAAACTTTGTTTTCTATATATGTACATACTCACACTGTTTCAATGACGATATATATAAATAGATATACAATATATACTCGTATACTAGGGTGGATCAAAAAATCTATAAATCTATATCTACTAGGTTGGGTCAAAAAAAATTAAAAATCATGTTTTTAGCTTGATACTCTGAAAAATACATTAATAGACATCTCTAAAATTGATCTATAAGCCTGGACTCTTAATCGTAAAGAGAAGGTTGTCAGCTTAACAGCTCTCTATATTTTTTTCCTATTATCAGATAGACAAGTTTATACCCCGCTTCGAACTACTTCAAAAAATATTTCCTTTCAAAGATTATGTAGTAGCCCTTCTTAGAGGTGCCTATCAACTATTTTTCAGAGTAAGAAGCGAAAAAAAATATTCCGTTTTTGACCCACCCTAATCTATAAGTATAAATAAGTACTATATACTATACTATACTTAGTATATATAATATATACAGTATTATCTACTAAGTTGAATACAATTCCCAGAAGACTAATAGCCGAACATTCGACAAGCATGCCTGACCTTTGCGAACGCCTCATCTATTACACCACCAATTGTGCGCTCTTTAATGAAAATCCCAAAAAATAAATTACAATTATTTAAATTTACGGATTATTTACATTCGTTATTCAACAAAAACTTGAAGCTGCCGCTCTTCAACTTTCCACACAATGCTTTGCCATGAACGCGGACAGTAGCTGACGGACATCATGACGGAAGAGCACAATTGACATTTTATTGACTCCCTCCCTGAGTGCCGTCATCCACCGAGATGCGAGTTGGAAAATTCTTTTGACAAGTCATAAGAGCGTATTAGCGATGACAAATGACAGCAGTTACAGCCGAAACTTCCATAATCATGAGTCGGTCGGGAGTGCAACGGCAAGAAATGGAAATTAATTATGCCAAGTGTGTGCAACGTGTCGCATTTGTGGGTTATTCGGGACCACAGGCGTTCGGCCGGGCGCATGAGAATTTCAGCAACGCACCAAACTTAATTAAACCGAATGTGTGCGTTGCGTAAATGTTGGCTTTATAGTGTCAGTCAATTGTGAAAGTTTCCGACGTAGCTGCAAAATGAGCTGACACACGCTAAGTAGTTGTTTAAAAAGCCAATTAAATTTGAAATTGTTTGTACACAAAAGATTTTCACTTCAAATTTAGTTGCCACATTCACTATCGCAGATTATGAAGTGTGCAATTATGGGCATTAGTTTTGAAGAGTCCATTAGACACAAGCAGTCCAGTTTTATTTTCTTGCTGATGTTTTGCTTAAGTTTCTAAGGACGTTGTGTACCATTTATTGGTTTGGTTTTGAACAATGTAGTGCAATATTTTATCAATGAAAGGACTAAGAGGATGAACAAAAAGGTCTAGCAAGTGAAACTTCTAAGAACCGGAAACTCTGCACCAATATATTCTGGTCGCTGGTTGGAAAACATTTTTTTGGAAAATTTTTATATAATCTAATCGATTTAATATACTAAATATTACTTTGTTAGTACCAAATCTGTTGGATTTTCTGGCAAACTAATCCATTTGAGTTCTCTTAATGACGATTACAACGAAAAAGTTAAAGAAACAGTAGTTGAAATTAGTCATGTTGGCATGAGAGAGATTGCAGAGGATCTCAACATTACTTATGGATAGACTCAACAGATTTGGTAAATGTTTTAAGTATAAAACGTGCCAATGAGAAACTGGTACCAAACGATCTGAATATATAGCAAAAACAATATCGAGTAGATATCGAAATGAATTGCTTGAAAGCGTAGCTGAGGACCCTGCACTCATCATCTGGATCGAAACTGTTCAACAATCCAACGAATAGCGCTCTAAAATGGAGGCACAATAAAAGAAACGGAGATTTATATATATATTTGGAAGTCGATATTGAAGATTTGTTTTGAAATTAGTGAGAATATTGTTCTTCTTGCCAGCCCGAGTCAACTTGTATATTATTTCTTTAAACATACTAATAATACTATGTATTAATGGGGTCATCCTATGTGATTTTGGTTTCCTAAATTGCTTTTATAACTTGTCTATAATTAGGTAGTAAAGTGTTTCTTTTTAATTCTAACTCATTTTAAAAATGGAGCAATTTCAAGAAGGATCTGTTCGGAGCGCTGAGTGCAAACTTGATATTTTAAAGGCGTTTTTAACAAAACTGTGCCTAGAATGAACTACTATCAAAAAAAGATTCCCAAAATTCAAATTTTTTTTAAAGCAAACAAAAGAAAGCGCAAAATTCGAAACTTACTTTTTTCAAATATCTACCAAACGTCCAATTTTAGGTATATTCATTTGTTGTTGTTTTTGCTAATTTTTTTATTTCAAATAAAAATATATTAAAATTTACATTTGCACTGTCTAAATATAGTAAATGCTAATAAATATAAAGCTCTAACTGTTTACCGGTGGTAGAAAAAAAATCCTAAAATATCTCTAAACCGACTTTCACATGGGATGACCCCCTTAGGGCGAGCATAAAAACTAGTAAAGGGTGATTTTTTAAGAGCTTGATAACTTTTTTTTAAAAAAAAACGCATAAAATCTCATCGGTTCTTTATTTGAAACGTTAGATTGGTTCATGACATTTACTTTTTGAAGATAATTTCATTTAAATGTTGACCGCGGCTGCGTCTTAGGTGGTCCATTCGGAAAGTCCAATTTTGGGCAACTTTTTCGAGCATTTCGGCAGGAATAGCCCGAATTTCTTCGGAAATGTTGTCTTCCAAAGCTGGAATAGTTGCTGGCTTATTTCTGTAGACTTTAGACTTGACGTAGCCCCACAAAAAATAGTCTAAAGGCGTTAAATCGCATGATCTTGGTGGCCAACTTACGGGTCCATTTCTTGAGATGAATTGTTGTCCGAAGTTTTCCCTCAAAATGGCCATAGAATCGCGAGCTGTGTGGCATGTAGCGCCATCTTGTTGAAACCACATGTCAACCAAGTTCAGTTCTTCCATTTTTGGCAACAAAAAGTTTGTTAGCATCGAACGATAGCGATCGCCATTCACCGTAACGTTGCGTCCAACAGCATCTTTGAAAAAATACGGTCCAATGATTCCACCAGCGTACAAACCACACCAAACAGTGCATTTTTCGGGATGCATGGGCAGTTCTTGAACGGCTTCTGGTTGCTCTTCACCCCAAATGCGGCAATTTTGCTTATTTACGTAGCCATTCAACCAGAAATGAGCCTCATCGCTGAACAAAACACGCGCGCGAAACACATTTCGACCCGAACACTGATTTTGGTAATAAAATTCAATGATTTGCAAGCGTTGCTCGTTAGTAAGTCTATTCATGATGAAATGTCAAAGCATACTGAGCATCTTTCTCTTTGACACCATGTCTGAAATCCCACGTGATCTGTCAAATACTAATGCATGAAAATCCTAACCTCAAAAAAATCGCCCGTTATAAAAAGCTTTAAAATTTGTGAAATTTGTGCACATACAAATGTAAATATTTACGGCGTGCGAATTAAATTGCATTATTTTGTGTTCAAATATGGAGAATGAAGCGAAAAAATAATTAACCTTGCATACACGCTATATGAATAAATAATGAACGCAATATGCTTTGGCCATGTTTATGTTTAACTTAGTCACAAAGCAATATTTACAAATAGTTTTTCACAAAATAATATTTAGAAATAGATTTTTCTGTTCAATAAAATAATTGTTATTTGTTATTTTAGCGAGTTGTACTCTGAAATGCGACTGCTATATTTACAACAATGTGCTCATTAATGATTTACACGCTCAGAATTTTGCTAATTTCCGCAGAACTGCAGCCCAATTTTGTCACATTAATAATATGCCTAATGCATTACGCGTCCATTTATTAGTGGCATGTGCTCTTTTTGTAACCATGTAAAAAACAAAGCAAGCCTTCACGCGTATCTTTAATTATGTTATAATTAATTGGGAGATAAAGCGCTCAACACGAAATCACAATTAACCGTTGATATCTTTTGTGTGAGATTGATCGATGTACAAAGCCTTAAGGGTGAGCATATACGGGTATTTTTTAAGTGTAATCACGTGTAACCATGCAACTGGGAACACAAGCATACCGCGGTACCCAACTACTCAATTATTTTGTGCGTGGCGAAAGGAGTAATTTTTGTATCCTCGCAACATGTTGCTGTTTGCAAAACTAACACAGAATGGAGTTAAATCAGATAAACGACAACTTAAGTAACCATTTTAAACTTCATCAGATTCTTTTACCTTACAGTAAATAAATCTGGCATCAGTTAAGATATCGGATTAAAACTGAGCACAAATTGCGTTTTAAGATGTGCAAATCTCAATGAAAAATAGACGGAATTTGAATTCAAGATTACAAGCCAGCTGATACAAGATGTAAGGTAATCAGTACCTATTGTAGACTTCATATTGAAAATGTCGGAATACTTTCTATATATCTTCATCTTTTCCTAATAATCACATGGTTTGGTATCTACTGAATTGGTTAAGTCCTTGGCCTTGCATCGCCTTGCATCGCCTTGCTCGTAATGGTTTCAATAGCCGGTTTTTGAAAGATCACACGTGAGTCGTGTAAAGCTGTCATGTTGTTTTCATTCAGTATGGTTTCGCATTTAATTATGAAAAGACCTACTGAACAACGTTTGCAAATCATGCAACTTTATGACGAAAATTCACGTTCAATCTACTGAACGTACTTTTCGCAAAACCGTCACCCATCTTGAGACCCAACAAGAGAAGAATATAAAGCAGACGTAGCTGAGAGTGTACTGGGGAGAGTCATTGCTTCGCTCTATGGGCTCTGGAAAAGTTCCAAAAAGATCCGACTTTTTCGAACTAAATTTCGTCCATTTGTCCGAGGCCCATTTCGCGCTCAATAAGTATGTATGTAAGCAAGCAAAATTGCCGCATTTGGGAACAAGACCAACCTGAAGAGATTCAAGAGCTGCCATTTCATCCAGAAAAAAATACGGTTTGGTGTGATTTGTGGGTTGGTGGAATCATCGGTCCATATCTCATCAAAAATGATGCTGGTGCGAACGTAATCAATAGATTTATTGAGTGTACACTTCGGTGAGCAGATAATTTCAATTTTTGGGACAATCGATTGGCCACCAAGATCGTGTAGTATCTCAACGTTAGACTTCTTCCTGTGGGTATATGAACTTGTAGTGGTCTAAAGTCTATGCGGACAATCCCGCTTCAATTCAAGCCTTAGAGCAAAACATTACGCGTATCATTCGCCAGTTATTGGACAAAATTGGACTCAACGGATTGTTCTTTCAAATGATAATGAACATTTCCCATTAAATTTGAAATTTCTGTGTGTTTTCTTTGATAAAGTAGGGTAGCTCGAAATAGATCACCATACACCTAAATAATTTCGGTATTCAGGCTGAATCAGGTCTACAATATGTCGATCAATTAGAGAAATATGTTCCAGAAATTAAATTTTATGTTTTCTTAATCAAAATGGTATTTAGGGTCAGAAATGTATAGAAGCAGTCCAGACTTTGCTCTAGATTTTCTGCTATATGAATATGTTCGGCATGCCTTTAGTGCTCACAAATTGCTTAAGTATCCAATGTTCGCTGCACTCGAACACAGATTTTCCTAGTTTGTTTACGATAAAGTTTTGCAGCAATATCGAATAATTTCCCACGCTTTTAGCTTTTCAAAAATCTAAATTTAGTCACATGTGCCGATATTTTGTTTTTCTGTTTATTAAATATTCATTACCACACGTGCCGCAGACGCAGCTGCCACTGCACCTGCTTACATTTTGTGTTTTGCTTTATAAATAACCTAGGGATGTGCTATTAAAAACAACAATTAGCAATGTTTATAAATACTATTGGTATATATGTATGTACATACATATGTGCGGCTATGAATATGCATACTGCTGCGAACTTGAATATATGTATATGTACACCTAGACTTGTTCACTCTAATTTGTCATCGTTCATTAGTGTGGTACTGCCAATACTTCAGCGGGATTTACTAGTTTTTACTTCAGCATTATGCTCGATTTGCTTTCGGTACTGGGAACTTATACCCACAGCTTTAAAAATACATCTTTTGCTGCAAAATTTACATAATTTATGTGTAAAATTAGCAAACGATCGAAAGTGTTGAAGCAACGCCTACAAGCTGTCCAAACGAATTTTCCTTGGAATGTTGCCGCCAGCACGCAAATGGCCTTCGTGTGGTGCGCTTTAATCAGCTTGACGATTACTTGACGCCTCGGGGTCCAACAGGTTGACGGTGACTCGTTCATGCAGCAGTAATGTGCCACAAACTCACACACACACGCATACAAACTGTTTTTACCTCTAAATATATACATGGCAACAAAGTGTTGAGCATACATATGTGTGTACCTAACAATATTTGCACAGGTACAGGGTGGCGCCAACACAAATTTAATTTCACTTTCAATAACACACACACACACACAAAATATGAGTAGTAGTAATTGCAGTAGAATATTTCTTATCATTTTCAGTTTATGCCTGAAAACATACCCATTTAAGTATCACCTTATGGAAAAAGTTTGCTTTGCTCGTGGGTGTTCTCTTGTACAAACTTCATTTTTATAATCATGAGCGAGCGAGCGTGTGTGTTCAAGTGTAATTTAAATCCATTCTCCTCGACTGAACGTACAAAACTGAAGGCGAACGTTTTGCAATGCAAATTTCACTTTATTTCTGTTTTATTTCTGTGTACAAGTATATACGTACAGCGATTTAAAATATGCTCTGAAGATAGAGTAGTGGGAGAGGAAAGTTAGGCGAGGAGTGCGCTGTTTTCCTACATAATGTACATTTGTATGCTTTGTAACCATGTAAAGGCAGCATTATGACATACAAGTACATTGTTACATTATGGAGGGGTAACTTGATGCCACCATCGTCATCATTTTGTCATAGCGCTGAGCAGTAATTTGCAGATTACTTGGAATACGGGAAGAATAATTCACTCAGATAATTCAACATTTATCAAACGAGCTTTAAACTAATACAAATGATTACATGAAAATACAAATTGTTTTTGTGGAAACAAGAAATTCTTCATATATAAAGTTACCAGCAGTGTGAGTAAAACATTAAAGGCTATGACAGCTTCTGCGTTGCCTTAAGGTCAGAAAGCTGCAAATCTATATTTGAGTTAGATACTGTTTTTTTTTTTAATTGCAGGAACATCATCCCAGAATCGCACAGACCCAAATTGTAAACCGTGGAACAATGTTAAAGTTTTTTATAAACCGATCTTCTTAGTAGGTAAAGCAATTTGCTACCAAGATTTGAAGTTGTAGCTTACACAGAGTTTGCCTATAAGTCTTCTTTGACAAAACAACCTTTACGACGAATTATGCTTACTTCATAAGTATGAAATAGTTTTTATGAAGATCTTGAATCTAAACAATTTACACGAAGAATGTGGTGAGACCTTGAACAATATTTCAAATTTCGTGAAGATATCTAGTCACATAAAGTTTTAAATACAAGGACTGGAAAAGTGCAAGGGAGTAGAAACACGAAAACACGCAAGCTTTCTGCTCACTCCCACTCGAGAGGATAGTAGGACGGTTCTTGGCCTAGTCACGACTTACTGCCATCAGAAGGAGGTTAAGGAAAGAAGGCATGAGAGAGACGTTGGAACCTACTCTGCTTATGTTTGATCGTACCTAGAACTAGGGTTAGTTATCAAGAAGTTTCGTAATCAAGTCTCCATTACACTTTACAAAAAGCATTGGCGTACTACATGACGAAAACTTCAGCTTGTATTAATACTATTAATATCCGTCTGACGTTACAAAAGACCTTTAGCTCTATGTATGACGTGAAAGTTAGTCAGTATAATCTAACCTATATACCAAAGGGGTCCAATATCAGTGGTTTCGACAGTTGAACGGCTTCTTTTGCAAAAATGACGTGTCGAAATTTCAGGTCAATATATCAAAAACTGGCTCTATAAGGCGTACATGTAGACAGACAGCCGCACATAGTTAAAACAGTTCAGCTCGTCAAGCTGATCATTTATAGATATACAGTTATAGTTCAAAGAATGGTTCATAGTTTAAAGCATATACTTAAAAGTATAACTGGCGTTTTCTTCTGGGTATTACAAACTTTAAATATACGTTATCCATGTTACAAGGTAAATACCTCACACTAATGTGGTTTCAGAAAAAAATACTTTTTCAACACTTTTTAAGATAAAATTACTTGAATTAATTAAATATATTTTCTTTGAGCCTTCAAGGCAAAAGTAAGTTGAGTAGATAATTGAAATATAAAGTCGTTTCTCTCACTCTCTCTCTCTCTATCTTTCTTCGTAACAGTTCCACTAATATTTCCTAATTATTCTCTTTAGCGAAATTTAACAAACTTTTCAGCATTAAGGTGAAAGTAGAAGAAAGTTATGCGTATTTTCTTGAGAGCCTATTCCAATTACCATTTAAGCTACTCAGAAGATATGTCGACGCTTAAAGGAAAATAAAAATATAGTGTAGCTTCGAATATCATAAGACTTGAATTGTTTAGTTTTTGTGAACATTATTATAAGATGAAAATGTTACTTGCTGAATTTTATGCAATTTTCTGATGCGCTTATTAATGTTGTAGAAATTTAAATAATGTTTTTAATGTATTTTTCTAGTTTATTTTTCTTTGCTGTTGTCCTTGAATTTTTATTAATTGTTCAAAGTAAACAAGCTCTTGTAGCAGTTATAAGCAGTTAAAGTTATAAGTACATCAAATGTAATGAGCATTCATACAATTGTCTTATAAATGTTCTCTTGCTCATACGCCATGGTGTACCGCATGGATTCAGTACATAACTTGAACTACGCACCACTTTTAAAGGCATGTTTTTTATGTTGAACGCAAAATTTTTTAGTAGCAAATTCATTTTTCACAGTTGTAGATTTATTTGCTTAATGACAAAGAGCAAAACATTTCAGTTTATATACAAACATGGGAGAAGTAAGTAGTATAAAGTAGTAAATCTTAAACAGAAAACAGAATTCAAATCATTAGTAAGACAGCCAATGTATATGTAACTATGTATAAAAGTAAATGGGACACAATTCTCTCTCAAAAACCGCACCAAATAGTTTGGGGTCGTCTTAGACCGCAAACTGCTGTGGAAGATTAACGTTGAAGAAAGAGTAAGGAAAGTTAGCAATGCTTTATATTCTGCATACGGAAATCCACCTACCAGAAGCCAATGGAAAAGGTTCAGAGGCTCGCTACGCTGTGCATAACGGGAGCTTTAAGAAAAACTCTAACGTCGGCTTTTGAACTGGTACTAAACCGGCCACCTATAGACGTCTTCGCTGAAAACTGCGGGATGACTACTGGCTGCAGCAGAAAGATTGTCAAGAATGGTGTGCGGCTAACATCCGAAAACGTGATAAACATTAGGAATCCCACACATTGTCTATACGACGATCTCGACAGAAGCATGGTAAAGAAAATCAAAGCCCGATGGAACGAGCTACCTGTGCAAAGATTGCAAAAGTCATGTACAAAATTCCTATTCGAACTCGATAAAATGATCGGAATACTAACTGATCACTGTTTCGTGACGGCACACACCCGAGATGACTGCAGGAAATGTTTAGAGCAGGGCTCCAGTGAAACTAGGAGTATTTCTTGTGCACTTTTCCCGCAGGGATAAGAGGATGACTACTTCTCTCGCACCTAGGAACTGAACTCCATATGGTATCGCAGTATCGCAAAGAACCAAAATTGATATCTTCTTCTTCTTTAATGGCATAACTGGTCTATACGTGGCTTATTGGCCTACCAGTTTAACCTGACCTAGCCTTACATATGTGCGTATGTATATTATATCGTTAAAGTTATTTAAACTTTATTGCCTAAGAGAAAGCAATTTAAATAAATCGAAAATAATTTGTACTCTAGGGTTTTGCATACCACCTATATATGTATGTATGTACATATATTCCTCTAATACATACTGTCTTTTGTAATCTTAGCCATTGCCATGTGAGTATATATTTATATACTACATTTTGGCATAAAATTTAGCTTGAATCACTTCATTGCTCAAATTCCCATTATGCGTTTAAAAGGTTATATAAATTCACTTTATAGCGACGATTTCGATGTAATGTACAATAATAAATATGCAAAAGCAGCAAATAAATGAATAAATTGTTTGATGTCTTAGAAATTTGTAGAAATAATTTTCTTTTAATCAGAAACTGTTTTTGAGAGATTATTTACATGTCCTGTACATTCTTCGTGGTGCTGAAAAAGTTAAGCCTTTGTGGCTGAAAACTAATATTATTTGACTCAGTAATCCTCGAACTCGCATTAATCTTCTTAAATTCAAATTTAGAAAAGTATTATCATATTTCGTATAAAATGTTCTTTTCATACTACATAAGTACACATAGAAGTCTATATACAAGTTCACATAATCCTACAAAACGATGTATAGTATATACTTTCAAGCAATAATGTCCACCATTATCTCAAACAATTGCATATGAGAATTTCCATTAAAAATACGACTCCAATAAACATACAAAAGTACACAAAAATACACACACACACCCATACAAATGAACGAGTGAAAGTCAACAGCTGTTGTCGAATCAAGTGACAAAGCATTAAAAGATACCAAAAATCACATCTGCATTACTGCGTCAAGCCATAATTTGAGACAAACTCGTAACCTCTTGACACTTGGCTTGTGCATACTGCTTTCGTAAATTGCTCGTAAATATATATATGTATATATATCAAATAATATGAAGTTGCTTCTGCAATAATATGGATATACAAAATAAACTGGTAAATCCTGAAATGTATTTATTTGAAAATATATCGTTCACATTTATGTGGAATTTAATGTCCGCTGGCAATCTCGGCAATAAATGCAGTTATTTGCAAAGGAAATGTGTGTATTTTGTTGTGTTACGCAATAAATTGTGTGCAAATCGGAAATTTCGTAGCTATGCGCGTTCAGATTTACTCACATTATAATAAGAATTTGTTTTTCAGCGCTTTAGGCGTGTGTCTTTGCTAAATAATAGTAAATTTCAGCACCAAGTGCAAGATTTGAACCAAACCGATCTTGAATTGGCGTGTGTCTTTGCTAAATAATAGTAAAGTTCAGCACCAAGTGCAAGATTTGAACCAAACCGATCTTGAATTGTATGTTAATCGTTATTGAGAACATTTATAATATTTATAGGATATTGGGTTCTGAATTTGGGTTCTGAACTTCAATACTTGACTTTTTGTTGCTTAACCAAACAATATAATATAACTTATACAAATGAACAGCCTGATGAACTCAGTCGATTTAGTCATGTCTACTTAGTTGTTGAGATATCGCTATGAAACTTTGTACACGTCCTTTTCTCACCAAGAAGCGGCTCATTTATCAATATCGGCGATTTCGGACGACTATTGGATATAGCTTTGCATGGAGATCCATTTCTGGCTCAATGAGTATCTAAACATGCAATATTGTCGCATTTGGGACGAAGAGCAACTTGAGGAGGTTCAAGAGTTGACAATTCATCTAGAAAAGATCATGGTTTTTAGTTCGGTGGAATCATCGGTCTATCCGGTCCTTCAAAAATGGGAATGTAACCGTCAATGGCGACCGTTATTGCCCTATAAAAACCGACAATTTGATACCTAAAATTGAAGCTCGTGATCTCGACGACATTTGGTTTCAACAAATTAGCGTCACTTCCCACACATAGCTTAATCAGTGGGCTTATTAAGATAACACTTCGAGCAGATAATTTCACGACTTGGGATGGTCGACTGGCCACCAAGATCATTTGATATCACACCTTTACACTTTTCCCTGTGGACATATATAATGTCTTAAGTCTAAGGGGACAATTCAGCTTCGATTCAGGCCTTAGAGCAAAACATAACACGTATGTATCATTCGCCATTTATCAGTTGAAATACTCAAACGAATCATCGAAAATTGAACTCAACGGATCTATCAGAAAATATGTTTCGAAGCCCTGCTATCTCGGCAATATTTCATCACAAGATCTTTTACTTTTTAAGGGATGCAAATGAATATTATCAGGTACTTTCACATTCTTCTTTGCATATTTATTTAGATCTTATATCGTATTTATTTTTGGCGAAACCAAACCAAAATAATACTTTTGTAAGAGTAAAGCAGTAAACCAATTTTGGTTAAAATATGATATTTACATTAAATAAGCCTCACAAATTTTGTTGTCTTCTTTCAAAACGCTTTAACTCACATAAAAACGAAATATTAAAAAAAAAAATATTTTTATAAATGAATGGATATTTTTGTGCAATCAATTTTCTGTTTTCATAAGCGTTAAAATGTTTTCAATCGGGAAAAAGGTCACAAAGCGATTCGGAAACCCAAAATGTGAATGGACGGCTTACGGACTTTTTAATTAACGGACAAAAGGAAGCACTTTGAGTGGAACAAAAACGGACAAAAAGGTCACAAAGTTGGGCAATAAGAAAGAAGTGACTAAAAAAGACAGAAAACATATTTATTTACACATATTACCCATATACATATGTATATAAATATGAATATTCATATGCGATTGATATAAAAACGAAGAAATAAAAGTAAACTCATTCCAATAAGTAAAAATAACAGTGAAAAAATAATAAAATTTTAAAGGCTTTTAAATTATAAATAAATACTTTCAGCTTTTCTGCTAACATAATTTGGATTTCATACACCCTTACCTTAAAGCAATGCGCTGGAGCGCTTTTAAGTCACAAGAAAGTCAAAATAAACTTTCTAAGACTAATTAATCAAATTTACAGTTACCACAATTTTATGAAGATATTTTTAGAAAGAAATTAATTAAATTGCACTTAACGCTATTATTCATCATCTTTTGTGCAATCTCAACAAATAACCACTTTCACTCTCATTAAAAACAGAAAGCGCAAATCCAATGCATCATAAGGTAAACCAGAAGATAGAAGTGATTTTCAAGTGCACAGGCGGCTGAGAACCATTAACAGTTGACAGTGAAGTCGGTTCAGGGAATAGACTGAATGACTGAATGACAACATTAGAGTTGACAGCTGATAAGCAGCTGCGGCTATTTTTGGTGAGATAGCAACAACACAACAACAACAAAGCAGCAAGTAAGCAAGATTTTAAGCAGAAAACACCTCAGCTTGAGACAAATGGAAGCAGCAACGACTAAGCCGCACCATGAAATGATCAAGAGTGACTAAATGAATGACTAAGAGCAAAACCACTTACCTTTGAGGCTGTCAGTGGTGCCAATTCACTTAAAAATTTTTCACATTTCTCTAAAGAAGTTGAGTAGCTGATTTGAAGTGCAATATTATCAAAATCAACTTGGTAAAGCGATTTTTACCATTTCTACTTAATCACCTTGATTACAAAACCTTCACTGCACTAACTCAAAGTAGTTTCATTACTAAAAAGAGCAATCCCACGCTATTCGCGTCATACAGCGCGCCGACAACAGTCTTAAAAGCGGCCATACAAATGAACAAATGTCTTAGTTGCCAGCAGCCTACTCTTCCTAATGGCAGTTTTGGGCATAGGAGACAAAAAGTTTAGCTACAAATGCGACTGGTTACTCAGCAATGACAGAATGATGAATGGTTATCGCCGCAGCAATACACCGCCTTCTGTCTGTTTTTAGTGCGTTGACCACTAGTGTGCGTCAAACCAAGAATACCAACGGAAGAAGAAAATTTTTAATGTCATAAATTATTTATTGAAATGTTCATTCCAAAGAGCAACAGGTGGCTTTCGTGCGCGGGCTTGTCATCAAAAAATAAGAGTTCATTATTTAATGTTTCCACGCTTCATGAATACGTTCAACTAATGGTTGTGGGCGATTTCGTAAAACTTCTTACTTTTTGATCATTTTAAGGATGATTCTAGTACACTTAAATATAACAGAAAGTTTATAAGACGTAGACAATTTGAAAGAACCAACGAGGAGGATGGAGTCATGTGTAGAAATTTAAGCAAGTGAGGAACGTTTCCTGATAGTCATTCACTTAGGAGTGAGCAGAAACGATTCTTTTACTTATGGCTCAAGCAGCTCATGACATACGGTCTTAGACAAAATATCTTCTGGTTAGCCAAAATATAACAGTTTAAAAGCAAGCTAAAGTTGGAAGTCGAAACATACCTCCCCGGGTGGGGACCTGCCAAGCCCCCCCTTATGAAGACGACCACGACAAACGCATTAAGAACTACGATTTAAGAACATGCATATGAAATGTCCGGTCCCTTAATTGGAAACGTGTCGCTGCCCAGGTGGTTGCTATCCACGTAATAGTAAAGGATGACATGACCGCCGTCCAATAGGTACGATGGACGGTACAATAACTGAGATTAGTAAGCCCTTGTGGGATTTACTACAGTGGCTATATAAAGGAGCGCAAGTTCAGTGTGGGATTCGTAGTGGGAGAGAGACTCCGTCGCCAAGTCCTGTCATTCACCCCGGTGGAGAAACGTTTAGCCACAATACGCTCCAAAATTAAGTTCTTCAGCATATTGCTGAATTGCGCCCACGTCCCGACGGAAAATAAGGATTTGGACGCTTTAAGCGCACTTATGAGAGCTGCCCCCGCCATGATGTTAAAATCGTGCTTGGCGACTTTAACAACAGGTTTGGCCACAACGGTCGGTAAATTCAGCTTCCATGAGGAAATATCCCCAAATAGGTTGAGGTTCGTTGACTTCGACGGGCCCGAAATATAGTTATCTGTAGTACTAGATTCCAGCAAAGAGAAATTCATCAAGCTACCTGCCTGTCTCGGGATCGAAAAGCCACCAACCAGATCGATCATATTGTGATAGACGGAAGACACTTCTCCAGTGTTTTAGACGTGCGTACGCTCTGATCTGCTAACATCGACTTGCACTCCTGCTTCCTGAGAATACTCGTCAGCAACCTGCTATAATGGAACTGTGGGACGGCATTTAAAGCTCCTTATGTATAGCTGCAAATAAAACCATTGTTTTCGGAAAAACCGAAAGAACAGCTGACACTATGAGGAATGCCGTGACGCAGTGGAAAAAAACAGACTGTTTACGTCCCAACGTTACAATCGACCACAACATGTGCGGGATGGGATAGATACCGAGAGGTGAAGAGAGAAGCTAGACACATTTGCAGACACAAAAAGAGAGAGATCGAAATGCGTGAGTGAGAAGCGTGTGGCTTGGCAAGCCTACATAGTAAATACCATATATAAGGTAACTAGTCTATCAACTTTTCAGAAGTCCATCCGAAATTTTACATACGTTCTTTTCTCCCAAGAAGCTGCTCATCTTAACCAATGATGGATAATACCCGAAAAATAGGCTCTATAGACCGACTGGTGGTATTCTTCGATGCAACTTAAGTTAATGTTGTTTCATGTTTTTTAACTAGAACCTTTTTTATATTCGTGTAAAGTTTGAGGTCTCTTAATGACGAAAAAGTTAAACCAACAGTAGATAGTAGAGGATCTCAACATCTGTTAAGGACCAAGTCAACACATTTTGGTTAATATTTTGGCTAATAAATTGGTTAATATTTTGGATATGAAACCTGTCAATGTTAAACTCGTACCAGAAACTAGCATCTTTTGAGAACGACGTTAAGTAGTTGCGAACACAACGAAGCTGAAGAGTCTGCATTCAATCATTACAGTAAAATTATTGGAAATATGTTTTGAAAATCGAGTAAGACAAGCCCAAAAATGAAATCTGGACTACCTAAAGCCATGACAGCAAGTGGAAGTAAATAGTGTGTAATAACTCCAATTTTAAACAAAAATGCAAATGTATGAATTCGAATATATAATACGTAAATATGATATGCTATACTTATCTCATAGCAGTACCACTACCGTTCAAATATTCTATACTTTTTTGATTTGTAGTTTAGTTTTAAGTCGCGTATACAAAAAAACATTGTCGAATTGTAAAATAGGGTTTAAAGAACATGTAAAAACATTTTTTTTTTCTTTTTATATTTAATCCAACTTACCCGCAGCCGTGGGCTAATGACTGCGATCAACGTACTTACTCACCTACAAAGCACACAACATTTACCATAATTGTCTTTCATTTGATACACTGGTCAACAAAGGCATTTCGAGCGCCCTGAGGAGATAATTAGTGGCCACTTTCGCTGCGTGTCGCCCAAAACAACATTATTATTTTTAATAAACGTGCACTCAGACAATAACATGTGTGTTGCTGTTGTTGTAGAGTAAATATTTTCACCACAAAACTAAAATATAAATGTGTTGAGATTTTTATTTTGCTAAAGTAGATAACGTGTGCGCATTCCCTTGGCGCACACAATAAGCGTTCGACAATTGCATATACATATATGTGTGTGTGTGATTGCCAACAAGTTTCAGCGCCTAAAAGCGTCAGCCGAGAACAATGGCACAATATGTTTCATTAAAAGCGGCATAAACTATGCACAGATATTTTTATTCATATGTACTAGGGTGGGTCGAAAAACTGCGATTTTTTTTCGCTTAGTACACTGAAAAATACGTTCTTGAACAGCTCTAAAAACGAATGTCTAAGTTCTAAATTGTAACGGGAAGATCCTTCATCTTATATTTTTATTTTCAGCTAGAAAAATCCAATTGTTGCTCCCAACCAATCGAAAAAATATCTCATTTCATACTTCTGCAGGAAATTTAGAATAAGGGAGAATATCTTAACGGTATCTAAGAACCAGTTTTCAGAGCACTAAACGAAAAAAACACATACACGTTTTTATTTCGACCCACCCTAATGTATACATACATATGGGCATATGTGTAGTCGCTCCCACATGCGTCTCTGCATATGTGGCAATCATTGTGGCCGCCATCCATCCGAAGCGTGGGCAAATTCAACCAACTTGTGTCGGTCCAAATGTTTGCGACACTTTGTGTGTATATATATGTGTGCGTTGGCTTTATTTTGTGCGAAATGTCCTCGCGCACTCACACACACTTACATATGCGTAAGCGCACAAGTTCATTTATGCCCGCATTTTCGCATTTTCATTCACTCCGTTGCACCTACCGACCGCCATACAGACGAGCGTACTGATGCCTGCTGTACTGGTGCCGCTATGTGTGCTTTCACGCAAACACACGCTTTCACGCTTTGACGCTTTCGTCATATCTTTCCATATGCTGCGTTTATAAAGAGTAATGTTAGAATTATTCCAAGCGAAACCAAGCTGTGATGGAAAATAATAACAACGGCAAAAGTCCGCACAAAGTTTTATCTCATTGCGTAAACAAATACAAAGTTACACATACAAAGAAGTACTTAAGTATGTATAGTATACTCAAATATTACGTAGCAGTCGCTGTTGTTGCTAATAAAGTCCTTGCCATTAATATTTCGGTACCCAAAGGATAAACTAATATTTTTATTAGCTCGTATACAGTTCATTTCGTTGCGTTAAACTGGCTTTAACAGTATCAGATAGCTTTTCTATTTACCCCACCGTGGGTGACTGCAAGTTTGCGACTGGAAGTTTTCAACACAAGTGAATGTTAAAGCTCAAAAATGTGCGTGGGTGTATATACATATGTATGTAGTAAGCATATGCTTGAGAGCGTAAGGCTCTCGAATACCCTTTGAGTTCAGAAATTATAAACACAATCAAAATTTTTTTGCCAATTGTTTAGATACCGAAATATGTTTAGTTAAAAAGATTTCAAGGATTTCTAGAAATTTCAATTCTTTTCAAAGTTATAGTAATTTTAGTATCATGGCAACACGGGCGATTTACTGGGTCTCACTTGAGATGGGTTGGCCCAATAAAGGCTTTAAAGGAGTCTTTTCGAAACTATTTTTGATTTTTTGTTTTGATACGGTCCTAATCAGTTGACGATCTCAAAACTGACAAGAATATTGAAAAATTTTAATTATTGTCATTTGGTTACTCATACGTCCTGGTGTCCTTTTTATTATTTTTGCTAATTTATTTATTTCTGATTGTATATTCCTCTTTCGTGAGTGAATTATGATATTAAAATATCCTACTAAAATAAAACAAATATGTATTAATTATTATTTTCATCTCAAATTTTTAATTATTACCATTTGGTTACTCATACGCAATGGTAAACTTTTTATTCTTGTTGCAAATTTTATTATTTCTGAATGTATTATTCTGCTAAAATAAAAAAAATATTAATTATTATTTTTGCTTCGAAATTGGTATGAATTTTGAACATTATTGACATTTGGCTACTCATACGCACTGGTGGTCTTTTTATTTCTCCTTCTTCTTGCTAAATTTATTATTTCTGGCTGTATATTCCGCTTTCGTGAGCGAGTTATGAAAAATTATTCTGCTAAAATAAAAAAAATTATTAATTTTTATTTATTTAATTAATATAATTAATAATTTTTATTTATTTAATTAATATAATTAATAATTTTTATTTATTTTTTATTTTGTGTACTCTCGAAATATGAATAAATAAATTATAAAAAGAATTTTAGTAAAAATATCAATTTTCTTTCCTATCAATAACCAAAAACGCTCCAAATTTGGATCTCTATGCTATTTTAAAATATCCGCTTAAAGCGTTTAGCTCTTCCTGAGGCTATGAATTATTGAAATTTAACCTTAAATGTGCCTGCGAATTATTGAATATAAAGCTTTGAATTACCTCTTCTAAGTAATATCTAAAAATAGATTTATATATGCATGATGAAGCACCAAAACCAATTCAGTTGACTCACCCGATATTGTGATAGCTTTAAGACAACCACTTAAGCCACCTAATGTCCACACAAACTCTTAACATTTTTCCTCTCACAATTCACTTTCTTCGCTTTCAATTCACTTTTTCTATAGCGTCTATAATCATCTCTTTAGATAAATGACAAAATTATGTGATAAGCAAAATAGCTAATCGAATGCCGCTAACCACGCACTATAGACGCGACAATGACTGCAAACGAGCGTCACGCGCCAAAGACATTCCGTGGGCAGGCAGAAAAAGTGAAAGCAATTGCACATAGCACAACAGAGAATTGTTAAACCTTTATAAACGCGTATTTACGCCGTTCGTATTCCCCTCGTCATTAGCAGCGACGTCAACATAAACTCAAGCGTCGATTTTAGTGGACAGCCATAGCACTTAGGACGCATTCATCAACGTTCAGGTAATCACTCATTCATCATTACACCTTCGCACTGTCTCCTTGTCTTACTTGCTCTCTATCCCTCCTGTAATTGCAGTGCAAGAGTGTACTGTGTAAATGGGAATTCTGCCAGCAAGCCAACGCAATAAATCAGTTGTATCAGGCTGCCACTTTACACTTTATTATTGAATGAAAAAATTGCGTATACTTTTTCAATACTACAGGTCGACGTACTAAGAAATAGTTTGTATATATTTTTAAGAGAAATCTTGGTAAAAAATTAATTTTTTCTCGCAATCAAAGTAAAGCTTACAGTATGCCAATAATAAGTATGATGTTTTAATAATGGGTTTTGAAAACTGACTTGCATTTTTATATTTAAAATACCTCGAAATCGGTTAGTATTTTACTTTATACAACCTATATATTAGGGTGACTTATAAAAATTGAAATATTTTTTTAAGTATAATAGTTGGAAGCGTGATTTAAATTTTTCTATCTGATAAGAAGAGAAAAAGTTAAAACTGTAAAGAGATGTCCAGGAACCTATTTATATATAGAGTAGCAGGCAAAAATATATTCGTTTGTTTTATCCACGCTACTATATACTCAAATTTCAAATTGAACATTTTCAGTTTGGTTACTCATACGCACAGGTGATCCTTATTATCTTGTTGGTAAATTTATTTTTCTCACTGCATATTCTTCACTTATGAGACTAGAATACTGTGTAAAAGTAAGCAATGAGTGACTACGGTTCTTTTGTAAACAAAATAATAATAAAGAAAAATTGGCTTTTGTTACGAAAATGTGGATATTTTATTTTTGGCATAAAAACTATGCCATTGCATGTACTCGTAGAAGATTAAAGAAAAAATAGATTAAAAATACATTAATTTTACAATAACGGTACTAACTTCTAATTTCCTAAATAAATAATGGTATTTCAATTAAATACTATTAAATTTTGTTACTCATACGCATTGGTGGTTCTTATTAACTGCTGCGTAAATTTATTTTTTTAACTGTATATTTTTCGTTTATGAGACTAAATATTGCACAAAATTAAGCATTAAATTAATAAAATATAATAATAAATAAAAGTTTGATTTTATATAGAAAATGAGCAGATTTTGTTTTTTGTACAAAAATAACTACACACATTGAGTGTAGGAGATTACAGAATTAATACAGTTAGAATATAATAATTTTACAATAACTATTCTAGTTTTAATTTACTAAGTAAATAATGGTATTTCAATTCAATTCAATGGAAGCTAAAACTTTTGTTACTCATACACACTGGTGGTCCTTCTTATACTAACGGGTGATTTTTTTGAGGTTAGGATTTTCATGCATTAGTATTTGACAGATCACGTGGGATTTCAGACATGGTGTCAAAGAGAAAGATGCTCAGTATGCTTTGACATTTCATCATGAATAGACTTACTAACGAGCAACGCTTGCAAATCATTGAATTTTATTACCAAAATCAGTGTTCGGTTCGAAATGTGTTTCGCGCGCGTGTTTTGTTCAGCGATGAGGCTCATTTCTGGTTGAATGGCTACGTAAATAAGCAAAATTGCCGCATTTGGGGTGAAGAGCAACCAGAAGCCGTTCAAGAACTGCCCATGCATCCCGAAAAATGCACTGTTTGGTGTGGTTTGTACGCTGGTGGAATCATTGGACCGTATTTTTTCAAAGATGCTGTTGGACGCAACGTTACGGTGAATGGCGATCGCTATCGTTCGATGCTAACAAACTTTTTGTTGCCAAAAATGGAAGAACTGAACATGGTTGACATGTGGTTTCAACAAGATGGCGCTACATGCCACACAGCTCGCGATTCTATGGCCATTTTGAGGGAAAACTTCGGACAACAATTCATCTCAAGAAATGGACCCGTAAGTTGGCCACCAAGATCATGCGATTTAACGCCTTTAGACTATTTTTTGTGGGGCTACCTCAAGTCTAAAGTCTACAGAAATAAGCCAGCAACTATTCCAGCTTTGGAAGACAACATTTCCGAAGAAATTCGGGCTATTCCGGCCGAAATGCTCGAAAAAGTTGCCCAAAATTGGACTTTCCGAATGGACCACCTAAGACGCAGCCGCGGTCAACATTTAAATGAAATTATCTTCAAAAAGTAAATGTCATGAACCAATCTAACGTTTCAAATAAAGAACCGATGAGATTTTGCAAATTTTATGCGTTTTTTTTTTTTAAAAAAGTTATCAAGCTCTTAAAAAATCACCCTTTAGTATAAAAGATTGTTTTATATGACAAAATATGCTTCGTTTTTGACGATTTATTATTATCTTATTTTTATAAAATTAATGATAAGCATACTAGAGGTCTCCAGCAAAATAATAATAATAAAGACAAATTCCATTTTACATAGAAATTGAGGAAATTGGCGTCAAAAATTTTTACACTGACTTTAAGATGTTTTAAATTAATGAAACTATAGCATGAATATATGTACATATATCTAAGTCTTTTTATAAACATTGTGGAATTTTGTATTTAAATTTATTTTCTGAAAAGTGGAATAACTAACAATTTTGTTACTCATACGCACCGGCGGTCCTTGTTGTACTGGTATATAAGGATGCGTTTATGACAAAATACGCTTCGTTTAAGAGCGAGTTATTATTATTAAAACAATTTATAGAGTTAATCAAGAAACTGCTAGGGGTCTCCATGCATAATAATAATTAAAAGCAAAATTCATATAACGGAGAAATTCGCGAAATATGCGTTAAAAAATCTTCACTGACTTTAAAATGTTTCAAATGAAATAAAGCACAGTTTAAATAAATAAGTTACATATAAATTATGTTAATTTACAATAAATCGTATTTAATTTAAAATTTGTGGTTAGTGGAATAACTAATAATTTTATTACTCACTGGTTATAAAAATAAAAAAACTCTAAAAGTACAATATGATGTCTACGCAAATAAAGAAGAAGAAGAAAAGTGCAATAATTTCTTTACTGGAGACAACTATAATTTTCACTGGTAACTGTGATTTTAGTTTCTAATTCTCAAAAATCGCTATTTTTATGCTGCCACACTAAGTTTAATTTCTGAAATCAAATTCGATTACCTTCTCTTCTTTCTAACAAACGGCAGTCATCAATATAATCACGCCACCTTAATAACTTCTGTTAGGTACTAATTACAGCGGACAACACTTGTTGATATGGCAACACACTGAGTTCTTTGCTTGATTATTTAATTTGCGAGTAGCACATAAATAACTGGCGATAACTACAGGTAAATAGCAGATTAGCAATAATAACAGTTATTGCATTGATTAAGAGTTAGGTAATTTAGTATCGAATTATGGTAGCAATTTTATTGTGCAGCAGACCCACACTCACCTACTAATTCGCCACATTTATTATGAAATAAGTGTTAGTGAATTTACTGCGTTCAGTTTATAGCAAATAAAACAATTAAATAATTACCAAATATGATTTAGATTGTAATTTTATATACATTCATTTATATTATTGTTTATGTGTACAAATAAAAGTCGATTTGAACTTTTGTAAACAGAGTTATAAACTTTGCTGAAGTATCACGCAGTTTCCATGCGCTAAAATGGAGTTTTATTGTACCACAAAATGTTCGATAACAATTTTTTGCGTTTTCGAAAGCATTGCTCTAAGGTCATATAAAAATAGAAACTTTCAAGCGTCCACCTCCAACATTTTTTCTACACACTATTTCAATTTTAATACGTTCAAGGCGTGTGCCTATGTAATTTGTCGAAAAAACAGTGCACTCGTGCATATTTTCAAGAACTGTACCAATTTGAAGCTTGGAATGCCAGCAAAACAAGCTAATTTGTCTACGCGTTTTCAAATGTTTACAGTCATAAAAAATACTCACACACTCACACATTAAAGTGCATTGAAATATATTTATAAAACGCCCATATGTTAGCAACGAGCAACGGTAAATTCGCTTTCAACTTGTGCACCACGCGGCTTCATTGGTGTCAGTGGGCACACACATCACTTTCAGTTGAGTTCGCGCTCAAATGAGAGCGTGTCAATGCCACACTGCACATTATACATGTATATGTGTTCACATTGTATTCACCGTTAGCAATTATTCGTTAGAGGTGAGAAGCGCGAGCGTTAAGCGTGAAGGCGCCAAAGTGACACAAAATTTGTTTGTTCTAAATAACAAAGAATTGTAAAACACGAATGTCACTATTTAACAGTTATTTTTTGAGATTTTTCTTTTATTTTTATTCAATTTTTTATTTGTCGAATGTGTTCGTGAAGGTGTATTGGTTGGTACTTGGCTCGCGTTGACCTAAAAACAATATTGAATGTATGTAGTTATGTTAATTTGCATGTTTATGGAAAACTATGTGTTGCTACAACAACGGCTGCTTATACTAACAAGAAGGTGCGAAAGATAAATAAAAAATAAATGGAAAATTAATAGAAAATGTGTCTAACTATACTAAAGTTGCAATGTAGGCCTGAAAACTATGTTTGTATTTGGGTAAGAGCCCGTTGGAAAAAAAGCGATTTACAAGTCGTCTTCCGATTTCTTTGAAACTTTGGAGAATAATGATTTTTTATCTATTTTATTTAGCATAATCCTAAATGTGAGCAATTTTCATAGTGTTTAACATGACGATATTTTGAAATGAGTGTTGCGCTTTTTTTCAAAAATTAATATCTCCCAAACATTTTTGTTCAATTATCTAAATTTTTAACGAACTAAAACTAATCGAGATAGATATGGGATTATACATATATAAATGATCAGGATGACGAGATGAGTTGAATTCCGTATGACCATCTATTTCTCCGTCCATCCATCTGTCTATCGGTATGTCCAACTGTCCGTGTGTTAGTCCATGCACGCGATAACTTCAATAAAAATTGAGATAACCGGATGAAACATGTATACTACTGTGATCATATTGAAAGGTGAATTTTGTCCATTTCATCTCCAGCAAAGTAATCTCCTCCCGCTGCTATACACTTATGCCAACGAATTTCCTAGTCATCAGAACACTTGGAAAAATCCTCCGTCGAGATCAGATCAGAGCCTTCCCCAGAGTGGTCATGAGAATTTGCAGAATAGCCAGAAGTTCGACGAAGTTAAATTAGGCGAATGCAGTGGTTGTGGCACGATATTAGTTGAAAATGTGGCGAAACGATCACGAATAACCAATGCAGTATGAGATGGTGCATTATCACACTTCTTTGTTCAATAAATTCAGACTCTTTTTTCACTTTTAGAGCCTCACAAAACGTGACGTATCTCAAATACTAGATGTCACTAACAGTACTACCAACTTACAGAAATAAAAATTTACCGATTCGAAAAATACGTTAAGTAAAAATTCACTTTTCAATTTGATCATAGGGGGGTATTGGAGCGAAATCTGACCATTGCTCGACCATAAATCGAAAACAAACATTTTTCCACCACTAAGCTTCACAACACAAGACTGTTATTTAATTAAGTTTTGATATTCTAACAAGCAAATATAGATTCCCTATAATATAAGCTGACATAAAAAAATGTTGGACACTTTATTGGGTCCCTCGTTCTTTCAGTGGCAGCGAGTAGCGCGTGAACTGCGTACCATAATCAGAATGATACCTTCGCACTAAGAAACAATAGAAGTGCAATATATATCCACATTATTATAGAATTTATGAAAAGTATGCATAGAGATACACACGATTAAGTTTTTTCTTAAAAGAAAATAATTTTGAGCACACTCTAACCTTTTTAGATCCCTAATAATTGAATATTTTTGTTCCTTTTCTAACAAAGATTCAAAAACTGACCGCAAAAATATTTTAGAAGGAATTAGAGTGCATTAAAAAATATTCTACGTTATCTTCTGCTAAGCTATAGAGCAGACCTATGAGTGCAACAAAGCTTAAACTCAACATACAGTGATGCAGTTTTAGTTTCCTTGAACTTTGTTGCTCTCTTCTACCAGAAGCTGTGGAAAAACCTTGTTATTTTTATTATTTTATGACTTGTACCTCTTTGTTTTGGGTATGTATATTAAGACTTGAAATCTTAAAAAAGTAATGCATATTTAAAATAATAATAAAAAGTTTTGGAAATATTTATCACAGTGTACAGTGTACAGTGTATAATTCTCAGCAACTTATTTTTATTCAGTTGATAGAGCGACTACATACATACAAATATCTTTGCATACATACATACATTTCTACTTACATATTCGAAAATATATTATATATACTTTATACTAACATAGCAACCAGGGTTAAAAGGCAAATAACGAGATATGCAAATTGGCAGCCTTCGCCAGCATACTCATGTTGTGAATAATTTAACAGCTCAGCCTGTCAACACGTCAAATCCGCACCGCACCAGCAGTTCGGTGTAATTGCACCACAAAGACGCGCATTCCCACGAAACATATTGAGGATAATTTATTTATTTTTAACTTTATAAGCAGACGCATGTTTAAGTGTGTTTTTGAGAATTGACAGATTTTTTCTTGAACACAGTCATCGAAACAAATACACACATACACGAACAGCCATTTGTGGGATTAAGCGGACATCGGTAACATATTATTCAAATCTAGACAAAGACATACTTTTGCCACTTTTTTTGAGCTCTTCATTTATCACCATAATTCTACTGGCTTATTAGCTAGGTACTCAATGAAATATTCAATGCGAATTATATGTATACATGAATGAACGATATTAAGGAATGTCCCATATGAAGATCCTTTTCAAATCTGAAGACTCAAAAATTATAGCAGAAATTATGGCGACATCCAAATAAAAAATTTTCTTTACGAAGAAATCGTTCCAAGAACTAACCGGTTTCTATTTAAGCATGAGCTCAAAGATGAGCTGCATTTATTGCCATCAATTTCTTATAAGCCACTAAATTGCTACTTCTTCGTAGGTCATGACGTCCAACTTCTAACGGTCTAATATTTACATGGGAACAGAAAGTTCGAGAGGAAACAAAAACAGCAAAAGTTTTGAAAATCTTAATTTTTATTTCTTTCCATTTTTTTTTTAATTATTTTCCAATTAGCTTGCATTGATTATAATGATGTGAACATTACAAGTCTCAGCGTAATTGCTATTCCCTAATCAATTAATCATACATTTTGGCCTTACAATTTTCATACAAATTTACTCATTACAACATACCCTTAATCGCAGTTGTTCTTAAGGGTAATAAACTTTCGTCAAGGCTTCGCCCGTGTACTCGTCAACGTCTTACAATACTTTAATCCTACTTTACCTGTGTACAAATAAATCAAAAAATGTAGCGCGATGATCGAAATAAAAACAAAAACAGCAACTAATATTGTCATTAAATATTAATTTTGTCGACACGTGTCGACACCAATCAAAAGCTGACAGGTGAAAATATACACAACTGTCAATTAAATGCAATACATTCACCTCTTCCAATATTGAACTGCTCAAATATACTTATGAACATAGAAACACACATATTTTTCTACATTTATACATAGGTACAATCATTACCATGCCAAACAAGGCATCGTTATTAACTCGGTTCACTCCTCCTACAACTAAGTCACTCGCATAACCGAAATATGTGGGTACATAAGAGTTACCGTTAAATTGTTTACATAAATATTTCGCTAATGAATTGTAAACTTTGTGTGTACAGAACGGTGTATTTTGAGAACATATTAAGTCGAAAAGCCAGTCCTAGCGCATTAATAAAACGTGCCTTGCTAGGCTTGCCATAATTAACCTTGTTATTGCAGTTGTCGATAAATGTTGTCGGGCATTATTAAGGCAATAATTACTTTAAGCAACTTTTTTCACACTTGTGGAAAATAATGTTTGATTTTTTATTGATTTTATGGTGATAGAAATCACTTTTTATACGAAAATGAGTGTGCTTTGAAGACTTGTAGCTATTGTGACACTTCAGCAATCGTATGAACAAAATCAAAAGAATTAGTTAGAAAACGTACCCGGATCATATTCTTCTAATTAAGTTATGGTTTCATTAGACATATGACAATATTAAGGGATTTAGTTTAAACTAATTTTTGGAGGAGTTTTAAAGATGAAATGGATATTCTTTAGTAACAACTATACTTCTTGGTTTTACGAAAATGTCAGAAAGAGTCAAATATTTTTTCCATAAATCACACACTATAATTTTTTGGCGATAGTTCAATTACATTTTTAATGAATTTTTAGATTCAAGATTACTTTTCGAAAATTTCGTGATGCGATGAAAACGAATACGTATCCAAAAACTCAAACGAGACTAACAATAATTACAAGTAACCGCAAAATAACCAAAAGTGGCGAAGAGTAGCGTCAAAATATTGCCGACGGCTGTCAGCACCAGCTGCCAACACGCACTGGTCGCTCGTTTACACAACTTAATAGCGTTGTTATTATTTACTTACCTCAAAATTTTTTACTATTCGTTTGAATGGTTAAAGCCCAGAGAGTGTGAGTGGCGAACAAGCGAACAAAGGGTTCAATTGGTGAAAGAAAGAGGAAGTGAGTTGAAGATTTAGATTAAAAATATACGCTTCTAAGCAAAATGGCCAGCCGCGTCCACGCCTAATGATAAGTGTCAAAATCAAGTTGTCAATTTATGTGATTTGGGACCTTTTAGGGCGTTTGCCATTTTAATAAATTATTCAATGTTGATTTAAAGTTTGAAAGTTAAAAACAATTTTCGTACTACAAATAAACAGTAGAGAGTTAGGTTCTCAAAAACTTTATTATAGTTTCTCTTAGTATAGTTTTTCTCTTTTGCACATTATTGGTCTGTGCACGAACCCATGTGTCAAATTGTAAAAATGTAAAAATAAAGACATTACCAACTAATTTAGATGTTAAAGAAATATTCTTCATTGCATTTATTGATTGAAGGTAAATTGAATAAAAGCCATCGTATATTTGCCACTCAAATTGAGTTAAAAAGCTTTAAATCTTCATTCAAAAAGAAAAATGTGGCTTGATATTGTTAGTGACATTTTGCTAGTTTAGAGATGCCAAAAGAATGAAAAAATGCACACAGAAGGCTGCTGCAATGGAACAGCATTATCAATTGTATTGGTATTGTACAAATAAATATTTATAGCTGCAGTGTTTGTGTTCAAGAATGAAAATCATGACTCCCATCTACCCATCTTCTACATACAAACAAAACGAGAGCGTAAATTCCCAGGAGGATTAGATGGTTGGAAGTTTTAGACTGGTCAATCTAAATAGAGATAATATTTATATCCTACGATGTTGAGACAGTAAAAGCTTTTTTAAAAATATAGTATTTAACGGTGATATAAGTCTAACTTATTTGGTCTAACAAGTATAAGCTACCAATTCTTCATTAGAGTGACTAGTTTGGTGAAACAAATTTATGATTTATTTTGCGTTTCGCCTCAGTATAAAAAGATCTTATAAACTAGTGTAAAAATGTGTATTAGATAAAAATAAAGAACCCAAAGTCTGGGTTATGTGAATTCAAATAAATTTTGTGGTTATGTGAAAAAAACCTCTGAGCCAAAGTTATAGATCTTTTCATAAACTATAAAGTAATTAATTAAAGTGAAATTTGGCACAAAGGATCGCATTAGGGAGGGGCATATTTGGACGTAATTTTTTTGGAAAAGTGGGCGTGGCCCCGCCCCCTACTAAGTTTTTTTGTACATATCTCGGAAACTACTATAGCTATAACAACCAAACTCTATAGAGTCGTTTCCTTTAGGCATTTCCATATACAGTTCAAAAATAGAAGAAATCGGATAATAACCACGCCCACCTCCCATACAAAGGTTATGTTGAAAATCACTAAAAGTGCGTTAACCGACTAACAAAAAACGTCAGAAACACTAACTTTTATGGAAGAAATGGCAGAATGAAGCTGCACCCAGGCTTTTTTTAATTGAAAATGGGCGTGGCGTCGCCCACTAATGGACCAAAAAAAAAAAATCTAATTATATTTAGAGCAAAGTAAAAAATATATAAATGACGGATAATGAAATTTTGATTATCACTTTATCATGCGAGAGTTTAAAATGTTCGGTGACACCCGAACTTAGCCCTTCCTTACTTGTTTCTGTAGGACTCGCAGTTTTGCCGAAAATCGATATAAACCATTTTTAAACCTTAAAAATTCAACCACGCCCCTCTTCTTCCTTTTCTCGTACTCAGATCTCCAATATATATTATTATATTTCTCTGAGTTTTTGTTGTTTTATCTTTGATTTCCGATGGGTTTCATCGTAGTATGATCCTTTTTGCTTTCAAAATTATCTACCCTGTCTATTAAGAAGCCTAACAGTAAATATATTTTTAAGTAGGCGTCGGCTTTGATGAAATAATTTTCAATTGCACCCACCTAAGCAGATTAAAGAAATATATTAAATATTATAGTTACTTTCGAGAAGTGTTGCCATATGTTAGAGAAACTGCTAATTATTTTTTTTTTTCTTGAAATTCTTAATATAAGAATATTGAGTTCAATATTCAAGATTTAACGAGCGAAAATTCATTTATTATGCTGCTACCTCTATGAGCACAATTTCTCCTTTATAGCTAATAACAAATTTTATTGCCTCTATTTTTCATTAGCGCTTTCTTATGGCGCTTATTTTCTATACATAGCGCTTAATTTCTTTATTTTCTGCCTCAGCCTATGGGGTTAAATATTAATTGATTGCTTTTGTTGCATAATAATGTTCACGTTTGCTTGTATTCTAATCCTTGAGAATGCCATTACATGAATGCAAATCGATTTTCGCCGCAAGATGTGCTCATACACACATATCACATATACATATGTATGTACATAGCAACGACATAAACGAATATCACAGCCTCACACAGGCTGCACTGCAATATTGGCAAAGGAGTCTTATTACAACTGCGCACATTAAATTCTCATAAGATTTTATTGTTCCATTAGGTAAACAACTTTCTTAGAATATTAAATTGTAAATATTGTATGCTATTGCTGTTGCTGTTGCTTTCAGTGCACTGCAAGTGTTCAATTAACTGTGATTTTGGACGGCACAGGAGCGCTGCAATCACGCTTGCCTAATTTCACTTTCATACGGAAAACTGTAGACTTAAATTAATATGTTTTAGAAATTCTCACACACATGCTTTCTCAATAAACAAATGTATATATGTATGTGTGTACGCAAGCAATCGTACAATCGTAAATGGCCAATGGCTGTTCATTAAAAGCAACTAATATTGCAAATGTCATTTTAGTCACGTTTTACTCGGCAAACAATGGCCTAAAACCATGCTCCTTTTTCAATTAGATTTACATTCACATAACGCTCTGCAAATACGCACTGGAGCCATGTTACACTGGAATTGTGTAAACAAAGCACAAAATGAATTTAAAATGAACTCACATGTACATATCGCACACTAACTGCAAAAGCGTCACAACTCAACAATTTGCAAAATCAATTTTTATAAAAACTGGTTTTTGCTCATCCTGACCACTCATCCGTACTATCTTTGTGAATCTAGATGAAGACTCCTATACTTGAATAACAGCTAACGACAAAGCGTCTTGAACCTTGAACCTGTCACAAATTTGCTCAGTTGATTTCTTACTATTTACGCTCTCTCAACTGGATGTAAAAGTATGAGATCTATCGCAATTTCTTCTAAGCGTATTATGTAACTGGCCTCCGGTAAATCTTTCAAACTTACCACATGAATTCCAATCGGACAGTGTCCATCTATAATTGCTACAACTATTGAAAAGAGAATTTTGGTGAGGTGTCTTACAATTTACCCTGAGCCAGAAAGGCCTTGCGGCTGTAGTTAGTAGTTGTAACTGAGCTTTTCGAGCTGATCTGAGATCCAACATCCACTAGTGAACCGCAAGAAGCCAACATAGCTGTTGTTCGTTACCATTCTACGACTAGTGAATCTGAAGTATCTGGCCGAGCAAGCTCATCAGACTTACACTTTCTTGCAATACTACTGCCATATCAGTCTAATCATGTAGTAACTCGGTGCGTATGGTCCATAAGATGAGTTTCAAAATCTGTCATTTCATCCAGAAAAAACAAGGGTTGGTGTGGTTTGTGGACCGGTGGAATCATCGGCCTACAATGATGCCGGTAAGAACGAAACCGTCAATGGCGACCGTTTCCTTTGTTTTTTGAATTTCGCGAGTATGTATAAAGCTCTACAGAGCTGATATCTGGCAATACTATTCATCTTTGAAAGGTCTTGACATAACCTACAAAAGGACGATATGAATTATTAGTTTGGATATTACGTTCAACAGTTATAGACGTGTAAACGTGAAGTTCACTAACGCCGAAAATCGCGTTATTTTAAAGTTTTCCTTCATTAAAGCAAATCCGCTAGACTACTCTATCACATCGAACTGTAGAGGAATGGCTTCGACGGCGGAAGACCTGTGACGACGAATACCGATAAAATCATGGAAAACATCGAGTTAGACCGCCATGTGGCATCTCGTGACATCGCCCAGAAAATAGGAGTTAGTCACCAAACCACTTTGGGAACCACATGATTTGACGCAAAAAAACCTTCTGGACCGAATCAACACCTGCGATATGGTGCTGAAACGGAACGAACTCGACCCATTTTTGAAGCGGATGGTGACTGGCAACGAAAAATGGATCACATACGACAATATCAAGCGAAAACGGTCATGGTCGAAGGCCGGCAAATCGTCCCAAACAGTGGCCAAGCCGGGATTGACAGCCAGGAAGGTTTTGCTGTGTGTTTGGTTGGATTGGAAGGGAATAATCCACTATGAGCTGCTCCCATATGGCCAGACGCTTAATTTTACCATCTACTGCGAACAACTGGACAGCTTGAAGCAGGCCATCGACGACAAGCGTGCAAAATTGGCCCACAGAAAGGGTGTAGTGTTCCACCAGGACAACGCCAGACCACACACTTCGTTGATGACTACTCAGAAATTACGGCAGCTCGGATGGGAGGTTTTATCGCATCCACCTTATAGCCCGGACATAGGGCCAAGTGATTACCACCTGCTCCCGTCCATGGCGAACACCCTTGTTGGTGTAAAGTTGAACTCAAAAGAGGCTGGTGAAAAGTGGCTGCCCTAGTTCTTCGCAAATAAGGAGGGGAGCTTCTACCAGGGGGTTATTCTGAAGTTGCCGTCTAAATGGAAACAAATTACACTGGTTTACAGCAAAAATGTTCCATGAACGCCACTATCCAATTTGTATGTGAAATGGCTCGCTGATTTCGAAAATCGAGTTAATTTTTTTTTTTATGGATACGTTTTTGAGATATTTGCAATTTACCGTTATTCGACCAAAAAAAAAGGTGTATTCATTTAATCATGTATATCTCACTGACCAGTTGAGCAATCTTACTGCAAATTATAGAAAATAAAAATGAATGAAATTTCCTAAAAATATTGTCTACTTCATTTTTCCATAGGCCTTATAATTTCTGAGAAATTGATTAATAACTTCGTGTTTTTAAATTTTTTTATGAAAAAATTAAAAAAAAATAAACTTTGGCAAGGAAAAAATTTTAAAACAAAAGATATTTTTAAATTCTTTTTTTATTTTATATGAAGTCCTGTTTCTTTATAAAAAACTAAGCTACCAACGAACAAAATCCATGGATAAATAGGAAAGTTGTACATGATCAAAGAAATATATCCAAGTCGCGCAAAGTCAATGTATTCGTATATGCGTATGTAGTGTGTAAAGTAGGGGAGGGATTGTTTTCGAATATCATTAGAATAAACTAATAACGCTATTCATTTAAAAAAAATCAAATAATACTTTTAGAACAGTAATACTCAAATACTATTGTAGTAGGTAGTTTGCACCGTAAGCTAGAGGTGTTAGGTTCGAAACCCCTGTAGTCATGTGTGTAGGTATACAGGCAGATTTTCGAAGGGTAATTAGTTGCGGAAAATTCCTAATGCAAATAAATTTAATTCAAACATGCATACCTACATGCACACACATATGTATCTTGGTAAATCCATTATTTCTTTCAAGGCCAACATAGCAGGTAGTATTTTCTTTTCCCGGCTCGTTAATATGAAGGAACTTTTGTTTAGGTAGGTTTTGCCTTTTTTATTTTTTCGCGATCAAGCTATATATAAGGATAAATGCCCCTTGAAAGTTCATAATATCTGTAAGGCTCGCCGGTTCCAGTTTATAATTACAATATAAGAAACCTTGAGCTATTTTTTAAAATAAAATGAGTAAACGTACGCGAGAATTTGAGTGTACCAACGATCCGGATATGTTCTGTTACATATGCGGTGAATATACTCTTGTGCGGCATCGGAGGCAGTTTACAGATTCGATTAAGATTAATTCGATAATTATCGAACGAAACGACGCATATTTGAACAAAATCTGATCACTGTGATATTTTTTATAAAGCATTGATTAAAGAGCAAGAAAGTGGAAGGGATTTTTTGACAACCTAATATTTCATTTGTTAAATGAACCGAAACAAAGAGAAGTAAATCTTGATTTGACAAATGAAATATTAGGTTGTCAAAATATGAAAGTAAAAATCATTATAATTTATCTTCATGATAATCGCTTTAAAAACTTTAAGTTTTATCTTAGACATCGTTTTAATATACGTAGATATTACACATATAATATATATTTATATATACACAACTATAATAATATATTCTACTACTTTAAATCCGTTAGAATTACTGAAATTAAATGAGAAGTTTTAATACTTCTGTAATAACAGTAACTTGCGCAACAGAAACTGATTGAAAACATGAGCAACAGAAATATAAATATCTAATGGTACACGTAAATGTACGTAATAGTATTACCGTGTTATCGCAACAACCGCCAGCAGGTGCTTACAACAACTGCAACAAATCCAACAGGTAGGATTGTTTACATGAGTAACTTTCAGCGGCGCTCAAAGGATTTCCAGCATCGCATCCACATTGTGTCACAGAAGTATTTATAACAATGCTTAGGCAAGCAGCACAAACTCATAAGCACAACCACTCACACACACTTACACTCACACACAAAGACAATGGCGGTACAGTGCAAAGTTTCACACAAGCCGATTGAAACAATCTAAGCGCCTGCCGTTAAACAAACGACGTCTGTGCAAAATATGCGACGAAGTGACTGCAAGTTGGCCGTGGAGCGGAGGCGCTGGAGCGAACTGCACGCAAATGCGCTTAGCGAGATTAGAAAGCATTCGGAGTATACAAGCTGATTTATAGAATATAATAAAAAGGAGTTTGCCTGACGCTTAAGTACTTACGGCATTATGCACGTAGCAAACGTAAACACACACAACTACCTGTATTCAAGCTCGCTATCTTCATAGAGACGTTTGAGTGGCGGGAGCGGTTGACAAACAGTTATCGCACACGCACTTATAGTGATAAGGAAATCAATGTCGTGTACACGTCAGCGTGGGCTGACATTGATTGTAAATATTGCATATCTTCAATACTTATTTTGGTATGAAAAATTTGATTTACATAACTCTATGAGTGCACAAACACACATACACGAATATCTGTAAACACACATACGTGCAACTTTGCAGGTTTAATCAGCAATGCATTAGGCAAAATGGCAGCACTTAAGTACAAATTTATTATCATTCATAATATATCTACGATGTAGGTGTGTATTTATATCTATCTGAAAAACAATGATTTCGAATATTTTGTGTCGATTCATCAAGCCGTCATTATGCTCACCTATTAATATTTCCAGGTATGCTGCAATGAAATATATAAACTTAGTATATACGTGTTTATATATTATTAAATGACGGGAAAAAACAAAAAAATTAACATCGGCTGAATTTTGTACCGAAAAGCGATGAGTTGCGGAAAGCATTAATTTTTTGTTTCCAGTGAAAAGTGCTGCAGAGTCACATCGAACGCTTGTCAATGTGATCATGCTATATTCGAAGCAACACGCAAAAGATGATATCAACATTTCAAAGAAAATGATTTAGATGTGAGAAATGAAGAACGTATTACTTATACTTTGAGTCAAAAGCACAACAAACAATTTCAGACTGTTTTAAAGCTATTAGAAAGATACAAAAGTGTGGAAAATGGCATTCACATGAACTGAATGAAAAAGAAATGGAAAACCGAAGAAACACTTATGAAATTTTGCCTCAAAGACAGGAAAAAAATCAGTTTTGCATCAAATTGTCACTTGCCATAAAAATAGATTTTTTTGAAGGACTTTTGCTTGAATATATCTGCATTAAAAAATTATCGTGTATTGTCAAAAGTGTGCTCAATAATGTAAAAAAGATCAGAATGAATTACTCAATCCATATTTAAGAAAAAAATTTGCAAAGAATTTTTTTTTTTACTTTGAAGCGCAAACCCCTCCCTTAAGGAACCATCACTGCAAAAACAAATCGAATCAGTATGAAGGTAATTTTGTTGGTTTGGTGTAATCAGACCTTCTTCTAAAACCTGGTAAAACTGTTAATACTAATCCCAGAAGACACGCCAATGTAATTTTTTTCGCGACAATGCATCAGCACACAAAGCAAAATCGGTTCAGGATACAAACAAAGTACTTTGCTGGAAGCTGCTACCCCACCCGCCATATTCACCAGACTTAGCCCCTTCCGATTACCAACTGTTTTCATCGATAGACAGATAGACGAAAGACATGGTATCCACAAAATTCCAGAAAGGTGGTCAAAATGTGTAAAAAGCAATGGTCTATACTTTGAATTTTTTTTTTTTTACTATCCCAATCATAATTTATTTTCCGTTACGGCGATTTACGTATAACTAAATCTAAAAACGAAACCGACCAACGGCTTATATCCAACATAAAAGTTTTACTAGTTGTTCCTATCAAAGATATTTGATATAAACGACTTTTTGATACGTTTGTAGGACAGCTAGTGGTCATATATCAGCGATTTGGCACAAATGAGTAGTTGAGTCTTGGCGAGAAAAAGTCGTTTGCATCATTTCCGATCGACATCTCAAAAAGTCAGGAACTAGTTCGCGTATACACTTATATGCAAGTGCATATGAATAGGGCTGACAGATCGAGAAGACTGCATGGAGCATCTCTTGTGCACTTGTCTCGCTTTGGCAAGACTACCTTGTAAGCATCAGGGGTCCCCATGGTATAATACACTGGAGATATCTCATATTGAGGCCGCAGAGTCCTTTGAAATTCGTGTCAAGCGCAGGCATTCTAAAGAATAACTACTCCTCTTGGACCCGTAACAGAACTCCATCTGGTATCGCAAGGGGCCAAACTTGGTCTATACGTGGCTTATCGACCTACCAGATTAACCTAACCTAAGTTTTAGTGTCTCTAAATCAAATATCACAAAGCCTGGAAAATAAGATATTTATTTGGTTAGAAAATTATTTTAAAGAAGAATTGTAGAGGTAATCAAAACTATCTTACCTAAAATAATACAGTGTTCCATAGCCCCTTTCGAAAATGCCATACAAGTTAGCTCCAAAGAAATTCACAAAACAAAATCTTACCTTCAGACGAACTCTAAAACAAATTTGGTAGAATTAGAATTTATGGAAAAATTTTGAAGCGAATCGAAAATATGACACCCAAAAATAAAAGTGTTACGTACAAAGGACGCTCTCCTATAAAACACTCTTCTAAAAATCTACTCGATACCTGGGTCGAAATTGTTTTGAAATATTTACGAGACTCTATGACTCAATAATAGCAAAAAACCTACGCCACCGATGTATTCGTATTCAGTTTTTAAATTTTATGAACCAGTCAACAAGTTAAAAAAAAAAACTAATTTGCTTTAAAATTGTATAGGAAATTGATCATTTATTATTCTATTAATAATAAACTTCTTTAGTTAATCGAATTCATTGATTTTTTAATGTGAAAAGATTGCATTTTATGTCAAAATACAACTGATAACAACCGACATCCTTCCTTTCAATGTGCACCATCAAACATCAGAGGTTGAAGGAAGAACAAATCAGGAAATGGTCTGTTTTACTATACTAATCAATTTTCATAAAAGTCGCTTATGAAGTTCAATTTCTCCAATTCGAATCACATGGAACATCAACTTCAAGAATACAAAGGCAAAAATAAAGATTGCTACAAATTACGTACATATTGGAAACTTTAACAGGTTTCAGTTCATTAGAGCCTCCACTACCGATACACCTTTTATAGATTCTCTAGCTCTTCGACACTAGTACTAACTAGATACACTAGTAATATTTATTACTTCGTATTTGCATTTAGCCCACATGTCTATGGAAATTACGACGCGTTGCGATAAAATTTTCGATTTTATTGGTATTTCCCAAATGATGCCATCAAATTGCCAATAATTTTTTCACACAAACAAATAAAAGCAATAACAATAATAACGCGAAACACATAACTCATAAACACATTTGCTAGGTAGAGAAATGTTATTATAGACGATGATTGCTTTTAACGAGTACCGTTGATGATGGAGATTCTTAAATTAGTCTACATAAATACGGCTACAAAACTAGTGTGCTGCGCCGAAGCCTGGATAGCAATCAGGAATAATCATGTTGAGACACTACGCTCCACTAGAGACACAGTAATAAATGTACATATGCAGAATAGATTTCTTAAACATAACGGTTTTTCCAATTGTTATGAATAATTTTGTTATTACTCATTCCTAGAAATATGTCGCTTTCGATTTAAGCACCATTTTTATTGACTGGCTGTCTAGCTGCAGAACCAAATGATTGTTCTCACCGTTTGAACGCCCAAATTTTATGCGACTATACTATATTTATGTACTTCCGCTGATCGTTTTCAAAAGCATTTATGGCCTCGATTTGTTTGCGCCCCATGCCAAAGTGAACACCTAATGACGTTACCAATCAGTCAATTTTGTGGCAGTGGGCTGATATATTCGATAATATTTGATGCTATCAACTTAACTCTCAGCTAATCAAGCACATACATATGTATGTATATTTTTAGATTTCTATATGTTTATACCATACATACATATATTGGTATTCAGATAAGGATGCGAATATAAAAATCATCGAAATGTTTCTCTTGATTTTATTACCTATTGTCGATAGACAAATATATACAGGTATGTACGAGTATATTTATAGAAATATTTTTTCATATACTTTAGTTACATCAGTTTATGTACTCTTCAAATATTAATAAAATAAGTAACTTGGTATTGGAATAAAGGGCGAAGACAAATCTTTTTTAAACCTTGGTATGATGCCTTATCTCGTACAGCTCATCGTTCTATCGACTACGGTATTCACCGTTTCCAATGCGTAAAGGACCATAAATTTTCCGCACAACCTTTCTCTCGTAAACTCGTAACGCCGATGCATTAGATGTTGTCACCGTCCATGCCTCTGTGCCATATTGCAGGACGGGGATCATGAGTGATTTGAATAGTTTTGTTTTTGTTCGTCCTAAGAGGACTTTACTTCTCAATTGCCTACACAGTCCAAAATAGCACCTGTTGGCAAGAGTTATTCTACGTTGAATTTCGATGCTGACGTTGCTGTTGGTGTTAATGCTGATTCCAATATAGACGAAATCATTTACGACTTCGAAGTTATGACTGTCAACAGTGACGTGGGAGTCGCGAGTGCAACGACTATTTGTTTGATGAAAGGAGATATTTCGTCTCGTTCACTACCAGACCCATTTGCGTCGCTTCCTTATCCAGTCTGAAGAAATCAGAACTAACGGCGCGGTTATCAAGTTGTCTTATAGAAGATTTTACCTTCTCTATTTGGCTCCGCAGCTCGAATTATTTTCTCCAGTAGTAGACTGAAGAAGTCGCACGATACGCCACTCAAAAATTCAACGGAATGATTATAAGTAGTGCAATATGCCATTGTACATGGACGGCTTGAAAACGTCGAAGGAAAGTCGCAGAACCACGCAACAGACTCTCAGTACCTATGGGAAGTTTTCCGAGCATATGTCAATCAGAAGCCTTTGCCAAATGTCGCTATATTAACCTACAGCCTTCAACGCGGTGGGACCGCAAGACAGGTGCAGGCAGAGACAGGGTATTGGCAACTACTTCAAGGCATGCCCCATGCCAAGTTTCTAATGGGGGGTTACAACTTCAGCGGGTTTAAATATGTAATCAATCTTCCTAAGGACAAACTCAGGCTACTTGTCGCATTCTACTTTGGTCACTGTAGGCTCAAGAAGCACTTATACTATATAACATGGGCCTAGCTTCTTGTGCCGGTTCGGCGACCGGGAGCCTGAAACCACAGAACACCTGCTAATTGACTGCATAGAAGTCTGCAGACGCAGGATTAAGGCCCTTGAATCCAAGTTTCCAAATAAGGATCACTAGCACTTAGTAGTATATTGGAATTTATCGATATACTGGGGCTATCCTCATCTATTTATCTTATCTTATCGTGGAAACCTTCAGAATAACACCATCTGTAATCCAGCCTTTCTTTTGCATATCGACTTTCTACGAAAAGAGTACCAGCGGGTGCTGAACTGCATTAACTTTAAGTTGGTCCGTGTTTGCTGACCCAAGGTTAGATTTCAAACTGGTGCTGATTTCAGTGTTGCGGCTGGTTCCAATTTTGATGAATTTGCCTGTAAGCTCGGTCTTACTACTCTTTATAGTTTTGGAAAGTACCACTGTTAAGGATTTGCAGCTACCTTCTCCGATTCGAACATTTTTGACAGATAATTTTGAACGACAGATGACAGATTTTCAAGAAGAAATCTGATCTCCGACAGTCGACAGATCTATACCGAGGTTCAAGAAGATATCTGTTCTCTCCTTCAAGTAAAAAGTTACATAGACAAACTAAGAGGCCGACTTTATTTCTCTCGTTAAATGAATACACCCGTTACACCTGCGAAGGGAGCAACACTAACAGAAGGCCTGTACAACACGTGCCTCGAACATAAAAATTAAATAAATGAGGTTAATAAAAAGGTTTAAAATGTTATCTGCAATATACTTGTAGACATACTTGTAGATAAACAAATGCAGCACAATGAAATTTAATCAATTGAGAGGTCGACCGACAAAGCAAGTAAGTCTTTACAGCAAATAGGTGAAAGGAAATTCAGGACACTTTACAAAAACAAAAAAAAAGAGACGCAGCTTATTGTTAATATCACAGTTAATCACAGAAGCGACCACACAAATACTTTTATTGTTATTGCAAAGACTGGTTCTTTAGAGCTCATGTAGCTCCTCACGCTCGCCTTTGCGAGGCTTGCCTTTGTTGGCGCTGCCATTCGCAGAAACCGCGTAGGACTCCTCGAGAGCTGACAGCACAACGCAAAGAAAGCAGAGACGGACTCATGCTGTTCAGTGGGATGCGGATGATGAGGCTGCCAACTCTTGGCGAGCGACGTCGACGCTACGGTTCAGCTCATATTCCCATTGCCATTACTGACTTGACTTTTGTGGATGCCTTTTTATATAAAACTATATGTGTGAGTGTGTGTGAGCTGATATATTTTCTTCATGCATTCAATGGCGGACGAAGATTTTCACATTTAATTAAAAGTAAAACTGAAAAAAGCTCAAAGAAATGTCGCAGAGAAAAGAAACTCAGCGCAAACAAACACGAACTTTTATATACACATGTATATATATGTGTGTGTGTTTGTGTGCGAAAGCAGAAGAAGCAAATTAAACTTTGGTTGGTGGATGCCGGCGCAGTGCAGCGCAGTTATAAAGCGACAGCGGGGATTACGGCAAAGGCTGGGCAGTACTTACGCGCATATTACACTACCGCAGTGTTGTTGTTGTACTTGTTGAAACAAAAACATTGCAATAAAGTTCTGTTAAAAGACAAATGTTGACACAAATGTTGCTTAACGCCAGCAAGGGGTGGTGGCAGCAAGAGGTTAGTGATCAACACGAATGCACAATGAAAGCACTGCGGGGACTTCGCTGGGCCACAGAGCCAAGGTTGACCTATTTGTGTCATTGCTTCTGCTGCGTAGTTACCGAGCTGATTAGGGCGCAAGCAAATATGTGTGTTTGTATGTATGTAGGTGCGAGTGCGTTAAGTTCTGCATTGATGACGATAACTGACGAAGAGGCGACGTCAAAACCAACACACACACACGCACAGAAAGACAAACATGTTTATACATGAAATGTATGCATCGGTTGAACCTGCATCGATTGGCAGCGCAGCACACCGGCGTTGAAGGAACACGGTCGCTGACGGCACAAAAAACTGCAACGGAAACCAACGTCCGGCGATCCGGTCTTACAAGAGCAGCAACGAATCTAATTAACGGTAAATGTAATGCAAAAAACAACAAACAGCTCTGTCAGCTGAGTGAAATGTTGCGCCAGCTAAGTTTTCCATTTCAGAAAACACCGTTAGAAAGGCAAAAACGTTAACTGGTTTGGTAAGCGGGACAGGCGGTGTGCAGTTTGAAAAGATGTCGATGCAAAATAGGTAGGAAAAGTATATGAAAATCGGTCAAACAACAAGAAATGCATAGTTCAAAGTTGAAAAAAATCTTATTGGCCTATTTACGAGCATAAACAAGAATTTTATGCCGCAGCGCACGTTTCGCATGTATTAAAACTAACATAGCACTGCACATAAAGCAGTGCAATTTCTGCATCGTAAATATTCACCATCGGATGCTCAAATACTATGATTGTATTGATATTGACATTCCGCACACTGGCGTATATTTTACTTTTTATACTCAGCACTGGATGTAGTAAGGTGACTATGAAGTTTGCAACGCCCAGAAGAAAACGTGGGATTCTATAGCAATATATGTATATATGTAAATGGTCAGTTTGATTTGAAATCTGGCAACCCACAATTTTATCATAAATTTCGACATTTTTGAAGGCATGCAAATTCTGTTTTGTTATACGAGTGCTATTTATGTTTTTTACAGTAACTTAAAATATTCTTCTCGACCAAAAAATGGAATTAAATCGTGAATATTTTCGCGCGATTATTTTTTTAAATTTTTGCCGTGGATTCATCATCATCGAAAACGCATAGATGAACTCAATACAATTTTTGACGATGAAGCTCCATCACGTTCCAATGTTTATCGATGGTATGGTGAATTCAATCATAGTTCACTACAAGACGAATTTCGTGAAGGTCGTCCAAAATCGGTTGTTTTTTCGGAAACTATTGACGATGTGACCAAACTGATATCGCAAGAGCGTCATGTGACTTATCGTAAAATTAAAACAACTATGGGCATTAATGGGATCAGCATGCATTCTATACTGCATGAAAATTTTACTGTAAAAAATTTGTCAATCAAAAAGGCTCGTCTCGATTGCTCGAGAGAAATGTTAACAAAAAACGATAGCGATGCTTCGAAACACGTCAATGAGATCGTGAAGGGTGCTGAACGTGGATTTACGCGTATGGGTACGAAAATATAGTCCTGACTTTGCACCAAATGAATTCTTTTTATTCCTGTTCCTAAAAAATAAACTAAGAGGTCAACGTTTTTCAACACCTGAGGAGGCGGTTGTTGTGTTTAAAAGGCTTGTTTTGTAGATACCGCAATCAGAGTGGCAGGAATCAAGTTTTTGTATGTTAAACGTTTTTATTTTTTATGATATCTTCCCGAAATTTGATAACAATTTCCGAATTTCCGAACAAATTGTTCCGATCAGATCACTAAATCAAGTATTTGTAGGTAAATAAACTTTATTTTTAATTTGTTTTTCGGCCGAAACGAAGTGAACGTTTTTCTCCATTTTTCATTTATTTTAAAACAAAACAGGTTCTCGATTTTGTTCGAGTAGATTTAGCACTATGGAGTAAAGTTGAACGTTCTTCGTCGATTATTGCCGAAGCAAATGAAAACTGTTCGTGAAAAGATTTCAAAACTGCATTTCTGCGTCGTTTTTTTGCATTACAATCTCCTCTCTTAATCTTTGTTGTTGATGTTAATGCTGGTTCCAAGATAGACGAAATTATCTGCGACTTCGAAGTTATGACTGTTTGAAGTATATGACTGTTAGTCAACATTGACGTGGGAGCCAAGTCGCGATTGTCACGACTGCTTCATAGCAGTCTTCCCCTCGTTCACTACCAGACCCATTAGTTTCGCTGCTTTGTCCAGCCCGGTGAAAGCAGAACTAACGGCGCGGTTGTTATGGCCAATGATATTTGCTTTAAAATGGGTTAAAGTGATATTCAAGTGAGACAACAGAATGATTATTAAGACCAAGTTATCCCTATTCCGTATAAGTATCTGTCCAGTTCTTCACAACTCACACAGACTTCAAGGTCGGCTGACTATTCTCACTGATTATCGGTGCAAAAATATGTTCTGTGATCATGGCATCGAGCGGCACTTCTAAACACCTGTAGTTCTAAATCGACTAAATACCCATTTTCAAAAAATTACAATAATTATCACAATTTTGAAAAATATTTTCAAAAATATCTAAACCGCCAAACCGGTTAGCTCCATTTTTTCTTTACTATATCTCGTAGAAAAGCAAATTAAGAATCGCAATTGATTGAAGTTTATCTCTAAACCTTAATTACGTTGTTTCTTTATTTCTTGTAACATCATTGTAAAACTGTCTAATAAACTGTACAAGACTCATTTCGCTAAAGATTCCACGAATCTCTCCAAAAATATTCTAATCATCATAATCCCAGCGAGAGTGAAACAGAACTATGCCTTTTGAACGAAGAAAAGTAGTAATAGACAGCATTTCCTTTCACAATACATCTACAATTTTATGTAGAGTTCCGTCGGTTTAATGAGAGCAAAAACAAACTGAGTTTGATATCAGAGTCCATTTGATACGTTTTTCAGAGGATTTCCAGAGAACAATAACAAAATTTGTTGTTTGGTATACCCAAAAATCAACAACAGCGGCAGGAATTCTCGAAACTGCCGCCATATGTTGGAACTACATTTATATGTTTTGTTAAAGCTTATAACTACTATAACAACCGCTTTATTATTTATATGAATATTAACTAAATATATATACGCATACATATACAAATGAATATTTACATTGTGTTCGAAGCAGCAAAATCGATGTCAATGAACGAAAAACATTCGCGTAAACGAATATGAATGTGAACATGTAGATATGTATCCATGTACTCGGTGTAAACAAATGTTATTCTGGCATTGTCAAAGTTGTGATGGATAAGTTTCCACTTTGTCAGAAACATGCAAAAGCAATCATAACCAATTCATTGTGTCATAATCCTGCGCAGCTTAGGATAACTGCATATTGATAATCGTCGAGCATTCGGTAAGCGAAATTCACAAAAACGCGCACAGAAGTGAGGTTAGAGCATTATGTGGGTATTTATATATATGTGAATAGGTATGATATCCTTTCAACACCAACACATAACGGCACCCACGATTGATTATGGCCATTTTACTACGTCGTAATAGGCTCCCGTTGTCAGTTAATTGGCATGCGCTCGTAATTTGTTTAGAGGTTACAATTTTTAAGCGCCATTTACATAAAGCAAACGTACTAAAATCGTTAACGCATTTTCTCATGGGGAGGCACAAGTTTACAAAAGTCGAATTTTATATAAAACAAGCAATGAAAGTTTTGTTATACATTACCTTTGTGGTATATTTTAAAATCCACAAAGGTAGTTTTTTGAACTGTATTTATAGTATATTATTTATATTTAGGTGCACCAAAGCAAAGTTTCCATTTAAGAATTTAATTTTGATTGATAGGTTGAAAAACAGCTATATACATATTTGTTCGAATATTGTGTCATTGCCTTGAAAATTAATGCCTACTAAATTTCATGAGGATATCTTATCAATTAAAAATGTTTTGCATGCAAAAGCTTGATACCGATCGGTCAGTTTATATGACAGTTATATCCTATAGTGACCCGATATCAATTCCGACAAATGAGCAACATCTTAATGAAAAATGGATGTGTGCAAAATTTCAGCGCAATATTCCGAAAACTGAACGGACATAGCTAAAACTGGACGAACATGGCCAAACTAACAAAGATCTTCACACTGATCATTATGGGGTCTTCGACGTTTCTTATTTAGTAGCTGTTAAAAGAAAGCTATCGCTATTGCTATCGTTTTTTTTCAGAAATGAGCCTAATTTCGAATCATTGTGGTTGCGAAATCAAATATTGGCAAGTTTTCCTATGGAAGTTTTTTTAATGAAAACCATCCTTACATAGGTGCGATTCACGAATACAGGGTTTGTACGGAAAGTAATACGACTGATTTTCTTCAGCCGCGACTGTAGTTCGGTTCGTGTGCGCACCGACTGGATTTGGTAGAGGACGTTCTTAACAAACGAACGAGCGGCTGGTCAGTTGTCTCCGAGCAGCTGGAGAGTCAGGACAAACATTTTCGCGCGACGTGTTTCTGTGAGTGGTCAAGCCGCAAATGCAGCGTTCGTTAGAACAGAGGTACGCGATTAAATTCTGTGTGGAACTCGGTAAATCTGCAACAGAGCCGTTTGATATGATCAAGCAGGCTTACCCAGATATTTTTTTAGAAAGAAGTGGTGTGTTTCGGTGGCACCAGGCGTTTTTGGAGGACCGGGAAGAGGTCGTCGATGAACACCGTACTGAGAGACCTGCGACTTCGACAAATACCAACACTGTGACTCGTGTGCGCAGAGTTTTGAACTCAGACCGTCGATTAAGTATTCGTTTAATTGCCCAGCTATAAAATTTATTAAAATTTGTGCTTCATGACATTGTGACGGAGCACTTGAACACGCGTAAGGTGTGAGCGAAGATGGTCCAAAAAGTGCTCACTGACGACCAGAATTTGGCGAGTGGAAGTGTGCCACAAAAATTTGAACATCTGTGAAAGTGACCCCCAATTTTTAAATAACGCTATTACAGGTCATGGATCTTTGTGTATGATCCCGAGACAAAGAAGACTGTTTTTTTGTTTCCTTGTCTGAAAAAGCCGATGAAAAGCAAGCACTTTAAGGCGACAGAGGCTATTCCGAAGAATGCCTACGTGACGGCTTCAATGTTTAACGCAGAAGGAGCCTATTTTTAAAGTTTTTAAAGGATTGTAACGATTGGTTCAATAAATTTTTTTATATCGACTCAGTCCGATTATTTTCCGTACAAACCTTGGATCCCGAAAATCGAGCTTGAGAAGTATCGTATACACCTTTGCACTTTGTAAACAAGAAAACTACCAATCTGGGTCTAATTTTCAGTCATTTAATGTAAAAATTATCGACTTACAAGGGAAACCCAGGCTTATTTTATATGAAAAAGAAATTATACGGTTCGAAACTCAATTGTGACAAAAAAAAAAAATCCAAAAAGTTTTGTGCAAAAGCGATTGACCGTCGGCGACGAGAATTTGTATTTTTGCCGTGCCTCTTATGAGTTTTTATTGAATATATTTGAAAAATGTATTTATACAAAAGTCTATTTAAAAGAAAGCTAGAGCAATAGATAACCGTTGTTTTCCATTTTTATCACATAAAATTTCAAAGCAAGTTCTCACTAGGAGAAACTTTAACAACCTCTTCGCAAAACAAGCTGTTGCAGCAAAATCTGTGTAGGCGTTTAGACTACTACGTATACTATGTTCCCTACGTTACTAACACAAACATATACCACACATACATATTTCTAACTCACCCTCAATTCTGTTGAAAAATAATAAATATTAAAATTTTTTGCACAAACAGACAGATTTGCGTGGGTTTTTGATATTTTCAAATAATTCCATTTATATTCATAATATTCGAGAAATTTTCATTTCATCTCGACTTCAATGAAACTGCATAAAAATGACGAATGTTTCAGCAATGTGGCTAGAGAGCTGACTTTGTGGCTTATTGCAAAGAATTTGGCTTAGGCAAAAAAAACACAAACAACACGTTGGAGGAGGCTAAAAGTTTGCAAACATTTTTCTTTCAGCTCTGCGCTTGCTTTTGTTGTTGTCTTATTAAAAGAATAACTGCCGAAAAGTGTGCTCCGCAATTCATTGCACACGCACAAGGCAATTTAAATGCAAAACCAATTCAGCAACGCTGTGAAAGCGATGAAAATCACAAAAATACGCCAACCAACAGCACACACGTGCCCCCCTGCCCCACAGAGCTGTGCTATATACGACACACACACACACGTATGAAGGTAAAGTGCAAAGTTTCGAGTAGACAATATGGAGGTACATACATACATATTTATAACGGTATATATCTACCGCAATGTGGTTTTGCACATACACACACACATTATATCTATATATTTATAACTATGTAAGTATGGTTTCTTGTAGTCTCCGCTTCAAACGCACTGAGGGGGAAGAGAAGTGCTTGACGCTTTTGAACTTTATTCATTTTTTTCTACGCTTTTTCGTTACTTATTTGTTTTCTGCTTGTTGTTTTCTTTTATTTGCTTTTTTGGCTTCTATTCGCTTGTGTCGTCGTTGTGTTGTCCGGCATTTCAAGGGTTAAATGTGACGTTGTCATGTTGCAAGTGTGTGGAACCGAATTGATTTTTCCCACAGGCAAGGGACAAGGCAAGTTACAGCTACACCAAACACAAACATAACACACACATACATATGTGGCAACTGATTTGAACGCATGAATGCACATTTTATCTTTAGAAGTTGCAACACAAGTTTTTGCACAGCAGAAACTTGCTTTGCACTCGCTTTTCCTAATCAATTTGCCAAGCAAAACTGTTCATATGAAAATAATGTTCGCATCTCGGCTTACTGCGCTCTATTGGGTACTTACTGGTCCAATGTTATCGAATCCGTAACGCGCTGCCACTTCGCCTGCTAGGTCATTGTCGACGCTGCGCCTAAAGCGCACCAGGAACGAGCTGGTGAATACGTCATTCCTGCCGTTGAACGCTGCCGGAGCAGCGTTTCCGCTTTTGGCCACAGCGCTGGGCACATTAGTGACGAAGACCACGACCAGCGCGCATACTAGGAACATGAGCAGGCCCGAAGGATTGCCCCATGCAGCAAAGACCATTGCACACTTATCGAAAACCCGATTTATACGCTTGCGGCGTTTGTCACCGCTGTTGCTGCGTGCGTAGAAAAACTCACTATTTCACTTATAATTGCCCGGTTGCCCTTACTCTCTACCCGTTTTACCGTTATCGTTTGTGGTGACGTCGTTGAAATCACTGAATTTAATTACTATTCTGTTTTTATTAGCTTCCTTGCGTCCGCTGCTCGTAAATTGTGCGCTCAGACTGATTGCTTTTCACCACGGGCAATTTCGCACTTCACACTCGCGCGTAGGCAACACTGTGCCCGAATTTACACCAAACGTTATTTTGACACTTGCCAAATTTAGCTGCCGCCGATATGTACACTGGAGCCAAGCTCTTTCAACCACTCTGCGCAAACACAGCTGATGTTCGCTAATGCACAAAATGCTTCCACGCCGAAAAGTATGCTATAAATGTTTGAAATTCTCCTCAATCACTTTTCGTACTTCAAGTTTACAACAATAATACGGCGTACGGCTGGAAATTCACTACAATTTGCACAATATATTTTTTGGCAGTTAATTTGTGCTCATACTGTGTACTATTCAATTCACAAGACGGTAAAGTGTGTAGTGCCGTTTTTAGCCGCTTATACGAACTTAACTGCTGCACTAACCGAACGAAACTGTTCAGCATTTGCTGAAGCGACGCCATAATGAATACCAAACAGTCGAAGCAGCAGCTGTAAAGCAGACGAAGCGTCAGGTCTGCAAATGCAGCAGAAAAAGCTCACGAAAGCTCGCGATACAACGGTGCGCCTGCTGCGTCCGCCCATCAAACCGGCTGGTCGTGCTGCTCGACATGCACGCACACAAACAAGCATAAAGATATTTGTCTGTGTGTGTGTGTGTGTGTGTGTGTAAATGCTCGTTCAACCCCACTTGTTGTGCCGTGCAGCTTCGTGTTGTTTGGTTGGTGGACTTCATTCACAGCATTGACGGGCAATCATCTGCTCAGCAGCTTAACGCCCGCTGCCGCCCCACGCACCGCGCGCCACACTCGCATTTTGCTTTGTGGATGACTTCAGTGCGTGTTGTGTTGTTTGAATGGCGCGCGCGGTGCAGACGCGGCCACGCAATTTCCTCTTGCGGTAGGTGGTGCGCCTAAATGTATGCTTGACTGTAGCAGAACGCGCCAAAGCAGATGAAAAGCAGCAAAGCAGCTATGATGTGTATACTAAATATAAACAGTCGCTTAACTCAGTGTGTATGTATATATGTATGTATGTAAATGAATAATAAATTCGTGTGCATGTATGTGTAGATATGTAGCAGTTTCTGAGCGGAAACATATATATATATATATATACACATGCAAATATATCACCGTATATACATATATATGTACATGTTCGTATGTGTGTGTTTACTTGACTGGCGTCGTTTTCATTATCAGCACGCTTATGTGGCTGCCTTTTTGTGGTGTACGCTTTTGGCACCGTCGCGAGAGTTTGCTGACGAAGACGTCACCAATTTTTGCGCACACACCCCTACAACCCGCCCCTCAAACGTTTAGTGTATTTTGCTGCTGTTCCCCTTCGTGCTCTTGTTGCCGCGTACGGTTATTTGGCAGAAAAGCGTTTTTCCATACACTCACACGCACAAACACACACACATATAGCCGTGCACGAAATTCGGTCTAAGCAAAGGTTGCCGGTTAAAACTCGCCACTCTTGCTGCTTTGATGTAGTTGGAAGCCCCTCCGGCTAATTTATAACAATAAGTCAAAGCAATACTCTCAGCTTTAGACAATTTTTAGTAACTAACTTCCGGTTAATTAAAAGCGGATGATATATAAAATTAAATTTCCTGATTATTTACAGTTTTTAAAGTACAAGGCGGTAAGGAAGTTGGGAGTGCCTAACGCTTACCCACAAACTACACCAAACCGTTGTTTCTTAATGAAACGGTAGCTCTTGAATCTCCTCAACTTGCTCTTCACCCCAAAATGGGGCAATTTTGCTGGTTTACTTACCCATTGAGCCAGAAACGAACCTCATCGCTGAACAAGAGTTTGACTCGAAAGCATCGGATCTTCTTGGAACTTTTTAAGCGCCCTCGAGCTTGGAAAGATCGATATAATACAATAATGAATGCTGAGTCTCAAGATGTGTGATGGTGTTGCGAATAGTACACTCAGTAGGCCGATTATTGACCATAAGTTGAGCGATGCCCGCCAAATGCATTCTTCACAGAACGTGAATTCGCGTAATAAAGTTGAACGATTTATAAACGTTATTCAGACGTAAATCCTTCCATGATGAAATGCCAAACAATAAAAAAAAATCACATGACAGCTTGACACGACTCACGCCTGATTTGTCAAAAATGGTCTTTTGAGTGGTTTAAAGAACGAAGTTATTATGAAAAATTTGATTTCTCCTTTCAAAATATGTGTCTAAGAGGGTCGAGTGGAAATTTTAAGTCGAACTGTTGAGCCGTTTCGGTGAAATTTTCCTCACCGACGCGTTTAAGGTTCTTAGAAATACGCTCATGTCACCGAAACTAGTTAGCGAAAAATCGATTTTTGAAATCCAAAAGTGGACACAACCCCATAGATCAACATATTTACGCGAGTGAAATTTAAAATCAACTAACTGTAATTATTATATATTTGGTTGGTTTGCTTTGCTGTTGTTTGAAAAGTATTGTTCTTTACTAACAGTCTCTTAGGTCAACTTAGGTTTTTCGACGAAAAGTATACTTCTCTGTTGCTCTAGATGTGGACGGGGTTATTCAAATTCAAATGGACTACCATAAAGAGTGTTACCACGATGACTGGGTTTAAGCGTACATTCAAAAGTGTAGTTAGATGTGTTTAGTACCATCAGGTCAAGTCTGCTTTTTCCGAGCCATTCAGGCTTCATTAGGTGGTGACTGGACTCACAAAACATCATTCAGATATATTCAAAAAATCGTTTGTGGACTCCCTCTAAACGATTATCGAAAAACACAGCGCTGTGGTGCTTAACGTGTAACTAATTTAATCTATCTCCCTCTCTCTTGCTTTCTTTCTAGGGATCATTAAAAATTGGCCAAAGTTTATCATTTAAAGAAAGAGTTAACCTGACTGGCCTCAAAATGACCTCCTTTCTAGATTAGACAATCGAATATCGCTTAGGATGCCCTAAAGCTACCTGAGAAATGTGTTTTACTGTTACAGTAGCAATATCAACGAAGGTTATCGTGCGAAATTCCTCATTAAATTCAAATATTGTACGCAGTACATAATATAAAGTGTAGGCTTCCAAAGCTTCCGGTGAGTCATTTCGATGTTTATGACCTGCCGTTGTCCTAATGAAACAGAATTTCTCTTCTATTGGCTAAAGATGGTCGCTTCTACCTCTTTACTGTAAATGCAGGTCGGAATTAAGATGCTGGTAAACAGCTCATAGCAGATCCTATCACACCAAACACATGGCAAAACTTTCTTGGCCAACAATTCTGGCTTGGGCACCATTTGCGCCTGCTTCACTTTTCGCCTGCTCACCGATTCGCCTACCACAGTTTTCATTTTACGTTCGGACTCAACTATTTCCATTATTTAATCGACAATGGTGCATCTTTAAGATCAAAATTAAAGGAAAGGTATCGACGGAACCAGAGGCAGGCATGATTAGCTCTTAGAGGATCATAAACGCTATTCATAATTTTTGTCGTCTGTCTCGAAAGTTGCCTTTTCGCCTTTAGTGTAAAATATTTCGATTATTTTCTTTGCTTGTGTTCAGACCACGCCTCAAACTGTAATAGTACTCAGTCAAATAACTGTCTGAGAAATGTTTCTTAATACGAAATCTTAACTTTCTAACACCATATAGCTTAACCCGAACGGACTTATACAACGCGAGATTTAGATAACTAAAACCATCTGTTAGGAAAATAATGGATTTCTTTTTACTGAACCAAATTTTAGGACAAAGCTTTAGCCTTTTCATCCTGTTTTCCATAATTACATACAACAGCTTCTAACAATTGTCAAGTCAAAGGTAACTTTTGTTCTCAAACAGATATCAGTGATTATTGATTTTACTACTATTTTTAATAGTAATTTATTAAGCTTCCGAACAAAAGGGTCAAATGAAAGTAATGTTCGGATTTTTTTTATCTCGACTCATTCATTTTTATTGTGTATACTTCATTGAATGGATTATAGAATCCATTCAACAGCTTCTTTGACAATCAAATTGAAACATATGCTGGCATTCTTCTATGATAGTGAGGCGAGCAAAAACGAACCCCCAAGAAGCACATACACACAACGCGACTTTATGTGTACACAGTTAAATGGGGATACAAGACACATACATATATACATACGTACACACTCGCTGTGGAGCAGAGTGACGTCAAATGGACAGCAGACGAAAAAAGAACACGAAACATCCACTTACCGACGACCGTCGCGCAGCGCTCCAACTCAGCAGGTTAAGAGCATGCCAAATAGAACACACACACACGCACAGACGGACATACAGACAAACAAATTAAATGACAAATGCGGGAAAGAAGCAGCACATGGAGCGAACTATCAACGCAGTGGGTTGTACGAGTATAAATATTACTCTGCACACATACACACACACGCAATTGCATTTGTAAATATGCATGTACAGTAGCAAATGGCTTTATGGCCGGATTTTCCCATAATTTGCGCAATCACAATTAAAATAAATGATTTGCGATAAAAGGAGGACCAACTTTATTGGCGGCGCTGATTTGTGCTTATCAGTGAAATAATGCCAAAGCGAGCGTATATGTGTGAGTGTGTGTGTTTGTGTGGACTTTGATATCAACGTGTGCAGGAAGAAAATGCGAGCATATGGCAGTAGCGAGCGACTTCAATGCATGGCCAATGATGGAGTGCACAACAACAAACAATAATAAAAACAATAATGGGGCATGCGCAGTGCGCACCGTTATTTAGTGACAGTTACAAATAAACTTCAACGAAATAAACCAATTTATGCATAATTAACAGTTTATTTTAACGGTGATTAGAAAGCAACAACAATAAAAGCATTAACATAATGGTGGAACAAGATGAATATGACGTGCTGTAAAAAAACAACAACAAAATGAATATGGCATACTATAAAAACAAAAACAACAAGGCGCATACGATATATGTACATATGTACATGTACATATTACACCAATATAAGTAAAGGAACAATGTAAAGGGCTGTAAAAGCAAACAAGATGAATGTGCACTACTGTAAAAGAAAAAAAAACAACAACAAGAATAAGCAAAAGATCAGTATGAAAGCTAAAACTTGGAATAAAAGCAAGTAACAACAATAAAATAACAAGAAAAATGCTAAAGCTTTTATAAAATGGAACAATTATTGTAAAATTATCAACGAAAATATTGCACTCAACGAAAGCCAACCGACTTGCATCGACACGATCGTAGCTTGAGCTCTTGATTTCTTAGAATTCTACGCAAAAGTCTTTTGCAATGGCCCAAATGGTATTCATGTAGTTGCTGCACTGGAAAAGAAACAGTTATTTTATATTTAAACAAAAATTAATATTCAATTGAGTTTTTACATTGTGACAAAAAAGCACCCGGAAATAGTAATAAAATTCCCCCGGGTAAATGATATTTCCAAAAAATATATTTTGCTAAGTTGGTAGGACTGTCCTTATTTATTATGCCAAATACATACATATGTATATGTATGTAAGCGCGACCTATCAACCAGTTTGTTAATAGCAGCTGCTTAAGTTAAGCCGGAGTGCGGAACTTTAATCCGCTAAACCTATCCTACTCCCAACTCAAGACTCTCCCACGGAACCAACGGCTAAGTATTACTTTGTGGGAGGGATAAGACATTTAAGTCTCCTCTATTGTGCAGACTGACGTACGCCTAGTGCTTAAGTTGACCCACCTCAGTAGTGTGTACCGATTTTTACAATGGATAAAATCACCGAACAAAGAATTTATCTCAAATTTTGTATTTCTAACCAAATTTCGTGTCCGGAATCGTTGTGCATGTCGAAAAAGGCTTAAGGTGAATTGGGTTTATCAAAAACACAAGCCTACGAGTAGTATAAAGCCTTCAAAGACGGTCAAAGACTCGTTCTGGTCGAACTTCGTCCTCTTCCACTGATGAAAATAATAAAAAAGTGAATTAATATATGAATAAATCTGATTTTTTTTTCAAAAAGAGCACCGTAAACTGGTTTCCTTGGTCCAAAAACGCAATGTATGTCATCGGTCAACCACCGTATTCAACAGACTTGGCTGCATATGATTTTTTCTTATGCTCCAAACTGAAATTGGCGCTCCGTGGAACCCGTTTTCAGTCGATCGAAGAGATAAAACGAAATTCGCGGAAGGAGCTGAAGGCTATCCCAAAAAGTGCTTATGCAAAGTGTTTTGAGGACTGGAAAAATCGTTAGCTTAAGTGTATTACATCTGCTGGGCATTACTATACAGGCGACAAAATAAATATTGAACAATTTTCGGGTACTTTTTGTCGCAATGTATATATTTTTTGTGGATTTTTTTGAAAAAGCATTTTAAAAATTATAGTATAATTAATAAAATAATGTACATTTAGAGAATTAGATGCACTTTAATAATCGGAAGTTCATTTTGAAAAATTTTGGATTTCCGATCTTTTGGAGGACGTCCGACAAAATATGTCAGACGGTGAGGTAAACTTTTCTGTTTAGAGAAAACCAAACAAAAACAAGTAAGTAAGGGCTAAGTTCGGGTGCAACCGAATATTTTCCGATCTTGCAACTAGCAAGAATCGAGACTAGAGAAATTCTGTAATCAATCAACACAATAAACATCTCATATACATATGTATTTGCGACTATGACTGGCAGAAAAGGAGGACAAATCAACCAAAAATCAAGTTTTCAAGTTTTTGGAACGCAAAGATGAAAGTAAACCTTTAGGATGGTAAGGATTAGATAAGTTGTCAATAAGGAGCGGGATATCAGATGTGTAGGGTTAGCAGGGAATGCAAAGGGCTCAGACATACATATATTTGATATGTCAGGGTCGATTCTCAGCATCTCCAGCTCTTCGTCTGCAATGGGTGATGGTTTGACTCCAAGTACGCCATTCACTGAAGAGGAATCGGCAAAGGTGTTAATGCTTCCACTGTGAATGGCAGTCAGTGCATGTCTGAAATTTGTTGCATCCAAAGTCTAATCGGCGTATTGTTTTATGTCGTCTAAGTAACCAGATCGGACCCGTGTTATTATCTGGCTAAGGACTGTCAACTCGACACCATTCCTCGAAATTACTTGATTAATGTTTTTTGCGGCTAAAACAACAACAAGTGACTATATCTGCTCTCGAAATAAAGTCATACTACATGGCATCAGGTTTTACGGTCTTGCGCACTATGAGAGAGCTTATAATTGGATCGTTCTTCTAGCATTCTTCTTTCATCAATGACCAGTAGATTTCAACGGTGCAGAAGAACAGATAATCGGGTCTACGTAACCGGAACGGACCCGGATTTTTATCCGGCCAAGGATTGTCAAGGCGGCATAATTCTGCTACAACAACAACAACAACGAAAGACTACTTAGAGAACACAGAGAACTACTAAAATCACGAAAAAAATCCGAGAAATACATATGTACTCGTATGTATATTCATTGAATGCAGCCTCACCTATAAAAGGAACTTAAAATCGTATAGGAAGGAGGCTTCTAAGTGTTGTTGAAAATACCATGTGGAGAAGGTATTGGATTGAAGAAACTGCTAACCGCTGTTGTGTACTAACAGAAAATCTTTTAAGAATGTACATATAGGCATCATTTAGTATATTTATTTTCATAAAAACAAAAAATATTTTAATTATTTTGAGAAATAAAAATATTGTGATTTAAAGCCTGAAACTTTGCATTCATTAATTGATATTTTGTTAGATAGTTTTATAATTACTTATAAAAATATAAATTTTAATAAAAAAAAGTTTGTTCACATGCTTAAATACAACTAGTTTATAAAAATAAATGATTTTCAGCATAAATGAAATATTAGCGATGAATGAATTTACTGTTATGAGGAAGCTCTTAAATATAAGGAAGATTATGAGGAACAAGCCGAAAGTATAAGCTTCTATAGTTAACTTTATGAGCTACATGCTTGTGACTTAACTTGACAATCAGTTCGGAAATGTCAAAAGTCGGCATTATCAAGGATTTCTAACATATTAATTATAAACTAAACAACTAAGCAACTAATTTTTTGCATGTGAGCAACGGATTTCAGTTGAAAACTCTAATTAATAGAGTATTTGTTATTATTATACATAAAACAAAACAAAATAAAATACTATAATACTTAGTTGATTATTACTATGGCTTAACAGGTAGTTTTTTATTTTTCTCACAATCTCTTTCAATTAGTTAACGCTATCAAAAATTTTTCAACAGCACCCTACAATCACTAGTTCACACAGAACATAACTTCCATCTATGTAGATGTTTATCATAACTTAATTATTTGCTTATGCAATCATGAATTATATTTATTCCGTATACATACTGATGAACCAATAAGCATCATTGTTTTGTATCACATTTACACAAAATCACCAAGGCATATGTACATTTGCTTGTGTTATATAATACTAGAGCTAGATGATTATTTTCACTTGAAGGTGAAATGAAGGCATAGTAAATGAATGATAAATAATTAGATTTCGGATTTTTCATAAACATATACTATGCATATGTAATCCGAACTAAAAAAATAATAATATTTTATATTTCCTTCATTAATTGCTAGATTGTTGATTTTTACCCGATACATAAAAACATGACAATCGACACCGCTCCGGTTATATTTGTGGCCATTTTACTTCTTGTTATAGGGCTGGCGACCACGATCTATGATGATAAAAAATAAAACAAAAAATATATAATTTACTGTGTTCACTATTGAAAGCTTCAACAAAGAGGCGAGCTAAGTTATTTGGGATATGCTCTGTGCCAAGTTTTTTGGGATATTTTGAGTTCCTCTCGCACTTTACATTTAATGTAAATTGTGCCTTAAAGGATGTAATGCAATACGACTATGCTTAATATGAATACAAACATACAAGAGTTTTAAGAAAAGATAATCTACTTACAACCGGAGGCAGCACTTGTAGAGGGCCGGAGGGCTGTTGAACTTGAATGACGTTTGATTTTCGGCGAAGAAACTGCTTTACTACATGCCGTACTCGAAGAAGTTTGTAACGCATAAGAGGTAATTGTTGAGATTCTTTTAGACGCTCCGGCACCGCCAATAGTTGAAGTCATCGAAGGATTAGTTGTATTAGTCGGCATGGAATTGTGTCGTTGCAGCGAGGTACGTGGCTTTGTTTGTTGTGTTGCTTGCAAAATTTCATCATCGAGTGAAAAGAGCCAATCATCTTGCGTGTCATCCTCCAAAAACTTCATATAAAGAGACGAACGCTTTTCTTCACAATTTGGAATTGTTGACGTGTTCTCTCCGTTTAGTGCCTTAGTATTTGTTTGTATTGAATCATTTGCCACTGAAGTTGTTGTTGTGGAAGTTATCGTTGTTTTAATTTCTGGCTTCTGTGTTTGTTCTATTATTTTTGATTCGACCTGTTGCGTGGCTTCAAGTAGCAAATCATCAGAATCTGAGTCATTGAAGAAGTCATCTAAAGTATCGTTTGCATTTGCGAATATATCATTTATTTCAGCTAATTCTGCGATGGACTCCGATTCTGCGGTTGCTTCCAAAAATTTCTTGTTTTCTTCTTCTCTTCGAAGTTGTTCTTGTATTTCTAACTTTTTTTCCCTTTCCTGCTTGCGTCGTTTCTCTGCTTCTCGTAATTGCTCCTGTAGCTTTGCGCAACGCTGTTTTAATAATTCATCTGCTCGTAGCTTTTCTGCTCGTCGCATTTGTATTTCCAGTTTACGCCGCTGTTCTTCCTTTCGCATTTCATAAGCAAACCGCTGAGCATTAGAATCGCTACGAAATCGTCCTAATCTGCTAATTACATCTTTGCTACTAGACCCCGCTGAAGTAAAACTGCTATCTGCTGCATAAGCAGAATCTGGTGTGGCAGTTTCTGCTGGATCATCGGTGGAACGACGGCCCCATTTCCAACCGACTTCAGGACTATTTGAAGAAAGTGTCTGTGATAGCAAACCGCCGGGTGAAAAACTATTATCGAAGCATTTGGGAGAATATTCCACACTGTCATCCAAATTGAATTTCTTGTGTGGCGGTGTACATTCGATGCCTCCATCAGAACTTAATGAAGTAATTGAAGGCGTTTTAGGTGTTCTTAAAAGTTTGTCAATGTCATCATTGTTATTATCGATGCTATTAATTGAAGATGAACGCATTTTTCCTTGTAAAATATTTGGAGACGCTGGGAGAAAAAAATAAAAATACATACATATATGTACATACGTAGTTTCAGTTTGTATTTTCTATAACTTTTGTTCTATATAATATCAACATACCATCTCTTTTGTAATGTCGTCCCAAAGTAAGCGATCCTCTCTTTTTCAATCTAGGAGTTCCTTCCATTCTCATATATTTTTGCGCGAAATTCAATTATATAAAGATCATAATACTAATATTGGAAGAATTATTGGTGAAATTCGATTTAAAAAACAAATTGAACATAAATACGCGGTAACTACAAAACAATTAGTGCCATAAAAAGGAAAAATGTGGTGGAATGGAACAGAGCAGTGTGTATGCATGCCAAATAATTTAGAACCAGTTGTTACCTAGAGTTGCCGCAGTTCTAAACCAGTTTGTTTTGAAATATCGCTTACTTGTTGAAGCAATCCACGCCGCTGAAACTCCAAGAAAGAATTTAATTGGAAGGTATGGCATACTCTCGGTACAACAGAAGAGCTTTGGTTATATGTATTAGTCAATTTGTCATTAAGTAACTCATATACTCGCATTCTTAGGTTTTTATTAATAAATTAAATAGTACATATAATATTATTAAAGCCAATTTAACTTATAGATACGTAATCATTAAACCATAAAATTTTTATTTTCAATTATAAAAATTATATTTTTCAAAAGGAAAGAACAAATAATTTGATTGATACAACTGAAATAATATAGTAACATTTTCTTAATACGGCATGGACAGTAAGAACAGCTGATTATGACGTTCCGCCGTGCGTGTGTTCGTTGAGGTTTTGGTTTTTTTATTTGTGGTAGCGAATTTTGGAACTGTATGTTGAAATCATATATACTTATAGATATCCTAGAGCAATAAAAGTAACTAATCTCTACAATATACAATTACAGAACTCTTAGTGTCACTGTCGAAAAAATTACTGAAATGGGAGCGGCACACTCAACTGAACCACGCTCAGTGTCGATGGACAACCCGAACCCTGGAGTTATCGACATATCCGACGAGGTTGTGCAACGTTTAAAGAAAGGCATAAACAAACAAGGTATATACAATACAAATTGATTTCCTAACGAAAAGTAAGCAGGTTAACCCTAAAAACACCAATAATTCATTAGTTATCTGCTTGAATCTTATTGGCATTTGTTATGCAACAGTGACACTGTCCATTCAATTTTTGTTGCTATTTTATGAAAATTAACACTGGAATTATTTTGTAATATTAATTTTGTTTTTAGCAAAAGAAAGTGCTGCGACAGAAGCGGCACCAACTCCTCCAGTTAAAGATGTTCGCCCAATTCCCGTTAAGCCGGCAACACCACCACCAGCTGTAGTGCCACCAACCGTTGTTTACCAAGCACCTGCAACTCAGACAGTTTACGTTGCTCCAAGCGGCACAACAATAACAGCAGCTGATATGGTGCGTCAAAAGGAGGCCGAACTTACGCAAAATGATGCGATGTGGCGTCAGCGTTTGGATGAGCTTGAACAGACACTTAAGAAAACGAACACAATCATGGAAAAAGAATACTCCTCAGCCCTTGAGGATGTTCGTCAGCGCTTTGCTACAGCTTCGCCTGTACACCAATTACCACCGTGTCAGGACCTCAAGGCACAAGTCATCGCTTGTTATCGCGCAAATCCTGGCCAAACCTTGAAGTGTTCCGAAGAAGTTGCAGCTTTCAGAGAATGCATTAACTTAAACCGTATCAAGAAACTTGATGCTGAGGATGCGAAACCAATTGCTAAAGCAGCTTAAATGTGCGCCGCCTTATACTTGATTTAGTGGTTAATCGAAAAATGTGCTGTAAAGAAATCACTGTGCTAGCCGGTTTTTTGAAATTTAATTTGCAGTAAAATAAGTTTAAAGGTATAAAGTAAATGAAAGTTAAACTTCTGCTGAACATAATGTATCGCTTATGAAGAACGAAAGTAAATTATAATTTGGAGACATAAACCGCTTTTGTAAATGTGTTAACTAATTATACCCTCAGCGGTGTGTATTGAATTTGCGACGAAGTTTCGACAATCAGAGGAAATGTAAAATGTGTATATAAATGATCAGCGTGACATCTGTGTCGAGCGAGTCGATATCCGAACCAAATCAAGTTCTTGTAAGGAATCTTTTTTTAATTGTGAAGGGTATATTGTTTTTATGTGGAGTCCAAAAGTAAAAGACGCTCAGTATACTCTCACATGATCAACTTTTATTTATGTATTTTACATCTTAAAACGATTACCTTAAATTACACTTATGACTTCTAGAAAAAAATTTAACAATGTTAGTCCAATTTGTCGATGGGGTTAGAGGAAAGTGATATACACATAACATCGCAATGTATATTTCAAAATAACAGTATATCACTAATAACATAACAACTTTTTTTTATTTAATTTAATTCACTTTAGGAATAGAATGACCTCAACAAAAATAATGTAAACAAAAAGAGAAAACTATGTTGGGCCACTTGACTTGAGCCACTTGTGCTATGTTTCAGCACCGTCTTACAACTATCGTCCGCATCTTTAGCAGGGCCCATGCAACCGGCATAACTCATGACGTAAGCTAGATAATTCTGCTCGAAAACGCCACGAACCATATTCGCTCCAGGTCCATTTGCAAACACTATAACATCCTCACCACCGTGGGTCTCGTCTTCCAATGGCAAAGTGGCTCGATGACGATATGTGGGCGACATGCGCTGCAGAGCTGTGAATTTCTCAAGTGGCAGCCAAACTTCAGCACCCGCTGCACCGACGCTATCGTTCGCCAAATGATCATAATAGCCAGGGCCATTGGCATAAGATATTGTCTCGTACACTACACGTTCGGTGGTCTTGTTAGCAAAACCGAGAATGTCGGCTCCACGCTTTGGATAGCCATTCAGTGTGACCGAGTGTGAATGATCAGCAGTTACTAGAATTAAAGTTTCTTCATCATCTGTGAGATCCAACGCTGCTTGGACCGCCATATCGAACTCTAGCACCTCACGCATAGCAGCGCGTGCGTAATTCTGATGATGGGCTTGATCGATGCGCCCACCTTCCACCATCAGCATAAAGCCCTAACATAAGATTAACAATTAAAAATGTATACTAAATGAACATTATTTTTTATACCTTCGGATTATCTGCTCGCTGTAGCACGCGTATGGCCGCCTCGGTCATTTCCTTTAGCGAGGGCTCACCTTCTTGTCGTGCAATGGAGTAAGTGATGTGGTTGTTGCGGAAGAGACCCAACAAATGATCCGTTTTCTCAAAGTTTATCTTACTTAATTCCGCTTGTGACTGCACAAATACGCGTGATTCATTTTTGCCAAGTTTCAGCCATTCCTCAACAAGGTTGCGACCATCACCTCGTGCACACACTTCTTCGGTGTCGCCTTGAAAGCGCACAGTGTTCGGCTCATTTGCGCGCAGCGCACCCATTGGCGAAAGACCACCACCCATTATCACATTAAACTTATTACCTGGCGCATTTTCTACCAATTGTCGCGCAATATCAACATGCTTTCCAACGGATTCGGCCGGCACCTTGGTGTCGCACTCCCAGTCACGATGGTAGATGCGTGCATACGTGGATGCCGGTGTGGCGTGTGTTATGCGTGTTGTGGTTACAATGCCGGTGCGCTTACCCTCCGTTTGTGCCCAGTCCATTATGGACTTCAATCGACCCTGGTTGGCATCCACCTTAGAACGTCGCATATCCATACCAATGGCGCCATAGTCAGTTTTGATACCGCAAAACATCGCTGTTGCAGTGCCAGCCGAATCCGGTACTTGTTTGTCCACATTGTAGGTCTGAAAAGCATTATATTTGCAAACATTGAGGTTAGATTTATTTGGTTCAACTAACCTTGGCCAAACCGGTGTAAGGAAACTCATCGAACGCCAACATTTCCTCTTCACCAAAGCCGTGCTTCAAATATTGTCCTTTGAAAATGCGTCCAGCAGTTATTGTTGTTAGACCCATGCCATCGCCAACGAACACGATTATATTTTTGGCTTTCCGCGCCGATTCACCCGATTTTTTGGCAATCTTCATCGCTTTTCGAAGCTGTTTCATGCCGATTTCATGCCAAAAAGCGGCGTCTAAATTGGTTGAAGAAATTTAATGATAAAAGGTAAATATTTTTTAATTTAAAAAAATAGATAAAATGGGTTATATAATACAATATGTAAATAAAGTCAATCATACTATTCCCAAATAAGGTAATATGATGTTGCATGGGCTCTAAAATTATCTAACTAGTAGTCCCGACAGGGTGATCCCCTTATTGTTCAATTTCAGTTAGAATTAGATCATAATAACTAAATTAAATTGAAATCAGTTTGATATTTAATGCTACAAGTATCTATGTATGTGTGTAATACGAAATAATTACGCTAAATTGGCACCCTGAATTAATCTAATACCTTACTAACCTTGCTAATACTTTCATTTGCGTATATTTTTTACGAGGGTTAACCACTATGCATTTCAATTATCAATACAATATTGGTATTTAACAAAAACTTACTCTTTCGCTTGAAGAGTTTTGCATTCTGATCATAGAAGGAAGAAATAAGTACAAGAACCGTATTCTTTGCGACTAGTAACTAATTTCTAGACACATATACACATGCATACATACACATATATTATATTGTACATATGTATATGTTATGAAAAATAGTATAATTTGAACCATATAAGTATAGTAAAGCAATTGCTTAACCTCCAAAAATATGAACTCTAAGCAGAAGCGTATTTTACAAAAGCACATAAGTCGAAACTGCACGTTTTTGACTTTTACAACGTACACCTAATGTGACCGCTTCAAAAAATGGTAATCGTTGGAACTTTTTTAAAGAAAATGATTGCATAAAATGCTTTAAGATTTTAAGGATGTATGTATGTATATAGTAATAACACTACTCATCAAATCTGAAGGAAAAATTGGCGACTGATGTGCTAAGAGCTCTAAAAGGCATTTGAGGTGTTCTCATTACGATTTTGAGTACTTCTAGAGCTGGAGCGTTTTCATCCATTGGAACGACATGTCCTAGCCAGCGTAACCGCTGTCTCTTAATTCGTTGAACTATGTCAATGTCGTTGTATATCTCAAACAGCTCATCGTTCCAGCGAATGCGATATTCGTTGCGGCCAATGCGCAAAGGACCATACATTTATCGCACAATCTTTCTTTCGAAAACTCGTAACATCGAGTTTGGTCTTTGTTCTTCGAGAGAGGACTTTACTTCTCAATTGCCCACTCAGTCCGAAGTAGCACCTGTTGGCAAGAGCTATTCTGCGTTCGATCTCAAAGCTGACGTTGTTGTTGGTGTTAATACTGGTTCCAAGATAGACAAAATTATCTACGACATCGTAGTTATGACTGTCAACAGTAACGTGGGAGCCAGCGCGACGGCTGTTTATTTGATGACAGGAGATATTTTGACTTATCCTCGTTCACTACCGTCGTCATCGATTGAGGAATTGGTTTCACCATCTCCTGGTGTTATGATTTCACTGCCATTCAGCAGGCTGGAGAAGTGTTCCCTGCATAATTTTAGTGTGCTTTGGGTATCAATCCGGTATGCTCCGGCCTTAAAACCTACTGTTAGTCGCCGCATCTTTTCGTAGAATTTTCGAGCATTGCCTATGTCGGCCAGCTTGTCAAGCATTTCGGCCTCTCTCTTCTCTGCTCTGCTCTGACATCGCAGCCGCAAAATGATTATAAACAAAAAGAACCATTAACAGCTATTCCCTAAATCCAAGCTTATTAAAAAAGTCCTCCACTATTGCAGTCATTAAGTCATTCACCATTGTTGAAAGAAATGTGTTACTATACGAGTATCTGTGGTATACAATGATCTACGATTGTTAAAAATGAAGTTTAACAAAATGGCATACTTTGAAAAAACGTAAAATTTTGTTAAAAAATTATATAATTATTGAAAAGCCAAATTACTCTGTTTATTCGAACGAAAAATCGGAAGGTCATTGTACAGAGAAACATGAATAGTGTCATAACTGAAAAAAGTCGAAAATGATTATCAAAAATAATGTTGAAAGGCTTGAGGTCTATAATATAAAACTAATGTGTAATTTTTATAAAAATATTTAATCATTTTTTTTCTAAAACAAAGCAATACGTCAAGCCATTGCGCTCAATCTTGTGTTGGACACGTTGCTGCTTGTAATTGAGTTATGTGATTTGAGAAGTAAAGTCCTCTCTTAAAGAACAAAGACCAAACTTGACGTTACAAGTTTTCGAAAGAAAGATTGTGCGAAAAATGTATGGTCCTTTGCGCATTGGCCGCAACGAATATCGCATTCGATGGAAAGCTGTTTGAGATATACAACGACATTGACATAGTTCAACGAATTAAGAGACAGCGGTTACGCTAGCTAGGACATGTCGTTCCAATGGATGAAAACGCTCCAGCTCTAGAAGTACTCAAAATCGTAATGAGAACACCTCAAATGCCTTTTAGAGCTCTTAGCACATCAGTAATGGTAATATGTTCGCACATTTACAGTTAAGCCGTTTCGTTTTGGCGTTTCCGTAGCGGCACGTGAGCAGGCGGCTAAATGTTGCCGGCAAAATACGTTCATATACATACACATATTTATATGTATATGTGTATGTGCGTATAATTGTCAACACATAGCGCTACCATATTAAAATTTTTTTGTCAATGGCACCTTCATTCAAGGTCAACTCATGCTCATGTCAGGCTTTTGAAAATAGCGCAGTTATGCATATTCAAAATAAGTGGCAATTATCATGAGCGAATTTATTTACTTTTTAATTATCTTTGAATAAAATTAATATTTCATCGAAAGTTAATTTGTTTATGTAAAAAGGGAAAACTTGTAATGCAATTGCGTAAATAGAAAAGATAAAAGGCTTGTAACTTGATACTGACAAGTACGTAAATTCAAATTTTTATCGAATATTGCCTTGTTCATCGCTTGTTTTTAATTGGTTATAACAGAAGTTGTTGACATTCATTTCGTAAACAATTTTGTTTTCAATTGTATGCAAATTTCATTAGAAAGCACTTAGTGAAAACATGGCGATGAGATGTCGATCTGAAATTTGACACACGCTCTTCCCTACCGAAAAGTTGCTCACTTCCTATATCGGACTACTATAAAAAAATAGCTGTCATACACAATGAACGATCAAAATTAAGTTCTATGCAAAATTTGTTTTGTGACGAGATATCTTCGCGAAATTTGATATGGGTAATTGTCTAAGGAAAGGCTACATTATCCGAGCCAAATATTCAGATCGGATCATTATACCTTATAGCTGTCATGCAAACTGAACTTCCTAAAAAATATTTTCCCTTAACTAAGGAGTTACATGGGTTTACGGGTTTCAAAAAATATATATTTTTTAATTGTCTTATTAAATTCTCAATTTTTGTCAATTTTGTCCTAAATTTTCAAGTTGATTCGTGTATTAGTTTCGGAGATACAGTCTTGAGAACTTGTGAGTTCGAGGCTAACTAGGCTAAGTGCGCCATCTTAAAACGCGTTTTTCTCGAAACTGTGTTTTTGAAGTCGGTTGGCAAGATTTTACGAGAACTACTCAACCGATCTTTATAAATATATACACAGGTTTTTGAGACATAATTCTTAAAGACTTGTAAGAAGGATTTTTTTTCGCTTACAACTATTTGAAAGAAAAATGTTGCGAAATTTTCATTTTTTCTTTTGTAAAAATGTCTGCCAAAAATCAAAATTTCAGTTTTTTTCCTTCGTCCAAGTTCTAAGTTAAGGTTTTAACTCAAACACATATTTTTTTGACTTTAGATGATAATGGAAGGAGTTATCCTGCCAACGCGGGCGCATCTTTTATCCGAGGGGTCACCGGTAACGGCGTCGCAAAGGCCGAGTTTAAAATATGTTTTTCCAAAAATTTCCGAAAATGCCCTAAATTCCACCTGATTTTTCCTTTCATTATACTTAGGTCGTTGAGCATATCATGTTGGCCCAGACAAATCCCTAAAAATACTATGCACTGATAACCGTTTATTTCTTCCCAGATTGTTCCATCAGCTGCTTTTTCGATGTGTTGATCCTCTAAATCTGTCTCACTTTCGTATGCCAATAAAACTCTCCTTCTTTTCAGTCCTCTAATTTTCTCTTCTTCACTATCACTATCTGATTCCAATTCACTTGTAGTAAGTAGCTTTGTTTCCATGTTTTTTTTTTGTTCAGTGTTTGATTGATACTTTCCCTTATCTTCAACAATAAACACGTGTAAAAAAATATTGCGTAAGAAAATCTATAGAAGTGCACTAATTGACACTGTAATCAATACTATTATTTCCTACCCTTTTCCATCGAAACTGGCGCTGCGATGATTATAACACATTTTACGCTGAGACAATTGCATAATATTTTTCCCACCGGTCATATTGAAATATGACCTAATAAATAACTTCCGTAAAAAATTTTGTTTAACTTCAAATTGCTTGAAAGTTTCAACATTTTTCAGATTTTAATCTTCAACACCCCCCCCTCCCGCAGTATACATTCCAAAGTGGAATCTATGAACTCATTTAAGTAGAGAACGTGGTTTTGGCTTAATTGCGGGTTGAATACGCGACATAGAACTTAAAAAAGTCGGCCTGCATTGCTGAAATATGTTATAACGGGTGATTTTTTTGAGGTTAGGATTTTCATGCATTAGTATTTGACAGATCACGTGGGATTTCAGACATGGTGTCAAAGAGAAAGATGCTCAGTATGCTTTGACATTTCATCATGAATAGACTTACTAACGAGCAACGCTTGCAAATCATTGAATTTTATTACCAAAATCAGTGTTCGGTTCGAAATGTGTTTCGCGACAAATTTTGTTCAGCGATGAGGCTCATTTCTGGTTGAATGGCTACGTAAATAAGCAAAATTGCCGCATTTGGGGTGAAGAGCAACCAGAAGCCGTTCAAGAACTGCCAATGCATCCCGAAAAATGCATTGTTTGGTGTGGTTTGTACGCTGGTGGAATCATTGGACCGTATTTTTTCAAAGATGCTGTTGGACGCAACGTTACGGTGAATGGCGATCGCTATCGTTCGATGCTAACAAACTTTTTGTTGCCAAAAATGGAAGAACTGAACTTGGTTGACATGTGGTTTCAACAAGATGGCGCTACATGCCACACAGCTCGCGATTCTATGGCCATTTTGAGGGAAAACTTCGGACAACAATTCATCTCAAGAAATGGACCCGTAAGTTGGCCACCAAGATCATGCGATTTAACGCCTTTAGACTATTTTTTGTGGGGCTACGTCAAGTCTAAAGTCTACAGAAATAAGCCAGCAACTATTCCAGCTTTGGAAGACAACATTTCCGAAGAAATTCGGGCTATTCCGGCCGAAATGCTCGAAAAAGTTGCCCAAAATTGGACTTTCCGAATGGACCACCTAAGACGCAGCCGCGGTCAACATTTAAATGAAATTATCTTCAAAAAGTAAATGTCATGAACCAATCTAACGTTTCAAATAAAGAACCGATGAGATTTTGCAAATTTTATGCGTTTTTTTTTTTTAAAAAGTTATCAAGCTCTTAAAAAATCACCCTTTATATTCAATGGGAATCACACGAACACTGTCAGAAGGAAGATAACTGCGCAAATAATTGCAGATACCTGTTTAAGTGTAAAGTTATTTATTTTAGAACAGGCTGAACACAAAATTTTATAAAAAATAAACTGGCACCGCGTGATCTTGTTTTCCGTTTAATTTCTTAATTACGAATCAAAGTATTCTGAATAATCAAATCACATTACTAAACAAATTTGAACGAAAAATTTGCGACTGATGTGCTAAGCGGTCTGCGGGGTATTTGATCTGTTCTGATTACGAGTTTGCGCTAAAAAATTTCCCATCACGTACAGCTATTTTTGTCATTTTACTGAATGTTCTTGGTTTGACTCCAATAACCCTTGACTACAACACAGAAATTTCGACGTGTTTGAAAGTAAAGGCTTCCTATTTCAAATTTCCAAAATTAGCCAGAAACGGCCCCTGACATCACAGTCGCAAAATGACTGTTAACTAGTGTAATCGATTGGATTAATGAGTCACGAATTCATACTTAAATTGAGTGCAAGCATCTATTTAAATTTTACGCCTTCTTCCAAGTATATAGATATTTTAAAATATAATTGTACTAAGCGTATTTCGACTGTTGACCTCGTTTTGACTCCCGATTTTTTTTTTTAATTTTTTATTTAAACGTATTTATCTCTGAAATCTTCGCTTTTATATGAGCAATAATTAAATTAACGCCACCGTATACGATTCTTATCATCTTACAATTATTTCGTTGCTTCATCTTACAGACCTCAAAAATATCTACTCTCAAAGAAAAGTAACTTGTGTCAAGAATGATAGTTTTGAGTCATCGAAAATTGTACTCAACTGATGGACCATCTGAGACGTAGGAGCGGACAACATTTGAAAGAAATAACCTTTGAAAAATAAATGCCAAAAAATTTTCTTTTAATTGATATTAAACATTCCCCATTAAATTCGAAATTTCTGGCTTTTTTCTTTAAAAATATAGGGAACCTCGAAATGGATAACCCTTTATAATTTCTTCCTGTAATAACTTTTCCAAAAAATGTGAAATGCCAATATTTTTCGGATTACTCGTATATCAAGCTAGAATCATGAGTTTGAAGGGAATACAATTGCTTAAATCGATTGTCTGCATGCATTCGATCTGACCATTTTTAGGGTGTTGTAGCCATATGTCAAAAACCCATATATGATAGATTTCAAAAACTCTATTTGTTTTTACACATTTGTTTATAGAGGGTGGCAATAAATTTCGGCCCAAGTTATTCGGGTACTAGACTAGCTTAACCACATAAAGTAAAATGAAATATTATAAGGATCAACTAGAAAAGTAAAAAAACTTGCCTACTCTGAATTTTTAAGTTCAGATTCTGAGCTTGTCATTTATCCGACTTGATTTAGCATGTTTACACACAACAAACTAGGCATCACTTGAGTGTGTAATAAACATATCAACGTGTTATTTAGTAGATAATCAGCTCATTAATTAGACTCATTATATGTGAAGCAGATCTTATAACGCACTTCGTATGTACGTACTATATAAGCTTTCATTTCAATTATGCATATCTTAAGTCACAGATCACTTAACTGCGTATGCATGTGTGTGTGTACATATGTACGTATGTCTAAAAGTGAGAGTGTATTTTGATAGCTTTAAATATCTCTGCTTAGTGAAGCTGCGCGAATGCCAACTATTTCTATAAAATCCTGTGATAACTGCTTTGAGTGAGTTGTCTGTGGTATTCGCTTTCAATTTGTTCGATTGAGTGCGTAAATCGTTCGACCTGACGACTCAACTACGCGGAAGGCTAAAAGCTAATTATACGAATTTTAATTAGTTACTAACTTTTTTAAAATAGGGAAATATGCATTTCATCTTTTGCGGTAGGAAAACTCATCAAAACCAGTTGAAACCAAACCAAACAGAAGACGGTTTGCAATTTGAATTTTCTACAATAAGAAATTGTAGGCAGTGTAGTGCGGATGAATTGGGTAAAAAATTGTTTTTAAAGTTAAAATGCTTAAGTACAAATCTGGAAATTTTCTAAAAATTAGATCATGCGAAAATATTACAAGTCGGATAACGAAAGTCGCTGTGATTTCATAAAAGTTATAAACTCTAGAGAGACTGCATATTGACCAATAAAAGATATGTTAAGGACTGAAAAAATATTGAATATTTCTAAGCTTAGAATTTAAACATCTATAGTCGACTTGTATGTGCTTTTAGAAGCTTTTAACAACCTTCAAAAAGCAATTAAGAATATTTTCGAAAAATCGACCGTCTTGTTATTATATTTTTTGACGTATTTTCAATGTTTTCGTTCTAAAATCTTTACAGTTGGCGTTTCGAGTTTGATAATTCGTAATCTAGAAACCAAGTTTGTGTTGTCAAAATTTCAATTAGTTACTAGTATAAGTATAAGCTATCAATTATTTCCTCTTAGTGAGTTCTGTTGGAAACTTATTTTCGAACAAAAACGCTTGTGTGCACGACCGGCGTTACCAAACAGCCCAGATAGTGTTGTTCAATAATATTTCCACGAAAACCAAGCTTTAAGATATTTAAAGGCTAACGAATATTTAAGATCTAGTTAAAATTTTATTGCATAACGAATGCCTCTTGAACATAAAATGTGCAGTATTAAGTGAGAAGACCTCAAGAGAAAAAGTTGGCTGCAGATTTTATTGAAATTTTATGGTTGACTGTCGTTTTCTCATAAAATACTATGGTATACTAAAGTCCAACAACATTTTAAATTCTTTTAGTGTTTTTATTGCCCTTACGGAATTGTCTGCTGGAAGCTACTTTGAAGACAAAAAAAATATATAATATTGCCGAATCTTGAAATATGATGCCAAATTTCGGATTCCAAAGCTTTTACCACGGCATAAGAAGACCCGACATTACATCGAAAAATATATGTTTTGAGAAAATGAGTTTAAAAAATTGATCTTCAATGAAGAGAAAAACTTTAATTTTTTAATGACCCAAATGGAAATCAGAAATATTGGCGTAATTTATGGTATCCCCGACAGACTTGCTATAAGCGTAACAATGGCGGTTGCTCTCTCATGGTATGGACAGCTTTTAGCTCACTCGGAAAGTCTCCAATTTGCTTTGTAACTGGCCGGATTGATTCACAAATGTATACGGGTCTCCTTGAAAGCGAACTTACGAGTATATTATTTGCGAAAATCTTTCAAGGCGATGATTGGATATTTCAATAAGACATGTTTCAAGGTATACGAAGTAATTTCTCGAGTCAAAAAGTATCCCGTTATTGGATTTGCCAGCTATAAGTCCGGACCTGACTCCAATTGAGGATCTTTGGAACATTCTTTCCGCAAAAGTTTACGAATATGAACTACAATTTGATAACGTAAAAGAATTAAAAGAGGTCATTGTTGAGAAATGGGCAGATATCGACATAAGCGTACTTTAAATTTAATAAATTCAATGCCATGACGATTAAAATTGATTGCAGAACGAAATAGAGAATCAATAAGTTACTAATCTAATCAACAGCTTAAATGTTGAAGGTAAATATTAATAAATTTCGTTTCCATTTTTTTTTAACAATCAAAATATTCTGGTATTAAGAACTATTCAGAGAAAGTGTTCAGTTAATGTATATAGATGTAAAAACTCTCGTTGTTTAATTACTAAAATTCGTGACGGTACAAAATACGTGACTATCACTCGAGGAATTTCTATTTGAACACTTAAACTTTGAGAATTTATACTACAAATATTAAAATGAAAAAAGTACTACAAAGATTGTCAGAGCAAGTGGAACAAAGCAGAAAATACAAATCGTCACCAAAAATGCAAAATAACGTGACATCACTTTTACAGGCGAACGAAACCCGATATAATAGAAATCACTCATATTGAAACAAAATTTAAGTTTTGGTTATAAAATGGTTATGATAAATGGTTATATATTGGTTATATCTCATAGCGAAAGCTTAAAATTTGATTATTACATACATATATGTAATATGATGTAGTGAATCGTAAACAAAATAATAATAAATTTTAATTTTAATTTTTATCTACGAAAAATTCATGAAATGAATTTAAGTTGAAGGTCTATAAATATAAATTACTATCTTTATTTAGAAAAAATAAATTAAATTAAAAATTTTACTTGTTCGACAAAATATTTTAATCTTATTTTACAGAACTAACAATAACAATTGTTTGCAATTTTAAATTTTACATCAATAATTTATGTAAACATCAGAAAAAACTCAAAGGTCAACCGCAACATCGAGCATTTTTCATATAAACAATGCTTCAAAATAACAATGAATTTATAAATAAACAAAACCAAACAAAAGCAAGCAATTTTCACAACTAGTTAACTTGAAAATGCAACACATTTCTCAATCCCGCATTCTTTAAGTAGCCTCCACATTAATATTGCTTGCCTCCCGGCGATCAACTCACCTTCAATACGCTTTTCAGGTTGTTGTGCGTCGCCGGCGCCTTTGTGCCCCTTCTCGGTGGTGGATGCCTCCAGTGGCACAAATTCCACGCCGAGATCCGTGGCGTTCGTTGTTTGCAACGGCGAGTGTGGCACCACCGAGGCCGCCATGGCGTATTGACACAGCAAGGCACACGCGCATACTAATTTTAGACTATACATTTTCGTTTAAGGAACTCAATTGTATGCTCGTAAGAGTAGTTTAATTGACTATCTTCTACTCTTGTTGTAAGAAAGAAGCTACTGAAAAATATCACAGCCTCGTTTGGGAGCGAAATCGTATGCGTTGACGAGCGCGCAAACCGTTGCACAGGTGTAATTTCAAAAACAAAAACTGAATCGAAATCAAGCGCAAGAATATTTATTGAAAAGCTGAGCGTCGACACACGGTAAGCCGCTAACTAAGCGTTAACTGAAGCAAATCGAAACAAATGCCGTTCACCGTTATAACGTGTGTTATTTATATATATTTTTTTTTTCAAACACAAGCTGCACGCTGCAATGCCTAACTGACAGTGGCCTTTAGCCGCGTATGAGCGTAATATATTCGCTGGAGTCACAGCGACTACTGCGATCTGTTCGAAGCACCGGCGCCGTTATATCATTATGATTCCAAAGCGTCGACTTGCGATGAACCGTAACACGCGTACACACAATCAACAATCTACATACGCAAACGCTAGAGTGCTTCAACGACAGTAACAATAACAATAACAATAACAACAAAGGCAGTAAGTTTAGCAAAATTCTGCTGCACTGCGCAAAGTTAACGCCCCACAGGCATTCGCCAAGCTTTGCGCCCAAACCCCCGCCGAGCGTGGCGAGCATTTCGTAATATTGCTACCTTAAATAACAAAAAGCGCAACAACAACAAGAACACTCTATCAACGTTCACGACAATAAACGAGCGCAAGAACGCTGCAGCGACAGCGTGAAAGTGTCGCTACACGAACAGTTGAATATGCTCGCGCAAAGGCGCATTCCCGCCGTCTTGGCGGAGCGCGGTTTGAGCGTTAGAACGTTGGAGCAATGGATTAGCTGTGTTCTAATCAGCTTTCCTACAGTGGAGCGAATAGATCGGTGAAATTTAAAATTTTATTTTATTGTCGTGTTTACTTAGAAATTGACGTTTATAATCCTCTGTTTGCACATTTGGATACATTTGTTTTGTACATTTGGGTATATTATTACTCTCTCTTGAAAATACAAATGGAAATTTTAAAACATAACGGAATATTTTCAAGGCCAAAGAGTTCGTCTCTAGGAAAGCAGCGAAGTGTAATGAAAGCATCATAGTTTCTTTCAAACAAATTTTTATAATGGTACTAAAAAGTACTCATTGGCCCACAATAAAATATATAGACCACTAAATAAAAATAAATTTAAATCTTTTTATTATTTCAATATGTACTATAACCTCACATTTTGACTTATGGATACGGTGTAAAGTCAGCCAGACTCCACATACCTATATCGTGAAAGTGATATGAGAAGTTTAGGAAGCTATAGACCAATTTCATCTAATTCTGCTACCATATCTAATTGGAAGGTCAGCTGTAGGTACTGTAGTTGATGGGAAACTATTGTATATATATACATAAATCAATTGCATTCGATTTTTTGTAGGGTCCTCGAAAGTCTTTGTCAATACTAGAAGTCACTATAGCGAAGGTTTCGAAACTTGTAAGATACTCTACGAGAAAGCGGCAGCTGCTCATTTATGTATTTTTATCTCAGCTTATTGAGTAGCTCTCATTTCTTTATCTCAGCTTGCTTGCTGGAAGCCTCCACTAACTTTCGACTAATTTAAGGCGTTATTTCCTCAAACGGCTGAAACACATAGAACTTTTGCTTCGCTTTGCTTCAGAGCTTTGCTTTGACAGAAAGGTTCAATGTATACTTTTATATGAATAAGATCATATTGAAGCGAAACGCAACAAAGCTAAGTAAATTATTGAGTAGCTCTCATTTCTTTAGAAACAAAGTAAGTAAAGCGTTCAATATAGTATACCTTTTACCTTTTAGCTTTAGTGTTAAAATACGAAATGTCTAGCAAAGCAAGGAAAGTTAAATATGAATGGGTCATTAACGTTTTAGACATTTTTTTTTATACAAGCAATTTTTTTATAAGTATTTTATAGTACTTTAATAATCGGAAATACAAAAACTATTGGATTCCCACGATCCTATACCAAACTTCAGAAGGAAGTTGTCTGGCGGTCAGGAAAATTTTTCTGCTCGAAATTATCTTAGATTCACATTGAGATGAGATTCTGAGATCGAGAAGAAAATGAAAATGTCTAGAGCAAGACACCAAGGAAATAATGGAGCATCTCTAGGGCACTTGTCCCGCATTGGCAAGACTACGCTGTCAGCAACTGGTGTCCCCACGGTATGATACATGGGTAAAGGTATCCATATTGAGGTCGCAGTTTCTGTTAAAATTCGTAACTAAACTCCAGCTGGTATGGCAAAGAACTAAAACTGGTCTATGAGTGGCACATTGGCCTACCAGCCTAACTTAACCTAACTTATCTCAGATTCAAAAACCAAAGCAATTTATTGTTACTATAGATGAAATGATGGAAGGACAAGCCAAATTTTACATTTTTTTTGTCAAAATAGCGGCTTTTCAAAAAATTAATTTTTCTGAAAACATTTACTTTTCAAAGTGACTTAAAAAATTGAAATTATTTAAAAAAAAAACGATTTCCTTTGAGCATTATTTTCGAAATATATCTAAGAAGATCGAAATTTTCATCACCGTTTCGAAAAAAAAGCAGGTAAAATTTTGGGAGCCGATAGCATTAAGTTAAAAAATTCTTTCAACTGCGCTCATGTCCGGTTAAAATAATTGACGAATCAACTTAAAAATTTGTGGAAATATTTACAAATATACATATGTACATCGGATTTTTTGAAATTCAAAGTAGCTGTAACCCCTTAAGATGTGTAAAAACCTTAGGTTAACAAATCTATTGAATTTCGTGTGGATATATACGTAGTATATCTCACTACGTCAAAGTGTCATACATATGAACAAAATGTAAATATTAGTAAGTTCATATGCCTTCACAGCCAAAAAGAGAACGAACAAATGAAAAATATGAGCGCCGCCAATGCATTGTAACAAACTTATTGTTGTTATATTTATTCAAGTTGACTTCTTTAATTTTTATATATTCTAATAAAAAGATTAGAAATTGCACTCAATAAAAATTTACTACCACCCAACGACTGGAGGAAAATGGAAACCAACGTAAAACGTAAAGATTTCAGAAATACTTTTTTGGTTAGTATTTATTTGTGCGATTACAATGGTGAGACCTCGGCATTTATCACGGCGTGACGCGCACGTGAGTTCATTTATATCATGTCGTTGAAGTAATTACAAAAGCTTTTTAAGTATAACGGTAGAATATTTAATATCTACATACATACAAACAAATGTTAATGTTTATAGTCACCGGTGGGTAAATGGAAAGATACGCAGAAACTAGTCTCGTGAGTTAAACGATAAGATTCTTGCAAAATCTAAAACAAAAACGAGACTGAAATGCGCAGAGCAACTACATATCTTATTTTAATGTTTACATAAATATATCAACACAAAAAATTCCAGTGAATGAATAATAAACATTCTTTTTACTAAATCTTTATATATACATACATATGTATATTGCTGATAACCAGAGTTAGTTAAGAAGTAAATGAGGATGTACCACAGCAGAAGGAGTTTTAGAGAAGTGGATCATTTACACTTTACCCTCTTATAGTCTTTATACATACATATGTATGAATATTAAAGACTTCTCAAAGAAATTTTATTGGATAGCAATATCACAAAAACAAAATTTTAGCATGTGGTAACCGCCTAGACAAATAATATCTTAACTGTGCCTTTTCTCCAGCTTCTTCAATGATAAAAATGTTGAACAAAGAATTTTGTCTCAAATATTGTATTACTAAGATAATTTCGTGTGCGAAATCGTTGCGAATTGTTTGTTGTTGGTTGGACATAGTTTCATCAAAAATACAAGTCCTCAAAGACCGTCGAGAGATGCCTCGTTCTGGACGATCTTCGACCTCTTCAACTGATGAAAATGTTAAAAAAGTGAAGGATATGGTACTTAGGAATCATCAGCCAAGTGTTAGAGGGATGGCAAAAGAGCTAGACAACTCTCGCGGGTCCGTTAGAATGATTTTACTGGATATTTTTGGTATAAAACGCGCTCTTGCTCGACTCGTCCCGATATAGCTGAATTTTGTTTCATCGTGCGAATTCTGATCCTACATTCATAGAAAGCATTATAACTGTCGATGAGATATGGGTTTATGAGTTTGACAAGCAAATAAGTCAAAAATCGTGGTAATGGAGGGAAAAACGAGCCGAAACCAGAAATAAAACACAGAAAAGTCGTTCAAAAATCAAGGTGATACTTATTGTTTTTTTCGGTATTTATGGTTTAGTGCATCATGATTTTTTTCCGGAGGAACAGACGGACAAGGAGTTCTATTTGGCCGTATTGAAGCGTTTCCGTGAGAACATCCATCGAAAATGGCCGGAAACGTGGAAGAATAATTGATGGATTTTAACTTGGATTAGTGCACCATCGTATCGAGCCACGATTGTGACCGAATTTAAAGCCAAAAATGCAACGAATACCATCGGTCAACCACTGTATTCGCCAGATTTTTGCCCGTACGATTTTTTCTTGTTCCCCAAACTGAAGCCCAAACTGAAACCCGTTTTCAGTTGATCAAAGAGATAAAATAAAATGTCGCTGAAGGAACTAAAGGCCATCTCAAAAAGTGCTTATGAAAAGTGCTTCGAGAATTGGAAAATCGTTATCATAAGTGTATCACATCTGGTGGGGATAAGTTTGAAGGCGACAAAATAAATACTGATGAATAATTAAATATTTTGTGGTTTATTTACAATTTCCGGGTACTTTTTGACACATATTTGAATATCAGATTTAGTATACTAAATATTTTGTAATCTACACATAAACGCCCATTTTCCTGATACCAAAAGAAGTACTTTATGATCCTCCCTTCTACCGAACACAGTAGTAGTCAATGTAACAATACGCCAACGTGGTGCTGTAAGATATATGGAATTATTATCAGCAAATAAAGAATGTATTGTTTAAAGATAATAAAATATTAGTAACTTTTCTTCATAAACAAGTTGTTTGAACACATGTTTGTATTGAGGACAAAATGAGTATTTTGTTGTAAGAACAAGTTCTATAAAAGTGCAATTATGCATTACTTGAAATGAAGGCTATTATCACAGACCTCATGGATGATCGCCTCACATACTTATCTTATATTTCTTTGACGTACATACGTATGTAAGTATGTACATATTTGCAATGCCATATCGACATTTTTAGGTCGCTAAATGCGTCAAAACATTACATTTATGTTTGCTTTATGCGAAGAACGAGTAGATTTGCAATTAAAATTTTCAATTATAAATCGTTTAATAGTTAAACAATGATATATTGTATAATGTTATTTAGTTAGTTATTCTAAAAATCAGACAATACCATTTGCTGTCCAATCTTACTGAAACATATTTGACTAATATTTGAAATTTTTTTGTTGGTGTAGTGGAGTATGGAGTCATGTGTAAAAGTTCACGCAAGTGAAGACAGTTCTCTGAGCGCCATTCACTTGAGAGTGGCCAGAAACAAGTCGCCTTCTTATCGTGGGACTTCTTCAATCTACTCCCGGCAAAAATAATTGAACGGGGGCAAGACGAAATATCTCCTGTCATCAGAAAAATAGTCGGCGCACTCGCGACTAGGCTCCCATGTCACTGTTGACTGTTTTAACATCGAAATAGTAGATAATTTCGTCTATCTTGGAACCTGCATTAACACCAATAACAACATCAGCCTCGAGAGCTAACGCAGAATAGCTCTTTCCAACAGGTGCTACTTCGAACTAATTAAGCAAATGAGAAGTGAAGTGATCTCTCGCCGAACAAAGACTAAACTCTACAAGTCTTTCATCATCCCCGTCCTGCTATATGGTGCAGAGACATGGACGATGACAACATCTGATGAGTCGGCGTTACGGTTTTTCGAGGGAAGGGAAGGAGGGGTTCTGCGGAAGTTGTATGGTTCTTTGTGCCTTAGTAACGGCGAATACTGTAGTTGATGGAATGATGAGCTGATGATATATGGCGAGATTGACATAGTTCAGCGAATTAAGAGACAGCGGCTACGCTGGCTGGGCTATGTCGTCCGAATGTGTGGAAACCTTCCAACTCTGAAAATATTCGACGCAGTACCCGCCGGAAGAAACATAGGAAGAGGAAGACCTCTACTCTGTTGAAAATGTGCTGAAGGATCTGGCTACATTTACATCTCTAATTGGCGGCACCTTGCGAAAAGAAGGAACGACTGTCTACGCCAATAAAGAAGAAGAAGTCAAAGTAGGTTTACATTGTGATTATTTAAAATTCAGTTTAGAAATAGTAATAAAAAGATCTTTATCATTATTTTGATCGGTCAATTTGTATGGTAACTTTGTGATATAGTGATTATGTATCGGCGATTCCGACAAATGAGTTCTTGCGCGATAAACGAAGCAGTGCAGAAATTCAGATTGATATCTAAATTATATACTTACATATATTAACGGGCAGACTAGTACGGCTAAAACGTCTCCGCTCGTAATAGCAACTATCAACGATATTTTATTGTTTGTAAAAACACGCGACCACACACGATTTTAGCACGTGCGAGATATATGTATATCTCCTACTTCTTATCATACATTGGACGCATGTTACTGTTAACTGTACTACTATAACGTTAGCATTTTAATCTAAGGCAAATATACGGTTAAAAACACCGCCTATAAAAGAATTAAGCAAGTTTACCAACATTTATGCTATTTACATATGTTTTCGGGACTTAAGAGTAATTAAACCTTTAAGTATTATTTGCGCTTTTTAGGACGCTGTTCATTTGATGTCTCAAACTTTCACTTTCAAATTTTTTTTAGTTCAAATTAAGCAATCCAATCCATTTTATTTGAGATTTTCAAATTAATTTTTACTGCTAACTGCAGACATGACAAATATTTAAACTTGTTTAATATGCCTTTTATCTGGAAGACGTGTGAATTACGCACGCGGGAATACGAGTATATCAACTCCTGAGTGGTTGTTGCTTTCTTAGTTATGGTTTATGCTAGTTTTGTTGTTGTTGTTGTTAAAAATTAAAAAATAAAGAACCATGTCAGACTTAAATATTGACGAACCTGGTTGAAGATAAATAAAAACAATACGGTAAAAAATTCGAAGAATGCCGAAAAAAGAAAAAACACTGCAAAAATTGAAAGCGTTGAGCGCACTACTAACGCTTGTCGGATAGTAAATTTGCTTCTCAATTCTCCATATACTGTTCACAACACTCAACAAATATTAAACTCTCGAGTGTTTTTTGAATAGGTCCATAACACTGTGTTTGTTGTTGTAAATAAAAACAAAAAATCTTTAATTTTAATTTTCTAAGTACATTTTAACCTCAAAATCAATATGAATTATTTATTTATAACAAATGAGTGTAACAACTAACAAAGTATACTCCATCAAGTATCTCATACAGCATAAATTATTTTAGCGCTAACTGTAAACGATTTCCTATTTTAGCAAAATAACAAAAGTGTAAATTTTTTCTAAGCAAAATTAACTAAAATTGATGTTATTCAAATATTTTATGTAAAAATCGAATGCAGAAATAAATAAGAATGAGCATTTAATATTTAAGGCATATAGAAAACTAAATGATAGTTAGAAAACCTATAAACTACAGTCTATTAAAATTTGCTAGCCGTTGAGCTGGTGGAGCGCACCGTCGCCGGTTTCACAACCTTTTTGCCAAGGTTAATGTCGGCACTTTTATTGCTCGTGCCATTATTATTACTGCTATTGTGAATTGTTGTATCGTTGTTGTTGTTAGTATTGTTGCCACCGCCCACCATTAATGGACGCCGGGGCGGCATACGCTCATTAACCGCATCCAGACCCTTGGCCTCGGCAAACGAAGTGATTTGTTGCGTGGCGCCCAAGGTTTGTATCGCTGAAATTTTGAAAAAAAAAGAAAAAAATATTAGTTAGTCATAATGCAAGTATTCCGAACAATATTATGAATTAATAATCACCGTTACGCAGTGAATCCTTGCCGCCCGAAAGCGCACCCACCGGCAAAGCGCCAGTCGGCGTAAGACCCTTCAGCGCCAGTACCGACTCCGATTCCTCTCTAATTCAGTGAGATAAATTAAAAACAAATATTAATTAGCGTGTAAGTGTGAATGCATGTTTGCAATTGCTGTTCTTTGATAAACACTGCACTGAAGTCACTCACCTCAGCACCGAGAAGACGCGAGACATTTTGCCAATGGCTCTGATCTTGTTTCGTATGATCTCTTTGCGCAGCGCCGACACGCCAGAAACTGTGAAAGAACAAAGAAACAGTGGAAATAATCATTATTTAGCGTTAATTGATTGAATTTCAATTTAAGCCAAGCGCTTTAGCGTCGCTCGAAGTCAGCCGTTTAAGCACTTTGAAAGAGATAACGTAGCTTTGCAATTATTTCGGAATGTTGGCGAATTTGTACAGGCAGACATATATAAAGACAGGTGTATATAAATAAATATTTGTATATGTATGTATATTCAGAAAGTGTAAGCCAAATTGGAAACTTTTTTTGTGCCTCGCTATTTGCACACGTGTGCTGAAACCAGCTGTACAAGCTCTATTTACTGGAATTGTGGAACTTTACTAACATTTTTCCAGCGTCAATTAAATAAATGCATGTTCGTATATACTAATTAACTGGAATTTGAGAAAAAGTGTGTTATCGGTAGGCAATATTTTTTCGGAAAGAAGTATAGTTCTTGAAAACCCTTCATACTGATTTTTATTATCAGGAAAATTTTTATAAATTTATTCGAAATTATTTTAATAATAGTTAGTAATTCTCCGAATAGAAAATCAAATTTGTTTTACCCGATCTGTGACAAATGTCACTTCAAAACAATCATTCATGTTGAGTATATGTTTGTCATAAAGTGCATTCGGCGATTTTTACGATGAGTGAAATTGTTCAACAGAGATCCATTAAATTTTCTGTGAGGCATCAAATTTCTGGTGCCGAAATGTTTAAAATGTTAAAAAAGATTTTCAGTGATCATTGTTTGTCGCGATTAAGTATTTTTGATTGGTACAAATCATTCAAAGAGGGTCGAAAACGCGTTGGTGACGAAACACGACTAGAATGGCCATCAACATCAACTGACGAACAACACGTCATTAAAATAAAGGAATTGGTGCTTGAGAATCGACGATGAATAGTCAGAGATCTTACTGACATCGTTCGAATATCGGAAACAACAGTTAAAATCATTTTGATAGATTGAAAGATTGTTTCCAAAATCACTAAATTTTTTCGAAAAACAGCGTCGTGTTAACGTCTGTGAAACAATGCTTTCCGATTATCAGGATGTCATAAAACTTATTATTAACTGGCGATGAGTCTTGATTCTAGGCTTCACCACAGAAACAGACAATCAATCGGTGGAATATCGTGGTAGAAATGAGCCGAAGTCGAAAAACCCACGCAAAGCAATTCAAAAATCAAGGTTATGTTGACAGTTTTCTACGATTATCGAGATGTGGTGCACTCAAAATTCCTTCCGCCCGGCTAAACTATCAGCAGGGAATACTATTTGAGTGTTATGCGTCGCTTGCGCAAAGCTATTCTGGCCGAATTATGGGCCGACAACTATTGGTTTTGCGCCATGTTAATTCCCCATCGTATACTGCATTGATTCTTCGTGAGCTTTTGCCAAATTTTCAAGCAAAATCGTCCCGCAACCACAATATTAGCCGCAGTTTGCTCCGTGTGACTTCTAGTTATTGAGCAAACGCAAAAGACTGCTCCGGAAACGAGTTTAACAACTGTTTCAAGGATTGGTAAAAAGGTTTGCACAACTGTCTTGGTGGCCAAGGGGGATTAGTTTGAGGGAGAGCACATAGATGTTGAAGAATAAATTAAGAATTTTAAAATTATGAACAAAATCTTACTATTTTTTGCTCAAACTCTACATAGCATGGCCATAGCCACCATCAATATAGCAATAAGTTGAAATAAAATTGCCAGGAAATTATTGAACTAATTGTTTTTAAGTTTATTAAATTTTTTATTTTTGAGAAACAATTATGTATATACATTCTGTTTAAGATATGTATATAATGTATGTAATGGTTCGATATAGGCGGTTTCAACAAATGGGCAATATGTGCAAAATTTCAGATCGATATCTCAAAAACTAAAGGACTATTCTGTGTATGTGTATATAATCAGAAGAACATATCCATATATGTATGTATGTATAGTATAAAGTTTATATAAAAATGTGTTTATTTAAAAAAATTTTACCAGATTATGAGTTTCGGTTGTATAATTTTCTATGCAAATAATTTAAGGAAAATCAACGTCTTATAGATTGAATCCATATCTAATAAAAAGCTCAGTTTGATGCTAACTAAAATAGCACTACGATTACCGAATCTACTTCATACATTCATATATCTACGACACTAAAAACATACAACAGATATTTAAAGCAGCAACAATTTTGTATTTCTACAGCCCAAGCGCACTATAAACTACTTGAGGCATTATTTCAAGCGATAAACTGGACAAACATCTACATTTTAGACACTACGAGGCATATTTATTGCTTTTGCAAACAGAAAAGCGCGATTCGGGGGGCTTACCTGGTTTCGACGCCGCTGGTGGCGTTGCATTGTTCGTGTTCGTGTTCATTGGTAAAAGAACGATTTTCTTGCGCAGCTCTTTGATTTCATAGATTTTTATGTATATGTATATGTAGAAAAAACAAAATAGATACGCATGCACACCACAAATATACAAGTATATAGTATAATTATAAAATAATGAGAAATCGTAAAAAATAAAGAGATTCATATTAGAAAATTAGCGTGTTTCTTTTTTAACTTTTATTCTAACAGTACATTGTTGTTGTACAATTTGTAAATAAATGCATAATTTCTACAAAGTTTTACTTAGTTAGCTACAACTACAAATGCATTGTTTGCCCACAACATAGATTTCTACGCGCAGAGATATTCAACTCACTATACTATCTTGGATAGAACAAACTTGAGTTGCTGGAGGATTTGACGTTTGATTTATCACCTTAGAAGTATGTGATTGTGTATATAGGCACATGACTTATTTAAATAAATAAATATTATAAAGTTATTATGAAGATTATATAATATATACTGCTATAAGGCACTCGCATGAAGTGGGGATTTTAAGCACGCTTTTATATTTTATGACATGTCAACCATTCTTAGCAACAGATCACATTGTCACATTAGGTTTAAAGTACTTTTATGAAGGTATATTGTATTGTGTCTATAACTAACATGTATTCGTGCGGTTCTTTTCTTTGTAAATATGAACGTTTATTTAAGAAAAACATGCACAATGGTATCAATGAAAGTACTGTGCATTTGAAGCTATAACATTTTCCCATCTTTTTGGCAATTTATGGATACTGTCACAAAAAAGCCAATTTTTGATACCCAATTTTGCAGTGAACCGTGTTCGAGCGAAGGCATTCTGTATCGACCAAAACAAAATTTAGTCGAAATGGTCAAATACTAGGCTAGAAGGCCAAATAGTTTCAAGCTGGTATAAGCCGGTCTAAGCCAGCCGTAGGCGACTATTGATTGCTTTAATTTGGTGAGATGTTGTCGGTAACGTTACCAATTAAAAATTGTAATAGGTTTTAGAAGCTCATAATTTATCACGCATTTCTGATCCCACAAAATACATAGCATTACCTTGGCCCCGTGGCCTTTAATTTGGCTGGTTGTCAAGTCTTTACATATGATTTTTTAGAGTTTTTTAGGTTTTAGACTTGCCGTAATGCATTCATATTTCCTCACCAGTCACAATCCGACGCAAAAATAATTAGTTTTAAGACGGTCCAAGGCATGTTCGGAACATTCTTCTTATTCTTTATTGGCGTAGACACCGCTTACGCGGTTATAACCGAGTTTACAACAGCGCGCCATTCGTTCTTCCTTTTCACTGTTTGGCGCCAATTGGAGATTCCAAATGTAGACAGGTCCTTCTCTATCTGATTTTTTCCAACAGAAGGGAGGTCTTCTTCTTCCTCTGCTTCCCCCGGTGGATACTGCGTCAAATACTTTCAAAGCATGGGTATTTTCATCTATTCGGACGATATGGCCTAGCCGCTATCTCGACTCACTGAACTATGTCGATGTTATCGTATATCTCGTGCAGCTCATTGTTCCATCTACTGCGGTATTCGCCGTTGCCAATGCGCATACGACCATACATTTTTCGCAGAACCTTTCTCTCGAAAACATATAACGCAGACTGATCACATGTTGTCATCGCCCATGCCTCTGCATGGTCATGAGTGACTTTTAGTATTTAGGTTTGTTCGTCGAGAGTTTACTTCTTGAGGGTGAGCGAGGATATCTTAGAGGATGGATCCATTTGTAGAAGTTCAAACAAGTGAGGAAATTTCTCTGACCGCCATTCAGTTGGAAGTGGTCAAAAACGATTATTTTACATATGGCTCAAGCAGCCCACGGCTTCCAGTCTTAGACAAAGTATCCGCTGAGTATCCAAAAAACATTCAAAAAAGCGAAACAACCCTCTCCAGGGTTGTACGCTGTGTTTGGGAACCGCCATGTAAAAAAAACACCCCAATGAAAAGAATAAAACAGCCTCAGATGAGACACCCCTTTTTTGATGTTCGGAATATTATAACAATAAAATAATAATTAAGTTACGCCATCTCATGGCAAACCGCACGAATAGACCAATTCGTTATAGACCCAAAAACTACAAAACTTATATAAGATATTCAACGTATAACTAAATTTCTGCCGCATGAGATCAGAGAGAGAATATCATTACATCAGTACATTTAATATATGTATTCGGATAAGGGATATCGGAATCAGCCCATTTTTATACTGTACTTCGAAGGAAGGAAAGTGGTCGACATTAAGCAATCGGCCAGCTAGTTAAATGGCGTGTTTGTAGGACTTGTTGAATGACTAGGATTGACCTAGAAGTGAGTATGATTATACTTTGTTGAAACTAGAAAAAGTTTGAAGATTTTAAGTAAGTTCGTCCTGGTTAGGAATGTTGGTCCTAATTCTAACAATGAACTCTTTTAGTAATCACCAAACATACAATCAACATGTAAGGAGGCCTTTATTCCTAAGTATTAACATATAATTCAAACAGTTTTCAAGGAAAAGCTTTCTAAATGTGCGAGCAAATAAATCATAATTACATAATACTATATATCAAGCGTGCTTAAAATACCCTTTCAATAATTACTTGTTAAACACTATACGAAGTTATATTTACAACAATAACTACGAAGTATTCATTACAACAAAGGATTTCAAAACACTCATTTTCTATCCACCCTTTTTAATGGTTTAAACTTTTGTGTTCCGCCTCTCAAGTTTCTCAATCGATTTAAAAAATCTATGATTTTTAATGTTTTTTTACCTTCTTCCAACGCATCGTCCGGGCCGGACACCAGTTCGTCATCCGAACAAATATTGAGAATATTCATCAGCATCTCGGTGACCTACGAAAAAACATATTTTTCTAAAATTGCTTCTAATGCTAGATGCATGCAATTTTCGCTCTCAAATGCAATAAATATTTATAATTACGGGCACTTAATTACCTTCTCACCCACAAACGGCAATGACCACGTGAATACATCCATGAAATTTGGCAGCCAATATGGATGTGGCGAACAATTAAATTGTCGGATATTCATAACGTTGTTCTCATACTTGAGTACAGCTGCCTTTTGTCAAGTGACATTTATGTTTTGCGGTGGTTGAAGCAGCGCCAAAATAAACCAAGAGCATAACAAAATATTAAATGCAATAAATGCCATCAAATCGGGTAATGAGCACAGAGAGCACACAAATTTATGATCACAAAAATGGCATCAAAATGTGAGCATAATGTGAGGCAAATACCTTGTTGTTGTAGACGTCCAAATAATTGGGCGCTGAGAAGATGGTGATCAGCGAAGGAAACCCGGTCGCCTGATTTTTGCGGTACATGCGGTAGCTGGTGTGTGCAAAAGGGTGTAAAATTGAAAAATAAAATAAAAATATTAGCAGTTTATTAATATTCATTTTAAATGTGTAGTTTTAATTTGATTTTTGATTTCATAAACATTACAAAATTGTTTGTAAATTCACTCACCCTGCATCTTGCGCTTCATGGGCACGTACTATTGACAGCAAATTATTTTTTTGCAGAAATTCACAACAGGCACCATAACTAAAAATGTAATGAAAATGTAAAAAAAAAAGTGTAAATCATTTTCGTAAATTTCAAGTATTAAAAATTATCATGGATATGTGAAAATCAGATTTCAAATCCATGTAGTATATCTAAGTCCTTACTATCTGCTACAAATTGTGCGATCTTCTCCATATATCTTCAATGTCAGTCCTGTTGTTTTTTTTTACAAGTTTTGTTCCGACTGCGAAACTCTAAGGGGTTTTACGAGAAACTTTTTCGTGACAGAAATATTATTCCATGTTTACGATTCCCTTGAGCAGCGAAAAATGTTGGAAATCACTTTTATGAATCGAGCCCAATCCTACGTACTTCTAACCATTAATCTGTATGAGTACTAACTTCGATACTTCTCTGAAAGTTTCTGGCATTTTTTCTTTTACATTGTGTCATCTCAAAAAATCAGCAGTTACTTGCATTCTCCCCACATTTTCTTTATAAAAAACATGACTTTCAAACAAGAATTATTACAACAATGCATCTGGGAGTAGTTTTGTCATAATTATGGAAATAAAGCGCAAGCTCCTTTAATTATCAAGAACCCTACTAACTGACTTTCTTCCGTTACTAAGAAAGATATCACACTTACAAGGAACTGAAAAGAATACGCATATATTTATTGTAAGTAAACTTTTTAAACTCACCTGAAAAAGTAGGAACAACCTCGCACCGAATTATGAGAAAAAAAGTCACTGTTTTTTTCATTGCCAAAATCTTCTAGTGGATCAGACCAAAGCAGGTCACACATTGGCCCAAAAGCAGGAGGTTCCCTAAATCTGTTCAACTAAAGAAAACATATGTATTTACCTTGAATTGATACGAATGTTAAAATATTAATAAAAAGTAGTATATATAATGAACATTTAAAAGATCGTATTACTTAGTTTCACGAAGACAGTTTTTCTTTATTACGGGCTAAAAATATGTTTTATAGGACAGAATATGACATAAATAATATGATTATTTCATATGACCTTTATTAACCGACAAAAATACATATGGTATTCAAGCCTAAGTAAGACCTAGCAATGTCTTTATACAGTCCTTCATTTTCGTTTCTTTTCTGCTTGCAAGTTATTCATTTTGCAACGAACAGGTAAGCTCAGAACATAATAAGTATATTGAAATCTGTTTTGTGATACGATCCCGATATTTTGGGAGAACAGCCTCTCAGTGTGGCTCTGAAGAGACTAATTTCTTGTATTTCGTAACCCTCGCTGAACACTTAAGGAGATATTTCTACTCTAGAATTTTGAAAAATTCGATTTTTTTTCATATATTTAAAGTTTAGACCCTTAAGAACATATCTCTCAAAGGATTTTTAGAAATTAAAATTATTTTAAGAGCTACAGTTACTTTAGTGACGCAGTACCTAGCCCGGTAGGTAGGTAGACTCACTTTTTAAACGCGTTTTTCTCGAAACTACTTTTTTCCACACGGTACCGGCATTATCTCAAGTTCTATACAACCGATTTCCTTGAAATTTTTTGTGTACCTTCTTTATATAATCCTTTATCTTTATATAGAGTGGGCCATATAAAATTTTAAATTTCGAAGATAGGGCGTAAACGATTGAGTGTTGCGTTTGCTGTATGGCACGTAGCGCCGTCCTACTGGAACCAAATGTTGTTTAAGTCTTCCTCTTTAATTTGCTTGAAGAAAAATTCGGTTAACATTGCGGTTTTGGTTAGGGTTCCTTCTTCATTTTCGAAGAAAAATGGGCCGATGATTCCACCAGACCAAAATCCGCACCATACAGTGATTCGTGCTGGGTGCATTGGCTTCTCGACGATTACGTGCGGGTTTTCTGTACCCCAAATGCAACAATTCTGCTTGTTAATGTAACCATCGAGGTGGAAATGAGCCTCGTCCGAAATGATGATTTTTCGGTAAAATTGACCATCTTCTGCCCAATCAGCGAACTGTAAATTTCCCATTTCGTAAATTTTAAACTTTTTACTGAATACCTGTCACTTTCCGAATGGTATTTGAGGTTTCCAATGTCGAAATATAGATAATTCATATTTAAAACGTTAGATGGCCCACCCGTTATAATCCTTAATCCTTTGTTTTTAATATTAAAAAAAAATTCTGGAATTTCAAAAAAAAGCGTAAAAAATGATTTTTATACTCTTGCAACATGTTGCTGGAGAGTATAATAGTTTTGTTCATGCTCAAAATGATAAGAAATGTTGAAATCAGGAGACTGTCTGTCTGTCTGTGCAAACTTTAACATGAGTAAAAATTGATATATCTTGATGAAACTAGGTATGAGCGTTCCTTAACACTCAAGTACGTAGATGAGCATAATCGGACCACTGCCACGCCTACAAAATGCCATTAACTACATTAACTAAACTAAGTTAACCGTACAACGATAAATCAACAACTAAATACGCCAGAGAGAAATTTACCTTCGAGATGGTATGAAAATGCTTTATGGAAGCCGAGGAAAAAATTGAACGAGCCGAGAAAAAATTGATTGAACGTCCATTTTGGGAGAAAATACCTAGGGCGGGTTTCAACCAATATCAGTGAAATCGGTTGTGGTATGCTTATTCCAAAATTGAACTTTCACTTTCCTGTGTACAAATCAAGACGGTATAAAACTTTTCACGAGTAATGCCTTTGTAGTACATACATATATGTATATTTCATAAATGGAACAGAAACTGTTCAATCCCTTAGATACCCAATATGTAGACCGCTGAGCCATTAGTTGCTTTTTTACCTAAAAAATCGGTCAATTTGTGAGATATATAAATGAAATTCTGAGAAAATCCTTTCCTTATGGTGTATGTATGTGAGCTACAAATGGATTGAATCGGATTAATACTTCCCTTACCCCCATATACCTAATATAAAGATTTTCGAACTTCCAGGTGACGCTATCTCAATAAAATAGAGAGTGTGTTTTTCTTATAACGGCTTTATGCATAGAATGAATAAAATCGGGTGAAAAATCGTCATAGACCCCGTATAACTAACAAGGTTTATGTACCTAAAATGTTTACCCTTATTATTAATCCTTGCAAGTTGCAAGAGTATAAAATGTTCGCTTACAGTCGAACTTAGCCCTTCCTTACTTGTTGATAATTGCCTTTAAATCAAAAATACTTTTTTAAGATTCTATAAAAGTTAAGTTTGTTCGAAATATTTATAAAAGTCGTGACGCTGCTGGTAATTAAGTTTGATATAAAAGCAATAAATGGATACTAGAAACGAGTTTACATGTAGACAGCCATAGGTATATGTAAACATATATGTATGTAGTAGATATATTAAGTCAAACATTGTGATTATACGAGGTTAATTATTGCTCGGCGCGTGGTGTCATTTTATTGTTATTATAAACATTCATAAAACTACTTAAAATTTTCGTAATTAAAAAGACAGCTTATTTAATATATGAATATACATATAATATGCATAATCGCACACATACATAAATACAAATGGTCTTCAGTTTTGTGGAGAAGGCAGATGATTTTTCATGACTGCTTGCCAAACAAATAAATATTAAAACGAATTATCTTGTATTTGCTTATTAAAAAAGTACACACACTTCTACATACACATACATACATACATATGGCAACATAATAAAATGAAATAGTGCAAAATTCTTTTAGCCGAAATACCTTTTTTATATCGTCTAGAGTGAAAATTTCTGGCGATAGTCCACCATGAATGCAAAGGAACTGTTGATTTAGCAGCGCCGCCAGTGGCAGACAGTCGAACGCGTCCATGCAGGCCTCATAAACATCTTCCGAATATTTAATTTTGCCTTCAATTTATAACAGCAGAGATTAGTAAATAACAACAAATTATATTATGACATAAATATTGTCCGTACATTCTTGCTTAAATGTGAAATATTCTGTAAGGTGACGGCACTCATGATTGCCGCGCAGCAGAAAGAGGGTCGTCGGATAGCATATCTTCAAGGCCCATAAGTAAAGCACACACTGTAGAGATAGATGGTGGGAAGAGTTTATAGAGGACATATGCGAAAACTTGTTAAAATTAGTCGCGAAAACAAACATTTTCGAACATAAAATATATTTAATGAAGAAATTGATTGAAGATGCATGTACAATGTTCAAGGTTTATTTAAAATATCACAATTTTTTTATTTTCAAAAAAATGTATTCGTAATATATATCGAAAATAAGAGGTGAGAAGTCAGCTTTTTATGATTCTCCTTTGTGTCAAATTACAAAATACCTTTTTTTGCTTCAAATAAACCTTGTGAGCACATACTAATATTCAGTGCACTAGTCTACCAACCTCAATGCTGAAATAACCCCGATCGACATAATCGCCCAGAAAGAGATACCTCGTCGAAGCTGGTGGGCCGCCAACTTCGAATAGTTTGACGAGATCAAAAAACTGGCCGTGTATGTCTCCGCAAACCGTTACCGGCGCTTCTACATCAATCATATTTTTCTCAGCCCGCAATAGGGCCGCGCCCTCATTGATGATGCGCAGCGCAGGAGCCTCCTCCATACGTCCTTCTTGCAAGAAATACGCACGCATGGCATCGAAATTCGGCTTCCCCGTTTTGGCATCGTACACCTCGTCCATGGTGAGTTTGTGGGCGGGCGGAAGAGGCACATCTGAAAGGTAATAAAATAAACGAATAAATAAATAAGATTTTATATATAAATACATTATATAGTATATAAGTATGTGTGAATATGAACAAAAAGGGGCAAAATATTAAATAATAAAACATTTAAATAAAAGTTCTTAAACGAAGAAATTATATTATCTGTATGTACTAGAAAAATGTTCCCAACAGCTCAGTAATCACATTAATATATACTTCAATACTTACTGAGAAACAAAAATTCATGTAAACAATTACATATAATTACTACTAATAGTAACTATGCCTTAATGGAGACGAATAGTTGCTTTAACAACGGTTTTTACGATGCTTTAATAGTGAGCACGTGCTTAAAGCTATCAATACGAGCTTATCTCATGTGGTAGTTAGACGCTACAAATAGTAATAGTATAGTAGTGAGAATTTCGAGTTTCATGAAACACTTATAATTTGCATAAAAAATAATATTAATGCTAAAGGGAAAAGTTTCACACGAAGCAATTTGTATCTCGGTAGAAGCAATATAGATATATACCTACAGTGGCAACTGATTGAACACATGGATGATATGACGGCTTTCTCAAACGAGATAATAGCGTTTCATCAAGATTAAAAAAAAATTCAAGGCTTTTAATACAAATCGTTATTATTACTAAGCCTCCTTAGCCAATACAAACATGCCGATGCTTAAGCCAATTTCAACACACTTATTGAAGCCTCGTCTGAACTAGTCTTTCGTTTTTTCAGCTCATTTTTGTAGCGCCATTCACATGAATGAAGCTTTTGATGAATGTAGAGTCCTTAGCGACGTTGCCTGGCACTCTTTTGTGGCCTCTAATCGACGTTGTTTTTGCAAAAGATTCAGGTCTTTTCGTACGTTTCTAACATTAAGACGCTTTATATTCAAAATGATTACCAAAATATGTTGAGTCGATCCATAGGAGATGTTAAGAGCTAGCCGGCTATCTAATGCCAATACGACGATGTTTTCGATGACTTCACGATCTTCACTGGATGCTTTTTTGCTCAAATACTTGTGTTTGTGTTAAAAAATAGATTAACTAAAACATGATTCCGTAGCCGTGATTCCGATGGCAACACAAAACAAAAAGTCGTTGTTCCATTCCATGATAAAACTCGCCATATAAACTTTTAGTATCGTAAACAAACGGCTGCCAAATAAATACTAATTGACATATGGTGATAAAACTTCACAGTAAAATAAATTAACACTAAAGGAATTTTTTGGACGAGGTGTACGAGTTAAAAAAAATGTAACACTATACTCGTAGGACCTGCTCGAGTCAAATGTGTACTCTTGAAATATCAGCTTATAATTAGTTTGTAGTCTAATACTTTTTAATACGCTTTTTTATCATCAACTTTGAGTAATTCCTAATTTTAATTCGAAAGATGAATATGATAGATTATTTTGCATAAATTTGATTGAATTTAATATCTACGATGAATGTGGATTTGGAAGTTACGTATACCTCACGTATTACCTTATCGTCCATCATTGGATTTACAATTCCTTGATTCTATGCTAAATATGAGCGTGATCTGTCAACCAGATTGTTTACAGCAGCTTCATAAGTCGGTACACCTCAGTAGTGTTTTTGTGGTTGTTATAATAGATAAAAATATCCAACGAAAATTTTGTCTCAAATTTTGTACTTCTAACCAAATTTCGTGTGGGTAATCGTTGCGAATGTTAGTAACGACTTACGGTGATTTCGAATCACGAGCCTGCGAGTGGTACAAAGTCTTCAAAAAGGTTCGAGAGAGATCGTTGAAGACTTATCTCGTTCTGGACGACCTTCGACCTCATCCACTGATGAAAATATAAAAAAGTTAAAAATATGGCGCTTGAAAATCGTCAGATAAATGACAGAGAAATGGCAAGGGAGCTCGACATCTCTCGCGTATTCGTTTGAACAATTTTGATGAATATTTTGGATATAAAACATGTACTTGCTCGACTCACCCCGATAAAGCTGAAGCTATTTCAAAAGGAGTGCCGTAAGCAGATCTCTTTGGATATGCTTGATTATGCGAATTCCGACCTCACATTCATGGAAAACAATATAAGTAACTGCTGATGAGACAATAGTTTATGAGTTTGATATGCAAACAGTCCTCAGAAAGGAACCGGTTTTCAGGGAATCGAAGGGGTAAAACAAAAATCGCTGAAGGAGCTAAAGACTATACCAAAAAGTGCTCTTCAAAAGTGTTTCGAAAACTAGAAAAATCGTTGGTATAAATGTATTACATATATCTAGTAGAAATTATTTTGAAGGCAACAAAATAAATATTGATGAATAATTAAATATTTTGCGCTTTATTTACTTTTTTGAAACTATTTATATTATTTATTTATTGTCAAATTTAAGTATACAAAAGTGTAATCAACCAATGATTAATTAATTTTCTTGTCTACTATTTATATTAAATAAATTTGAAAGTAAAAAATTTTCTTGAGACAATAAATGTTCAATGTGCTTTGCTTAAGGGGCTATACCAGTGTGACACTTTCAAAAAAAAATATTTTTTTTTTTGCTTTTTCGATAGTTTATATTTCCAAAAATATCCTGTGAAAACGGCAAGGCTGCGTTCTATCAAAAAATCTTAAAATATAACTGAAAATATGCATACCTTATTATGTCCTAAGAACTTCGAAACATTCGTACTTTCTTTTAAAAAATATTTACGAAAATCGCCTAATTTTTCATGGGTTACACTGGCATAGTCCCTTAACGAGCGAATTAAGTGTAAAAAAATTTGCTAAGTAAATGATTCATGGCTTTTCGGTTTCTTACATCAATATCACTAGTAATCTCTAAATTTTCGTCTGCGTAAAAAGATATCTCAATATCATTAATTAAGAAAGTGGCCATTTTTCCCAGACTTTCAACGATTTGTGCGATGTTATGACCGAATGACATAGTTCGAATCAAAATTTCTCACAAATCAATATTGTAGAATTTTTTCCGCAATCCAAAATTAATACGTAAATATATAATTTATAATGACCAATAAGAATTAGTTAGTAGCCGACCTTTTTCACAGAGCTATACTTCTTCCTTTATGGCTTTGCACAGAAGTACACCGATATGTATAAAAGACTATTTGTTATTACAAGTGAGCAAAGACATTCCCAGCATATCAAGAATAGGAGACATAATTTGCTTAAAAATCATCAACCACTTGTCATTCCGACGTGACAGTTTTGTCATTTCAAGAAAAATGGTGTGCATCCGGCTAACACTATCTAGATACCCATCATACTAATGAACTGTCATATAACAAACGCCAAATGGTCCCCCTATGTTTTAGGGGGAAAAACAAACAAATTTGCAAATATGTATGTGCATAGATGTGTGTGTAAGCTAATTCAAAGCGATGTTATTAGTTAGTTACATGCGGAAAATCATGTAAAAATTCGCATTCATTTGACCGTCAAGTATGTGTGCACACATTCTGTGCGCCAAAAATATTTAATGCCTCCTTGCAAACGATTTAATTGCCAGAATTGATGCTAAATACCAAGAGTGAGAATGTTAAAAGTCGACAAAGCGGAAAACTATAGCTTGTACAACACGCTCGCATACGAAAATATTCTTTGATTTTCATTTTTAATTTTTACAAACATATGGCGCAGAATTTTTTACTTTTTTTTTGCATTTTTGCTTTTGTTTTTTAATTTAGCCGGCGGCATTAGCTTTAGTATTAACTGTAAACAATGAAATTGTGCCAAACAAAAGTTCAAATACAATACTTAATAATAGCAAAACAAGTAAATCAGGAGAATATGTTACACCTTTGTTGTTATTTTCACTCTGCTATTTTTGCACAATGGTTACTCGCATGAGCACACGCGTACATACACACAAATACAAATACGAATATGTATACATGTATGTATGAGTGTATAGACTATTTGGATATGCTGCTGTTATTGTTATTGTCTGCTGTCACTGATTGTTTGCAATTTGTTTTTGTTGTCTACTGGTACTCGTGTGCAAGTGCCAAGATTCATTCAAGAAAACGCCTGAGCTTATAGCCCCCCGCGATCTCATGCGGTTCGTTTACGTCGGCGACCAACCCCTGTGCATCTCTGATCCCATAAACAATAAGTTTTGTGTACATACAAACTTGCACATACATAAACACAATGGCAACATAGATATTAATCAATCACAGCGGTTCGTTAATTTTATGTGTTTAATACTCAGTTTCATTGCACTTGCTTTATAGATATTTATAGATACTAAACATGGCATACACACTTACACATATGTTAACAGCGTGGATTTCGATTTTTGAATACTTTATTCAATTCGATGTGAGAATATGCTTCATTTAATTACCAGCTACGTCCCTTGAATAGAATGTCTGAACATAAATATAATACGACTGAATCTGAATCAAACTGAAAGACTAATAATAAAATATATTTTCACATATTTTCATTCACACCTTCATTATCGCCTTTAAAATAAAGGTAAATTTTATGATTTTTACGACTCAACCGTGCCGGACCGAACCGTCATTCGCTATATTGTAGGACTGTTTCGAGATCATGTTTATAATCCCACGTCTAGTTAGGAGTAATGATGCGTTTGATGAATGTAAGGCTCTTAGGTTCGTTGCCCAGTATCTCTTTTGCGATCTTTACTGAACGTCGTTTCTGCCAAAGATTCAGATTTTTTGGTACAAGTCAATAGTCATTACCATATTTCCTACCCAAGACACTAATCAAAATGTGTTGAGTCTGTCCATAAGAGATGTTGAGATCCTTTCCGACATATATACATATGTGTCTCTTTGATGCCAACTTGTCGCGTCCTGAATAAACAATTGTCAAACACACACTAATTGAAAAATGGAGATCACACTTCACAGGAACATAGAAAAAAGTTGTACCAATATACGAAAATATCTTCATCGATTCGGTTTGTGCGCGACATAATAGACCAGTGGTGGTCAAATTTAATCATATGTAAGTGTTATTAAAGTTTTCATTGCTGAAGGTGTTAGAAATCAATTTCTTATCGATTTTCAAGTAATTCCCTTTTTTTCAACAAAAATATATGCATTTTCCTTTACCATCTCTCTAGCATTAAATGAGCGTAAGGTGTTATACCAGTGTAACCCATGCAAAATTAGGTGATTTTCTTCATTTTTTTTAAAAGAAAGTTCTCTATAAAATGTATTGAAGTTCTTTGAAAATAATAAAGTATATTTTTAGCTTAATTTTAAGATTTTTGTTCTATAAAAATATTTAAAACTAACTGAGTTATGTTCTACCTTCGGAGGTGTCAAAAAAAATGTTTCCTCACTGCTGAATGAGTAGCTGAAACAAAAAAATTCAAAAAGAATATAAAAGTTAAAGGTATTTCCTATACAATGACTTACAGTTTTTGAAAATTTTTAAAAATTAACAAAGACATTAGTTCTGAAATATAATGTCGGTGTTTTAAGTAAATTAATACCAAATTGACAATTTTCAACCTAAAAAAGGTAGGTCACTGTATTATAAATATATTCAGTTTCAATTTGGATTCGATCGGTCAATTTCTCATTTAGTTATGATGTCAGCAAATGTCGTTTCGAGAAAAACGCGTTTGAAGTTCCAACTATCGACCTATATACCTGCGAGCGGTCGCTTTTTAGAACGTTGCCATTCAAAAACTATTAAATATGCGACTTTGCCGACTTCAAAAGATATTTTTGAAAATATAAACTATCGAAAAAGTAAAAAAATCGATTTTTTGAAAGTGTCACACTGGTATAGCCCCCCAAGCCATTTCCTTTCTCGTTGCGTATACGTAGCGTCGTCCTTTAAAAAATTTTATTGCAGTGCCCATTTTTACCATTTTTGGTATAATCGTATTTAGTTAGACTTGAAAAATTTATAGGAATCAATTCACATTTTTCGACTCCTAGGAATGCCGTGACGTGTGCGTCACTCCAGAGTTGTGGAGCAACGCTCGTAATTATAATTGTTCAGGACGAAAGTAACAGAAATAGTTTTTCCTCACCTTTTTGTGTACGTATTTTCATGTCGGTCCGAAAATTTTTTTGACAATTTTTAGTATGCGATTCAAAATTCATCTGACAATTATGTGTCTACATATGCAAGGGCACAATACACCTAAGGTCGCGTTGCAATCCTCGTCTATTTATATTATGTGTCCGTGTGTATAGTATGAGTATGTCATAAGGAGTTCAGATATGGAGTGGTCTAAGGACATACCCTCCAAACAACAAAACATTGTCGCGATACCTCACACACACTACACATAGAATATTTTGAAAAGTAATGTTACGTATACGCAGCAGCGGAAGAAAATTAATTAATCAGAACTCAGAAACGAGTGAAGGAATAAAATCGGATGACCAATTCATTTCAGACAATAAATTCCAGCTCACAGATTGCTTAAAAAATTATCAAATAACAAAGAAGAGAGCTAGTTTAAACTGGAACGTCAAGCGTCAAAGAGCTCCCAAGGATCGCCATGTCTATACATTTTTTTATAAAGCTTAGCTTGAAGTTAGCTGAAGATGGAAATGAGTATAATGAATATTATTATGTTTGTTGAAATATTTAACTCACTAAACATAAACTAAATTAAAATAAAGAGAAATATGCAAATTAGAAAAAATCAAAATTGCGCTCATTCTAATGCTTGTTTTACTAGTACGAAGACTGCAAGTAATAAAACTTAACAATATTAAATATATGTCTAGAAGTGATTTTGTTGCTGCCTCAAAAATAATCGTAAAAATCATAAATTCGCACAAAAACCGGTCATCTTTTCGATCAACTTATTCATTGTGTCGTTTTCCTGTTACTTTTGGAACAATTTTTGCATAAAATCGGCGCCTATATTACTATAAGTTGTAAGCTATACTAATAATTTTTTTTAATATAATAAAATAATAAAAAAAAAATAAACAAATTTGCAATATTTGTGTTTAAATTGCTTAATTTTTGCAAAAAAAAAATATTCAATACCCACCGTCAACGATGCGTTCCCTTGTCTTTGTGTATTTGCTTTCTGGAGCAGGTGGCTGTTGCTTTTGTTGTGATTTTTCTGTTGCCGCCTTAGTCGCTGTGACCGCGCTCTTTTTCTTTATAGAATTTCTGGGCGATGACATATTTTTATTTTCAAATTTTGTTTTTGTATACTAAGCTCCACGGCGGAGATTTATTTCTTTTTTGTGTTTTTTTTTTCTTTTTGGCAATTAAATTTTGTTTAATTTTTTTCGCTTGGTATTTTTCTTAAAATTTTCGATTCAGTTTTTGTGTTGGCGTTTTCTAAAATATGAATGTGATGTTATTATTATTGCTTTTATAATTTTTATTCATATATTTTTTTGTATTTTTTTAGAATATTTTTTTTTTAATATTTTTTGAGCATTTACTTTTTAGTATTTTTTTGCATATTTTATTGATTTATTCAACACTTTTGACATAAGAACAGTAGCACATACAAATGCACAGTTATTTATTTATTTATTTCAAATTTCTTGAAAATTAGTGATTTTTTATTATATTATTTTCTTTTATTTTTATATATTTATTTTTTTTTGTTTTTGTTTTGCAAAATTATATCTTTGCTGGTCTTAAATTTAGCATTTGCACACCGTATTTATAAAATTAGACATCTTATATATACATATGTATGGTATATATGCACAAACGAAGGAATATGCGACAAGTCCGTGTAAAAGGAGGGCACCGTTAACGCAGCACGCTAATTGTGTCCCCTATCATTTGCAACCTTTGTGTGGCACATACACCATACATTTATACAAATATGCTATATACATACATATACATATGTGTATATATAATATACTATGTAAGTACGTATGCGAGGGCTTAAGCTAATTAATTCACTAACGACTTTAGCGCGCATATATTTCAGTTTAATTGAATTTTTTCAACACCACCAACACACAGGACACTACGCACACCAACGCATTCTCACACACAAAGTATTATCACATCTAACGGTAATAAATGCAATTTAGTACGGCCTTAACCGAATTGCAATTGACGAATTTCAAATCACTTGTGTAAAATAAACGAAGAGATTTTGGCAAGTGCAAGTCGTATAAACACCCCTACCCTTATACATACATACAAACACTCGTAAATATATATTTTCATAGGCTTTCTTGCGCATAATTTAATTTATGCCCATACAAATGTAAGTGTATTGTAAATAAACGGGGAAAAAAATGTCTACACATGCATACATTTGTACATAAATTCACTGCACAGTGTTGTTGTATTCTTGCTTTTTGATTTGAACTTGAACTGCTCGCCTTCAAAATTTACAACGCGTTGCCAAGATTTCACTCACATTAAAAAAATAAGCAATTTTATAAATAACTTAGCAAATTTTCTGCTTGGAATAAAATTAAACGGCGTTGATGTTGTTGTTATTTAACTGCGATTTTTAGAAAATCGTCTTTTCATTAGTTATTCACATATATTATTATTTTTTCTTCAAACTTGATTTACCAGCACTTTATGCGCTTACCTTTTTTTTATAGATTTTTAGCAACTTTAAAAAATATATTTTTAGAAATGTGTTTTTTAAATATGTTTTAGAAATATGATTTTTAATATTTTTTAGAAATGTGCTTTTTTTATTTTTTTTTGAAATAATTTTTTTTATTAATTTTTAAAATTCTTTTATTAATTTTTTAAATATTTTTTTTAATATTTTTTGAAATATATGTTTTATATTTTTTAAAATACGTTTTTTTAATATTTTTTCAATTTTTATTCTTAATAATTTTTTGAAAATTTTCTTTAAATATTTTTCAGTATGAAAACTTGAAATTTTCTTCAAAAACTTAATTTATTAATTAGCACAAAAGTAAACCGTTAGCAGACACCACTTTTTCACTTTTTGTTCAAAATTCTTCAATACGTTTTAGCGCGCCCGCCACTCGATCTCAGCGTTTAGCGGCTGCCTGTTTCGAAATACGAATTTACGAAATTTTATGCGTATTCCACTTTTCGCGATCGAGCATCGCACATCGACAGATGCTCGGATTTTCGTGAAAGGAAAACGCTGAGCATCTAATATCGCCCTTGACTATGTGAAATAATGATTTTTGTAAATAAAATACATTGAAACATTCGATTTTTCTCACCATACAAAATTGCATATGTTGCTCTCGCTGTGTTCGCTCTCACGCTCGTACGGTTAGCCCGAAATCTGTACGTCTACGTGGGTAGAAATGTTTGCATAAATACTATACCTTGGGTGGGTGTGATCGTTTGTTTGATGAAATTCGTTTTAATTTAATGACGTCGCATAGTGATCCAGTCTCCAGGTTAAATAAACATTTTGTCATGTCTGCAATTGCTTTGGTTGATTAATGGGCAGCGTATGTACTCACATCGTTTATTTTGCTATTATGATTCATTGTAACAAAAAAAGTGTTGTCGGCCATAAAATCGTTGTGATTTTCCAGTGAACTCCAGTACCACATGACTTATCGAAAATGTAGTTAAATTGCCCACGTTTATCTTCCTTTACGAATGTGTAAGTTGACAAAGGTCAAGACAGCAGTTGGGTATAGCCATATTGACCGACCACTTTGACATATTTTTCCCATAAATAACTGTAACCACTTCTATTGAAAGCTGCAAAGGGAATAGTAAATTTTATTTATTTTTCGAACATGCAAACCTGCGAACATCTTCCTACATTTTTGCAGTAAAAACACCTACGAACGTACGAAATTTTAAGACGGACATTTTCAGCCCCAGTAAGTTTTTAAAACTAGAATATTAAATCGAAACGAGTGAATGCCCGAATCTTCAAATGGCCAATCAGAGTCTACTTCTTCCATAATTTCAGATTCTTGTGGTATCTGTAAACCAAGCACCCATTGGTTGACATGACTTGAGCATTGAAATATTTTGTTTCCTACTCAATTTATCAGATTAATGCGTATCTCAGCTTTGCTTTATATAAATTTCGAAATTTAATCACGTCCAAGAGCAATATATATCTAAGATACATAAAAACAGAAACGATCTTGGACTAAAACTTGACCGGACTTGAAGAGCATGCGCCTGCACCTAAGCCATATACTAGTAGTGCTACAAGAAAAAAAAACAAATACTAAGGAAAACTTAGCATTTAAACATATACATAGGTATATACATATGTATATAGTATAGTCTCACATCCGATGGCAGCAGTTTATCACATTGACGGCCAGAAGTTGGTTGTACGCTAAATTATTTTTTTTAGCCTCCTATAATATCATGGACATTCCCAAAGTAAAATAAATAAAAATACAAACAAGACAAAAAAAAATCGAAAAACTATAATTTTTTTCCATATGTATGTATGTATATATAGTATGTATCTTAGTATTTGTTATTAATGAAATTTAAAACATTAAAAGGAAATTTCATGGCTTTCAAAATATACAAGCATACAATAGACCATGGTATATAATTTTTGAAAAAAAAAATCATATTAGGAAGAAACCCATCGGAAACGAAAGATAAAATAACAAACATTTAAGGAAAACATTTTACGAGTATGCGTAGGTCGGTAAACGGAGGGAGAGGGACTATACCCGAGTTAACAACAGCGCGCCAGTCGTTTCTTCTTTTTGCAATGTGACGTCAATTGGAGATTCGGAGAGCAGCCAGGTCCTTCTCTATCTGGTCTTTCCTCTTCCTCTGTTTCCTCCGGGGGGTAATGAAAACTTTCAGAGCTGGAGTGTTTTCGTCCATTTGGACGGCATGACCTAGCCAGCGTAACCACTGTCTTTTAATTCGCTGAACTATATCAATGGCGTCTGATATCTCATACAGCTCATCGTTCCATCGACTACGGTATTCGCCGTTGCCAATTAACAAAGGACCATAAATCTTTCGCAGAATCTTTCTCTCGAAAACTCGCATCGTCGACTCATCAGAGCTTGTCATCGTTCATGCCTCTGCACCATACAGCAGGACGAGAGAAATTGCTCTCTCAATTGTCTACTCAGACCGAAGTAACAACTTTTGGCAATAGTTATTCTGCGTAGCATTTCGAGGCTGGCGTTGTTGTTAGTGTTAATGCTGGTTCCAAGATAGACAAAATTTTCTACGACTTCGAAGTAATGACAGTCAACAGTAATTATGATTATGGGTTAGAATAGTTTATCTCGTTATCGCGATGTTCGGCGAAACTACCAATCCTATAGAAAAAATTAAATGATAATATTGTACCTACAACTTTTGTTCACAGATTTTTTCACATTGCCTTAAAATCTATAGGAAAAATTTAAATAAACAAGTTTTTGGGTTTTAAATTTGTTTCTTTCCATTTTACCAATGGGTTTTATTCTACTACAAATTTATTTTCTTTTTATAAGTTTCAAAGATTTCTGCACTGATCTTAATATGTAATATGTATGCTAAACTAGACAGGGTTCATTTACAGGGAGCAAAAACAACAACGGAAAAATCGCGTATGCAGGAAATGTTCTATGGATCATTCTTTGCTTAATAGGCTATGGCTCTAAAACCATTCCGTCTCCGCGATTTTTAAGGCGAAGTTTTTTAGTGATTCTAAATTTGTTCGTCATACAATCGATTATGCAAATTTTTGAAACTTTGCCTTAACAATCACTAGCTCGAAACCGGTTTCAGACCCGTAGTCCCTTCGGCAAAATTCTTCGGAATGATTCGTATAATATTATATACTTGTATTTTATAGAAAAAAATCGACCCGCTCTAATATATACAAGACAAACTTTTTTATAATATTTTTGATATAGGGGCACCGATTTAATGGATCTACATAGTCCCATGTCAAAATTCAAAATTGATTTGATTTAATATAATATTTTTCCCAAAAAATCGACACTCATTCACCAATTTTTTAGTCAAAGCAAGTCAAACCAATTATAATCATATTTTATGGGCGAGTGAGGAAAGAATATTGTAATGTGCCTTTTAAGTGAGCGCCATTGCAAAAAAAAAATATTATTTCCCCACTCACTAAAGCTCTTACTTATTCATTATAAAATCTTTATTATTAAACAGAACACGGCGGAACATTTTCCACCAGATTGTTGCTCTAATCTGCAATTAGGAACAGGTGCTGAATCATAACCGAATAAACACGAGCAGAAAAGTAAAATCCACATGCTCCCACAGTGAAATAGGCTATCCTACCAGAAAAATTGTCTGCTACGGCTCTGTCTAAAATTTTTATTCATTATATACATATAAGTATGTAATACATATTCATATTCATATTCATAACTCAAAATATATGCGAATGTGTTTGTTGTGAGTGAGTGAGTGTGTAGTGAGCTGTTTATATGTAGCATATTCGTGTATCGGACATTTGTGTTGAAAGGTGAAATGTTTTGTCTTTGACGATAAAATAATAATATGTGACAATGTCACTGCCTCGACTTATTTTTAATAACAACAAATAAATATACAAAATAAATGTTTTTTTTCGAACATTTGATATTTTCTGAAATACACTTTGGCAGCCAATAAGCCATATTGAACAATATAGAAATTGATAGATGCGCGATTTACTTCGCTAAAACCGTTTATCTTCATTTTATTATTATCTGTGTTATATATATTATAAAAAATCTTAAACTAAGTAAAACCGGCTACAAAAATAAATTATTTTCAATATTAAAAGCTGTTCGTCATAAAATCACGTTATACTTCTGAGATACCCGGAACTTTGAGATTATTCTGAACAAGAAAGCAGTTTTCCCATCATCACCACGAAAAAATATAGTTTCTCGAATAGAAACCAACATGGTATGAAGAAGAACATGAATTGATCTGAAGTGGATAGGATCTGTTTTGCAATTTCATATTACTATAACGGTACTACGTTACTGGCTTATAAAAATGCCTGGTACTTCAAATAGATTGTATTTTTTGTTAAGAAGAACCAGTTATTTTACTTAATAGACTAGTTCAGTGCAGACAGTTTAATATTTACATATATCTGCACATATTCGCAAAATCTAACGTCATACATAATATACATATGTATACAAAGGGTGATTTTTTAAGAGCTTGATAACTTTTTTTTTAAAAAAAACGCATAAAATTTGCAAAATCTCATCGGTTCTTTATTTGAAACGTTAGATTGGTTCATGACATTTACTTTTTGAAGATAATTTCATTTAAATGTTGACCGCGGCTGCGTCTTAGGTGGTCCATTCGGAAAGTCCAATTTTGGGCAACTTTTTCGAGCATTTCGGCCGGAATAGCCCGAATTTCTTCGGAAATGTTGTCTTCCAAAGCTGGAATAGTTGCTGGCTTATTTCTGTAGACTTTAGACTTGACGTAGCCCCACAAAAAATAGTCTAAAGGCGTTAAATCGCATGATCTTGGTGGCCAACTTACGGGTCCATTTCTTGAGATGAATTGTTGTCCGAAGTTTTCCCTCAAAATGGCCATAGAATCGCGAGCTGTGTGGCATGTAGCGCCATCTTGTTGAAACCACATGTCAACCAAGTTCAGTTCTTCCATTTTTGGCAACAAAAAGTTTGTTAGCATCGAACGATAGCGATCGCCATTCACCGTAACGTTGCGTCCAACTGCATCTTTGAAAAAATACGGTCCAATGATTCCACCAGCGTACAAACCACACCAAACAGTGCATTTTTCGGGATGCATGGGCAGTTCTTGAACGGCTTCTGGTTGCTCTTCACCCCAAATGCGGCAATTTTGCTTATTTACGTAGCCATTCAACCAGAAATGAGCCTCATCGCTGAACAAAATTTGTCCGAAAAAAAAAAAAAAAACCGAACACTGATTTTGGTAATAAAATTCAATGATTTGCAAGCGTTGCTCGTTAGTAAGTCTATTCATGATGAAATGTCAAAGCATACTGAGCATCTTTCTCTTTGACACCATGTCTGAAATCCCACGTGATCTGTCAAATACTAATGCATGAAAATCCTAACCTCAAAAAAATCACCCGTTATATTAATATGTGTTTGTGGCTCCTAGATAAAATGTGTTAAAAAAGTCCAAGAAGCGCGCAAACAATTTCACAGCGATCTGTTCGCCAAAATCGCAGTGGGACGTCGGCAAAAGAGAGGAAGTCAGTCACACGACCCATTGCTCACAAAGTGGGCGGCGCAGTGGTGCCAGTGACACTCGTTATACGCCAACGATGTGTTGAAGGAAGGCAACCGAATTTTAATGTCTGTGTCTATATGTACATATGTTTGAGAAGACGTTGTGATTTTGGCACTCTTGATTGTAAAAGTCAAGACGACAATTTGAAATTCAGCCGCGAAAAGTTTTGAATTGTTGGGTAGAGGATGATTGAAATGTAATTTTATATTAAAAAGGTGTGGTTTCTTGGTCGAATTTCTCCTTCCGATTAGGGGTATCTGCCGCGAAGTTAATCGTAATCGTGAAACTCAACTGCTGAAATAAATTAGCAACTGAACCTAATACATCATGGTAATATGGACCTCAAAACTTTGGAAAATATCAATTTTTTTGCATTTTTGAAATGAGTCGTAATGCTTTACGAATCCGCGACAGCATCTGAAATGATATATTTTTTATAAGGGTAGCACCTTACCAAGTGTTAGTAAACTGTATATAACTATCAAAACTACCAAAATTTTCTAAATTGTTAATCTTGCCATTGAACAGTGAATTACGTGAGTAATCTCCTTAGATTGCAGTTGACCTTGGCCACCCTGTATTATTGCGACAAATATGTATACGTTCTTGTAGACACGTATATAAATTGTGTTATTTTTGGTCCTGCCTTAGTATTTTCGTATGATTATATTTAAAATAATAATTAAATAGGGAAGAACTGCCAATTGAGTGAGGGTAAATAGATTTACTAGCCTACTATTTAAACACTTTTATCTTCGTATTTATTTTATAGCGTAGAACTATATACAACACATTTTTTATGAAGGTATTGTATCTAGGGGATGATTCAAGTATAGGTACTTTTATCAATAGCTTTTTTTGACAGATCACGCGTGAGTCGTGTCAAGCTATCATGTTATTTTTGTTCAGTATTGTTTAACATTTCATCATTGAAAGAATGTGTTTCGTGCGCTTCGCTAAGCTCGTGGCCAACATAATCGTCCATCTTAAGACTCAACATTCGTTATTGGATTATATTCGACCGAATAGATCACGTCCAGCACGCAGTGAAGCAAGAGAATGTACACGAAGGCCATGGAGAGTCGATTCCTCGCCATTCGCAATAACTCGGACTGGCAATGGAACGACTTGACTAATTTACGTCGCGATCTTAAATTGACAGCAAGAATATAGCTTGTGCAAGAATTGAATCTGCTGGACCTTCCCTAGCGACATCGCTTCGCTTATGGACTCTTAAAAAGTTCCAAAAAGATCCGACGTTCCGGTGAGACCGTAATCGTCAATATTGCGCCTTGATAAGCGTCTATTTGATGCTTGAAATTAAAGCTCGTGATCTCAGCAACATTTGCTTTCAACAAGACGGCGCCGCTTCTCACACATCGCATTAATCAATGGATTTATTGTGAGAACACTTTGGTGAGCAGATAATTTCATGTTTCAGGGCGGTCGATTGATCACCAAGATCGTGTGATATCACACCGTTATACTTTATCCTGTGGGCATATGTGAAGTGTAAAGTCTATGCCGACAATCCCGCTTCGATTCAGGCCTTGAAGACATGACGCGTGTCATGTTATCAGTCGAAAAGCTCGAACGAGTCATCGAAAATCGGGCTCAATGATGGATCATCTGAGACGTAACCGCGGCCAACATTTAAACGAGATAACCTTAAAAAACTAAGTGCCAAATATTGTTCTTTAGAATGATAATAAACATTCCCCATTAAATTTAGAGTTTCTGTGTTTTTTGTTTAAAAAAGTAGGAAACGTCGAAATGGATTATTTTATATATATTAATCCATTGCTATTCTATTACATTACATACATATATAAATGAAATCAAACATTTCGAATATCTCCAATCCAAAAGGCTAGAGTCGTATTATCTGTCAAATGAAATTTATTATATGCTTTTAATAGATTTAGAGGAATGATCTGCTGCATTCCTCACGTAAAATTTAATGAATTTATTTGACTGCACTATTTAATTTTAAGGGCTCGGGAAAAAAATTTGAAATCGTTTGTTGCCAACTGTCAATTTATATATATAAATGTATTTTCATAAATTACTCTAAAAACCAAATGGCAACCATTTCATTGGTCCGAATGCAATTTTCATTGTTTAGACATAGTGAGAATCGTTATTAATGTTTCTTCCAGATTGACATACAAATATAATTTAGAAATATATACCCGCGAATTAGCTGTAATGTCAATTTATTAACGGTAGGTTATAAAATATAAAAATAAATAGCCAACCCAACGTGAAAACTCTTAAAATGCGCCTATCTTTAATATTAATATCAACATTTTGTTTAAGCAGTACACATCTTCATCGCTTGCCAGAAAAAAGTTGGAATCACCATAAGATAAATAGATATAGCCCATGTATATTAGATGGTTCCTTAGTATTTATAGAATATTTATTATATAGGTATTCCTCAGCAGCCAAATGAGAACAATCACATTAGCAGCATTTCAATAAGATTAACTTGAGCAAATCGCCACTGACAGTCTGACAAAGTATATATCAGCGATGATGGCAGATTTTTGTCTTGCTTAAATTTGTTATTCTAGCAGATAATTGCAGAAGGCGAACAAAATACCGCAATAAGGCGGGTCGGAATTTATCTCTGTTTACACATTTATGTTCGTGACAAGTGAATTGTATCTACTTTTTCGTGGGAAAAAATAATAATATTTTGTTATAGTAAATATATTGCAAGAGGTATAATATCAATGTCGACTACTAACTGCTCGGCATCGTAAAACCGCTTACTTTATATCCTCTAGTCGTATTTGTATGTATGAATATTAGTGCATATCTCACTTGTACTCATTGTAAATATAATATATGTTTGTGTCAAAACAAAGGCGATCCAACCTAACCAGGAGATTTATTTCAAGTACTCACACACAAATGCACAAACAATACATTTAATTTGAAAATACATGTATAGTAAGTACTTAAGTGAAGACAATTAGAAATACTTTGTGTTTATTTTCTTAAAATTTAAAATTTTACTAAATGCTCGTACATACATATCTACTCGTATTTATTTTCATTTGCAGGTGTCACATTGGCAGCGAGTATATTTGGGAACCACCGACCAAGAGTGACTCATCCTATGAGTAATTTGGGTTAGTTAGTGATTGATTTAAAAAAAAATAGATAAACAAATATACCGGGACTTTAGCGTTTCATGTAAACACTGCGGCAAGCTCAACCTTTCTTCTCAGCTAGCGGTTGGAAAAGTGTAGAACGGTATAAAGTAAAATATTCGTCAAATTCTTATGTTTTCTTTTAAGTTTATGATGATCACTTTTGCAGCTACGGCTCAGATAGTCCATCCGTTGAGTTCAAACTTCAATGATTCGTTCGAGCATTTCGACTGGTAACTGAGAATGACACACGTGCTGTTTTGTTCCAAGGCGTGAATCGAAGCGGAATTGTCCGCATATGCTTTAGACTTTACATATCAGCAGAGGAAACAGTCTAACGGTGTGATATCACACGATCTTGGTGGCAACTCGACCAGCTCAAAACGTGAAATTATCTGCCGACCGAAGTATTTTCTCAATAAATTCATTGTTGAAACCAAATCTCATCGAAATGACGAGCTTCAATTTCAGGCATCAAATCATCACACGTAATATTTTGATTTTATATTACTCTATGTTCCTAAAGCAATATAGTTCTGAGATTCATTCAAAATCAAATATGTATATAATTATCCTGCTATAAACAATATTTTTTTAATAGAAGTATTATAAATAATCTTCTTCTTCTTTACTGGCGTAGACACCGCTTACGCGATTATAGCCGAGTCAACAACAGCGCGCCAGTCGTTTCTTCTCTTCGCTACGTGGCGCCAATTGGATATTCCAAGGGAGGCCAGGTCCTTCTCCACTTGGTCCTTCCAACGGAGTGGAGGTCTTCCTCTTCCTCTGCTTCCCGCGGCGGGTACTGCGTCGAACACTTTCAGAGCTGGAGTGTTTTCATCCATCCGGACAACATGACCTAGCCAGCGTAGCCGCTGTCTTTTAATTCGCTGAACTATGTCAATGACGTCGTATATCTCGTACAGCTCATCGTTCCATCGAATGCGATATTCGCCGTGGCCAACGCGCAAAGGACCATAAATCTTTCGCAGAACTTTTTTATAAATAATAAGTCATAAAAAAAAGGTGCGCACTATTTAGTAACAATTATGACAATTTGTATAGAAATGAAATGTATAATATATCATATCATCACAGCTTTACCTATTGCTTACAGTTATTAAATACATTCAGAAAGCTTAATTGGAAACTTTTACAATTTGAAAATTTTGAAGCTTTGCGAGAAAGCTTTTTCAAAGCTTATCTTTTATAGCAAGTGTATCATAAAAGCACCATGCAACTAAAAATAACAGCAAAAACTTGTTTGTTATTAATTTTTAAATATTTTGCTATAAATTATCGTTAGTTTGCGCATATTTTACAATACACAACGTATTAAAAAAAATTAAGAAAATTTACTCCAATTTCATTAGATCGGGAACGAGTCGGTACCCCGTTACGCTCTAGCGTTTCACCTTCCGCGACCTTGGTAAGCGCTGGTCAACAGTACGAACCTGTGTAACTGCGAGATCTTTTTGGGCCAGAGGCCTTTTCAACCACTTAGCAAAGTACATCCTACCAAAATTACAGGTTTTCTAACTAGACACTGTCATGTAGGCACACACGCAATTCAGCTAAATATCTTGTCGGATGCATGTTGTATGTAACTTCGAAGTGAGGAAGGCACGGCGAACTCCTCTTTTTTACATTTGAAAAGAAACTCATACACTTAATATATACATATAATAATAATATCTTTTGCGCAAATTAGGAAGTGAACTGTTTCTCACGATATCTAAACCAGGAGGAATACACTCTCGGCAAAAGTAAGTTCCTGCATGTCGGCCTGTTGTCTTCATATCCAAAACTTGACTTCTCATCGGGAGTATAGCACCATCTGCCAAGGGAGCAAGTGTTTTGGGCACTGGCATTTCGGTTTCATAAGATCGAATAGATTACGAACAAAAGTAACAATTATCACTAAGGTTATTTTGCTCGCGCCATAGCGAATCGCATATCGGAAAACTTTTTATGCTTATTAATTTAGCTCACACAGGTCAGTCATCATTTTTGTAACAGACCTTTGAATCAATGGTGGATACACGACAATAATCGAAGACTTGAAGCAGAGCAGCGAGTAGTTTCTTTAAAAACATTATTCGCCATTTTATAAAAACGACCAATGACTTATTAGAGAAGCTTACCAAATATTTATCGAAAATTAATGGTACAAACGAATATTATTTAATTAATTTCGAAAGTAAACGTAGATTTTATTGTAAGTACTGGTATTCGGATACATTTCTAAAGGATTTTTCTACTTACGTACAAATTTAAAATACATACATATATAACATCTCAAGTATTAAGTACAATACATAATTTTTATACACTTACAGTACAATTATTAACATAAAAACGTAATTTTAGTTTGTTTTTTGGAGTTTGTATGTTGGCAAGAACGGTACGTAATAAGTCCACTTCCATCTAAAAAAGTAAAAGTATAGCATAATTGATAAATATTTATATATATTTATAAATATACGAAATACTTACTTTCTCAAAGTCTCCATGCCCCATGGGAAGTCATAATCCGTAGCGGTGCCATCGTTGATATTCGCATCGCCGAGTGGCATTTCATTGGCCCATTCAATGAGGCCACGCTCCTCAGCAGTACCTGCAAATTAATTGAAATAAAATATATGAGTATGTTTGTATACAAATTCATGCAAGTCCTTAATGAATATTACCTGGAATAATATTATCCAAGAAGCAGCCAAGTAAGCCACCCACAAGAATGGTGGTGCCCAACAGAACCGATAGGGTCGAGTCGACCGTTTCATTGCCAGTATTAATGGCGCCCGGATGTTCCTGCATCCACTTACATAAGACCATGGGAAAGAAAATCGATAAGCCAATAATATAGAGGTTGCGCGCCGAACGCAGGTCTACATATTGCAGCGTCGAAAGTCCAAAAGCAATAATCATGCCAAACATGACACAAAAGATACCGCCAACCACCGAATCCGGTATCATTATAAAAACAGCGCCAAATTTGCCAATTACACCTTGCACGATCATTATCAAGGAGGCCCACTGTATGACACGACGGGAACCAACCTATAATACATAATAATTACAGTTTACTAAACATTCGATATAGTCTCAAGCATACCTTGGTAACTCCAATAGCTCCGACATTTTCGCCGAAAGTATTTGTGCCATTTCCAGCGCCCCAAATACCGGCTAGCACCGTACCCAGACCCTCAGTGCCAATACCACGGTTGATGGCGTGCAAAGGCGGAGAATGTGCACCTACAAGGATAAAATTCAAAAGCAACATTGAGCTTTTTACGAGTTATTTAATTGTAACAAAAATTCTTACAAACCTGACATTTGCGAAACCGTTGGATAGTAACTAAGCGACTCCACGGTACACGCTAAAACACCCGCCAACATGCCCAATACGCCGGACAATGTGACCGACGGCAATCCGAACTGAAATGGATATGGCACGTAGAACCATTTGGCATTGGTCAAGACCTTTAAACGCACATCTGTGCGTGAGGGGTGGCCCTCTTCGAAAACATTGGTTACGGTTAGAATACCGCAGAGACCCCACATTATAGCAATAGTCATGAGCACCTAAAATTGACATAATTTAATGAAAAACTGCGGAATAAACAGCTAATGCCGCTTACTCACCGGAAACATACGGAAAAGTTGGAAGTTGCGCATTTCGATGCCATGACCTTTGCGATATGCTGGAAACGGTACCGGCACATTCGCCATTATCTGTGAGAACAACGTTAGCATAGCTGTGGTACTGCAGAAAACAATAAAAATTCGTAAATATTAATGAAGTACGAAAAACATTTACATTCCTTACCCAACAGCAATACCCCAATGCTTGGACGCAGTTTCAGCAGCGTGTTCGAACAGTGTGAGACCGACCAACGAGACAGTCGGCACTATAGTGAGTGGTGTTACAAAGCGTAAAATTTTCCCCACAAGACCCGTATAGCCCAGCACAACCTGCACTAAGGCCGATACAGCGATCGCACCCGATAGCTCACGCATACGTATCTGCCACAATTCCACACGATCCTCCTCATCTAAGGCGTCAATATCTTCGACCGACGGGCATTTCCATTGGGGCAACGCGAGTATCGCTAAGGTGGGTACCAAAAACGATATTGTACCGCCTTGTACGATTGGTAAACGAACACCCCAAGTGGCCTGTAGCAGCGTAACGATGCCTGTTACGAATATCATTGTTGATATGATGACACCACGATCGGGATCCTCATCCGACATACACAGAGCGGGTGTCAAAATGAATGGAATGGACACGATAGCGCCAATCATGGTCAGATAATGCTGCAACGCCAAGAATATGCTTAAATACCATGGCGGATTTTCGTTGATCGCATATAAGAGTTTAGGCTGTGTTTTTTCTTTATCAGCTGGGTTATTTGCTGAGGGGCCATTGCTGGTCGGTGGTTGTGGCTAAGGGTTTAAAAACAAGTAGATTTATTTAACAAAGGCTAAGTACAGGGTACAGAGAAAAAAAAATGTTTATAAGTAATTACTTTCGAAGTATGGACTTTCAATTTTAAGAATTCATAAATTGCTCTGATTCGAGCTTATCATTAGCGCAGTAAATAGTGCGAGCGATCTCTTCAATCTGTAATCAAAAGTCTATAATCTTTCATCGCAAATTCAATCGTTTTTAAAATGTTGCAATGGTTACGCCCTTTAAGCCCCTCCTCTTTCCAAGAATAAGATTTATAAGGTACAATGTTAAAAATTATAAATTCAGCGAGACATACGAAATTATTACTTATTTACCTTGTATTATAATTACATATTTACCCAAACAATTGTGTTAAAAAATTATGGATAAATTCAATTGGCACGTAATTTATGTCCCGGGAATGAATACCATTTTAATATTATAATTGTGGGTATTGCATTTACTTACAATTAATTAAAATTGCTAATCATTTGTCGACAGATATTATTATTAGTCTGACTTAAATTATAAAATGCTAATTTATGCATTAAAATACAGGGTGGTTACTTTATATGCGTAAACGAGTTTTAAGTATTTGTTGGATGTATGCCAATTTCATAGAATACTCACACTATACAAGACATAATGCATAAAAAAAGAAAATGTATGTGTATTCGCCGCATAATTTAAAAGATAAGATTTAAATGAGAATTTAAGGGGTTACATAGGGTTACGGGTTTTAAAAATCGATTTCTTATTAAATTCTACAACCCCTCTAGAATACTATCCATAGTTTTCAAGTTGATCTGAGTAATAGTTTCGGAGATACAGCCTTGAGAACTTGTGCGCTCGAGGCTAGCTAAGCTAAGTGCGCTGTCTTTAAGCGCGTTTTTCTCGAAACTGTGTTTTTGAACTCGGTTCTCGAGAACTTCTAAACCGATCTTCATGAAATTTTACACAGGTCCTTGAGATACAATTCTTAAGACTTAGACGAAGGATTTTTTTCGATTACAACTATTTGCAAAAAAAAATGTAGCGAAATTTTCACTGAAATTGTCACTATTTTGTAAAAATATCTGTCAAAAATTACCGGAAATGGCGTCGCAATGGTTGAGTTTGAAATATTTTTTTTTTTCAAAAAATTTCAGAATTTCTTTGTTAATAGTGTATGCTTAACAATAAAAAATTCTACTAAAATATTTCATTTTTTATATGAGAAAAAATTATTGAAAAAAAAATTTTTTCCCGAAGAAACCCATGTAACCCCTTAACTAGAGAGAGTCGTGTGCTTCCTAGGCTTCTTACGATTCACCCAGCCCCTACGACTGCCAGCACCTCACTCAAGTCGAATAAGAATGAGAAAATATTATACTTTGCAAGCTAAACAGAGCTGAAGTTAAACTTGATCTCATACATTAACATCTTCTTGAACGAGAAGTTCGAAATTACTTTCTAAACCCAAACTAAATACATAAATGTTAACAACCCTATCTGTATTGAACCCGTGTGTGTGTGTGAGTGCTCGTGCTTGCTCGTGTCTAACACTTACTAATTTATCAAATCAGTGAAAAATTGTCTGCATAAATTAGTACCCTTGTTGAATCCGACTTATCTAACGGAACATAACTACATAGATATTGTGGTTGGTTCACACAAGCTACTACTGTCACGGCTTTAACACCACCCCGTGCTATTTCTGATTAATGAACTCAAACTCGTTGACTTTAATTGGTGGCTGGTTGTCGCTTGCGGCACTCGTGAATCAATGTGCATGTAGGTGTATGTATGTGTGTGTGTGCGTTTGTGAAGTGCACGAGCTGCACATTGTGACACTCGGTTTTGGCCGTGTGTCATAACACTTGAAGCGCCAACACATTCTTTACTGCATCACTGCAATAAGAAATCGATAAATTGGCAATTCATTGAGACTTGTGAAAGTAAACCGATTTAGACAATTATACTAATTAATTTATTTATATACGCAGATAATATAAATATTCTGTGAATTGACGTTTACTAGCATTATGACTGTTACATCACTAAGAGTATTTGCAGCTTGTATTGAATTTCGTCGAAATGGCGTTCAACTCAATTTAATAATATTTATTTAATAATAATATTTTCTCGTCGTAATTTGCTCGTAATATTCTAGTTCCACTATTGTGTTACTATAGTTGCAGCGTCATGCAGTGTAACCGTTATAGCTGACAACTTGTTGATGTAATACAGAAACCAGTGGAGTATAACTGAGTAATTCAAAAAGTTTTATCTCATAAGAAAAGACAGAACCTTTCCTAAGGAATTTATTTTTTTTTTTAATGAATGAATGGACAATTTTACGTTGACTACCGATGAAGAAGTTGTGGAAATCAAAAAGTCAAATTAAGGAGGATGTGTATATAAAAGCGATTCGTATGCGGGAAATGTACCACGAGACCTCATTCCCATTTTGCCTAATAGACAAAGTTTAAAAAATCAAAGTAACCGATTTTATGGCAGATATACGATATAGTGGTCCGATCTGTATGACTCCGACAAATAATCAATGGAATATAAGAATTCATGTACGTATTCAATTTCATTCGGATATTACGAATAAATTTTTATAATCCTTATCCCTGATCCCTGATTTTATGATCCCTAAATAGATTCGCAATAAAACTTGTTCTTAGACTCATGTACGAGGGCTGTCTGATAAATAGCCGACCTAACCATGATGCACGCGACTTTTTCAATTTTTTTTTTTTTTTTTTTCTACATAGTCTCCTTGTAACTCCACACACTTTTCCCAGCGATGCTCCCATCTCTGCAACCCTTTCAAACAGAGCGCTGGAAATGTTCATGCGCGCACGTTTGTGGTCTAGCCTAAGCAAACGCGGCACCCAACGCGCGGACAGCTTTCTCATGCCCAAATCTTGGTTTAATATATGACAAACACGTTCTTCATAATCTCAGCTATTTCCCTAACTTTAATCCGGCGGTCGTCTAGTACCAATTGATGAACTTTAGCGATGTTATCGTTAGTGGTTACAGTTTTTGGACGCCCAGGACGTTCATCATCTTCCAAGCTCCTGCGAACACGTTTAAATTCAGCTGCCCAAAATTTTACGGTGGTAGACGATGGTGCAGAGTCACCATTCACAGAGTCCAACTCATCTTTGATTTGTGAAGGCGTATTGCCTTTCAAAAATAAAAATTTAATTACAGCTCGATATTCAATTTTTTTCCATTTTGGGGAAATCACCGAAATAGACTCACAAAAACGACTGTCAACAGATAATTGCGCAAGATAAATTTCTGAAATTTTGGCGAGTAGCTATTATAATATGCACAATTTGAAGTATAAACTTTTTTTTCAGATGTGCCGCTAGCTTCACGTTGAGGTCGGTTATTTATCAGACAGCCCTCGTACATATATTTTTTAAGCAAATGTATTCAGAATGATCCGCAGATCGATGAGAATGTTTCAGTTCAGCCCTGTGGCGAGAAAAGTAAAGAAAAACAAAAACGAGAAGAAGAACGAGAACGTCCTACGACTGAAACGATTTCGTGTATTGTATAGAGCTCTCTATACACTGCATATCGATTAGAATCTTTCGGTTCACTCCTATGGCAAAACAAAACAATAACATCCTACAACCGCACCACAATCCGAGAATCTACACCTACTGAAAATAAAAACGAACCGCCAGGATTTCCCACTAAATTCTGTTCGAGTTGGTGTATTGGAGATTGTGCCCATTGAATGAAGAATAGAAAACTTTGTCAACACGATGATTCATTCCATACTACAAATTTTGATAGAAATGTAATGTGTTTCGGGGTACAACACCAAAAGGAACTGTTTTACAAGTTTTCACTGAAAGAAGCATATAAGTAGCTTAGCATAGAACTATTTATGGCAAACCATTCTGTAGAGGGTTAAATCATATGTATATACCTTCTTATAGAAAGGTAATATTCAAAAAGTAAAAGTACTTTTTTTGACTATTACATATCATCATGCATACTTTTTTCTTTCTTTTGAGGAGAGAAAAAGTTAAGAATATTAAATTTACTCGGGGATTTTCTGTTGTTGAAAAGATTTATTTCCAAGTAATTCGGCTTTAAAAAGTAAATCATTTGTGAAGTAGTTACTAGCATCTAGTGCGTTTATTTAATTAACATAATATTTATAAATGATGAAATGGTATAATCTCTTCGAAGAAAAACCGAGAAACAACGAACTCCGCTATGGAATTCGTGACACAATTAACACAGGCGAATAGGTTAAAGATGTGAATTAAATAGTGTTGTGGGATACGCTGAATTATGGCTGGTTACGTGGACATAGCACAAAGTAGTTATGTACAAGTAGCAAATCGAACAGGCAACTGTCTAAAACAAGAATCATCAATATTTTGTGTCAGTTTCTTGATAAACGACTTTTCACAGCCTCCGTAGCAGTGTGAGCGCACTGCACAGGGCGTAGTGTGGATATTGTTACAATTTTACTTGAAGAATCAATTAATCAATTCGCTCAATTTTCAATTGCACACATTTATTAAAATCAATATAAATACAGACGAACTAAATACATATAGATATACGTATTTACATAGAGGCTGGGTTTCAAGTAATGCATTAAAAAATATTTAAATTGATATTTGAATTATTATTTTTTTATCTGAAACACTGGTAAAAAAAAATTAATCCTACATAACGGATTGGAAAATAAGAAAATGTATTCCTATATACCGGATGAAAAGAATATTAATCCCAAATTTAATACGTTATTTCCAAGCTTATAATTAAGAATTAAAAACGTTTGCGTACTTCATTCAATTATATTTGTTTGAATTAAAATCCGAACAGCGGAATCAAAAAATGAAATTTTTATATCTAATGTTAAGAGGTTACATGGGTTTACGGGTTTCAAAAAGTCAAATTTTTTTTATTATCTTATTATATTCTAAAACACCTCTAGAATATTGCCCTAAATTTTCAAGTTGATCCCAATAGTAGTTTCGGAGACAGAGCCTTGAGAACTTCTGCGCCCGAAGCTAGCTAAGGGCATCGTCTTTAAACGCGTTTTTATCGAAACTGTGTTTTTGTCAACCGACAAGATCTCTCGAGAACTATTCAACCGATCTTCATGAAATTTTACACAAGTCTTTGAGATACAATTCTTGAAGACTTGAACGAACGATTTGTTTTTTTATTACAACTATTTGAAACAAAAAAATAATTTTCACTGAAATTTTATTTCATTTTTCGAATTTTCAGTTTTTTCCTTTGTTCAAGTTCTAAGTTAAGGTTTCAAGTAAAACACTTTTTTTCACTTTGGATGATCCTGTAAGGAGTTATCCTGCCAGCACGGCGCATCTTTTTTCCGAGGGTCATCGAAAATGGTCGACTTTAAAATATTTTTTTCAAAAAATTTTAGATTTTCTTTGTTAATAGTGTATGATTATAAAAAAAAAATCGAATAAAATTATTCATCTTTTATATGAGAAAAGAATTGTTGAAAAAATGCTGTTTTTTACTCGAGGAAACCCACGTAACCCCTTAATATAGAATAGATCGAACTTCCAATCGGTAGCACGCACAATTCTAAATTTTTTGTTTGTTCTTGTTTTAACTGAAAATATATATAACTATCGAAATCTGTCACCGAAATAACAAAGCACGTGGGGTAAATGGTAAATATCAACAAAATTTTGGTCAAAATAAAAGCGAAATTAAAGAAGCATGGCAAATAGATTTGAAATGTTTATCAGCAATTATGATTTATATCTTTATTATACTAAACTGTATTTATTTTTTTTTTTTGTGCGATAAAAACACATTAATTTAATCTTTTAATACTTGTGTATGTATGTATTTTTAAGGGCGACCAGAAGTCGAGTGCAATCCTTCAACTTTCAATCCACCTACGTACGTACTCATGTACATATGTAGTATATTTAAGAAAAAAAACATTTTTTCTTACAAGATCACCATCCACTTTCACATTTGTCAACTCCATTTCGTGGCTTTTGTTGGATTATTACGGCTGCGCGGTATTTTATTATTTAAGGATCACGCTCAAAAATAACGGATTTTACAATTACAACTCGAGCTGTTACGAAGCGCTGCTCACAACCCAAACGAACCGCCAGCGTCTGCGTTACTTTGCAGAATGAGAATCGGGAGCGATCGAAAGGTTTTCATCTCCCCATTAGCAGCACGGCGCCAATTTATCGCGATTTGTTGCTGTGGGTACTACGCTACGAGCGTTTGTAGTAATACTATTTATTTTACCCTTATAAAAACCCGAAAATAGTGTACATAACTACATACATATGTATACGATATAGTAATAGCAACAACTTCATTGCTTTAGTAGCGAAGAAGCAGGGATTCCTATATACAACGATATTCTGAGAGTGTTTTCTTTCAAATAAAAAATTCAACTATATAGTAGATGCTATATAAAAATATATGCAATACTTGTATATATGTATTTATTTATATTTATTGTGAGATTTTCTATTTCTCACATGCATAGCATCTATTTATTGGTAAAGAGTATAGAGTGCTCTGAATATTTCCTAATTGATTTAATCGAAACTTTGATATTTTCATACACACAAATGTAAATGTTATTGGCTAACGAACGAACATACTTGTACAGCTGTACATATGCTTTGGATATACTAGCAGAGCTTTATATAGAATGATTGCCCTACAAGTGTAAGTCGACTTCGAACGTCTAGTAAAATTTAAAATTTATGTCACTAATTCATATTGCTTGTCAGGAAAAGAAAAGCGTTAAGCTATAATACCCTTCACAGCTGCATTTTTGTAGCATAGAAATATATTGAACGATCTTTTTATTGATTTTGACCAATCATTTTGAATGGCTGTTGTAAGCTATAGTGGTCTGCCCTGAAAAGGTTGTTCGAAAATTATAGAGCTATCCTGGACAACCTCAGCTTCTTTTCTTGAAAGGGCTCTATCGACTTAGCCGCTCACGCTGATCAATTAAATATACATTGGGACAAAAAATAAATTGTTATTCAATTTACCAAGTAAATGATAAAAAAAAATTATTTAGCTAAGTTGGTAGTACTGTCTTTAATTACGAGTACTATGCCAAATATGAGCGCGATTTATCAACCAGACTGTTTACAGCAGCTGATTAAGTCGGTACACCTCAGTAGAGAGTTGCGATTTTTGCAATGGAAATTTTGTGTGTGGAATCATTGCAAATGTTAGAAAAAGCTAACGGTGATTCAAAAACACAAGCCTACGAGTGGTACAAAGACTTCAAAGACCGTTAAGAGATCGTTCAAGACATGTCAAGACGTACTGGACGATCTTCGACGCCTTCAACTGATGAAAATATTATACAAGTTAAGAGATAAAACAAAATTCGCTGAAGGAGCTGAAGGCCATTCCAAAAAATGTTTATGAAAATGGTTTCGAGGACTGGAAAATCCTTCGGTATAAGTGCATTACATCTAGAGGGAATTACTTGGAAGGCGACAAAAAAATTTATGAATAATTATACATGTATTTTGCGTTTTATTTATAATTTCCAGGTACTTCATTGTCACAATGTGTTTAGATTTTACAGTGTCTCCGACATTTACTTTTGGGGTGTTACAAACTTGGTAGCAAACTTTATATACCCTGTTGAGGGTATAAAAATCCCCACATTGGCTGAAATCTATCTGTAGCCGATAGCATCTCTGTAAATATTTTTAAAAAAGTTAGTTATGAAGAAGCTTTAAAAGTTTCAGCTTATGCTTCGGTAAATATGTAGCTTACTAGGCAAATAATGGCATAATCATAATTCTTGTATTACGAATATATCCAAACGCTATAATGTCTAAAATTTCGATTTATTTGGTAGCTGAGTATAGAGAGATAAGGTGCGTGGAAGGCAATATTTTATTACTTTATCAAAAAATTTTTTTTATAAAAAAGTTGGATACTTCAGTTGTCAATAAAAAAAACTGACGACTAAAATAATCCCAACCCAGATAAGTGTTATAAAGATCTTAAAGATAATGTCTTACCGTGGTAGATAGGTGAGTAGGTAGAATAATTTGAACATAAACGAAGCGAAAACTCACGCATGTTATTATTTGAATAAATTTTAAAGTCTCTTAAAGATAGGTGGTTATTTACTAGCTTTCACACAATTCTTCGCTAGTGTCAGCAAAACATTAACCAACATGTGTTGAGTCGATCCAATGGAGATGTTGGGACCTGCCCGCTATCACTCTGACGCTTTTTCGATGTTATCATAATCAACAGCGATGGATGGACGACTCGCATGCGGCAAGTTTCCAATGACTTCACGATTTTCACTGTTTGTCTTGTGCAACTCAAATACTTGCAATCGTGACGGACGTTGTAAACACACAGCTGACAAAGACACACTAATACTAGGAACATAATTAAGTAAGATCAAACTTCTCACAAACATAAAAAAAGGTTGCACCAATCTATGAAAAATATTGTAATCGCATTGGTTTATAAACACCAGTCCGGATAATTTTTCATCAAAAAATACACTATATCTCATCAAAAATATATTTTCATGGTTAAACAAACGACTTATAGTTTTACAAAACATATCTCAGAAATTGTCACATACATACCTATATCAACGAAACCAATCTACCTGGTCGATCAGACGAGGCCAACAGTGGATAATAAGCCAGATGGCTTAATAAAATAAACCTAACAAGTTAGATAATTTTTGAGTACTTTGTTAAAAATAAATTACGTTTTGCAGTTAAAACAATAATTAACGTCAATCAGCATGGGCTTGCCTCTGGTCGCTCCACTGTGTCAAATTTAGCGGTTTTTAGCGATTATTGCATGTCTGCCTTCTCCGCTTGATATCAAGTAGATTATGTTTACACAGATTTCTCTACAGCCTTTGATAAAGTTTCACACAATATTCTAATTTCAAAATCTCTTTAGTTTTTCCCTCTGTTATCTTGTAGTCGATTTGCACAATATATGTACATTGTGTTCGTATTGTCGATTGGCCTGCTGTGTTTATTTGGATACCATATTGTCTATCGTCAATTGAGGGGGGAGCCTGCTTTAGAAGCTTAAAAAAATCGATTTTTGTTTTTTTGCTTAAATCTCTTTAAAAATTATCTAAGAATATGTCCCCAAAGTTATAGATGGTAACTCAAAATATTTTCGAAACTAGAGGGGAAATAGTGACCGAGCCTCTAGCAGGTATATGAGCGCTTGGGCAGAAAGCGAAAAGTTTGTCGCGCGATTTCTCGGCTTTTCGATTTTAACGATTTTTCTTAATTAGCAGGCAGGATAGAAAAAAACTAAACGTCACGTCATATGGAATTGGGGCAAAGTTTATTATGGTTGGCATTAAATTATCTTCTATATAAACTAAAAAAAAACTAAGAAAAGTCAAGTTTAAACATATTTTTAAACAACATGAAGTAACGGGTGATTTTTTTGAGGTTAGGATTTTCATGCATTAGTATTTGACAGATCACGTGGGATTTCAGACATGGTGTCAAAGAGAAAGATGCTCAGTATGCTTTGACATTTCATCATGAATAGACTTACTAACGAGCAACGCTTGCAAATCATTGAATTTTATTACCAAAATCAGTGTTCGGTTCGAAATGTGTTTATCGACAAATTTTGTTCAGCGATGAGGCTCATTTCTGGTTGAATGGCTACGTAAATAAGCAAAATTGCCGCATTTGGGGTGAAGAGCAACCAGAAGCCGTTCAAGAACTGCCCATGCATCCCGAAAAATGCACTGTTTGGTGTGGTTTGTACGCTGGTGGAATCATTGGACCGTATTTTTTCAAAGATGCTGTTGGACGCAACGTTACGGTGAATGGCGATCGCTATCGTTCGATGCTAACAAACTTTTTGTTGCCAAAAATGGAAGAACTGAACTTGGTTGACATGTGGTTTCAACAAGATGGCGCTACATGCCACACAGCTCGCGATTCTATGGCCATTTTGAGAGAAAACTTCGGACAACAATTCATCTCAAGAAATGGACCCGTAAGTTGGCCACCAAGATCATGCGATTTAACGCCTTTAGTCTATTTTTTGTGGGGCTACGTCAAGTCTAAAGTCTACAGAAATAAGCCAGCAACTATTCCAGCTTTGGAAGACAACATTTCCGAAGAAATTCGGGCTATTCCGGCCGAAATGCTCGAAAAAGTTGCCCAAAATTGGACTTTCCGAATGGACCACCTAAGACGCAGCCGCGGTCAACATTTAAATGAAATTATCTTCAAAAAGTAAATGTCATGAACCAATCTAACGTTTCAAATAAAGAACCGATGAGATTTTGCAAATTTTATGCGTTTTTTTTTTTAAAAAAGTTATCAAGCTCTTAAAAAATCACCCTTTAAAATATTTTTTTGATCAAACACCACATTTTTCAATTTTTAAAAAATTTGTAAAATTTTAAATATTTAAAATAAATTATTAAAAAATATGAATCTCTTCGAATTTTTTGTTTCTGATAGAAATTGCGACCTGCATCCTGCCCGTCGTCCGATAAATGCACATGCGAGATGCATCGGGCAATTGCTTCCCAAAGCCAGAATATCAAAGATTTCGTATCCAAATAATTTGTGAATAATGTTTAAATATCTATGTATATATATAAAAGAAAGTTGTGTTAGTTACACCATTAATAACTCAAGAACGGCTGGACCGATTTGGCTGAAAATTGGTGGGGAGGTAGCTTAGAGCCAGAGTAAGGACATAGGATACCTTTTATCTCTTTATGTTAGAATCCAATACAACTCATAAATAGAAAAATTATATTTTAAATCATTAGCATTTGTTCAAAATTCATCTTTGTAAGAATCAATTGAATATATGCGTACAATTTTAAGCAGATTCGTTCTCAAAACTGATACAATTGCTATGTATTAGGAATAGAAGAAAAGAACTGCAACCAAATATGCAGTGTAATAGATTATAACTGGCTCAATAATCAGGCGCTGAGTACGTGCATCTCCAGCGTGCATTTTCCAGCCGCCCTTTTCGTCTTTCCACGCCTGAGAACCGCTTCATCATGTGCAGTATACTAGACTGACTGTCGATTGGACTCCAGTGGAAAATGATGGAGCTATGTTTCTATCACCGACGCAAAAATTCGGCTTTATTCCGATTAGAGAGCACTTAAACACTTCTCAGAATCAAATGTTCGTTGTTTTGGTTGTTTTTGTTGGAGGCACCTACTTTACTCATTTCGTCTGCTTTCAACATAGCAAATATCTTTTCAACGGTGGATTTCCCTGATGCAGACCCCAAATTCAACAGTATTTTCCCAAAAAAGCAATGCTTTATTAACACACGAAATGCTTTATAATCCATTTTTTTGTAAACTAAAACAAGTTGCTTCACATTAATGCTATATCTCATTAACTAATAATTATAATCCAACTAATAGAAATCATATAGATGGTAGTAGTAGTAGAATTATCTATGTATCAGCCACAGTGAAGCGTGGACGGGTACTCTAGTATAACTATAAACCCTAGAAATTTCGCTTTAATCAATTATTTCTTTAACTCCCAAAAAAATCTTCAAAAAAGATCAAGCTTCTCACATTTCTCTCGATTTTTTAAAGCCTCTAAAGCAGGCTCCTCCCTTAATAGGATTGAACGCGTTCAAAAGATTTTTCTTAAGTTTGTTGACCCCATACCGTCGTCCACATCTCGTTTGTTGCTATTACATCTTAAATCAATTGAAAATCGACGGTCTGTTCTCTGCCTCTTATTTGTTTTTAATGTAATTAATGGAGGTATTGGCTGTTCGTCCTTATTTGTTAGGAAAAATTAGTTTCAATATTCCTCAGCGTCGTCCCAGATTTGTTTCCCCATTTTATTGTAAGAAAACTAAATTTGAGAATTTAACCCGATTTCCGAGAAAGTTCCTCTTGATTTTTCTCACTCTAGGGTTTCCTTCATTAACACTCTTAATTCTGTTTTCAATTTAAGTTGTCTATTTGTTTAATTATAATTTTATTATTTTAGAATTCTAATTTAAATCATAATTTATAAACAGACTTCAGTAAATAAATAAATAAATGTTTCCCCCAGGACAACAACAAATCACACGCATCGATAATGGCTCACCAGAAGTCCGGGAGCTTGTTTGAGAAGGTCCAATGCATCCAACGTATAGTCCAACCTTGGCATTATTATCTGTTTCTGTCCATTGCGAATGATTTTGTTGATGTAAACTTCGCCTCGCGAAAATTGAATATTTTCTAAAAAAAAAACCGTGAAGGCCCGTAAGGAGAGCGAATCGAACAGTCGGTGATTTGTACCTTTGACAATAAAATATATTTAAGCATTGGGTGGTTGCGTTTCAATAAGATTTGAATACAGTTTATTTAAAGTAAAAGACACAATTCATTTGTTTGCAACAAATTGATAAAATCGTACAATTGTATATAAACAAAAGATTTCTGTTTTATTTGATTTTATAAAAATGATTTAATAAAATTAATAAGAGTAGAATTAATTGGATAACACACACACATACTTAAAATTGATTTGAAATAAAGCACATACAAGAGGCGTCGCTGCCCAAAACTACAAGTACGAACCATCCATCAACTGACTACCGTCATATATATATATTTATCAAGTCTATTCCATGAAATCACCCAGATTGGAATTCTCAAATTGTGAGTCGTCAGCGTAAAAAAGCGATTGCACCAGATCGGCATTGTAGTTGTACTCGCTGGCATCGATCTGAATGTCCTCATCAGCATCTTCAGTAGCAATTGGTGCTGTTGCCGCCTCAACGGTGCTCACCTTGGCGGTTACAGGAGCTGGAACTGGCGGCTGTGGTGGCATTACCATTGTCGCATCATTCATACTATCGAAATCATTGCTAACCTCAACCGGCATACTCTGACGCAACAGCGTTGTCAGGCCCAGTGTTGTAGTGGATGCAGATGGCGATATGCCCTCCGGCGTTTGGCTTGGAATACTCTGCCAGTCGGCGTTGACCACCGAAGTATTTGTTGTTGCCGGCATTTGTATAGCAACTGTATTGCTACTATTGCTACCACTACTGCTAGCCGGAGTTGGTGTGGTGGGGCTATCACTGCTACTATTCACATTTACGTTCTTGTCTTCGCTCTCTTGGCCACTGTTATCGGCGTTGTCGTTACCACCCGATTTAATACCGATCGCAGGTGTAACTGTCGTGGACGCGGTTGTTGATGCTGTTGTGGTCGTAGCCTTGTTGTTGGTGGCATTTGCAGCGCTGGTGGTTTCAGTCATTGCTGGCAGATTGACATTTGGATTGAACGGTGTGTCGAGATCTTCCAAACCCTCTGGCACTTTAAGCTTGGCGAGCTCTTCGCGCAAATGTCGGTACTGGCGACGCAGGACCATCGAATTAAATGATATGGTGCGACTGTTGCGTTCACTGTATTGCGGTTTGCTTAGCTCCTCAATCCAATTCTCAATTTGCGCGCAGATCTCATTGCGTTTGAGCCAAAAGTGCGTGTGGATCACCTGTAACGAGTCAGTTGTAATTACCACCAAGTAAAAAGAAATAAAAATAAAATATAGTTACATCTTTGAAACAAGGACTGGGATTACGTATTTGTTCCAGCATCGCCCAACGAACGCACGCCTGGTATATGTTGCTGTTGTATTCGCGCGAAGAATGTGTGCCACTGGGCGTACCGCGGCTACGCTCAAAGCCAGGTTCATTGAAATACGGCTCCGGGACTAAAATTAACGACTGAATGGACACAAGTACTTGCAGGAAACTAGATGTTTGCGCATTCCATTTCTCTTCAGGTCGGCCGTGCCAGGTGTTGAGTACGGATAAGCAAACCTTGCCGTCATTATATAAATTGGGATTGAAACGCACCGAATGACGGCCTGTTGTTTCCAAATTTATCATCATCGGGAGGTTGGGGTAATCGGGCGGGAAGAAGACGTCAAATTCAAAACAACCATTCGCATATGGCGTGTCTGCCGGCCCAGTAATCAATACCTGTAGCGAAAAGAAGAATCAATATATTTGTTACATTTGGAAATTTCGAAAATGCTTGTTATACTCTAATCAAAAAAGAGATTTTTAGCATTGCGGCACATTCAACTTAATTTTCGTACTCACTTTCATAATATCCAGTCTATCGGTATCACAGCGTACAAAGACGGAGCTACTGTATGACAACGGTAAGCTGGTGGAAAGCGTCACCGCCTCTTGTGCCAAACGCTTCACACGCGACGGATGATAACGATCGCCCGCCATGCGCACCATCTTCTCAAAATGATGCGAAATGACGAAACGAAAGCCGTTATTCTCCGCCTCGACAATCATCTCCGCAGTGTCGAATTGCAGCTTCTTCATCACCTCCAAATAACGCTGTTCGACTGACTTACTCTGCGGTACGCGCTCAATGTTACCACTACCACTACCACCCGCCTCCCGATCGAGGCGCTGCTGATTGGCGAGCGCATCTGCATTGGTTGTCTTTTGCACCAGCACGGTCGTCTCTTGGATATCGGGTATAAGTAAAGCAAGCCCCTCGTCGTCGCCATCATCAATGTTGACGGTCACCTGTTGCGTCTGGCCCTTTATGTTGGACTTTTTATTAACCCTACAAACAAACAAGTGAAAATGTTCAAAATTACAGTTTGCTGTGTGTTTGTATTAAAATATAACGGAATATTTACTTTAGACGTTTTGCGTATGTGTCGACACAAGTCTTCATATTTAAGAGCAGCTCAACAATCGCAGGCGAGCTTTCGCTTTTATTCGGCGACGGCTGCAGCAGTGAAACTAATTCTGGCGAGAGCGACAGTGCTCTCAGCAATTGTAAGATGGCGCGATATAGAGGAATGTGTCTGGTTATATCCAGTACGGAATCATTACGCAAGTAGGAACTTAATGCCGGAATGAGACACGACTGTTGGAGTAACACCATAAATAAGGATGGCAATTCACCGGCAACCTCAGTAATTTCATGATACGACATGATTTCGTCCGACTGTAAAGCAGCGGGGATTTTGTCGCCGGGATTTATATAACTCGAGAGTACCTGGGTAAATCGAATATGTCAGCAATATTCCTAAGATTGTTCGACATTAATACGTACTTGCAATAAAACTGTTACGTGCTCCTCTTCACTCTTCTGCCGCAGCAACGCCTGTTCCACATTCCACGACTGCGTCGTTGAGCCCGTACCAAATCCAGTGCCCTTGGCCCAGTACATATGCCCCTTGTCGTCAGATGTGCCCAAAGAGTCGTCGACATTGTTACTTGACGAAGTTCGAATGCCGCTGGTAGAAGACTGTTTTTTGGACAAGAATCACAATAACTTTAGAATACAACAAATACTAAACAGCACTCAGCATATTTTACCTCATTTTGCGGGCTGACGATTTGATAATTTTGGGATTGGTGGGTAAATACACCCAGACAATTCAAAACTAAATGCATTGCACCCACCTCGATGACCATACGCCGTAACAGCATTCCGTCGTCGGTGGTCAGAGGTGAGTTGTCCAGCAGTTGGCGGAATACCTCAAACGGTAATGTTGGAAGCGAGGGTGCCACGGACAAGCTGTAAATGTCATCTGAAGCAAAACATTTAAAAACATAAATTATTGACTTCCTTTACGATATAGACTAGCTTCACTTACTTCCTTCGCCGTCGCCAGTAACTCCCAGCACCAACCGCAGCAGACATTGAGCACGCACTTTATCGCGCAGCAGCACATCTGAATAAGGTGGCAAGCGCAGAAAGAGACCAAAAGCTGCAAGGGAATGTTGCGGCACCGATGTGATTGTGGTGTGTTTGGATGTGGGTTCGGTGATTGGATCCTCCAGATCTTCGTATATTTCATCGTTTGGCTCGAGTTTGACCCAGTCAGTCATAGGTGGGCTCTTCTCCTTCTCCGGCAATGTGGTAGGTGTTTTACGGCCGGCACTGTCCGGATATACTGTGGGCAAATACTGGGCGAGCAGCGACAAACCGCCGCGACTGGAGAAACGTTGCAATGGCGATGGCAGCGGCTCAATGTCCGAAGCCTTAAGCACAGAGTCCTCTTTTGTTTCGACTGGCTTGGAAGGTATCTGAAATGTTGAAAATGTGAATAACTTTCAAAATAAAAATGGCGTCACAAAAGCGCTTACCAGATTCAGTGTGATGCAAGGGGTTGACAACGAATGGCCCTTGCTATGTAAGGCGGCAAGTATTTGCGATATAGTGGTATCACTGGTGATCACAATTTCCGGACAATCTGGATGCACCAGTTGCGAGCAATTCGCAATAATCGAGCCAGGCGTCAGAAAGTCTTCAATACTGAAGAATTCTACAAATATTAAAAGTGTTAAACTTTTTGGTAAAACGAAAAGATTTTTTATAAAAATTACTTGGAAAGTTCGGGAACAGGTCTTTGTTTTCCTTGCTTGCCGCCACCTGATTTTTCACATCTTTAATGCGCTTGTCCTTCGCTGTGACCCCGGCGGCCACGCTCAAGAACTCCATGCCATTCTCCAAACCATTGAAATTGAACGGAATGCTATCATAAACATCGTTTTTCGACTTCTCATTATCGTGCTTAGCTCCAAGCTCGCCACTGTTGTTGGTTGCCAAGTTTATGGTGCCACTCATTGGGGCATTGTTCTCCCCTGGACGCGTTTCTGCTTGCATTGAGGAAAATAGAATACTGTAGACTACAACACGCAAACATGTGAATGGTGCGAAGTGTGAGTAACAACAAATAAAAGCAAAACACGAAAATAAAATAAAATAAAAAAGAAATGTATGAGTGACAGCTACAATGAGAAATTAACAAAATGAGTCAACTAACTACGGTTTTATTTGAATAGATATAGTTTGAAAAAAAAAATCAACAACCGCGTGTAAAATTAGTCATTGAATACGAAAATTCCCAGAATTTTGTTCTGGCATGTACTTTTCGAATTATTATTGTTGTTGCTGTAGCGGGTACCTAATCCCCATTAGGATGCTAAGGATTAGCTAAGTTGACGTCAACGTCATTCAACGGAAGAATCAAGTAATGTGCAGTTTCGACGGGGTCGGACTAAAGAGAGAGGGTTGTCAGATGAGTAGGGTTGGTGGGACATGCAAAGAGGTGGCCAGTGTCATGCGGAGACTCATTGCACGCAGGACATATGTGCATTGAATATGTCGGCGACTAATCTGGATAAGTAGGAGTTGCACAAGCTACAGTATCCAGAACGAAGCTGCGCAAAAGTCACTCTCATTTCTCGCAGCAATTCGAGCTCTTTGTATGCAATGGAAAGGGAGTCCGTGAAGGTATTGATGGCTCCACTGTGAATGACAGCCTACTCCGTTCTGCCGTTCCCAGGACAGTTGGGTCTACGTAACCGGAACGGACCAGGATTTTTTTATCCGGCCAAGGATTGTCAACTCAGCAGAATTCTATTGCTACAACAACAACAACAACATAATGACGGAGGAAACAAATTGCGGATTTTTTTTTTTTTTGGACTCAGCGACCAAACTTACAGGGCACTTGAAATGTATATTTGAGAAAACTCAAAGTCTAAATTAAAAATTAGCGTGTAATAGCTTGTCTAATTGGTTATGCAAATAAAAGCTCATGAATATGATATTGATTGAGTTCGAATGAAGAATCCGACTTACCAGAAACACAGTTTTGCAGTATCTCCTGACATTTGGTGTTCGCACTGACACCAAAGAGCAGATGGTGTGCATTCACGCGCTTAGATGGATGATGATTAACCAAAGACATGGATACGCTACTATTGGCGGCGTTGTTCGCTGTGGCCGCCACAGACAAAGTCGAGGAATCGCGCTTCTGTAACGGCTGTTTACTGCGAACCGACACCAGAATGCGTTCATTCTCCAACAGCAACTGCAGCACGATTTGTCGCGTGAAACCAGTGATGGTGGTTTTGCCACCGAGTGAACCCTGCATCGGCCTACGAATTACGGCAATCAGCAAAGTGGTCAGTGTATCTTGATTTTTCGGATGACAAGCGCTAACACGCGAGAAGAAATTGATGGTGGCACGTTCCATGCGTATAAATGCCTGTTGCATCGGTTCCTCACCGGCGTACTCCATGGGACGATAATTACATAGCAGCTCTAGCAACGGTTTCCAAAAGATGGCACCTTGCTGCGTGCCAAGCCAATCACGCATATGACCCTCGGCACAGCACTCGGAGAAGAAGTCCAATACCTTCGGTACGTGTGCACAGTTAAGTAGCGGCACAACTACCTCATTCATGGCTGCAGCGCTCTCATCTACGCATTCTGCTTTATCGGCATCTGTTAGGCAGGCGCTTGAAGTGCTCGATAATTGTGTAGTCGTCGACGAACTTGATGTAGAAGCGCTGCTATTTGTGGCGGCTGACGCTGAGGTGCTCGCCACTGATTGCGGCACGGACCGTTTCACCTCCGGCAACAAAGCGCTGCAATATTCATACAAGGCGTAGGCCAATAACTTAGGCAGACCCGAGTCCACCAACTGATAAACGGCGGATGGCGATTGACAGGCCATAGCTAATGTGCCCAAGTAAGCCGGCCGTTGTAATAATGTTGTTAGATTGGCTGCAGCAACACTGGCGAACCATGCACTACCACTTTGACCTTTGTTATCATCGGTCAAACCGCCTCTTATGCCACTATCGAGCACGTTTGCTTGTGCGCCCGCCGTAGCCACGCTTGTGCTTGAACCGCTGCTGGTATCCATTTCATTTGTTTGCTGCACCTTCACATTCAGTTTGGTGATCAGTTGGTTGAACAGTTCCGGCTTGATGCAACATAGCGAGCATAGCAAAGAGTCAAAGGCCACTTTTAGCGGTTCCTCATTCTCCAATGTGTCTATCCAGTGCATACAGGCGTCAAAGAGATCGGTGGTGATTAGTTCTTGTAAATTCGGCACATGGTTTTCCGCATGCACTGACCACAGTATCGAAGCCACGCACTTAACAAAGCCGCTTTGTGGATTATTACAGCGCAATGTGCGATTGCTGAAGTTTTGACGCAGCTTTACGATCCACTCGAGGAGCACGTGTATCTTGTCCACCATATAATCATCCCTTGTTGTGGCCAGCTCATAAAGTAGATTGCAGATGCTCTCATTTGAAAGCTTATATGCTGAAACAAAACAAAAAGAGAGTGAAAAAGTAATACAAGTATGAAATATGTATGTGCAACTTACTTTGTGGCGCTGTGCCCCAGAGCAATATGCGTATTATGGATAGGCACAAGTTGCGATTGTAGGCACCCAGTTTCAATAAGACAGTGTGCAGATTCTCTAATGCGGCGTTTGGTATCATTGGCATGATGTTCATTAGTGAACAGCAAGCCTCCAGGAAGCCTGGGAAGGCGGCCGAAGCGCCAATCACATCGGCAGCCAACTTTTCATCGTAAATAATTGCGGGTGCCTTAAAACAGCGCGCCAGTATGCGCATCCAGCCGACGCTCGTCTTAGCGAATGTGTCCTCATCGTTGTTTTGGTCGAAATTAAAGACACCACTACCGGCTACGCCGACACCAACACCGCTACTGCCACTCGCACCGCTGCCCAACGAGTTGGAATTGAATGCAAATATCGTATTGCCCAAAATGGCAATTTGTGAGAGGCCAATGTTGGAGCTGTCTTTCGGCCTGCCGCAAACAAAAGAAAATTTATATTAGAATTGAAAAAATTGCTACAAATAAACACGCTGGCACACCTATACAAGCGTAGTACCACACTGGTAGCGATTTCCGGCTTAGCCAACTTCAGACGTATGCAAGTCATACCCGTGGTTGTGAGCGGTGGGCCCACTGGAATCGGACCCAAACCGTAATCACGTGATATCTCCAAAGCCACCGCGAACGGACACGATGCCAATGTGGGGGCGTGTGGCTGCAGTTGTACCTCCTTCAACAGTATAGCTGTTGGCAGTGTAATGGTCAAATCGACGTGCGATTCGTTTGGATAAAACATATAGCTCCAAGCAGGTGTGCGTGGACGCCTGTGCGATGCCACCGGATTCATTATTAAGATGTCGGCTGAGTGTGCGGTGTCATGCTCGGCGGATATGGTACAAAACGGCGCGAAGTTTATAAGGCCATCCTGGAAATGGCGCTGACTCTGTGCAGCACTGGAGGATGAGGATGTCTTCTTTCCGTTGCCATTCACGCAAGCATGGGAATGCAGTTTGAGTTTAGTGTTTTTAGTCATATGTTGCATGATCAGCGAAATCTTAAAAAAAAAAATTAATTTATAACAAATTATTTTGACAAATATGGGTTGAGGCGTGCATACCAATCCCGGCTGCATGTTTATTAGAATCTTATTCAATCGCACCAAATTTTGGCAAATGATTTTGATGCCACCCAATTGCGTGAATATTTGCACAGCCACTGATACCTCCAGCACCTTCGAAATATACCACAAAAATGGCTCTGACAACTGCAAACGAGGCAAAGCATTGCGCTGTATTGTGCCTGTAAATGAAGTGCGAGGAAAACATTTAAAGATTTTACATTGCTGACATTGTCACAAAGAGGTCAGCTGCTTACTGGTTTCTAAGTATTGGCAAATCGACGCCACAATGAGACGTGGATTCGATGCTTTGTCATACAAAGTAATGAGTAGATTGAAAACGGCATCAGCGGTGCTTTGTGGCTCGTCTAGCAAAAAGTTAGAGGACGAAGCCACTATGGTGAACGATGAGCTGGAGCAATGTGACAGTGAACCCAACAAACGCTTCATTGTGGGGAAGTGGCGCAGTACTGTTGGGAATAGAGACAATATAAGTTACGAAATTATATTGATTGATGGTATTGATACGCACCAGTATCGGCTATACAAGGCGTCTTCGGTCGGTGGCCTTCTATATTTAACTGCTCCGCCTTGGTTTCGTCAGTTTGGCTTTCATTAGATAATTCTTCCTCTTCTGGTATAGGCACCTCCTAAAAATAAAAAAGCAATGTGAAAAAAAAAACTTTCGAAAAATGTCATCTGATCAAATATGACTCGGATTGGTCCATTTAAACTGTGCGCGAAAAAAGAATTGAGACAAACCGTCAATATGGCATACTACATCAACGTTTTAAGGTGTCTACGAGCAGCAATAGTGAAAGTGGTGTTTTTTTGTTGCCAGTCCTGGTCAAAATTGATCAGCTGGCATATTGATTTTGACTTACACTAGGCTGTCTAGGCAGTTCGGTCTCCGCCAGCGATGACGACAATTTCAGTAAACTAATTATGAGCGAGTTATCAGAGAGCGTGGTATTCTGCTTGGTGCTCTCCGAGCCCAGTACATTGGCAAAGAGATTGCTAAACGTACTCGTGGCATTATTGCAATCAGTTGAGCGTTGACATTGTAGCTTATCGCCGTTAGAGATATTGTTAAACACCAAGAACGCTGTAGGATAAATGTAGAAATAAATAGTAAAATCAAACGTCTTTGAGCGACTTTTAGGGCCAACTAAACTTACAAACACTTTCGATAATGTTTAGCGCCACACTCAAGTCGGGTTTGTCAGTTGGTATTAAGAGTAAGTCCCGCACCAACTGGCTTTGAGCATCAATTGGACCCTGCTGATTGGCGATGGCGCCACCTGGCTGCACCAACTGCAAAATTACATGCAATAAAGTATCCTTCAGCTTACGACGATTCGAAACAACTGTCAGGGCACTGCTTTCGCTCTTCTTGTGCAGCCACATCAACAGCTCATGCAAGTTCTTACAAATTGTTGGACCGGCCTGTAAGTAAAACCGAACAACAAAGTATTTAAAGCACGCGCATTGCAGGCTGCAAAGTGTAGACTTACACAACGGTTTGTAATGATCGACGAACTCATGCCATAACCGGAGAAGAAACGTAAAAGCATCTTCTCGAAATTCTCATCGTTAACGATCACTTCATTGATGCGTGTCGAATCGGTGTCGTCATCGCCCAGCGCCTGTGAATTACACGCCAAAAACAAGCACTGGAAACCGAGGCACCAAGTGCGCAACTTAATGTCGTTATGCCAAGCCAAGGCGAGCAGCAGCCCCTGCACGGCATGCGCACCGAACGGTATCTTCGGTATGTCGCTCTGAGTGATGCCCGAATTGTAGGGTTTGTCCGACAATTCACCATTCAAAGTCAGCCACATTTGCAACACTTGTTCCAGGTGTACCCATGTATCCTGCGCAAAACAAAAAATGTACATTTTAACAAAACTTTAAGAAAAATAACAAACAAGTTACGCACTTGCAAATGTAAGTGGGCAAAAATGCAATCAAAAACATTTTTAAACATCTTATAAGTGTTTTCGCCGCAACTGTACTCCGGACTAGACCAGATGTCCGTAATATACTCCGGCCAAACAGTCGCCTCAGGCGGAGTGGTAATAAATTCATTGGCCAATATTTGCGGCAAGGACGAGTACATATCCAACGAGGAGACCATTGTCAGGCGGCGCAGCTGAATTTCCACATTAATGTCAAGACCAACGTCCAGGCGTGCGTCCATGGCACTGGATATTGATTTGCAGAAATAGTTGAATGTGTTCTTATTGATGGCATTGCTGTCCTTCTTGGTCACCGTTTTCGAACGTTCGATAATATCAATGTCGTTCAAAATGTCATCCAATTCGGTGTCTTCGCATTCGATTAACGAAGGCAAGTAGGAATATTTGACGCCTAATCGGAAATAATATCATGAAATATAATTTAAACATATTTTTTAATCTCAGCTACACACCATCAGAATACTGTATATCATTGCCAACGGATTGCAGTTGCGAGTTTACGGCCTGTGACAAGTAATTTGCTGAAAAAATACAAAATATACAATGTAAATGAATATAAAATCTTCTTCTTCCTTACAATAGTCAGAGAACAGATCTTTCGTTTCCTGGACACCCTCCATCGGACGCACACCTTCCGCATTGGCGCTCACATTGTCATTGTCTTTGAATTGCTTATCGGCATCGAGTAGATCCTGCAACCAAACATGAGTGAGTGTAAGTAAAGGACGAGTTCAAATTGTACTTCTTTACCTGTAGCAAACAGGTGATCGCATGCACAGCCCAGGGCTGTTGCTGATCGTTCCACACCGCTTGGCGAATGAGTTGCTCCAATTGCGTGGTTGTAATTATTTTTGACAACTGCACTGCCGGACGGCAAGCAGACACTAGGCGCGCAATGACCTGCAGACGTAAAAGCACATAACGGTAATTAATGGTAGACTCATACACAATCAAATACCGCAAGGCCTACATACCTTGCATGTGAGGAGAAATTGATCCATATTGCAGGTAAAATCCATTTCCAGCAATAATGCAATCAAACCACGAATCACGATCAATATGTTATTCAAACGTATGGTCTTTAGCCCCTTGTCGAAGTTATTTTCAGGTTCCTGATTGGTTTCCTTGGTGGTCTTTGGCGTTATATTTGTCTTGCTGGTTTTGCTCGGTTTCGGTTTGCCTGTCATTTCCATGAAAATGCCTGGATGCTGTGTATAAATGATAAAGCATGTTATATGTACTAGACTTATGCAAAAAAATATTTCAATTACCTCATTCTGAATCATGAAAATCTTTTTGCCCCAATCCGTATAGGGCTGCACGCTGTATTTGTTTTGTTGCACAATGCGTTTCTTGATGTAACGTAACTGTTTCCCAGATGTATTTGTGGTTTGCGAGCGAGTCTTGGTGAAATCGGTTTCACAGCTCATGAAGTCCCAGCGACTCGAGGCTAATTGGCATAAAGCACAACAAATTATAGAGTTAATCGAATTTATAGAATTATTGACACATACATTTATCTTTGCGTTCGTTGCTGTCATCCAAGCACACCGATAGAAATAGCAACAGCCACGTGATCAGTTGCAGATCCGATTTCGACCACAGGCCACCAGAGCTGCCACCACCGCTGTCATCCGTGTCATCAATGCGCGTGGCCGTCGCTTGGCTTTCTTGATATCTGGGCGAAATGGGTGCCAGAAGCTTGGCCAATGTCTTCAATACTGCGTCGATGACTATCGAACGACAAGTGCCCATTGCGATGCTACGTCTTCCCAAGTAGGTCAGCAAGAAGAAAATGCTACAACAAGAAATCATAGTTGAACAACAACAACACATTATCTAACGCTAATATTGTTTACCGGTCTTGGGGAAAGATTTTACTGTTCTGCGAAGAGAACAAATTGCAGAAGATGTCCGCCAAGAAATCGCCCCACCAACTCTGGAAGCAGCACATGCGCACCAGCAGCGAACATGTGGCCAGTTGGATGTGTGCATCGCCATACACCACCAACGAATTGAACAGCATATTTGCCACATCCATTGTGAACAGCTGGTGAACTGGCAAAATATTCTGTGAGTAAAAATTATATAATTAGCAAAATTTCATATTATTTTAAAATTGAAAAATAATAAACAACTGTACCTTTATGCCATATTCTATGGAAAAATGCAGCAAAATCTCCACTAAACTTTGACCCAGAACACGAAGTTTGTCACGTGATGCCAACTGTAAGACATTTCGTAAATTCGCATGCTCCAATGAGCCGGCGGCACCTTGAGCCATAACAGCACCGAAGGGCACTGGGTGCAGCGAATTCTCCAAACGTCCAATGACATTGCGTATAATATTGATTTGATGTTGCAATAGAATACATTCCTAAAGAAGGCAACGAAAATTAATGCACCGCGAAATAAAAGAAAATCATAAAAAAACATGCATTTCATGAAAGTCGGGTTTAAGAGACGGGAACGGATCCGGTTTTTCATCCAACCAAGGACTGTCAACTCGGCAGCATTCCTCAAAATTACTTGCGGAATGTTGTCTGCCGCTACAACAACAACCACATTCACTGCATGATTAAAATGTTTGAGACTCACCTCATATATGGTGACTACTTTGCTGTTGTCCACGGTATTAGCGTCCTCTTCGCGCTGCTTGTGGATGAATGCTTGCATATGAGCCACATTCGACATCTCACAGTTGAGAATGGGTGTCAGCAGCTCGATTAACTTACAACTAGCCAAACTATAACGGCAATGCACATCCTCGTACAGCGACGTCAGCGCCTTTATCTGTGCTTGTATATTTTGTGCGGGTTGCTTCATGAAACGCAGCAGCGAATCGCCGTAGCCGTCGTGTTCCAAAACAACGGCGTGTCCATAAAACGAACCAATTGGAATTTTGCATTTCGTAGCCGACATACCGATGCGTCCAATTATGGTGATTTTCATGTAGCGACAAATCGGTGGTGGTTGCAGATCGCTGAGTACCAAGGTTTTGGTGCTGATATCAGAGGCGACCACTAAGCGCACGCTGTCGGCCTCCTCATCAAAACACCAAATGTCTATGTGCAGTGACGCGAGCTCGTCGCAAGCGGGTATAACCAAATCGGTCAGCAAAATGGGTGAGCCGAAGTCCAAGACCACAAAACGACGTGCGCCGGAATGCATACGATCAATAACGACCATTTGTTTTGGTGGTGGCGCCAGCAGCTTATGCCAAGCAAAGACATTTGTTGCATTGGCATTCGAGTTGTCACTGCCAATGGCCGGTGCTTCAGCATTAGCTGTTGAAGTTTTGTCTTTGTGCTGCGTTTGCTTTTTCGGCTGTTGCTGTTCGGCTACAGATGGCGTTTGCGGTGACGAATATTCTGTGTTGTTAAGATGTTGTAGCTGTTGTTGTAATTGTTCTTCTTGCTGCGTAGCTTCGTAGATGATTTGTGTAGCCATTGTTATAGCCTTAGCGCTGGCTTCGTTAATTTTCGGATCGGAATTGGCTAGAAGACTTGGATTTGAGAGCATTGTATCGCTATTGGCATAGTTGCTGTTGTTATTACCAGCTGAAGTGGCTTGCAAGTTCTCATCGCAATACTCAATGTACTTGCAAATGGCTTTGAATTTTGGCAAAAGCGGCATACACTTTTTGATTTTGTCATCGATGATGCTGGCTGGATTGAAATCTAGGATGGAAGGGAGAAAGAAATGATATTAAAATAGTGATTGCTTAATGCTTTCGCAGCAGCTCAAGGTACGAAAACAAAGTTTCTCCTATGTCGAAACCACCGATATTGAACCATTATAGGGTGGTTCTTGTATGGAATTTTTTTATTGAAGAATAAATCTCAACGAAATTTGGTAAAGATTTTTGCTCAAGGTAAGGCTACAATCTACGAACATATTGTTCGGATCATATCGCTGCTATAAAACCGACAAACAACAAAAATACGTTCTTTTATGACAACCTTTTTTACTTGTGAAGGGCTTTATAGCTTCGGTGCAAACGTTTGTTATCGTTTTCTTTAATTAACTTACTACATATTCCGTTTGGCTTCAGCACTTCTGCGACTACATCATTTTCGGATTTCTTAGCGTTGACTATCTTCATATGTTTATCAACATTGTATACCAGATCATTGACCTAAAAAGGACAACAAAAAAAGTTAACTTGATATTTCATATATTATCAAGCGAATTTTGCCTACATTGTAGCTTTCTTGTTCCTTGGGCATGTCTACCATGGGTGCGACAATCAATTCCTCCATATTGATATTGGATGCACTGCTTGCCGATACAGTGTCCATATTATCGATACGTGTTGCCTCCGACGTCGATGCGCAAGTGTAGTGTAATTGCTCAACCTCCAATAAGCCGCGCAGCTGATTACTAACACTCTTGCATTTGATCAAATGCGGAAATGTACGAAAATCCACACCATCTACGTATAGATATTAATACATTAAGCACAATTTAAAACATATATTCAATATATATATGTTCCGAAGCACTTACCAATAGAGCAGAGCTTTTTAATATCTAAGCCGGCGGCTTGCATTAGACCTGCATTCGAACGAATCATATTCATTAGCGAAGAGGGCAGTACTACGTTACTTTTATTTACATTTGGCAAGTCGTAATCGAATATTTCAGGCTCGAAGGGAAAGCCATAGAGACCAAATCTTAAAAAAAAAAGAAAAGAAAAACATGTAAACAACAAACGGCTTGGCACATTTTAAGCATGTCTATACCTTGTACTGAGCAAAGAGCAGTAGGGATCCCAACGCACATCGATTTCCTTTGCAATTTCAGTCAGCAATTTAACACACAACTCGGATATACCGTTGTGCGATTCTAGTGTCGAAGTGGCACAAGCGAGCATGGCATACCAACGCACAACGCTCGCGAACTTGGCGCGCGGCAACTCGTTGAATGTGTTCGCTACGGCGTCCTTTATGGCAACATCAAGGGTGGAATGTGACTGCACCTCAACCGGCAGACTGCATATGCCGCTGAAAGTTGAAAAAATACATTATATAATTTATATGTTCAACTTAATTTGTTCGTCGGTTAACTTACTCAGTTAATATTAGTATCAATTTGACGCATTTGTGTGCCATTGTGCGATTGCTGTGTATAATGCAGTTGCGCAGCATATTTTCCAGATACTTTTCCGACAGGCAGATACATTCGAATTGTTGAGCCATTAAATCTGTATTTGTAGAAGCTGTATTTTTATTAATTTGCCCCTTGATGCGTTCGGATTTTGGTGAACGGAAACGGTTTAAGCGTATGAAGCATATCCACGTAAGGATATCCAAAGCCAGATTTTTCTCCAGCGTTGCTGAATTGGGATTGCTCGCTATTTTGAACAGATTCTCAAGTAGAATATTACTCTCAAGCATTGCTATTCTTTGCACACGCTCATTGGGAATGCGATTTTGACTTTTCACGCCGCGCACATTGATAGAAATCTCATGCAACCAATCACAACCTGCAAAAAAATGTAGGTTTAAGTTAAATAATTTTTATATATACTTTATGCTAGTATTGCAATAGAAGAGTAAGCATGCTAATAGTTAGAAATAAAGCTTTGCATATTCCCATTCTATCTATACAGAACTAATAATTGCATACCAATGTAAAAATCAAAACGTGACTTTGATGAGCTTGACGGAAACGAACTGGTGTTGGTGTTGGTGGCGGATGCATTTGAGCTTGCGGTATTATTTGTCATAAAGTTATGTGCTGTGCTGCCGCCAAATGATGATGATAACGGTAAACGCATTATTGCACCTTTACGTACAGGCACTGCGCTCGTTTGAACGAATTTGCAAGCGTGAATTGTAGCGATGGGCGTGATGCAGGAAGATGGACAAGTGAAGCAATGGGCGATGACATCGGATGATAGTGAGAGCATGTCACGTTATTGATTTAATGAGAGTTAATGATATGATGGAAGCATGAATTAGTAAAGAAATATGAAAAAAAAAAAATAAAAATCGAAATTGTTAGACAGCAAATCTACAGGATACAACTGATATATCTATATGAAACTTCAGAAATTTTACTTGTAGCTAACTACTTGCCTCGCGTCTTGCTTTGGCCCTCCTTTGACGGATCTGACATGGTTTTAATGTGTAACAGAAAGTTGCGCGTGCGCGTTTTAAACAGTTTCGGTGATGTCAGTGTAACTGTGCCGCCTTGGTCGCACAGATCAATGCACGAGGACAACTCAATGGGACCCGCAAGTATTTCAGCATTATGTGTTTGTAGATATTCTTCACTCAGGACAGGATTCTCATTGTTGCCTAACAATAAAATGGGCACAAATAAGTAGTCAGTGATAAAATATACAAAATGCTTGTATTTAATGCCGCTTACCATCATAACTGTTAAAAGTCAAATCTATGTTGTCATCCATAGCGGATTGCTTATAATTTAGGTGCGGACCTTTCATGCGATAGCCGAAACCGCTGGTGTTCTGTTTTAGTAATGTGACTTGAATTGCGGCCGGATTATGGCACTGTTGGTATAGTGAGAACTTCAAATCAATATGTCCTAAGTTCACCGGCTGGACGAGGTTAAGTTCAATAATATGCTCATCCCAAGTGGTGCTAAAGGAGAAAACATTCAAATATATACGATTTCTAAAAATTTTGAGCTCAACTCACGCGTCGTTATGCAAGCGCCACGTTTTCGTGAATTGTGTATCGTCACCATGGCGCAAATGTTGTGGCTGCTTTCGCTGTTTCTGTGCCTGCACTAGATCGTTCCAGCAACTCGGCACTTCGGCAGTATATAAGGCCAGCACATCATCGAACTGTGTGAGTTCGTAGAGAGTTCGTAAATCATCAAGCGAAAATTCGCTAGTTTTGTATGCCAACAAATTGGAAGAGGAAGCTGCATTAATAGAAGACGTTGACGGTGACGGCGACGATTGTGACAAACTATTATTATTTAGTCCCCCATTTAAGCCAGAGCTACTGCTCGAACCTTGGCCGCTGCAATCTATTTTAATATTACTGGCAGTCAATAACGATTCAATGCCAAAATATTGGTTGTCTTCAGTTAAGTGCTCTACTCCGGTTGACACTGAACTCGTTAATGTGTGTACAGTTGGCGCCACGTTTCTGCTTAAGCCATCTGGAACGGTCACGGATGCTTTGGACAATGCAATATTGCTATTTCCCGCGTCATTATTAGGGAAGTCATTTTCGCTTTGTCTTTGGGGGTACGTTGATGTCAATGTTGCTTTGCAGTCGTCTTCCATTTCGAGCATTTCGTCACCAGACTCATTCTCTGCGTCATTTAAGGAATAAAATATTAGCGACCCACTACGTGTGCAGCCACATAAACGATCCAGACTGCGACAATATGCAACCGAAACGAAATGTTCGCCTTCCTCCTCAACGACTGTTATAGGTTGAAAGTCCGTTAAGGAGTAAATCTCCATGCTACCATCAGCACATACGACACAAAGCGCACCCGAATCTGTGTTGAAACTATTTTGATCATCTGAGGATTGAAAACTTGGTAAAATACACAATTGTTGTGGACACTTTGTTCGACTAAAAGTGACTGCCAAAGTATATTCATTGGAAATGGTCGAATCTGCATAATCGAAAAGTAAAAGCTGAGCAGCTACCGCTTCCGAATTGAAATCCGCATGATCTGAAAAAATTACATATAAAAACAACAAATCAATTTACTTCAAAATAATTCCGTCATACCTTCCATTCGTTCATCGTCTAAATCCATGTCCACTGTTGCCATAATTATCTTACTTGACGTTTCATTAGGCGCTTTTGTTTTTACTAATTTCACCAGCAACTGATTGCATTTGCCATTTACTGGCAGAATCTCACCAATTTCGATGACTTCGCGACGGCCATTAGCGGCGCCTCCTCCAGCACTACTGCACGCTTCGCTGTCCGATACCAGCGCATTCATTCTTCGCACACTTGTACAACTTTCAACGACACAATCAATATCTTCGCTCACAGTTAGCTTTTGAACAATTGTACTACCATTGCTATTGTTGTTGTTGCTACTTTTGTGTCCATTGTTATTATTGGTATTATTTTGCTGTGCTGCTAGTGTAGCAGCCAATAACTTCTCTTTGAAATAGCTTGGATCCATTTCAATTTCATTGGCATTCAAAGATACATCACTGCCGACTCCTACTCCGACACCGATTTCATTACCGCTTCCCGCATCATGGCTTTTTCCCAAAAATTGTGAAATTATATAGCTTTGTGATAAGTCCATTTTCATAAGTTCATCCTCCAACAAATCGTTGAAATCTGCTTTCAGACTCTCAACCTTATCGCCCACAACACAATCACCTTTCTTCAAAGCAATTAACTCCGATACAAATCCGTTGCTGTCGAAGCCATCCGCATATTTTTCAAAATCTGAAGAAAGTGATTTGTTATCATCGTCACGCTGATCGTATTTGTCACTCAGTTTCTCGCTGTTGGTGCCATCGCCACCACCTCCACCATTATCAGCGACTAGTGAAAGAAATTTGTTATTATTTTAGTAAATTTATACAATTTTTTTCTTACCTCCAATCAATTGCGACTTCTGATTTGTGCCAGCATTGCCGTTGCTATTAATGCTTGCCTTACCGCTTCCAGATCCAGCACCAGTGTTACTATTTCCAGTATTTTCTTGAATACGATCACTCTCAACAATATTTAGCACCACCATGCGAAGTAAATATTCGCCGGTGTTTTGTCGGATGCTCATACCCAATACGATTTTGGAGCCAACTACACCTGCGCGTAGAGTAGACGTGGAGGAACATTGCACTATGCCACTAGCGGTCACATTACCACCTGCAACCCCACCGCAACCTGCATTCCCTCCCCCACCTGTTTGATTTGCAGTCATTGCATTAATTTTGCATTGCGCACGAGCATTTGGCAGAACACATATTGCAGTGACACGTGCCCACTTATACCCTTCATCACAGATATCCTTCATTAAACTAGCAATATTGAATGAATGCATCTTCTTCAGATGTCGCTCGATACTCCAGATAGTAATCTCCCCAGTCTGAGTGCAACTTGTGCATAATACGTTGGCATAATCGCTGTTTGAGATGACATCGAAACCAAGTCCCGGTGCTGACACAGCGGGATTGGTTGCATATGTCACAGATAATGGAACATTTTGTGTATACTCGCCCTTGACGAACGGACACATCGGAGAATGGCGTTCATGTTCACTCCACGGTTCGTCGGTTTTCTCCCAACAAACTAGGCAAACGCTGCAGGTGAAGCACATGGCTCGATCCTCGCCAGATGATGATGGCTGGTGATAGAAGCCGGCTTGTGCCATTTGATCGGGTAAAGCCCACTTGTAGTCCATATGTGGCCATTTTTCAAATGTTTGTCTGCGTACAGCTTCAGAATGCATTAGCACGCGCTGAAAGTTACTTCCATGCCAACTTAAATCCGGTATTCGAGATCCGGAAAGTAGATCAGTTAGTCGTTCATTTATAGCCGAAGCTATTGCCAAGGCGGGAATGTGACGCTCTAATCGCTTCAACATAATAACTACATTATTTGCAACCAATTTTAAGCTTGAATACGATACTTCCAAACATATTGTGTTCCACTGCAAAAAAATTTCAATCAGTTTATTTAAACAGAAATTAATCAAAGCTTTTTATGTTTCTCGTCTTACCCTCTGAGCTTTGATACCCTTCTTAGCATTTGCTTGTGCATTTTTTATTTTTTCCAATAGTTCATTACTGACGTCACTGGGGCATTCCAAGCCTTCTTGTTCGAGATCTTTGAGACACGTCTGAAAAATTATCGCTTCTGATAGAAGCAATTCTAATTTGATAAGATCATCATTTTGCAAAATAGGTGGTTGAAGAATTGTATCCAATAGCAAAACACCATTGTAGTCACCACGAAAACCTAAATTCTGTCCATCCCAAAGGAGTATTTTCTCCTGCAGGGGCATGTATTTTCCTCGTACGTTTCCATCGATGGCTGAAAAAATAAACGCAGTTACTAGTAAAAATACTATCAAAAAATTAAAAAAAAAAAACTTTAAAAAATTAAATAGTGATGAACGACATTCATATATTCATACATATATATATATATATATGTATTTACAAAATAATTAACTATATTTCTGTTTTTTATTAATTACTAAAGTGTGTTCAATATTTATAGGAACGTAATTTCCGTTAGTAGTAATCATAAACAATCATTTTATTGAACTTCTAACGGGTAACGGATAATCAGAAACTAAACCTTAATTTGAGTCGTTATTGCAGCAGCTGTCGAAATGACTTCAAAACGGAAAAGTCCCTCCCCATTCTAACTGCGCACTAACACTGCGGCATGTTTTTATTCGTGTGCAATATTTAGCCCCTGCCCTCCTCTACTTTTTACTTCTATTCAGGTAACAACAGCACCTTCAGACATCTCCAGACACAAATTCAATATCACTTTCCTGCGCAACTAAGTGAACAAATCCACCCATTGTTATGCTTACCATTTCCGCCTAAATTATAAGTCTGTAAAATAACTCCTGAATGTACATCGAGAATTTTCACTTGATTACTGGAGTCGAAGACAAGAATTACATTCAAGTGTGGATGGTAGGCGATATTACGCGATTCCTCGACATTACCCACGTCCAAATAACCATCCTGTTTTAATACACGTTGCTCCGCGGCCATAATTTCATCGAATATATATTCCCGATTGCGGATACTCTCGATTTTGACAACAATTTCACAAGTTTTAGAAACTTTTCCTGTTGAAAATTACTTTTTTACAATATTTTCTCGTTTTCTGCACTTCGTCGTCTTTTCTCATTAATTTCCGCCATCGAGTGAGAAACGAGAACGAGGAACTGTCATCGTGTGAAAAATAAATTAATTCAAAGTTGCCAAGCTTATTTACTTTTCACACAAATCATTTATAAAAAAGTAAATGTTCCATTCAATTTTCTGACTACTCATTTTATGTCTTCTTCTCAATTAATAAAATAGCCAATAAAGGTGATGTGTTTTCTGAATTATTATTTAAGATATTGATTTCCAATATTTCGAAACTTTGTTCTATACACAAACAGATCAAGTCATGCCGGCAACTTGAAATGCTTCTGCCCTTGATAAAACTGTAGAATAGAATAGAATATTAATTGAGGTTCTGCACCGCGACCTAGGGTCTATTGTGCCCTCCCCTACATCACATGACCTCCCAGAGCCCCAGCAGCCTGAACAGTTCCAGTAGTTTGCGGGCGCCAGTGAGGTGATGTGATCCCTGCTGATATAAGCGTAATCCAGGGCCTTGAACCTTTTCCCACAGATTGCTGTGCAATCCCGGATTAGGTGTGCTGGTGTTTCCAGCTCCAGGTCGCAGAACCGACAGTTAGCACAGGAGACCATGCCCATATTGGACAGGTGCTTCCTGAGCTTACAGTGTCCTGTGTTGAGTGCGACGAGGAGACGGAATTTCTCACGGGGAAAGTTCATTAATTCTTTGAACCTGGAGAGGTTATATCCTCCTAGAAGCAGCTTGGCCTGTTAAAACAGCTGTTTTCGTTCTATAAACGAATATATTGCTCAGAATAATATTAAGTGTAGAAAATTACAATCTTTTATACCAGAATTTAATGCTACGTTGACAAATAAATAAATCTGCTTTAAGTTACGTTAGCTAAGTTTATTGAAAAACTCTAAGGAATAAGTTGTAAGCTGTGGTATTGTTGTAAGAGACGGGCTTTATCATGGAATCAGCTGATGTTTAGTTATTGTGAACAGTTGATTATACAGAAGAGCTTTTGTAAACAAATTATTTTGGAACCCATATTCATAGATAACCCATATTTATCACAATAAGAAGACTCAGTAATTAAGTTTAAAAGAACCTAAAGAGTAATGAATATCCTTCCAAAGAAAAGGTGAGTATTTTATTAGACTTTTATTTTTCAATATAATATATGGTTATCATTAAGATGGCACGTTCGAACAAAGGACAACATTGCTCGTGTAAGGCGTGACGAGGCTGCAGCAAAAGAAGAGGAACAGAAACGTCAAGAAAAATTAATATTAGCGGTATAAAATTTCTATCGAAGTTCTTTTGATGTGTGAAAAAATTATGTGTAATTTCAGGAAAGCGAAGCACGAATAAACTTTTTGAGAAAAAAATCTGGTTCAACTACCACTGAAGGATCTACAGCAGAGAGTAAACTTTCCACACCTAGTGGAAGTAATATTGTTAATCAACATGTTGATTTATTTTCGGATTATAAATCTCACATAAAAAAGACAAACAAGGCATTAGAAGATGAAAAGAAGGAAGAACAAGAGAAATATGAAAAGCAAATAGGGTACTTAACATACTTGGGACAGGATACTAACGAAGCCTTGAAATTACGAAGCTGGTATGAGGTAGCACCAAAACGAGCAGAGGTCGGTGATAGTGACATAATTGAAAAAGATGTGAAAAATAAACAGTCACAGGATCCTCTGACGCTCATTAATGCTTTACTCCCTAAAGTTGAGGAAAAGAAAGTAGTTACTGGCTTGAAACAACGTTCTCGTGAAGATACTTCTGCACTGGGTACTTCTCCTCCATCAATGAATATAAGAAAGCTTGAAAGCGTAACTGAGAAATATACATATACAAAGCACAAGAAGTCCAAAAAACACAAAAAACATAAACATAAAAAAGAAAAGAATAGAAAACGTGCTAAATATGAAGACAACGAAAGTGACGAGGAAGAAATACAACGTATTAAACGTGAAAAATTAGAAAAAATGCGAAAGGAACGGCTAATCCGAGAGGCTAACGAAAGAGCACGACAGGAGGCATTATTAGCACCGATAAAACCGGTACAGGAAATCGATAATACTAATAGTATGCCTCATCAACGAATAGTGCAAAAGTATAACAGCCAGTTCAACCCAGAAATAGCAAAACAAAATATGATTTAAAGATCTTGTTTTTTGCTTGAATAAAATCAATATTTTTATAAATGCATATATGTTCATTTTCCGTAAATATACATAGTAATACTCCCACTACTTAAAAAAAAGTTATTTTAGCAGCTCTTCTTAATTGACACATCTGTACTTATCCATCTTTTGCACAACGGAAGCCCAAATTTCCAGATGAGCTATCTGCTGTATTTTGCGAACGGGCAGCACATCGATAACGATAGCAATAAGATTTGTGACATAAATAAGAGCCTCCTTTCTTTACGTATTGCGGATTGGAACTGACGTCGTCTTTTTGCCAACGATCTTGGGTCCATTCCCATACATTTCCCACCATATTATACAGGTCGTAATCATTTTGGTGAAATGTATTAACAGGAGCGGTTATTTCATAACCATCTTCAGATGTATTTCCGTCTGGAAAATCACCTTGCCAAATATTTACCCTAAAAATATACCAATATTGTCTTAACAAGTTAAAGATTTATTCTTCTCTATCATTTGTTGTAGGATTTACCAGTGCTTTCCATGAGGTGTTAATTTGTTTCCCCAAGGGAAAAGTTTGCGTTTCTTTCCACCGCGACATGCTACTTCCCATTCTGCTTCAGTTGGCAATCTTTTTCCTGCCCACTTGCAGTAGGCTACAGCGTCATTCCAAGAAACATGGACTACTGGATGTTCCCACAAATCTTTTGGTAACAAGAAAAAAATAAGTTGTGCTAATAAATTGAATGGATATATATAAATAAAATATTAACCATTTATGTTATTTTTCAGTCCATGGGGATTTCGCCACGAAATTCCCTTAACTTTAAACCACCATGGAGCACTAACAACACGATAGTCAACGTATTTTTCCTGCATTTCTGGTGTCAAAAGAGTTTTAAACAGAAAGCTATCTCCAAATATCTCTGCTTCTGTAGTATAATTCGTTGCTTTCACAAAATTATTAAACTCTGCATTGGACACCTCGTATTTATCTATATAAAATTCGGTTATTTTAACAAGTCGCTCTGGACCCTCACCATCACTTTCAAAGTGAGGCTCATCAGTTCCTATTAAATAGTTTCCTGCTGGTATAAGAGACATTGATGGATCCTCTGGATAGTAATCTCTGTAGTGTGAACCATCCTTTTTGTTTTGCTTGCAAACCGGAATTTCATTTTTATTTTCGGTTGGCGTTTTTAAATCCCTCGATTGTCTGTCCAAACCTTTGTTGCAACCACAGTCGGATAGTACCCAAATTAAAAAACAGTGAAAACAAAGAAAAGCAAGAAGTGTTCGAAACATTTTCTTTTCCACTTGAATACGTTAATGAAATGACCCTTAGTAAACAAAATACTAATATTTCATATGGATAACAGTACTCATCAATATTATTGACGTATGAACTGTAATGGCCCATTCACATACAACTTTCCTCTGTTTGTGCGACAATTCACTTAACCAACGAAGCGAAGAAAACAAAGGATATGTGCAAGTTTTACCTCACAATGCTGCGATGTGAACGTTACTCATACGAAAACTTACATCGAGCACGCGAAGTAAAAGTTCTATAAAAATCGCACATCATATACAATTGGATTTATACACCGGCCTTTGGATAATGGAAACAGTTACTGTATATTCTATAATCCAGTGAGTTCGTAAATGTGCTAGATAATACGAAATATGTCAACATTAGCTCTTCATTCGTTTGATACAACTTGCAAGAAATTAAATTAGAGTAAATTTTATTTTTCTGTCAAATATATATTTATTTATCTAACATGTTTGGGAAAAAATTTGGTGAATTAAATTGAAAAAAGAAATTTTCCTATTTGTTCTCGATAGTTGTGTTGCTGCTGTGCAAATTCAGAATTTTCTTATATTTCCTGCACATCAGTTCAGATAATTTTTATTAGGTAGGTATCGTTGGCAATTTATTAGAATACTATCTGGCAATAATAATTATCATTTTAATACTATTTTTGCAACTGTGTACAGCGCAAAAACCGTTTAAAAGTCAAATTTCGGATAAGAAGAAGCACATAATTCATACGAAATACATCGCGAGTGATTCCGATTAGGGATGATCGATATTCAAAAAACATCGATGTTGACATCGATGTCATAATCGAAAGCTCAACATCGATGTTCGATATTTATCAAAAACCGAACATCGATGTTGGATCCATCGATGTTGGATCCATCGATAATTTTTACATTAATAATTGACAAAGAAATAAAACACAATCTATAAATTCGAAATTTATTAAGCCACAGCCAGTGTGCATAGCACATTTACGACTTATTTTAAACGTTTTTCTCGATGTTATACTTGTATTTTTAAATAATCGTAACGCGTATTTCATTTTAAATGAATTTATTTATTCATATCTTTAAAAACATGAAGTACAAATTATAAATAAATGTTATTACAACTTTAAAAATAAAATATTAAATTTCACAGTTTAATGGGGAAGTAAGTATATGATTGTCAAATATCTTATAAAAATATAAAAAGCTGAAATTCAATTTAAAAATTTTAGATTAATTTGGCTTCGTTATTTTCAAGTTTTTCAAAAAATTCCCAGAAGCGACTTTTTGGCGGCATTTTTAATTCTATTCATTTATAATTTATATGCATTTATAACCTTAAAAAGAATAATTTCCTTAGCATGCGCAAAATGCAAACAGATGAATTCAATATTTAGATAGAATTCAATCATTAAAAACTTACATATTGTTATATTCCATGTAATATATATGAAGCCGATTACTTAATTGCAAAACTTAAATAAAACTTTTTATGTCGAGTGGTTAATTTAAAACTTTTATTTATTTCGTTTCTCAACTTGGTTATAGGAATTGGTTAAGTTTCGCGAGTCGTTGAAACACGTGTGTGCTTAGCAAGGGTAAAAGATAGAAGAAAGACATCTTCTGTATGCATTACAGACAAAGCGGGCGCTGACACGAAGGACAGTGGAAACGTCAGTAATGAAGGAAATTCGTCAGGGCTGCATTTTGGTAATGTGGTTGCCACCACATATATATATGCACAACACCAGTAGAATACGAACAAATCAGTAAATTTAAATAGGTACGCACAACACAATTTTTTATTAACAAACAAATAGAAGTGGGAGTGAGCGTAAATGTGCAAGACGAATCACGAAGAACGAACGAATGAAGGGAACGACCGGAATGACGCGTTCACATTGTGAACGCAGCCACAAATCAGTTTGTGAAGTTCACAATTAAAAAATTTGATTTGTGGCGCAGCCACAATCAGTTTGTGAAGTTCACAATTAAAAAATTTGATTTGTGGCTGCGTTCATAGAAGACATAATTTGTTTCCTAAGTTGCATTGGTTTGGTGGACGTCCGTGTCGTGCGTGAGGCCGTAAGTTGACATCGATGATTGATTCCGTTAACATCGATGTTGCGATATTTTTCGTATGGCAACATCGATATTAAAACATCGATGTTTTTGCTTTCAACATCGATGATCATCGAACATCGATGTTCATCGAGCATCCCTAATTCCGATAGTTGCACATGTAAACTAGTTCTTCAGTTGATTTAAGAATATTTGTTTTCTCCAAAGCTTACACATATTACACGTTTTGTTAGAAAAAGTAAAAAATCGTTATGGAGAATTTAGAGGACACTTCCACTGGTGGACGTGGTAAGTTGAAATTGGTGTTAAATGTTGTATTGAATGCACTTAATTGCATACCGTTCTAAGGTAACGGAACAAATGCGATATCCAAAATGAGTGTATAAAAAATGTCTAAATTAAAGTTTGTTTCTCACATTTAATTACATAGTGACAAGATCTTTAAGAAAGCGTTTAACATCTGTGGACAGCGATGCAAGTAGTAGGCCGTCTACACCACAACTAACTAAGCTTACTTCCATACCGGAGACAAGTATGTACATATAATAAAGCACAATTGCAACATGAAAATTAAGCAATAACATTTTAGGTTCTCCTTCTCGTACTTTACGTGGACGACGCAACTCCACCACTTTAACTGCTACGCCCTCAAAAACGCCAGCAAAGTCTAAAACTTCGACAATCAATGAGTCGAATGAAGCTGAGTATGTTCCGGCTAAACGAACTACGCGCAAAAGCAGCGTTTCTGCAGCAGATTTACATACGCCAACCTTGGATAAACTTCAACTAAAAGAGAATGAAACAAATGAAATAAATACCAGAGGAACGCCTGCAAGACGTACAAGACGATTGACATCACAAACAGAAGTAGAGAAAACCCCACGCTCAACAGCTGCAAGGAAAAAGCCAGGACCGAAATCACGACGCTCCAAGCAAGATAGTGAAAGTGATTCTGATATTGAAGTGATTAATCTGGAAGATGAACCAACTGATAGCAAGGAAAAAGTTAATAGTACCACTCCAATAGTAAAGGATCAATCAATGAAAACTCCAGTAAGAACGTCACCAAGATTAAAGGCAAAGAGTATTTCTCCAAAAGAAAACACAGATATTGAAACAATTGATTTATCAGAAGACATAAAGACCTCTCATGATACTGAGGAGTGTGATAGCAATTCAACTGTTTCCAACCAAAAAGAAACGAATGAGAGTTTGGAAAACCCAGACACAAAAATGGAATCATTTGGTACAAATGAAGAGAAAGAAGTAGAGCTGGAAAATTTGGAGTCATCCTTAACTGAAGATGCACCTGTAAAAGAAACTGTCCCTAAAAATTTGTCTAATAAATCCGATAGCTTTGATCATAATGACGCAAAAGTTGAAGACACTGCCAAAATTCCTCCAGAAACTTTATCTTCGCTAAATTCATCGGAAGCCTTCGTTGAAAGTGTTCATAACGACGTAAAAGTTAATACCACTGCCACAAGTCCTCACACGTCTTTATCACCTTTAAATTCTTCAAAGGCCGTTGTAGAAAGTGTTGTTATGTTGCAGAAGCTTTCGCCCAAAGTAATTGACAAAATTTGTAATAAAACGTCTGCCGTTAGTTCACCGCCAAATTCGAAATCTGTAACATTTACCGATATAGAAGTTGACGATGAGGTGAAGAGTTCTTACCCTAAAACTCCAGCTTCGATTAAACGTAAAAGCTATATAGACATGGATTCCACAAACGACTCAAAAGATCAGTCTTTCCAAAGTGATAAAGAGTCTAATGGTAGTTATAAAGATGCAAGCGCAAAAATGGAAACATCAAAAGATCAAAGCGCAAATGACTCAAAAGAGTCCGTTGAGTTTCATGATGCCGCAAATGACGTTGAAGAAATAAATAATAGTAAAGAGGAAAACGAAATAGTAAGGGAGTGTACCCCTCAAAAAAGGAAGCTTTCTACAAAACTACAAAGTTCTACTCCAATGTTAGATTCGGTATCAAATTCAAAAACTGATACTGAAAATTTAGTAACCAATTCACCAATAATAACAAATACTTTAGAAGAAATGGACACCAATGCAGATAAGGCTTCACCTGTAAAACAAGATGAAACCATTACATCACAACATGACCAGAAAGATTTAACAACGAACGATAAAAATGTGTCGTTAACGGTGGCATCCACAAACTTGAGTAATGGCAGTGAAAAAAAAGACGATTTGTTTTCAAAATCATGGACACATAATGTAAGTGGTTGCGCAACATCGGATGGAAAAATTGACACCCTTGTTGTAACTGCGAATGATAAAGATTCAATGCCTCAACCATTAAAAGTTGAAGATGAGTCAAACACATCACCAAATGTTGATACTAGAAAGGAATTACCCAAAGAAAATGATGAACCAAAAGAGGAGGAGGAGGAAGAGGAAGAAGATGCAGAAAGTTTCCAAAAATTGGAATTTGTTGATGATGAGGCAATGGAGGTGGACGACAATTACCAAAGTGGAGATTCAATGGATGAAGAAGAAAGAAAAGAAATGCTGGAAAACGAGATTGTAGATGAAGGCGAGTCGATTGGCAGTGAAGACACCGAAGAAAGTAATGAGGAAGATGATGAAGATAATGCTTCATTTATAACATCTGATTCAGAAGAATCCCTACTTGAATATTCAGATATTGATGAGGGTGATGATGAGCATTTAGAAGATAATGCCAAAAACTCTAATAAAAAGAAATCATGTAATCGTATTTTGATAACCAGTGAGAGCGAAGATGATGGCAATCCAAACATTTCAAGGACTAATTCTGAGAAGACCAAGAAAATTAATAGATCAAACCAAAGAAATCGTATTTTATCCTCCAGTGAAAGTGAAACCGAGCAAACGGAAACGGAACAGATAAATGGCAAACAAGTGAAAATACAAACGGAACAGATGAATGGCAAACCTGAAAGTTCCGACAATTCAGAAAAGCCACTAACTTTCGAAGTTAGCAGAATGATTGATGATACAACGGATGATGATGGTGATGCTAAGGATGCTTCTAAACCGCAACATGCAATGGAAGCAACCGTTAATACTGAATCAAAATGTTCTAACGACCAAGAATCGAAACCCCAAAGAGAAGAAAATACTCAGGAAAATGATAAAAGCGATGGTATTGTTAATGATTCCAGTAATAAGAAAAATAGCCAAGTTGAACAGGAAACGAGGAGTGGAACTAAACTAAACACTAGTCTAAAATGGAATCCCAACAGCGAAACCGCAAATGATAATGGTATTTCCGAAACCGTTGAGAGTACCATGTCCTCGCCAACCCAAGAGATGACGACAAATGGTCAAAAAGGACGACGTAGTAAAAGTTTGTCAAAATCGATATGTGAAAAAATGTCAGATGACAACAATGATTATGAAGAGACCCACAAAGAATCAACTGAATGTGACAAAGAGGATAATAATAAATCCATGGAACGCTCGATTCGAAAATCTATCAGTTCCGGTCATAAATCTAATAAAACAACCGAAACAATAGAAGATGTTGACATAATTAGCACCGAGACTAAAAATGTTTCAAGTAACGATTCTGATTCAAGTGAGAACACAAATGCGCGATTGATAGTAGATGAAGGCAGCAAATCAAATGATCTCGATGATCTGCAATCGCAAAATGAATCAAACAACGACGAGGATATTGATGATGAAGATATTGAAATACCCGAGACGCAAGAGGTTGGTCAGGCTTTAGAAGAGGAATCTACAGATGAATCGCTCGCTGAAGAAACTGTTGAAGAACTTACCATTGGAAAATCTGGACCAAAGTTGAAAAATTCAGGCCTAAGCTTATCTTTTTGCCAAGCAAAACAAAAGCGTATAACGGTCAAAGATCGCATACGCCATAGCTCCTTCTCAATTGGTGTTTGTGTTACAAAAACGGAAGATATTAATCAAATGGAGGCATCCGATTCTTCCGAGGCAGAGGAAAAAGAAAAGAGTCTTAATAGTGATGGTAGTGGCCAAAGTCGTATTGATAAACAAGATGAGGAGGAACTCGAAAAGTTGGCACATTCAATTTCACCACAATTTCCCACTCAGCACGGAAAACGAAAATCAATGTCGGCTTTTGCACAAGATAATCAAGAGTATCAAGAGTTCAAAAAGAAATCGAAACGTAACAGTTTACAATCAATATCGAATGAAGATTTTAATCCATCTAAATCATTACTTGAAAATATCGAAGAGCAGAAGCGTGAATTAGAGAACCGAAAATTCGCCAAGAAATCACGCTTATCTAAATCTTTTTGCGATCCTATTCAGGACGAAATGGAGACGCTGGCTGACAGTGGCGTTTCAGACGATGCGAGTAATAAGAGCGAAAAATGCAACCGGAAAAGTTTGCAAAGTTCTGAGCTGGGAACACACTCAACTAAATCAAAATCACGCTTATCTAAATCTTTTTGTGATCATATTCAGGATGAAATGGAGACGCTGGCTGACAGTGGCGATTCAGATGTTGCAAATAATACACATAGTGAGAAAAGCAATCGTAAAAGTTTACACAATACATCAAAATCGCGATTATCTAAATCTTTTTGCGGACCAATTCAAGAGCAGGCTAAATCTATAGCAGATAGCAGTTATTCAGAAGATTCTGCTGATGAACTGACAAATAAGGAGGGAATTAATGGGTCTACACCACGAGAAGTTCCAATAACCAAGAATAAAAAGAAAGATTTTGGACGTGTTTTGGATCGATGTGATGAAATATTAGATGCCGCTAATCGTGCTAAGTTGGAAAGTAAACAAAACTATAAGAAGGTATTATCGAGCAAGTATATTTTCAATTAAATATTTCTTATTCATTAATTTCACTTCAGAGTCGACTAATTATTCCAAAATCTAAAAAAGAGTCAAAACATTCATTGCGCTCGGATGAAGAATCAGCAAACGATGCACCCGTGCTTAAAAAAGATATGAAGCCGTCCAAAGGTTTGTACATCTCCAAACATGTTAAATATTTAATAACGTTTAATAAACTATCACAGAAAAAACAGCATTGGCATGGGAACAAGCTGTCAAGGCTTCCGCAAAAATTTTATTAAAAGAAGCCAGCAAGGCTAAGAAGGAAAAACCGTCATTACCGGTATAATATTCATTTTACTTGAAGGTTAAAACTAAAGGTATTTAATTTGAAAATTTTGTATTTTAGATAAATCAAGAGAAGTATGACGATAAACGTCTTCCAATGAAATTATTGGAATCGATTTCGGATTCGCAGTCTCACACTGAAACGAAAAAAAGTAAGCAAAAGTTAAATGGAGCATTTTTTGCGTTTAATTATTTATGTATGTATCTCTTTTTTAATTAAATAAAGGTAAGAGAGAACGTGCACGTGAACCTCTTGTTCAACGCTTAAATTGTATAACAGGTGAAATCGTAGAGGAAGTGCTTAGTCCTCCGAAAAAGAAGAGGGCCATACTAAACAGAATTGAACTACCTACAGGCACAGTATTGGAAGAACCGGTCACACCGAAGAAAAAAATAAATAACAGCGGTTTCCGCGAAAGCCCCATTACTCCGCGCACACTTGGTTTTAAAGTGCGTCATATCCTAACTGCTGGTCAGGACAAAGTACCGCAATTGCCAACCTCTCACAGTATCGGACGTAAACGGAAACAAAAAATTGTTGATCCCAAACTCGTATTGCCTAAACCACAGTGGTCGCAGTCAGGTGTATTTTTGGAAGAAGTTTTGCCCACCCCCAAAATACAGGGTATGGATACTATGCTAACCTGTGGACCAGGTGTCAATGCATCAACTTTAAATGCCCTAAATTTTAAAACTTCAACCCTGTTTCGAAATAATGTACCAAGAGAGGCCTCACATGAACTGCTTAAGCGTAAAGAACGTCAGTATGTTCGTAGTCGTTTTTAATTTGAAAGCGATATTCAAAAATTCATATTTTTTCATTGGTTTCTTGTTGAATTCATATATTATTCATAATTATTAATATTGTCTTATGTCTCTTTTGCAATAAATATTGCTTCATATTATTAACAAAAAGTGTTTTTTGTGGTTTTTCACCATTTGTAGGTTTGAAATCCCCAGGTTCGAATACGATCATTGAAGAGATTTTAAAATATGTATGTATGTATGTATATGATAATATATTAGACGATAGCAGTTAAATAATAGTTATGTAAAAGTCAATATAGATTAGTATAGTATGAAGATTTGGTTTTGTATAAGTAACTGGCGTACAGGTTTAAGATTTAGAAAGTAAATAAAAATTCAGTTTTCGTAAAATACGAGTAAAGTGAGATTGTACCTCGATTCTCTATTTGTTCCTACCTGAAAATCTAATCAACTCGTTTTACCTATTCGGAAAGTATTGAAAAAAAAAGAAATAAATATGGTAACTCGTAGAATATATGGACAAAGCGAATGAAGACCACGGGCGAACGTTAATTTCAAAAAATTTTCATTCGGTTGAATTTCGTGCTCTCTCCGTTCTCTTTCGAAGTTGTGCTGCGCGCAGAGCTGCTATCGACGCTACCTGCTCCGCGCGCAGCGCTGTCGGTTGATACGAAATTTCTTCTCAGCGATGCTCTCAGTTGATTTTGTGTGCTCAGTGAGGAAGTGCGCGCTTTTCTACAAGTTGTTCGTTACGTTTGGATATTTTCAGTGTGATTGGATTTTGTGCCCAACGACTGCTTGACCGGCCGGCTGCGAATTTGGAACGAAAAACAGTGAGACGAATGTGCGTGGAGAAGCAGGAAAAGAAACGGAAGATATACGAAGAGCCCGCTTAATTTTTGAAAAACACAAGAAACGGTTTAGGGCCTACCAAAAGCCCATGTGAAAAATGTTATTGTGTATATATTATTCGCTAATATCGCAAGGCGATGTAAGAACTGCTCATAACCGAATTGGCAATTAAGACACATAAAATTATTTTGCACTTTTATGAAGTTAGAATTTAAGATGCGAATTAATCAAATAATATCCACATAACACAAAGGAAAATGTTAAATAATGGCAAGCTGTGATTAAGTACGACTTTGAGCGCAGTAAAGAAAATCAAATTGGACAAATATATGTGAAGGCAATGTACGAATGTGGCGAAAAAGACAATGCGAATAAGCTTAAGTAGTAAAACAATTGTACATGCCAATACGTTTCTGTGAGTGTGAAGTTGCGATTGTGTTCTTTTGTTTAGCACCAGCTCCACCGGCCCCCTCGTCATGTAAACGGTTCCGTTAAATGTACATACGTTCTTACGGAACGTCACATATTTGTTAAGAACAACTAAATAGTGGAGTTGTTGATTTAAGTAAATTGCAACATAAAGCAAAATACAAAAAAGCGGCAAATCGGTGTTTGATAGAAACTTTAAAAATGTTCGAGCTGGAGGATTATTCAAGTGGCTACCACGATGCAATCCTTAATAAGTACGCTGTAAGTATTAACTCTTTTGGTTTCAACACATCCATATTTCTTTCTTCATTTTTTAAGTGGTATTGCCGAAATAGCTATTTTTTCTCAATGAAAAATTTTGCAATATTTCAAAAGGTTTCTTTTGTTTTTCCTCCAAATTGCTTGTGTCAAGTTTACTTTATTTAATATTTAATTGTTCCAACATTTCTTCTCCCCTTTGCTTATTGTTTGCGTTCGTCGCTCCGTTATTTTGTTCTGTTTATTTGGCTTTTACTATTGCTGCCGACTTTTTGTTTCTATTATTTTACCATTCACATTTGTTCGCAATGGTTTACGTTCGGCGCTCATTTTTTGCTGCAAAAGCTAGCAGCGACTGCCCGTATACAATTATCGATTGTTTACCATACTCTTTCTGCCGCCCCTGTCTTTTCGGGAGTAAACAAGCTGTTAGCAAGCATCAGCACATGTGGGGTCTCTGCTACACTAAAGTTATCGCCGTCGGCGCTGAATCGCTGCTTCAGTGCATTTTCGTCAAGTTTATTTTGTTTTTGTTTAATTTTCGTGTTTTTTGTGTGCTTTTGCACTGCTGCCGGCCGGTTTTTTGTGTTAATGTCATTTGTGTTCTCATCTCTTTACTGAGAGAGAATCGCGAATTTTCTTCACGAGCAGATAAATGTAAATTTTGAGAGAAGTTTGAATTTTCTCACCATAATGAATGTAAAATTAAGTTACTCTGTGTCTACAAATGAGTAAGTTTTGTACATGTCTTTATGTAGATTAAAAGAAATTAATTTATGCATATGTAAACCTTTTGATTTCATTATGGTATCGTTGCGATAACAAACAACACTAAATTGAATGCATTTATTATATAGAATGTATGTAACATAGTGTGCGCATTCACGATGTTAACTAACATAACGAGATTTTTACATGTATGCAAATAACATTTCTCGGGACTAAAGATCTTTGCAATATTTGAATGATTTCTTGTATTTAATTGTTAATTTTGCAGATACAACTTTAAATATACTTAGAGCCGTTGTCTCAATGTCTGCTTAGCACCAATTTATCAGTTAAGTTCTAGTTAAAAAAAGATTCTTTACCGAAAAAAGGACTCTTGGTTAAGTTCAACAGAACTTAATTGACCGATGACTAACCAGACTATTTACTGCTATGGATGAACTGATAATTCATTTTCACGTATTAATATAAGTAAATACGAAATAAGAAAATATGTCTGCGGATATTGCGCCAAATATTGACTTGTGATATGTTGGCACTTCGCTAAAATAGGAAGTATGTGTATATACATACATACATATGTATGCCGAGTATGTGGAATGGAACGGATCCTCTATCATATTGTATTCTTGTATACATCACCACTCGCCGTTGTTCCTCAATAAATTTCACTATTTTGCTCATTTGGTTGCTGAATGGCGATTTTTTGCATGTTAGCTCTCGTAACGGCACAAACTCATTTGCGCATTTTATCCAACAATATTTTATAACAAATTAAGATGTATGTGTTTATTGGGTATGTGCTATTCCCCTCTTTAACCGATGTCTGAGCGCTTGTGCAATTGTAGGATCCACTCTCCGCTTTTTGAGCTTAAAGTGCTGAATTATCTGTCTCTTTTATCAACTAACTCATACATGGAATAATCAGAGAGGGATCTGCCACACAAAGCGCTCAACGGAAACTTTTGTGAGTGCCAACAACAGCATACTTTTGGCCAACACGTAAAAGCAACTCAGTTTTATTGCAGTGTGGGAATTGTATACTGTTAGCTCATATCTGGGTATTGCTTTTTGTTTTATTTTTGCGGCGTTTCGGGTTTACACCGTTTCGCAATGTTTGGTTCTTTTTCGCTTAATTCTACTTTATTTCTTAAGTGAGTTGAGTGTCACTGTATGTACTAAAGTATATAATATGGTTTATACCTGACAATATTCCCTGCTGTAATTAAAATTTTGGAGCTTCACTACAATGAAAAGTTTATTGCACTTATATTTTGCACATTACACATACAGGCAAACATACGGACGTACTTATAGTATGTTTGTATGTATGTATATGGAATTAAGCATTGCATTATCTTCGTAATACATGGTGTAGCATATGCATGCAAATAAATTATGTAATATCTATTTAAAAAATTAAGAAAAAAGCTTGTAAATTGATCGCTGTATGTATGTACATACACATGTGAGTAAATTTGCTATCGCTTCGATTTCCTGCTCATTACGACTGATACATATTTACATACATACATAGTCTGACTATTTAGAAACTCATTTATGTATGTATGTACTTTGGTTCATATATACATATGTAAGTATGTTTACGTGCTTGTGTATATGCACTGCACGTCTGTATGTACATAAATATGTAAGTTATTGTCGGTACTTTTACAAGGGTATTATATGTATGTACTTTTAAAATAAACTTTTTTTTGCAATTTCTTAGTACTTTTATTTATTTATTTCATATTTTTAACATTATAATGAAAACAAAAAAAACGTAATAAGTACATACATATGTACATATGTAGTCGAAACCAAAATTTTTGGCATTTTGTAAACTACAATGCAAAATCGATGGCGTGGGAGCGCATGAAAACGAAATCCAAAAGTTTTGGGCTAAATAAAGAAGTTAAAAATAAAAGGAAATGAAGAGACGTGCACACAAAGGCAGGTTCTAAATTATCTTTGTCTTAGACTGCTTTCAGCGATGTCAACAGTTACCGTTTTTATACCATTAACAGGTATAAGTTTGCTACCAAGTTTGGAACACACAGAAGGAAACATGGGATACTCTATAAAATAGAAATTTGTATACGCCAACTAAACGAAACGAAACCTTCGATTTCTGAAATATCAATCTAAAATTTTAAACACGTTCTTTTCTCTCCAAGAACCTGCTCATTTGGCGGAACCGATATCTCTCTACTCTAGCATGTAGTTTTGCTAAACAAACTAAATGATCAAAACCTTGCCATTATATGGAAAACTTTTTGTCATTTGACGAGATATCTTTACGAAATTCGGTAAAATTTCCGAAAAAATGTTCAGATCGGAGCATTATAACATAAAGCTATCAAAGAAACTAATAGATAAATATTCAGAACTTTTTTTTTTTTTTTTTTTGAAGGGAGCTTCTTTTTTTGTTGGAGCTTCTATGCAAACTTAGTTAACGTTCTTTTTTTATTTTCAAAGCAATTTTTATCATTCGGAAGTATTTTACTACGCATAGTTACAATTGTATATTTTAAACCCACAAATAGTAGTTCTGCGGTAGAAATCTGAATATTAAAAGAATTTCCCTCCAAAATTATCCTCTACCGTATACTCCGGCACACCTACTATAGGTGTGACAATAGAAATACATCTGTACAAACATAAGTACATAATCTAAAATGGAATTGATTACTTCAAGTATTCCGGAAATAACATTTTTGCGCCCATTAAGAAATTAAATTATTACCCAATGTAGGATATGCATAATAAGAGCAGACATTAACCATTATGTTCTCTGCATATTTTATTGCTTGTGTCACAATTACGGATTTCAATTTTAATGTGGGCCACATTCTTTAAGATCCTGTGTTTGTCAAGTCATGTATCTTGGGGTTGTTTTACAGAATTGTGTAAAATTGCATTTTGATTTCTTTATACTGTTGGCATTCGGTAAATTGTAGTTTTTTTTTGCTTTTGCGACAGCTGAATGATGGTATAGGTTAGTAATCCCATATAGCTATGCGTATACATATAAATATGTTTGTCTATTCACAGATGCGCACAATTATGTCCCTAACTACTGTATTTTAAGGTCCTTCTATGAGGTGATTGTTTCCTTAAAATTTTCTACCTGGGGAAGAAAGTCTACAGGGTCATGCTTACGAGTTGTTGGAAACTTTGCAGCGTGTGAAAGATTTTAACAAAGGTTTGGAAAATCGCTACTCATAAATCAAATCACAAATACTCAATTGATTTATACTACCCAGAACCCATGCCTTGACCTTGTGTTTAATAGAACCTTCCTTATACAATTATATAGATTTTGAAGAAAGTCTCAAACAAATTATATGAATAATAAAGTGCATAAACAAATTTTAATTTCGCAATACCCAAAATATAAAATTATATAGAAATAAATAGGTACTTGAAACATTTTTCCGAGTTTGCTTTGTGTTATGAATTCAACTGACCTTGAGGTAAAAGTGAATTTAAATTGCAGCAAGGAGTGTACATTCATAAAAATCGTTCGCCATTAACAACAAAATACTTTTGTGTATAAATAAAATATTTTAATGTTTGTAATTATTTTCACCATATGAAAATCGAAAAATAAATATTTTACAAATAAGTTAATTTATACTTTGAGTAAATTTTTATTAAATTCTGCAAATATATCCTACACACATGCATACATACATACTTTTGTATGCGTGTCCGTCTAAAAGTTCAAATGCACGCTCCTTCTGGCACTTATGGTATCCTGTTGAAATATGAAACTTATCATTTCTGTATCTCTTTCGAAATGAATGTTATCGATTTTTTTTACATGCAAATATGCATATACATACACATATAAAGTTATGTATGTGCATTTGAACTCTTTATATGCCTCCTCGTCCAACGACCCTGAAAGAAGTGGGAGTAATCGAGTTAACATTCAGACAAAGCGTTTTGTGTGGCATTCTGGAAGGTCACAGTGTTATTTTTAGTTAACATGCGTACGGCTATGTACTTGTGCATACATATCTATGTAAGTTCGTATGTATTTCGCTCTGTATTCATACTACTTGTTGGCATATGGCATTGATAAGAGACTGTAATTTTACTCCCATTTTAATTGTCCTGCGCGCCAAAAAAATACACATTAGGGCGGTTGGTTGTACATACCACACAAATCCATGTTTGTACGTAGATACTTATGTATGTATGTGTTTGTAGCTCAAAACTAAATTATAAGTAAGTATAAAAGAGCAGCTGCAACACAGGAAACAGGCTACACATTTTCGATTAAAATCCGAAAAGGATTCCAAAGAGACCGACAACTGGATAGGGGAGAGAACGAAAATTGTGTGTATTTATTAATTATATGTATGTAAGCTTGTAAACTTATTTGGGTTGCAGTAACAGGCGCATCAAATGTTTTGCCTTATGTGAGTAAGTATAAAATAAAACATTAATACGTACATACACACATACCTACATACCTCTCGAACAAGTAACAAACACGGCGATTTGGCTAGACATTTTCATAACACGAACAAGGTAGCAGCTAATCGTTCAAAGGCAGCTGGAAGAGCAGCGTACACGGCCGGCAATTGGTAGCATAAACCATGACAGTTGTTCTTTGGCTGGGGTTGAGAATTGCGCCTGTTGTGTATGAGAGCGTAGTTGCCATTTAGATAGAAATTGCGCAAATATGGTTGATTTGTAAAGTACGTTAGAGGAGGAATTTCGAAATGACTAATTGTATACCAAATAAGCGGTAGTGGAATAATTTTATATCCTGTAATTATTATTATTTTTTTATTCAAAATCATACACTGATTATAGGGACCCTCCAACTTTTTTGTACCATTTCCTCGACGAATTTTTCTTCAGGCAATAGTCGATGGGAGCCAGAATTGGAGAATACGATGAATGTGATGCCAATTCATAGCCATCAGCAACAACACATTCTTATTCTTCGAATATGGTGATTTTTTGGAGATTTGCACTTCAATCGGCCCAATAACGGTATGTGATAGTCCGCTGTTGAAGGTACTTTTTTAAGTTACTGTATAAAAACTCTTATGACTGTCGATTCAACAATTTCCGAGTTAAATGAAGGATCCATGTTTCATCCATTGTCACATATCGACGCAAATACTTGGTTAATTGCGCTTGAACATCTCCAAACGCTGCTCCGAATCATCAACTTGTAGTTTTCGGTCAAAAGTGAGCTCGCGCCGCACCCATTTTGCATATGAGTTACAGGTTCAGTTGAGGAAGTGTTCGGAAACTCGTCATAAAGCCAAGTTCTTGCTTCAACTGTATTTTTTCGCTTCAAAAAGCAATATTGACAGCAGTCAAATTTGTACACGGCGCTTTTATAAGGTTAGGGCAAAAAGGGATAAATTGTGAGTAATTTGTAAAAGATTGCGAAATGTTACCAATAAATTTTTGTTAGAAAAATCGGATCTTTTTCGATATTTGTTTTATTTATAAAGTATTGTTTTTGCACGGTGAAATTATTTTTTTATGAAATAACTAACGATATACATATGCACATACATATGTATAAGTTGCCCATATATTGCTGCTATTAATTTTTCATAAATTTAAATAATTCAATTTCTATTTGTTGTAGATAAAATTCTATCTTTTAAAATGTAAAAAAAAATGCGAAATCCTACCAATATACGACAACATAGGGGGTAGTAAATACTTTGCTCCGATGGCAACACTCTATTTGAGCGAAACTCCATTTGTATTCGCTACGCTCTGCAGGCTCAGAATTAAAAGTTGACGACCGACCGGTCTGGAAAAATAGTAGTGGTTGAGTCTGCTGTGTGAATGTGTTTTGTCGGCAACTGTACCCAGTTTCATTGTGCTAACACACAGTCGCACATGCAAACTAACATAGACGGTTGCCGGTAGATTTGTACATGCGCTCTCGAACATATCAATGCGCCATGTGTACCTACGAATCGTTGGAAATGACGACTCGGTAAACATTCTCATCCGCTGTTGTTGCAACATACATTGTTTTGTTCGGTCGGTCTTCTGTCCTTTGCCGGCTCAGCCGTTCTCTTCGCACTGTTATTCTATCTGTTAATTGATAAATACATATGCATGTGTCTATAAAATGAGAGAGCATTTTGTAGATGTAGTATGTGAGATATTGCAAACAAAGAAGAGCGTTGTGTTTGGATATTCGAACATCGAAATATTGCCAAGTAATGTTGCTGAAACATTTTATATAGGTTGTCTCAAGATGGTGCGTTTGAAAATTGACATAATTGAAGTAAATATTTAAAATATTTATAAAAATAAATAAGCTTTCCATGATAAGCTTGACGGGAATTCAGCATATTTTTACGTCCCAATTTCAAGACTACCAAAAAATCACGAATTAATGTCATAATTGTATTTTTAATCTCCGTGAAAATTAATGCTAAACTTAAGCTTTATTTGCTTATTTGAACATTAAATTATGACAGCTACAAATTACATATGCGCTTACCACATATATTCTTATACTATGTTCAGACCGACACTTAATCACACGATTTCGGCTGTTGAATGTATTATCCCACTAATCTTAAAAATTTATCAAGATTTCGCCATACAAAAATGACAGTTCCAAATCACTTCATTGAAATGATTTGAAACTGATCCACGCTAAATCTGTCCGTGCGACTCTGATTTTGCGCAATATACTTGTCAGCACTGGAAAAATACTAGTCAGCACTGGAAAACTGTTACATTATCACAGCTGATTTGGACACTACAAAGGGAAAAAAATGTAAACAAACACATTTTTTTTAAAGCAATGAATCTAATTTCACCTGAAAATCGACCAAGCAAATGAAAAAATGCATCCATTATTTCTATTATATGGAAAATATTAAAAAAAGACGGCTTTTATTTCAAAATACTATATGACAATCTTTTCTTTTGATAAATATTAAGCGATGTGAATTCATGAATGACAATAACAGCTGTTTTTTGATCTTTCTAACGGCAGTGAGAACACTGTTGGATTATGAAATGCTTAAATGTAATCTAATCTTTGAAATTTTCGGTCTGAACATGGTATTATGTATGCATGAATTAGCTATTATTTGCTAATGCATTCACCCATGGCATGCACCGTCGAAAGAATATAAGACATGTCTGAAAGAATTCTAGAAAAGTTGGTCATGTGCAAAAATTCACATAAACAATTAAGTTCGTTCACAAATGCATCCAACCTAAATCGAAAAAAAAATGAAATAAAAAGTTGCGCGGGAAAATGTATCAGCCTTATCGACAGGCGATATGTTGCTTGTCAGCACTGCATAAGCACATACCTACATACACATGCACAGATGCAAATATTCCTAAACAAGCAGCAATTGAAAAAAAATCGTTTAGTCTAACATTTTTGAGCAGAGTGTGGAGATAAGAGATGCTTTAATGCATGAATGTATATGCATGTATGTTTGTGTGTATGTTTATGAATTAGTGTCATACTTCACTATGGAATGCTTTGATCAACCTTTTCCTTTTTTTGCTTGACAAGAAAGGGTAAAAAGTCTTGAGAAGAAAATGCATGGGTAACGTTAAGTTGCGACAGCGACTTGGCTGCTGACACGGCGAAAACCTACACACATACGTACATATGTATGTATCTTTAGCATAGTGACCGTGCATTGTACTCATTGGAGAGCAGTTGTTTGTTTTGGTGGGCGCCCATCTGTAGTACAAAGTCGACATGCAAAAGAACAGTGCTGTCGTTATTCCTCTCACCCCCGTTCTCAAATAGTATTTTGTTGTTCTTCTTTTATTCTGCTCTTGCTGCTTACACTTGTATTTCTTATTTTGCTTTTTTTTTTTATTTTTTCAGCGTCATACTTTGAAGTCATTTTCATAATATTCACGTTTTTGTTTTTATCATGTTTTTGGAGACATAACTGCATACATATGTACATATGTACATATACATATGTATACGCTGCAACTGCGCTTTTCTAAGCAGTTTTTTTCTACATAGTCCAAATGATAGCAAAGCGGAATAGACATCAAGTTAACTAGCAAGAAACATACAAATTTTCATTCTCAAATTTAATGTTTTAAGTTTTATTCAGAAAATCTTGAAATGTAGACATTTGATAAAATAATTAGTAATGCATTTTAAGCAAATAAAGCACTTTAAAGATTTTGCGTTTATTTGTTTGGGATTATCTATTAAAAGCGTTCATTTGGTATCTTCACAACATGGGTTAATAGCTCCTGGAAGAAAGCTTCACCAAAAACAATTTTAGAGAACCTCAAACTGTCGGTGGTGTCTAATTGCTCTGAATATGTTTCCTGAATATTCATCAATAATTTTATTGATATGAACTACAAATGCTGTCATAGGCAATAGGAGCCATCCTGGCCTATCTATGTATATTCATTTCTAACAAGCAATTTTGTGGTCGTACAATTTTTATCTATACATAGAGTATCTGTGTAGAAAAGCTTCACGAAATTTGAAAGTACCCGCCGGGGAAGCAGCGGAAGAGGAAGACCTCCACTCCGTTGGAAGGACCTGGCTCCGCTTGGAATATCCAATTGTCACCACGTAGCGCAAAGAAGAAACGACTGGCGCGCTGTTGTTAACTCGGCTATAATCGCGCAAGCGGTGTCTACGCCAATAAAGAAGAAGAACAATTTTTATTTGTACCCATAGAATATTTGAGTGACCTTATACTCGTATATAATCGTTGACATTGTAATAAGTTCAAAGGAGCCTCTTACGAAGCATCATCTTACAACCCCAAAATATATTTTCCACTTGTCGGACTGTTGATAAGAATCTCAAATGAATGAGCACAGATAGCGAGTTCTGAATGATGAATATAATAGGTACATAAGTACATGTGTAAATATTTATTAAAAATATTACTTTACATACGTATGTTTGTACTTATATATATATGAATATGCAGAAATATATAAATATATAGTGTATTGCACATTTTCTGCTGGTGCGATAACAGAGTTTATAAGAAACCAGTTCGGTCTTGGCTTAAAGGCACATTTTGTTTACTGATTCTATAAATATTTATAACTGTTACAATCATTATTAGTCCCAATGAGAAAAAGATGAATGAAATATATGTTACCTCCTTAACAGCTGCTTATATGTATGCTCATTAACTGGGAAATAAGGTAAAAAGAAACGAAGAGAGCATTTGTAAAAATTATATAATTTTCAACATTTTTACCAAAGGAAAATACGTACACATACATATGTACATATGTATATACAAACAATGAGCTACAGCGCGAAAGTAGAGGAATCCTTGCATCAAACATGAACTGTGCTCCTCCTGATCTAACTCATCCTTTTGTTGTTGTTGTTGTTGTTTTAACGGATATGCTAATCCCCGTTAGGGTGGTAAGGGTCAACTGTGTTGTCGTCGAGGTCATCTAACGGTAGGCCCAGGAAACGTGCTGTTTCGACGGGGTCGGACCAAAGGGAGGAAGGTGTTAGATGAGTTGGGTTTGTGGGGCATGCAAAGAGGTGGCCAGTGTCATGCGGAGACTCGTTGCATGCAGGACATATATTGGATATGTCGGGGTCGATTCTGGATAAGTAGGAGTTTAACCTGCTACAATACCCAGAACGAAGTTGCGCTAGGGTCACTCGCGTTTCTCGCGGCAACTGGAGCTCTTCATCTGCAATAGGTGGTGCTTTGACTCCAAGAACGCCATTCACGGGAAGGGAGTCGGTGAAGGTGTTAATGGCTCCACTGTGAATGGCGGTCAGTACCTGTCTGAAGTCTGTAGCGTCCGAATAGCGTCATCCTTTTGTATAGTTGTACCATCCTCAGACCCACACCTCTATCCAATCCCATAAATTTTGTTAAATTTTTATTTTCAATGCAGCTATACACAATGCTAACACTTTCCACCTGGGGTTCTTTAACATTGCGATCATTCTTTTCCTTTCAATTTTCGTTGCGTTTGTTTATTTTTCTTTTTATCAACTTTTTAACGTTGTGTGCTAAAATTGGAGTTTCCTTGCGTCTATTTGTATTCGTAAAACTTTTGTTTACATATTACATCTATCAATGCATGTGTTAATGATTTCTCGTTGCGCGGGAAAAAATCCTATAATTGTGCACATGTGTGTCACGAATGGTAAGCCAATGGTTGTATGTAATTTTGTGATTTCGTGCCCAAGTGTGTGTTTATGTTTGATTATTCATGCATTGTTGGTTGCCAAGATATTATTTTAACTTCAGTTTCTGCTTAGGTACCTTGTTTTTTATACAAGTTCAAGCGGTGTTGTCTTTTTTACGATATACATTCATACATACAGACGTATCTTCTTGCTTGCTGTGTGCTCGTATGTCTTCCCAGGCGATAACTTTGAGTAAAAAACATACATACATAAAACTTGGTAAATTCACAACGGCTCAGAGGCACCCTTGTAACCGCCTGGCAAAGCAGGCACAAAAAAACATGAACAAACTTCTGCGAAATTTTATACTTCTAGAATCTAGATACATACAAGCGGTTGCTTGCACATTGTGTGTGTATCTACTGGTAACTATGTATGCGAGTGTGTATTTGTGCAGGTATAAAAATGAAAAGTATTTAGAATTGTTAGAATGTTGATGTCTTTTTGTGTGATTTGCTCATTATCTGGGCAAGACGCTGGTTGGAAGTTTTTCCGTATTGGCATAGGTTCATAGGTTTGCTGTTGTTGGTATTGTTTATCAGCTCAGAACACGGCATTTTATTATATTAAAGTGTGAGTGTCTGAAATGGAAAATGCGCCTAGTAAATTTCTTCGTGTTTTACGCTTTCCTCTTTACTTCGTCGCGTTTTCTGATTGCCTGGTTTCCATGTAAATCTGTTGAAACATGTTTCCATGTGATATTTTTTATTCATACCAAATGTATACGTAGGTACAATATGTGTGTATATTTTATACTAGAACTTCAAAAATAGATAATGGTTTGATTTTGGCAGGCCGTAGGGAGAAATTTGGGGCCCGGGTATAATTGTAAAGAACAAAAAAAAAGGTTGGACAAAATGGGATTATGACAATATATTTTATCGCACTCTGAATTATTAACACTATATTCATACATACATTCATATATATTCAAATGTATGTGTGTTTAAACCTTTATTTAACGGACGGTCCCAGCATTTTCGAGTGCTTATTAAGGACAATCTATTAAGCGCACAACTCTGTTCACCATTTCCAAAACAGGGTCTACATATAATACATATGTATATAACCGGAACGGACCCGGATTTTTTATCCGGCCAAGTACTGTAAACTCGGCCGAATTCTTCAGCTACAGCAACAACAACATTAACAGGTCAGAAAGGCTCGTGGTGCTGTCAGTGTTGTTTTGGACTGTATTACTTTTACTACTTCAACATTTTTATTTTCAACTCTAACTTAGACTAATTTAATTTCTCTTTTTTTTTTTAAGGAAACATCGCGACCGACATTGGATCTATACATCTCAGACTCGTTACAGGACATGTTGGATGTCGACATTCGCAGCGAGATTTCGAGTGTAGTGGGGGGAAGCAATGAACTCGCTTCCCTGGTCAACGATCTGCCGTCCTCTTTTGATCACGCTATCGACGCAATTTCTTCCATACACAACAGTAGTGGTAGTAATTTAAACGCTGCTGGGTTATCTTCCTCCACAAACAGCTTTTCCTCTTGGCTGGGAAACATCTCAGGGCCGTCATGGTCATCATCGAACGATTACTTTGTCGATTTGGGTGCTTGTGTGGATCCGGTGTCCGTAATGCCATATGTATCCTCATCATTGCTACATAAATCGCCGAAAGTAAATTTAAATGCGAATAGTTTACAGAATTCCGTATGTTCTCCACCACCCGCGTCACCGAACGTAAACGAAACCAAATCACATTTAACATTTTCACCTGCCCAATTAAAAGTTAGCGCCGGTGCGATGCGCAACGAGCAGCTTTATTCACACATACCAAAGCAGATAGTGGCGATTTCATCGACAGTGACAGCCGCCACTACAGCGCCGGCCACACTGGCGACGAATTCAGCGCTCCAGCGCAAGAATTCAAGTGCGGTGGATACGATCAAAAAGGATTTAGGCATCGAGTTGCGCAAGCTGACCACCACAACGACTGATGAGAACAGAATGAGTGCCACAAGTAACAGTGGTGGAGGAAATGTGAACGCTAAGCAGACTGCTAATGGCACCACAAAAAGCACTAGTAGTGGAAACAGTAACATAAGTAGTAGTTTGCTAAACTCAAATGGCATGCTGAATAGCACGACAACGAATACCATTAAACTGGCGCCCGGTATTGGTGGTCTAACTTTTGCCAACAGCATCGCTTACAATAAATTGAAGCAGCAATCTAGTGCGAAAACTATGCAAAATGGACAATCAGGCGTATCCAACAACACGATTATGCTCAAGCGAGAACGTGACTCCAGTCCGTTACAAAATATAAGTGTTGTGAATGTAAACGGTAGCATTGGCGGTGGTCAACAACACGTCACAAAGTTGGTGGGCCGAAATGTACAAAACTCCAGTTTTACACCAAAAAGCATTGCATCCGTACACTCGCCACTCATGCAGAACACGAGCAATTCGATCGGTTCACCGTCGTCGTCTTCATCCTCATCGCACTCGTCACCGTCGACCGGTTCCAGTGGTGGCAGTTTTACCGCAGGTCTCGTACCAATCACAGCGAACAGTAGTTCAGCCAATGCATCATCATCCTCTGCCAGCACTACAACTATTACAACAATATCCGTAAAACCGTTACAACAGCGCATCAAAGTGGCGCCAGTGGAGTCTGAGTTTCCGAAGCCTGCATATTCATACTCTTGTCTCATAGCCATGGCGTTAAAAAATTCTCGCAGTGGTTCCTTGCCCGTATCAGAGATATATAGCTTTATGTGTGAGCATTTTCCATATTTTCGCACAGCGCCGAGTGGCTGGAAGAATAGTGTGCGACATAACCTCTCATTGAATAAATGCTTCGAGAAGATTGAAAAACCTGCGACAAATGGCAATCAACGCAAAGGTTGCCTGTGGGCAATGAATCCGGATCGCATTGTGAAGATGGACGAAGAAGTGCAAAAATGGTCGCGTAAGGATCCCATGGGCATACGTAACGCAATGGTGCATCCGGATCATTTAGATGCATTAGAGAGGGGTGAAATGAAACATGGCAGCTCAGGTGATTCAGATATCGAATTAGATAGTCAATCGGAAATTGAGGAAACTTCCGATTTGGAAGAGCAAGAACTCGACGACACCATTGTGGATAATATGTTTGTCGAGGAGGACATTGAGGAGGACGAAATGATGAGTAGCGGTATAGTGATAAATAATTCGGATGAACTCAGCGAGCCGGGTGATGTGAGCATCTGTGGTGCTGGCGATGATGTCGTTGGCATGCAACAAAATCGAGATTTTGATATAGAGGTGAGTTTGGAGACACACAAAATAAAAAGAGTGGAGAAGATGGTGCAAAGAGTGCTTGAGCGTGAGCAGAAGGTACATTTGCCATTTTTTATAAATTTTTTTTGTTATATTTCGCTTGTCTCTTATTTCGGCTTTACTGTACAGTAGGAAGTTTTACTTTTTCGGTAACTTCTAAAGTAATCTCTCTTCTTATAGGTATTGTGATCTATGCGTATGAAATAAATAAAGTAATTTCTTCAGTAGCACAACTATCTACTGTTTTCGTTGTAACCGTGTTCGGTCAGCAAATGATTTGCACAAATATCTTTGCACCAAAAATGAACAAATAGTTAGTCAATTATAACAGCTAATTGATGAAGAATGCATTTCTGCCTGTTTGCTTGTTCATTTTTTGCTCTAACCTATTTGACTTTTTTTACTTTTTGAGAGACCATTATTCTCCGTTCATCTGTTCCTACAAGTTTTCTGGCCAAATACACACATTCTATATAATACCATATGTTCATATTTCAAAACCTTATTCAAGCAGCTTATTTTCCTACCATTTAACCTGTCAACACATTTTTTTTTTACCAAAAATAAGTTCAAACAATAATGGTTGTCTTTCAAAAACAGTTTCATAAGTCAAAAGTGCTCGCATTATCAAATAAAAATAGAAAAGAACGTTTTATACCACTTTCTATCAAAAAAATAGAGCTCAAATATAGCGAGGATATGCGAGGAAAATTGAATCGGCTAGCATCTAGTCATAAACTTTCTTCTTCTTTATTGGCATAGAGACTGCTTAGGCGGTTATAGCCGATCTTGGATTTTAGTTCAATTTATTGCTTAGCTTATAGCCGACTTGTACTTGTGTTGTATTGTATTTGTACTCTATGTTTTCGTTTTTTTTTCGAACAACATTTTGTTCAAATAATAACAAATTTCTTTTCTTTGCATTTTTCAGGTCGAAGATATTTACGATGCAATTGATATTGAAGACGATAAAGAAACAATGCAACGGCACTTAACCGTAAATACATCCGACATAATTGAACTGAGTCCTGCCGATTTGAACGCTGCTGCGCAATCGCCAAAGCGTGCCCGCCTCAATATAAACTACTCCATCGGCCCAGCCGGTGAGCTGGAGAAGCAAATTCAACAACACAAACTGCAGCAACAGCAACAACTGGTAATGCAAAAACAGCAGCAAAAACCAAATCATATACAACAACAACACAGTATCAAACAGTATAAAGTGCAGCCACAGCATATTGTTGTGCAAACGATAAGGAATGGTAGCAAAACAACATCGATACAGGCGATTAATACAGCGACCGGCACCACAATTGGCAGCGTCAGTGGCGCACTCTCCACCCTGTCACAGATCAATGGCGCCATATCAAATAATCGTCGCAAAATACAATTAGTCAATCGAATTGTTTAGAAAACAAGAATTTAAACAAATGATTCGACACAAAGAGCCACTCAGGCATTTGTTCCTAAAGAACACGTCTCTGGATAGTGAGAACCAAGAAATATTCATTTTAAATAATATAATATGAATATATTTAGTATAACAATATGTAACACAATGTATACGCCGATGAACGTAAGCGCTTAGTACTTGTGATGTTTCGAACAAAAGTGAACAAATTATAATATTTCCCGGGCAGTACTTGTAACCCCGTTAGGGGACATTAGTTCTATTCGTTTTTAAAGCGAATTTGTTATATTTCAAATTTGTTATATTTCAAATATGCTACCACACGAGCGGCGAAGGAAGTAATTTCCTTCAAATAGGTTTTTAAAATCGTATGTGTCAAACACAGTTTTTATTTTGATTAACTACATTTTTTGCTTTGAAAACGAATTCACTAATAATATTAACAATACGAAAATTTGCTTACAAATACGCTTAAAATGTTGCGTTGACTCCGCATTGTGTTTATGTGTTCATAATGAATTAAAGGTTAAGTTGAAAACGCATGGTTTCGAACATATTGCTCTAAATGCAATTATTGAAAGTTATTTTAGCAGTGAAATAATTGCATTTTCAAGGCTACGCATGCTCGCTTTATAGCTCACGCTCTGTGCATATTAAAAATACAAAATATTCATTGAATTCGCGTGAGCTCGAAATCGATACATGTAGTTCTAAGTTCTATTCCAATATTACAGTAATCATATTGCATAATGACTTTTGTTTAAAAAAGTTTCCAATATTTTACAACTACTGTAATAATTTAAACTTAACAGAAGTTTTTTTTCTTTTATGTATTTTTTGTTCGCTTTATATAAATTTCTATAATTTCTGACAACGAAATTTAATTTAGATTTCAGTTCTAACACACATTAGTTTTATAACACACTTTTGGGCACATATCAAATTTTATGAACTTGACAAATTAATATGCTCCACTTTGTAGCGCTTCATTTACTTTTCCCAACTTGATCTCTTTGTTAAGTAAGCTTTGTTTTTAAACGATTTTCGACAATTTTCGAAAGACGCACGATTTCTAATTTTGAAATTTTAATGCTAGGAACACAATCGAAGCAAACGCCGCCAAGCTCTGGCAGTAAGGATTTAAAATGTTTATTTGCTTATAGTGGAGTGCTCATATGAAATGCGAAGAAACCACTTTTGGAAATGAGTATTTTAATTTATTTGAGACATAATCTTTAAATAATAAACATAAGGTTTGTTTCTGAAGTGCTAAAAGCTGCTAGCTACCAGGGAGCAGAAGAATGCGAAGTTGTTGTCACAAAGAGTGAAGCAACGAAAAAGAAAAGAAGCGGAAAACCAGCAGAAGTAAGGAAACATTTGAATCTGTTTTAATAGTCACAACATACCAGCACTTGAGAACCAATTAATAGATTTTTACTTCCACAATACAAAACTATTAAGATAAACCAAAGCAAAGCTTCAGATTTAGCTTGTTTACAGATCGGTTTCCATATAGGGTAGTAGCTAGTGCTATCAAAAATTTTACTCTGCTGCTCTCTGCAGCTCTGTAAACTCTTACGCCTTCAACCCGTGCACTTTTCTGCTATTTTTTCGGGCTGAGTAACGCTTTTCCAACAAATTTACTGCATGACACTTAGCCATTCAGAAACAAACATGTCATTATTTAGAGGAAATCATTGTTGAAAAAAAATCTTTGGTGGAAAGTTGACTGTTTGGAGGTTGGAATGAATGCGGGCGTTTGTTTTGATTGTGTACAAAACTTCTTCTTCTTAATTGGCGTAGACACCGCTTATGCGATTATAAAATATATATATATCTATATTATACAAAACTATAAGTTGTAAATAAAATACAAACATAAACGCAAATAAGTTTTGACTGAGCGAAAAGTCTCTATAATAATGAAAATAATATTATTTTTGTACCTGCTGCACTTGTACATACATTTTAAAGAAAAGGGAGAAACAAATGTTTCAAGTTTGTGGGACTTTCGTATACTTAATGGACGATTTATATAATATAATTTAGTTGTTAATCGGCTCAAGAGCCCAAATTTTGACCAACCAAAAACAATGTGAAATTGTGAAATGCAGTTATCATACGTTTTTTGGGCGTATGCACTTTTGGACAATAGAAATATGTTTTATTTCATTGGAAATAACTTATTGAACGGCTCTGGTATATAGTCTGTGTACAGTTGCATTTCAAGTCATTCCTCACACCATTACCTTTTATAGATTCTAAATAAAATGTAGCTTATTAAGTCATAAATACATATGTAAAGCCAATCTTGCCAGGTCAGTATTTAAGTACATATATTCAACTGAAAATATAAAAAAAAAACAAATCTGCAAACATTTTTTTAATGTGCGGAACTACGTTCATACAATAGCATATACATATATCCATATATTTAATTCATAGTAATGTAGATATGACGCGGTGGGTGTTTTACTTACCTCATTCAAACAGTCAATTGAACAAAAAAATCATTAGAATATATACAAAAATAAATAGTAACATAACCTCAACTTATTAAAATATTTTGTAAATATTAGCGTTAAGGTTTCAACTAAAGTAGATACATACTGTAACTGTATAACTTTATTTTAGTTATATCAACGACAACTACACCAAAACTCGATAATTCGTTTACTCTTTGCATTTGTAATCGCATTTAATGAAAACGTTTTTTTTTTTATTTTTTCTTGAAGCAGTGATCCGGTTTGCCGAATGCCCAAAATGACAAAAGTACAAGAACAAGAAGTTTATTATTATATTTTTTCATTTTAAATTAAATTGCCGTCATCAAACTTAAATGAAATAGTACAAATTTAATTTATATTAAAAACAGGAGCAAAAGAAGAAACCTAACATTCAGTGACGGAATACATAGTTCTGGCTAAATCTTTATTATAATTTTTACGTTTCCACACGTAATCGCATTTAAAGTCATTTACTATAGCACACATGTATATATATCTATATCAACATGTTTGTATGTATGTAATGAAATCGGAGAATTTGGATATATTCAGACTATTGTATGCAAATGCATTTTTACGCGTGTGTTGAAAAATATTTATACACATAGACATATATATAGGTATACTATATATATACATATGAATGATATGAAATGTCATGAGTGATGTTGAATGTCAGCGTGCGTTTAACTATAGACCGTAATGTTAGTTTGTAAGTTTGTAATAGCATTCTTATTTTTATATCACACTTAGGTAAGTAGAGTGTAGTAAGGCAAATGCGAATTTGTATGTGCAAACGCAATTCGTTGTGGTTTGAATATGGGCGCGAATGTTTCCTTTTTTGTAAATGAATGAATTTTTATATCTCAAATACACAACAAAAATAATAGATTAGAAAGGAAGCTAATTTTTATAAAATTGTTAAAACTTATTATTTAAAGTATATACAATGAAAACAAAAACAAAAAAAAAAGAAATTTAAAAACTATATAAAACAAATAAAAAAAATATGAAAAGCCAGTCATTGTTTTATTTACATACATACAAGTATATTACTTACTGTCTATCGATGTGCATCATTCAAATCTTATTATATTAAAAAAAATTAAAATTTATTATTTAGGCAAAAGCGGTGAAAAAATTATTTATTCAAAGAATTAATAGTTGGAATAGCTAAAAACTCAAGCTTCTTGCCAAGAGTGATTCTGAAATTAAAGCTCTGATGGACCCAGTAGACATTTATATTGGATTCGAGGGATCTTCTTCATCGTTTATGAATGTAATTAAGAGCCGTTTTTTCAATGTCTTCAATGTCTGGTTAGCAGCCTTCTGTCAGTTAAGTTCTAAACTTAATCAATACTGGTTTTTAAGCAAAATTCATTATTTTAACCGGAACAGATGGCTACTAATCAGACTGAGAAAACGTCCTAAGTTGTCTGTAAGCAAGATAAATCGAACACAACAAAGGTCAATAATGGATAAAGAAGATAGAGAAGAAGCTTGAGGACCACAAGTATTACCATCAAATGGTATTTAACCGATGTCATGAGTCTAACTCACACAAAAGAAGAGGAGTTTATTTAATGGAGTTGATATACATATAGGTTGAAATGGACTTCGCATATAAATACAAAATATGGGAACCATAATATTTGACTATTTCTTGGACATAGGTTTAATGAATGGGTTCATATTAAAGGATGATCCATTACGAGGTTCCCTACTTTTTAAACAAAGAAACTTCAAGTTTATTGTTTATTATCTCTTTCAACATGTATCCACAGGGAAAAGTCTAACGGTGTGATATCACAGAGTATTGGTGGCCAATCGATGGGCCCAAAAAGTGAAATTGTCTGCTCACTGAAGTATTCTCTCAATAAATCCATTCGACTGATGTGATGTGTGGGAAGTGTCTTGTTGAAACCAAATGTCGTCGAGATCACGGGGTTCAATTTAATTTAGTAATAGTAGTAATAGTTAGTTATCATGGCCATGGTCGCCATTGACGGCTACGTTCTCATCGTCATTATTTTTTAAGAAATATGGACGATGATTCCTCCAGTCCACAAACAACACTAATCAGTTTTTTTTTATGAAATGGTAGTTTCTGAATTTGTTCAGATTGCTCTTTGTCCCGAATGCGGCAACTTTGTTTGTTTACATACTTATTTAGCCAGAAATTGGCCACATCGCTGAACAAAATTTGGCTCGAAAACGTCGGATCTTCATGGAACTTTTTAAGAGCTCATAGAGCTAAGAGATGATGTACGAGGGCTGTCCGATAAATAACCGACCTAACCATGATGAACGCGACTTTTTCAATTTTTTTTTTTTATTTTTCTACATACACCCCTATCACGCATTTCGACTTGGATTGAAATTTTCTCCGTTTGGCGACTTTGGTATCATGCGTTCCGTTCCCGTTCAGTTCTACTTCGAAATTTACAATTCTGCCTATCATGCATTTCGATCGTAGCTCCGTTTTGCTAAGTTGCAATTTTGTTGGCGGAGAACTTTTTGTGTTTTTATTTTGCTGAGAAAATTTTAATATTTGCGTGATTTTTTTTTAATTTTCTAAAAATGTAAGTAAAACTTGTATTTAAGAGTTGTAAAACACACGATATTTCCAGTTTTAGTGATGTTTTTTGATATGCTTTCAGGTCAAAAACAACAACACCAGAGCAATATGGAAAATTGGCAGATATGATGGAGAGTAAGCTAGATATAGCCAACGGTTTCCACCAGCGTCCTAAGGAAGATGTGCAGGCTTTTTGGAAAGAGGTAGCATCAAATTTCGTTTCTTCCGCAAACGTATCTAGGACATGCGTCCTTATTCAGACGAAAGTTTTTCTGAATCTAAATAAGTAAACAAATTGTAAGAAAAATGTCTACTTTCACGTGCAATTACTTACAGCCCGTCATTCATCTGGAAGGGATCGCACATATCTCGTAATCTTCTCCTTTCAATTCTCATCCCAGCATTCTGAGATGCGCTGCTCTCCTCCTCAACCAGTAATATCGCCGCGGATAAAGATTCCATAGTTACGTTTAATAAAAATAATAACAATATAAAAATTTTACTTTTATCTATTTTCTTTGAACAGCAGTAATTTGTGTATTTTTGCTTTGTTATGTTCCAGTTTCACATATTTCAAAGCAAACAGCTGATTTCGAAAGAGTTATAGCTCTTCCTCTTCTTCTTTCAATCCAATCGTAACGCATGATACCTAATTTCGACTCCGGCGGAGCGTAGAGCGGGAACGTAATCGAAATGCATGATAGGGGTGATAGTCTCCTTGTAACTCCACACACTTCTCCCAGCGATGCTCCCATCTCTGCAACCCTTCCAAATAGTACTTGGCGTCTTTGTCTGCAAAATACGAGTTCACGAAAGAGATTGCCTCCTCATTTGAGGAAAATCTCTTTCCGCCGAGCGCAGTTTTAAGTTGAGGAAACAAAAAAAAGTCGCTTGGTGCTAGATGCGGTGAATAAGGTGGATGGTCAAGCAGTTCGAACCGCAATTCGTGGATTTTCGCCATGGCGACTGTTGAGGTGTGAGATGGTGCGTTGTTTTGGTGGAACAAGACTTTCTTTTTTTGCAAATGTGGCCGATTTTTCGAAATTTCTTCCTTTAGCTTGTCCAATAATGATGCGTAGTATGCTCCTGTTATAGTTTTTCCTTTTTCAAGATAGTCGATAAAAATAATTCCATGGCTGTCCCAAAAAACACTCGCCATCACTTTCCCAGCCGAATACACGGCTTTAGGTTTTTTGGCGCTGGTTCCCCCTTTTCAATCCACTGTTTAGATTGGTTTTTTGTTTCGGGCGTATAATGATGAATCCAAGTTTCGTCTACAGTCTCGGTCTTATTGCCTCTAAACTGAGCCAACAGAGCGCTGGAAATGTTCATGCGCGCACGTTTGTGGTCTAGCGTAAGCAAACGCGGCACCCAACTTGCGGACAGCTTTTTCATGCCCAAATCTTGGTTTAATATGTGACAAACAGTTTCTTTTGACATCTTCATAATCTCAGCTATTTCCCTAACTTTAATCCGGCGGTCGTCTAGTACCAATTGATGAACTTTAGCGATGTTATCGTTAGTGGTTACAGTTTTGGACGCCCAGGACGTTCATCATCTTCCAAGCTCCTGCGACCACGTTTAAATTCAGCTGCCCAAAATTTTACGGAGGTAAACGATGGTGCAGAGTCACCATACACAGAGTCCAACTCATCTTTGATTTGTGAAGGCGTATTGCCTTTCAAAAATAAAAATTTAATTACAGCTCGATATTAAATTTTTTCCATTTTGGGGAAATCACCGAAATAGACTCACAAAAACGACTGTCAACAGATAATTGCGCAAGATAAATTTCTGAAATTTTGGCGAGTAGCTATTATAATATGCACAATTTGAAGTAGAAACTTTTTTTTCAGATGTGCCGCTAGCTTCACGTTGAGGTCGGTTATTTATCGGACAGCCCTCGTAAAATGCGTTAGTCCGAATCGACTATCCACGGTCTTCGTGTACACTCTCAGATATGGCTGCTATGCTTTTTTCTTCACTGCGTGCTGGACGTGGTCTATTCGGTCGATATTATTCCAATAATGAATGCTGGGTCTCAAGACGTATAATAGTGTTGCAAATAGTGCGCTCCGTAGGCCAATTATGTCGACCATAAGTTGAACTAAGCCCGCGAAACACATTCTTTATAGAACTGGAACGATTTTTAAACGATGTTCAGGCGTAGGGTTTTCCATGTTCAAATGCCAAGTAATACTGAACAAAAATACTATGACAGCTTGAACCGACTTACGCGTGATCTGTCCAAGCTATTGAAAAAAGTACCCTACTTGGATAAGCCTATATATGGAATTACTGTAGAATTGATCAGTATATCAGTATGATCATTTAAGACAATGTATGACATTCGCGGTATCATTGCAAAATAGCTTCGTGTTTCTGTTCAAAAACGATCGGTTGAGCGTTTTAACTCACGCTAGAAGTAGCATTTGCCTTAAGAAAATAGCAAATATTGGGTATTGGGAAGGAGACGGCTTTCACATAGTTATCTGTAATTCCGTTTCCTTTCCGGCTAGGCAGAATCAACTGCCGTGTGAACGAAACGAAAAAGGAGACATTTTGAATACAAACATTAACTAATAATTTCCATCACATTATCTGGTCTTAGTTCTTTTTATCAAAAGTGTGTTTCTATGGTAGTGTTTTGAGCGATTGGAGATGTTGAGGCCCATTGTCGTCTCTCTAATGCGATTCTTATCACTGTTTGGATGTTATTATTCTTGTTGGTAGGAGTGAATGAGCCACCTGCACGAAGTTGTTTTACTATCGCTCAGGACCGTCAGTGAGTGCCACTAATATATTTTCGTTCAACATTGAAAATCCTTATAAACTCTGGAACATCGAACGAGATGGGTCGAACTTAAAGGACTTAACCATGGTTTCAATGCACCAGTCCGGCAAAAGGTTCAGTTCACTGATGTTTATATACAAATTGACTAATTCGATAACTGTTTCCTTGCGTATCGTATAAGAAAAAATGAAATCCACAGATATATTTGATAGTTCTTTATTTTGCATTACATATATTTAGAGTCATAGTAAATAATTTGATTTCCAAAATTGTTATTTTTTATAAGGTTTTATAGTTAGTATATTTTCACATTGCTTAAAAATATAGTTTGTAGCATATTTGCTTAATTTTAACAACCAATTCTGAATTTTTTTCGCTGTAGTCAAAACGAATTGCGCCACATTTTGTACCGATATTTATATGTATACGATATAGGTAAATATGTATGTTTATAAGTACACATACACATATATATATTTAATACAATGAAGGTTTGAGCATTGGAATGTTTATTGCGTTTACTATAAAATATACATATAACAATTACATTCATAGAGTTCTTTGAGCAATTACGAAATTATTGACTATGCAGAACAATATAGTTTTATATTCCTTTGTGCTGTTTGGTATTAATCATCTTATAAAAATACTCGATTCATATTTGTACATGAAACATTGTATGCGTTGTAAAGAAATTTTATTATTAAATATATTACTGTTATAATATATATGTATGTATATATTTTTATTTTTATAAAAACTTCTAATTTACATTTATTTAAATTACCCACAATAAGTGCTGCAGTCGAAAATAATTTTATTTATAAACTACGCAATGCTTTTTAATGCTAGGTGATGCATGTGAACATTTTGAAAAAAAAAATTTCTAAAATAAAAGCAGTTTATTAACACGTTTATGACTAGCAAACTGGTAAATGAACATCTAAAATACTCATGAATTTTGAATTCGTGTTCAATATTATATAATTTTAATATAGTTCTGCAAACTGTTATGGCCTATTATGGGGTTAAACCAATCTAGAACTTTGAAAAAAGGTAAATTTTTTTCATTTATAATTTTTGGAATAAAGAAAAAGGATTTAAATTTCTGAAAGGCTTTATGTGTTGTATTGACGGTATACAAAATGGCGCCTGCGTTTCAAATTCTAGGTGCTGAAGCTGTTCAACCCAAACGTCTCGACACTACAGTGGGTTGGACACAACTTTTCTAATAATTTATTAATATTTTTAGAAATCTAAATTGTTTTTTAAAACATATTTGGAATTTTTGTGTAATTCTTAAACTGGTCTAACCTCTTAAGCAAATAGGCATCACCTTATCAAAGGTTTTTGAATCTTTAAGTAAAAATCCTATTTATGTTGGAATGGCGTTGGGAATTTCAAACGGAAAAAAACTTCCGGTTACACCGAAGATAGAATATTTCTCACAAATAAAATAAGTATGGTTGGTTAGTTTGTATAAAAGCTATATGCTATAGTGTTCTGATCTAAAAAAAACTATTCGGACATTGTAGCGTTGCCTTGAGCAATAAAAGGCTAGGATCGTGAATATATCTTTTCAAATAGCAAAGTTTTTTGTGTAAGATTTTGATCCGTAATTTTGTTTGCAGCTATATGCTATAGTGGTTCGATATCGGCGTTAAAACTGAGCAGCTTCTTGGAGAGAAAATGACGTGTTTTCAGTTCGAGAGACTAAATCGTGTATATGCGACATGGCAAAACCGACTCAGCTCGTCACGCTGATCATTTATATAAATGTATATATTAGAATATAAGCAAATTTAATATAGCCAAGGCAAAATTTATTTTTTATAATGATATTTCAGTGCGGCTTTTGAAGCATGGGCTTCGAAATAACGGTCAATTAATTAGATACACATTTTGATACCCATATCTTTTATACATAATTTTTTAAATTTGATTAGAAAATAAGAAACATGTAGGTAAGTTGATTTAATAACATAACCTTAAAATGAAAAATTTATTCCGATTTTTCTATAACTCCTACAATTTGCTAATTAACTAAATTTGATGGCTGTTTGAACCTCTTACAAGGTATTTAGTTTTCAAAAATTTTTAGTGAAACTTCTAAGAACAAAAATATTGTACTGAGATACTCAAATATAGATATTTGTGCGATAAAAAATAAAATTTAAATGCTAAAAAATATATCCAAATTAAAGTCATACTATATTTAAATACTTTTTACGCTATTTGAGCAAAAATCTTCGCTAATGGGAGCGAAATTGAAGATATTCCTTCTTATGGCGATTTTAGAATATATTTTGTATTACTGAGCTGGCACTTCAAAGTTTTTAAGTGCGAAATTGACTGGCGATAAAGTTGGAAGAAGTTAAAAACCTAATAAAAAGTGATTCCAATTTTTGAAAGATTACAGTTTTTGTACAAAAACAAAGTAATTTTAGTTATCATTTCATTCGTTTCACATTGTGTCCTTTATCCACAACGTAAAAAAGTGCTTACAAGCCAAAGCGTATAGTTAATTTTAGATGCCGGTTCGCTTCTTCTTCTTAGGAATATTATTTCTGGAGCGGCAGAAGTTCCAAGTAGTGGAATTTTCACTTTCCGCCGGGAAACAATGGCGTTCATACTTCGTGAAACCTTACAAAACTGACACTAGATGATATTTTATACATATATAAACATATATATATTTTTATATATATGCAAAGGCATAAAAAGCAACAACTATACATACAAGCATACATATATTATGTATATGACACCTAAACATGATAATTATTTTCATAGTATATTTTTACGTATTGTATTGTACCAATTCTTCGAAAAACAACTTTACAATCAATAAACACCCACAAGCACATACGCTAGAGGCGCACAATTGGGGTGTCGGCATTTTCTTTATGTATGGACGGCTTAACACTATTTGGTGGCAATTACAAATTACTTGCCTTCTATTCAAATAAACATGCGTTAAAAAAAACTTAAAAATTAAATATTACTTGCTTAATTTGTATGTCTGTATTATTTAAATGCTTAAATGCTTGGAAATGTTTTCCTTTGCTAACACATACTCGTATAATGCAAGTTCTCGCGCACGCGCATGCATATATAATATTATATATATTCTTTTGCATTATTACATATATATGTATGTATATATTTGGTGCTTCAATGGCGTTTCTTGCAGCTATGGCTATGGCTATCTTTTATGGACTACAACTAGTGCTACTACCACTATAAGGATGCCAACAAGCAAAGATACTCGGCAAACTTTGCCTGCAGCACGCCAACATCGTTACATTGAATACTGCTCGGTGTCGTTCGGTGTACGCTCTGCAGTTCTACCGCGGCACTTACTCATTCGTGCTTTAGACGCTTCGCAGGATTGCCGACAGAGGAAGTAGTGTTGATGTTCACTGAGTTATGTTGTTGTTGTTGTTGCTGCTGCTGTTCATGGGTCTCGCTGATAAACTCCAACTGGTAGTCAAACTCGAAGTCTATATCCTTGTGCTGCAATGCGGTGGGGAGAGCAAAACGATTTTGTAAGTCAAGCTAAATGGTAAGATATAACCTCATCTAATTTCGTCTGACTTACCATGCGATCGCAAATAACCGCTATGGCGGTCTTCTGCTGTGCCTCAGCTATTTTGTGCTCGACCAGGTAAAACATATACTCATCATAGAGTAAACGTATCAAATGAAAACTGCCGAAACTGGAAGCGGATCGTAGTGTCAGGTCACGTATAACCATGGAGCTGTAAAAGCTCCACTTGAGTAGGAATTGGCGCGCTGCCTTGGCGTAGCTGGGCTTGCCACGATACTCCTGTAGGGCAGAATCAACGACCAGTTGCAGCCAAGAGGCCCATTGTTCCAAGGAGCTTTGTTGTTGCAGTGCCGACTTGAAATCATTCTCCAAACGTTGCACTACCGCCGGCTCACATTGGCATACCCAAGCTGCTTGTTCCTGCGAAAATATGTATTAAATATGTTTATAAGTCAAAGTATGCACGGTGTTCATATGGATATTAGGTGTGTTGAAAATATTTTAACTAATAAATAACGCATAACAAGAAAAAACGTTGCACCGAAGCTATACAAGGTGGGTTCTTTTCTTTTGAATCTAGCGCTCCTGGTGGCGCCATCTATGTATATGTCGACTGGTGCATTATCTGCCATTTCATCGAAACTGTGAGTGAATTCATCAAAAATCAGCCGAAATCATGATTGAAATTTATGGAAATGGAATTGAACATTTCCAAAACATCGATTTATCGCATTTTGACCGAACATTTGGGCTTACGAAAGGTGTGTGCACGGTTTGTTCCGCACAAATTGACTGACGACCAAAAATTGCTCAGAATCCAACATTCGAAGGACCTAATCGGACCAAAAATCACATTTTAACCATTAACCAATCGAAGTATTCACCTGATATGACACTGTGCGACTTCTTCCTTTTCGGAAAAATACATTTGTCTATGAAAGAAAAGCGTTATGCAGACGTAGAGGCCATTCAAAAGGCTTGGACCGGCATACTGGCGGCCATACCGGCCAATATGGAAAATTGACTCAAGCGTTGGCAATAGTAGATTAACTCGAAAGAAGCCTCTATTAAGGCTTTAGACCAAAGGTCGCGGTGCATTTCTCATCTTTCAATCAAGGCGATTATAAAGATTAAAATGGATAACATTTTTTTTTTTATTCTAATCCGGGTAAAATCTGATCAGATACCCTCTTCAGCGCATAAATAAAGTTTTTATTCACTATTGAGAATGATATGATTGGTTTCTGACAATTAATTCGCAGTGCCTAACTTGCTCCACTAAATTTTAATATTATATTTTAAACAGATATCAACCTTCCCTAAATATATGTAAGCTCTTCGTTTAACTTCTGGCTATTCAGCAAATTCACATGACCACTCCGAGGACACCGTTTTGACCCAATTGAGGATCGAAAAGCTGAATCGAAGAAGGCTCTGATGGCCATCACGATGGAGGATTTTTCCAAGTGGTATGATGCCTGGAAATTCGTTGGCATAAGTGTATTGTAGCGGGAGGGGATTACTTTTAAGGAGATGAAATTAACAAAATTCATCTTTCAATTTGATCATGCTCCACTTACTCATGATTTTTATTGAATTTAAAACTTAAAAAATGTGGCAACTCTACTAAAAAATAATTTCAACTGCAAACTTTCTGTAACCTAGTAATTATCAAAAAAAAAATTTAAAGCTTCATTATTATATATAATTTTTGGAACATATAATTTTCGAACAGGTATCACCTAACCAACCTAACTTTACAAAGAGGAGCAAAACAACTCAATCCATGTATGTATGCATTTTTCAAACCTTATGCGCTCATGCTCGTTCAATTTAGAAATAAATAGGGGAACAAATTAACAAACTACTAACTTGAACATTATGGAAGTCCACACGATTTAAGTCGTTCAGCATTTGTGTTATTTGCGAACTATTTTGGAGTACGGCACGCGCTGCTTGCGCCAAATGATTGAGCGAGGTGTAGCGTCGCAGAGTTTGGCAAAATGCCGACACCGCTGCCGATTTGATTTGTACCAAGCGATCAGGCACGCCGGCCATGGATTCGCACAACCAAAGCTCCAGATTCTTGGCGAAATTGCGAATGGCTTGTGTGAGAGCATTCGGTATGGAGCGTAGAACATCGGGAATGATTACATCGACCATGTTTTGGTAGAATTGATAGTCAACCTAATAAAAAAAAATATTGAGTATTAATATTGCCACTTCCGCTGTGCAATCGAAACAAAAACACCACCTCACCTCTTTGATAAACTTTTGTACTTCTGCGCAATGGCATAGCAGATATAGTTTCGTCTTGCTCAGATACTTCTCCTCTTCACATTCCTCTAAATTGTTGTTGTCGTTGGCACGCCAAAAGTCACGCCACAAATATTCAATGGTACTGAACTCCAGATTCAGTACAGCATCCAAAAAGGATTCGCAATGCTCGCGGTACATGGCGCGAAATGTCTCCACATCCTCAAGCGAGAGCTCACTGCTGTACGTGTGATTCAATTCGATGGCGGGAAACGAGGGAATCGCGCCAGCGCCATCGCCCAAATACTGTCAAAAGAAAAATCAATGTGAGGAATCAGTATTCATAATTAAAACGATGATTTTCAGCGCATTTTTATTTTTGCATAATAATTTACCTGTGCACAAGTTTCGTAGGATTCTGGCTTGAAGCTCAACTTCTTCAAACTGCGATTGCCATTGTTCTGCATATTGCTACTGCCGCTGCCGCCGCCTCCACTGGTCGACACTACACCGCCGCCGGCCGTGGAATGTCCAATGCCGGTCGACACACTATTCCCGGAATGTGTTGAATACGTCGGCTTTTCGTCCATCATGTGATTCAGTATCGAGTCCGGTTTGATGCGTATGCCATAGTAGTGATATTTCGAGTTGCCGCGTGTGCCCAAACGACGTGTACGCAAGCCAGAGAACACCGAACGAATTAGTTTGCCGAAACTGGCGGCATTCACCGGCTCCAATTTGTTCTCGTTGCAGTGCTGTATGTAGTGGTTGTACAGCGTGGAACGGGGTAGACTGACGCCATCGGCCGTCTCGTAGTTGCGTGACAACCACTTGATCTGCAGCAGCAGCCACCACCGAGCGCAGCATGCAAAGTAACAGTGCGGGCGAGAAAGAGAAGGAATATACATGTGAGCAATTGGAATTTATGCGCTGCTACTCGGCAACAAATTGCAAGTATGTGTGTGTGTGTGTGTGGTGCACGGGTGTGGGCGGGCACACTGAGTGCAATGCGTGAAAAGTTGTTTTATTAATGAAAAATTCCGCACACAATTTGCACATTTTGCGCAAATATTTTACAACTCAACAATCAATTTGTGCGCAAAACCTTTGAGGCGGCATAATATAACTGGACTTACCGTGGCTGAGGCTACTTTGTTGGAGGTGCCGAGTCCATTTTGTTCGCTGTCTGGCGATGCGCCCCCGCCGCCAGTGCCGATGCTACCGCCACTCACCGAGTTCGTAGTTGTTGTAGATGTGGGCGTTTGCGGTGTACTCTGCGCCTCCTGAATGTAAGCCACTTCCTGAAAATAAACGCCATTATTACAGTTACAATGGGTACACACTCCACGCGTGGTTTTGTGCCTATTATTAGGCTAAAATATTTACCGTTAAGCTATGTGGCGAGTCGCGACTATGCGATTGCGATGAAGTGTTCAGCAATAATCCCTCTTCCACGGGTACCAGGTACGGCAGGGACGAAGCGTGTGTTGTGGGTCCGTTTGCGACCGAAGCGGTTGCGTAATTGCTGCCTGCCGCCGTGGAGTAGTAAGTTTGACCGTTCGTTTGATAATCGCCAACAGGGCAAAAGGGATACGTCCTGTGCAATGGAAGTACAAATTATCTCGTTAATTATTAGGATAATTTCATTGATATGATTCTGCTTACATTTGGGTTTGGCTGGAATTGCCGTGATACAACTCTGTATCTACATATTGCACTTGATAGTTCTGGCCAGCATCCTGCGCCGACACTGCGGAAATAAAATAAATAAATAGGACATCATTACTTGAATAATTGCGAATAGGAACAAAAATATTTACACTTTTGATTCCCCAAATCTAAACCTAAAACTAATAAATTACAAAATATACTATAGGAGTAGATATGTACATATATACCGAGTTTTCCAATAGGTATGATATGATTTCTAAGTGTCGTTTTGGCCATTTTTCGAACATTTTGCTTACATAATTTTTAAGTATATACTTATTTTTAAGACAAAGAACAACTCGAAGTAATGATATTGCTGCCGTTATGGCAAGTGTTGTTGACGACCGCAATTTGTCGATTCCAAGAGGTTTACATAAATTGGGACTGTCTCAAACCACAACCTGGCGGATTGTGAGAAAGAATTTAGGCTTGCATTCATATAAAATTGTTCTCATTCAAGAACTGAAGCCATTGGACCACCGTAAACGTCGCGAAATCGCTGATTTTGCCTTGGAACAACATGGAAACCATAACGGTATTTAAGAAAATCATCTCTCCGATGAGAGTTCAACTGAGTGATTCGGTGAATATGAAAAACTGTCGATTCTGGTGCGAAGAAAACCCACAAATTATTCATGAACAATCATTACATGCACCTAAATTGACAGTTTGGTGTGGTTTTTGGTCTGGTCGGATCATCGGTCCATAATTCCTACGAAATGTAATTGGTGACACGGCTACTGTCAATGGAGAGCGGTTTAGATCAGTGATAACCAACTTTTATGATATATGGAAGAAGTTGATTTCGCCAACATCTGGTTCCAACAAGACGCGGTTATGTGTCACACAGCTCGTATAAAAACCGAATTATTGAAAAGTTAGGACATTCGATTATTTCAAGAAATTGTGACATTGAATGGCCTCCAAGAAGTTGCGATTTAACACTATTAGACTAGTTCTTGTGGGGTTATTTGAAGTCACCAGGCTTTATAAATAAATCAGACTCATTTAAGCTTTAGAAGTCAATATTCAATGTGCTATTCATGACATATAATTTGATTTAGTGAAAAAAGTACTCGAAAATTGGTTTCCTCGAATTCGTTCCTGAAAAAGAAGTCTTGGAGACCAATTGAATGATGCTATTTTCGCATTACATTCAATGAAAAACATTTGAAATTCCTTAAGAATTGTTTTTTTTTTGTGAAAAGAAATCTTATCACTCTTATTGGTAATCCCTCTACATATGTAAATATATGTACATATGTATATATAGTGAAATTTTCGTTAAATCGATAAATTTGAGTAATTGATCTTAAATTCTTTAAAGTGGTGTTCGACAAAACTACAAAACTATTTATTGCTCGGCAATTTTGAGATCAAATCAAGACACTATTTGGTGCCACGGAATTGTTAGTCAATGTAAATTATCCACAACGAGCAAGTAAGATATAAAAAAATATTTATTGTAATTGAGATACGTGTCGTTTTGTGAGCTGCTAAAAGTGAGTTTTTCGTTTTTTGCGATGTCGAAATTTGTTGAGCAAAGAATTGCTGATGAAGTTGGCATATCGAAAGGCTCATCCAATACCATTTTGAAGGATGTTTTGGGCCTCAAGCGCGTCAAATCTCGACTGGTACCGAAAACATTGAATTTTTTGGAAAAAATTTGTGATAATTTCGCCAAAAACCCAACCCATATCGTTCCGCAACCACCGTATTCACCTGATCTGGCGCCGTGCGACTTCTGGCTGTTCACCAAATTCAAAAGACCGCTCCGAGGACACCGTTTTTATACGAAAGAAGGCCATCACGGAAAGTGACTACAACCAGTGTTTCGAAGATTGGAAAATCCGTTGGTATAAGTGCATTGCATTGTGAGGGGATTACTTTGAAGGGGATGAAATTGATTTGGAAGAATAAATAAAGAATTTTCAAAATAAATACAAGGTCGCCTTATTTTTTGGGCACAGTATTATTATATTTGCGGGATCTATATTTTCAAGAGTTTACAGCTCATTCGGAAAAGGGAAAGTACAATGAAGGCGTCAGCTAATTGATAGCAACAAGAATAAAGTCAGATGATTTTTGGCTAACGGCGTTAAGTTTTGAGTTTTGCTAACGTTTTTTCGTTTCTTTGGGAATCTATTGTTTATGAATAGAAGGTCTCACCATGCAGCTGCCAAAAATGTGAATTATGAAATTAGGGGATCACAGCCCCTGACTGTAAACTAGTGTAATAAATGACCAATTTCACGAAGATACCATTGTCTAATCAAAAAATTTGCTACACACGGACTTCAGTCCTACAAGCTAGAGTGGTACGCGGTGGTCAGCGGTTTTGATAAATGAATATCAAAAACTGAAGGAACAAGAGAGCTTGACACTCAGTTCATTGATATAAAATCATAAGAGGCAAATATTACTCAATCTATCGCTATTTTGTGAAATAAATTTTTACAAACTTTTTTGTAGTTCCAGACATTGCCACATTATTTTCTATTAATATATATTTCTTTTTCGATTTCAAATTGCTAGCAGATAAGTATGGCCAGTTTCTTCTGGATTTAAAGAAAGCTTGTTCTATAGATGCTGTATCAGAATCACGTGTATATTTCGTTAGCATTTTACGTTTGGTTGACTTCCATATTTATATGTATATGGTTAAAAGGTTAGCAATTTAATATCTAGTTATATTATAGCATTTTGACAATGAAATATTATAGGCGATATTATATCTCATGACCGTATATTTTATGCCGTGTAAGTCAATATTTCACAGAATTCACGAATATTCACGTGCTAAAATTGCGAATGTTTTACCTTCAATATGAGACCGCGCGGATCAAAATGAGAAGTAAGAAGTGGAAGTTGTTAGTAAATTCAAACTTCCTTGCTAAGCGGAAAAAATAATAATCGGACGGTACAATATCTGGGGAGCTATTTGAGCGTTTCCAGGTAGGTTTTAACGAGTTTGGCAACGTGAAAGCGAGCGTTGTTATGCAGCAACAGGCATTGAGGAACCCGAGTTGGACTTCTGAATCATTCGCAGCGCATGTAGTGACTTTTAAATAGCTTTGGGGGTGACTCCTTGCCTGAAGCAAGCTGTTCTTGCGTTTATGACGTGTCCTCCGTAAACTTTTTTGAGTTCCCGACATGCTTCAGCCGCCGATTTCTTGGACTGAAAGAAGAAAATCAAGACTTCCCACAAATGACGATTATTTGGCAAAAAAAGTCGTACAACCAAAAGTTATGACACATAAACAAAGTCAATAATGGGGAGACAAAGTTTCTTTTTCCAAAGTCTAGGTTAAAAGTATCTCGTTCTCGATATATGAAATCGATCACCACTAACTGCTGGACCCATCTACTGACAAACAGTTGGAAGTTGGTTTTGCACCTAATTGTACCTCGAGAACTATTCAACCGATCTTCATGAAATTTTACACAAATCTTTGAGAAACAATTCTTCAAGACATGGACGAAGGATTTTTTTTCGGTTACAACTGTTTGAAATTTTAATTTTTCTGCAAAAATGTTTCCCAAAAATCCAATTTTCAGTTTTTTTTCTTCGTCCAAGTTCTAAGTTAGGTTTTAACTAAAAGACACATTTTTTCATTTTAGAGTATCCTATAAGGAGTTATTCTGCTAACGCGAGCGCATCTTTTTTAAGAGGAATCACCGGAAACGGCGTCGTAATGGCCGAGTTTAAAATACTTTTTCCAAAGATTTCAGAATTTCTTAGATAATAGTGTACAAACACATAATAAAAAATTCTAATAAAATATTTAATTTTTATATGAGAAAAAAATTTTTGGAAAAAGACTGTTTTTTATCCGAAGATACATGATTTTTATTATTTTCAACCACAGTGAAAGCCTCCATCACTGCAACAGTGGAGGACTTTTTAGAAATACTGGAAATAGGGAATAACTCGCTATTAATATTTTTCGCTATTATAATTTTTATACTCTCGCAACAAAGTTGCTAAGGAGAGTATTATAGTTTTGTTCACGTAACGGTTGTTTGTAAGTCCTAAAACTAAAAGAGTCAGATATAGGGTTATATATACCAAAGTGATCAGGGTGACGAGTAGAGTTGAAATCCGGATGTCTGTCTGTCCGTCCGTCCGTGAAAGCTGTAACTTGAGTAAAAATTGAGATATCATGATGAAACTTGGTACACGTATTTCTTGGCTCCATAAGAAGGTTAAGTTCGAAGATGGGCAAAATCGGCCCACTGCCACGCCCACAAAATGGCAAAACCGAAAACCTATAAAGTGTCATAACTAAGCCATAAATAAAGATATTAAAGTGAAATTTGGCACAAAGGATCGCATTAGGGAGGGGCATGTTTGGACGTAATTTTTTTGGAAAAGTGGGCGTGGCCCCGCCCCCCGCGCCGTTTATTGTACATACATATCTCGGAAACTACTATAGCTATGTCAACCAAACTCTCTAGAGTCGTTTCCTTCAGGCATTTCCATATACAGTTCAAAAATGGAAGAAATCGGATAATAACCACGCCCACCTCCCATACAAAGGTTATGTTAAAAATCACTAAAAGTGCGTTAACCGACTAACAAAAAACGTCAGAAACACTAACTTTTATGGAAGAAATGGCGTAATGAAGCTGCACCCAAGCTTTTTTTTAATTGAAAATGGGCGTGGCGTCGCCCACTTATGGACCAAAAACCATATCTCAGGAACTACTAATCTAATTAATTTTACAGCAAAATAAAAAAATATGTCAATGACGGATAATGAAATCTCGATTATCACTTTATCATGGGAGAGTATAAAATGTTCGGTGACACCCGAACTTAGCCCTTCCTTACTTGTTGTGTTTTGTTTTGTTTATAATTTTTAAATAACTGCAAAGTTTACAAAAAAAATAAAATTGTTGCCCCGGATATGTTGGCAAATTTTGATATTTTCAAATGCCCACATTTCGAATTTCTTTATGAAAGTACTCAAAGTGATCTTATTCTTTATAGTTAATGCATATCATTTATCGGCTTCTTAGCTAGAAATTTAATTTTTCTGTGCACCTTTTTCGCGTATACAAACATCACGTGAACTCCGCTGCCAGCCTCGTTACGAAAAATTATTTGGAAAGGTTTTAATAAAAAATCAAACGTGAAGTAAAACATTACGGTCTACAAATTTAAATATCATGTTAGATTATATCAATTATCTGGATAAATTTTCGGATAATCTTGGAAATTATAGTGAGGAACAGAGAGAGCAGTTTAACTAGGATTTAAAAGTGATGGAAAAAAGGTATTAAGGTTGATGAGATCGTTACATGATGGTAAATTACTGCTAGTTTAAAAAAAAAAATGTTGTTAATTGGAAAATTGTAAAATGAAATGAACGCAATGACGAGACGAGTTTACATCTGGATGACTGTCTGTCTGTCCGTCGGTTCTTCCATCCGTCCGCGCAAGCTGTAACTTGAGTAAAAATTGAAATAGCTTGATGATACTTGGTACGCGTCTTTAGTAAAAAGAAAAAAGAAAAGTACGTAGGTGGGCGTAATCGGACCACTACCACGCCCACATAACGCCATTAAGCGAAAACCCATAGTTAGGATGCACATAATTAAGATATATAACTCTAATTTGACACAGGGGTATCTGCGGGCAAATAATTTTGAAAAATCAGACGTGGACGCCCCCTCATATGCTTATTGTACATACATATCTCCTAAACCACTAAAGCTACAATAACCAAATTTATGCAGCACAAATATTATAAGAACTCCTACCGACAGTGTGAAAATGGATGGAGTCGGATGGTAACATCGCTAACTCTCCAAATAACGGTATTCTTAAAATCTATAAAAAGGGCGATAAATCAATAACTAAACAAGCCAGCGACATTAAATTTTACTCCCAAAATCGTATCAAATTTCATGGAGCCTTGGTCAAAATTCGACAATGTAAGTGGCAATTCGACAAGGAAGTCTAATTTAAGGTGAACTCGAGACCCGCCTGACCGATTTGAAACAAATCATCTTCCATCTGAAATTTCTATGTCACAGCGTGAAAATGGGCGAATCCATCTGATTCTTTCCTTTCGACTGTTCGAATCAAGAAGTCATTAATATAACGTGATAAAACTTTGTACAAATAATACCGTTGGGGTATGCCACCTTCTGGCCAAAAATTGTAAAAATAAAAAATAAAAAAAATTGTTTAAGCTCCAAGGTACCGAATACCTATAGTTGACTTTTTACTGAAAATTTTGGTTCATGTGTCAGATTTATAATTGAAATTCAGAGATAATCCTTTTCCGATAGTGGTATGTCTGTGTGCTACAAATGGGTTGAATCGGGTTAATACTGCCCTGAGCCTCCATATACCTAATATACAGATTTTCGAACTTCCGGGTGGCTTGTTACCGCATTTATCCGCTAATATTATATGTGAGCTGTTGTTAACTCGGCTATAATCGCGTAAGCCGTGTCTACGCCAGTAAAGAAAAAGATGTGAGTTCATTTGGCTTTCCTCTAAAATCTCATTTTTTAGGTTCTATTACTTGGTGTATAAAATCGATCGATTTTTTCTATAAATTTTCTATAAAATTTTTACGCATCATTGTGAACAACTTTACCTAAGATACATAGGGTCTAGGGTTTAAAAAGTCTAAATAATCGCTTGTATGGTAGATATGTGACATAGCCGATTCCGACAAATGACCGAGAGAATATTAAAGTGCGCCTACGTATTGGATTTCATTCGGATTTCTCAAGAACTGATGAACAAATTTTAATAGTAACTAACAAACTTAGCATTAAAACTTAGTTTTAGACCCACAATCTCTTCGGCAAAGTGGTTCAGAAAGATCTGTAGAATCTTTGCCGCATACGCGATTTTTCTTTTTTTTGGCTCCCTGTAAATCGACCCACTCTATTGTATACATATTTTAAAAGGCACTTTTTAGCGTTGAATGCATATATTTACCACCGCAATAAGAGAGATTGTTATGGCGCCGGTACATGGTAGACGATGTCGAGGACAGTGCAGAGGCCGACGATGAAGAAAATGATGAAGAGTTGGCGGAAAAGCTGGACGCTGTAGCTACGAAAGTCTGATGGTGATGGTGGTGATGATGGTGATGATGATGCAGATGTTGTGGAATTTGCGATTGCTGTTGTTGCAGGTGATATTGTGGTGTAAACTGTTGCGGTTGCTGTGCTGGCGGCTGCAAGATTTGCTGGTGACAACTGTTGTGCAGGTGATGAACTTTGCAGCGACACTTGTCTAAAATCGGATAATTCGGGGAGGTATTCAAATATTGCAAGTGACGCTGTGAATGATCCAAGGAGAGTTTCGAATGCATTCGTCACGTTTTTTACTTCACTCGAGCACCAACGCACTCTTGCCGAACACAGAGCGGTTAAGTCACAAAACAGACGAACGAAAATACGATCTTTCGGGCGATTTCAATGAAATATGGTTAAAGGGACCGAAACAAAATGTTGTTAAAAGCAAGACTTTCAGTCACTAATGACGGCACCAACGATGCCGCTTGGCGAAGAATAAGTCCGAAAAATACTTTCGCTTCACTCACTTTTACAACAAGTTGGCATATACACAGGCATATACAGTTCAGTTAAACACAACAAATCACTAGTTCAATGACACCAATACAGGGTTTAGATGTAACGTAGGCGAGAGCGACATCACTAATAGTTACGACCGAAATTGATATCAGCTCCTAAAGCGAAAAATACCAATTACGAAACTAGGAAACCGGAACATAACAACACATAGAACGTCCAATTGATACGTTGTGTATTGAGCGCTAAGGGCGGAACGATGCAACGTCCCCACTTTCCGACCGACCGACAGCGTCGACAATTTCGAGTGATAGTGACAGTGACAGTGACACTGACAGCTGCAGTGTGCTTGCGATTAGAAACCGTCCGAGCGACTGACCGACGCGACCTCAATCAACTGATCCACTGTACGACCGACCGACCGAACGTACGACTAATACCACTAAAACGAACCGAACGCAGCCAAGAACACTCCCGACATTTACTACTACTAGGTGAGACGATATTGAACAGGTTGTCGGTGATGGTGATGACGCTGGTGTTGTTGTTGTCGATGTCAATGTCGACAAGGTGCTGTAGTTTCGAGTGTCTAATCGAGAGTGAAAGTTTTGCACTGCCCGGAGCGTCCACTTTCGATGCTAACGGGCGCATCAATTTACAAAACATAAACGTGGCGGTCGAAGAGTGCAGTGAGTCGCTGCGAATGTGGATGGTGATGATGTTTATAGCGGAAATTCCTTGCCCCTTTCCATGCGACAGTGTGCAGGAGCTGTTATTGGGTATCTACTATACATAAATATGTATGTGCGGTGCTCACTTGCGCCTAGCAACCTGGGAGATGCGCCGCGCTAATAATGTACACAACAACGACGATGATGAACGGTAGAATTACAACTGAAACCAAACTCAAATGTTATCCTAGCAATAAGCCTCCGACATTAATGATGGCAAAGTCACGGCGGTAGTGGCGACGACGGCGACGGCGACTACGACTACCGAGACGCTAGCAACGGGTCTTCTCAGTGAGGGTGAAGCGCTTGTACGACGATTTAGCTGCGTGGTGGTGGCGCTTTTCGGTCAGCGGCGTCGAAAGTCGGTATGCGTTATGATTTGAGCCATACACACCACCGCACACTGGCAACTTCAGCACGCATCATTGCCACCACCGCAGCCACCACCATCCATGGATGTCAACTTTTTTCATATTTTATTAAGAGCAGTAGTCGAGATATTGTTTGTGCCACCAATCCCTTGTAAGATGTCCATTATACAGCCTGCGCGCTTATACTACGCCGTATAACGGTCTACTTTTTATGGAAAACACTCTCGTTTGTAATACAAATCGACAGCTGATGTCCCTGGCAAATTATGTTGCGTATACGCACTGACACATAGCAGAGCCCACAGGCGTTTTGGCTTGATAGTTTCTTGCCTTCACCAACTGCGTGCACAACAACACAACAAAGCATAACAACAGCATCCCTGGCATAAATAAAAACGGAAAATATTCATAATTTGTTTTTTTTTTTTTGTTGTTTTGCAGCATTTTGCGTTGCGAGTTCTTTGCTCGGCGTTGACGCAGCTAATTCAGGGATAATCATTACAGCAGCGAATGCAGCGGATTTATTAGCAGCGCAGCAGTGGCGCCAACATTTACGGCAATCCGTCAATCCACAGAGGTCACTTGGCGCCGTAAATTGCCATCCTCCGGTATCACCACCATATTGCTTGCCCAACCACTGTTCGCCCGCGCCTTGGATGGGCGCGCGTTGCTGTCGACAAAAACTACCAAATAATCGACCAATCCGACGCGACCGTTATGCGCGTCGTGGCAAGCACCTCCCTCTGCGTACATTGTGTGTGCCGCACACACAAGTACACACAGATGCACTGTTGCTGTTGCGCATGCAGCATCTGTGGCACGTTGCTGGGTGGTGAATCTCTGGCGTGTGTCGATCTCTTTTCTTTTTCACTCTGCCGCTTGTTGCGCGTTGTTGTCAGCGCAACGGCAGATGAGTGGCGTTTCAACCCCGATTTATGTTTCCGGGCTGAGTGATGGTGGTCGGGCCGCTTGCAGCGCTCTCTGGCTTGACATTTCAGCCAACCGTAAAGCCTGAAAGCGCCACTAAATAATAAGTGGCATAATGCCAAATGTGCGGAATTATGAATTTTCGCAAGGTGAATATGTGTGTGTGGGAGGTACTGCCACAAATACATACATATATGCATGTGTATCTAACTGTAAATTTGCGCATAAAATGTGTGTCTGCTATATCCGTGAGCGCATTTATTTATCTTCCGTGTGTTGTTTTTTTGTAAATAAAATTCACTTTTAATTTCTCATTTTTCAAATTTGTTTTCCTTTTTGATGTCGTTCACTCGGAAGAGTTTACACATACTAACATATAAGCATTTATGTACATATATATGTAAGGAAGTAAATATTCGCTTGTATGCACACAGCACCGCACATTCTCTGTTGGTTTGCGGTGTTTATGTGGTCACCTATGTTGTGGTTGAAAAAGAACTTTAAAATGGCGCACACAACTGTTTTAAAGGCAATACGGCTTTCACCTTAATTTAATTGGAATAATCCGTGCGGAATTATTTTTAAATAAATTTAGACAAAAATGTTTTCTAACAATTATAAGTTTATGAGCAATAAAACAACTTTTCAATGACAGGATTTTTTTCAGGTTTAGTTGACACTCGCAAATGTTTGGGTTATATGGCTCTTTAGAAACGCTTTTCTTACTGTAGAATATAATGTAATACTATTTTATCTTTGATAAGATATTAAGGGCAATAAGGGACAAATATTATAAAAAGGCGTCCCTCGATAATAGGGCCAATGGAAAATGACCTAAATCAAGTACAAACACTTCGGTCTCATTGGCTTGAATGGCTGCTTGATGCGATGGACCGGACAAGGACTGAGAAGAGTAGGTCCTTGTGGCATTTACTACAGTTGCTATATAAAGGAGCGAAAATTCATTGCGGAATTCGTGGTGGGTGAGAGATTCCGCCGCTGAGTTTTGGAATTCACCCCGGTGGATGAACGTCTAGCCACAATCCGCATCAAAGCGAAGTTCTTCAACATATAGTAACACTGATTTGGGCCTACGTCCCGATGGAAGATAAGGATGATGTGACCACAGATGTCTTCTATGACTATAACGCCAGGGTGGGCAAAGAAGATATCTTTGGTACAACTCCATGATGAAGCATACCTAAATGGGTTGAGGCTCATCGACTTCGCTGGCGCCAGAAATATGGTTATCAGTAACACTAGATTACAGAATAAGAAAATTCATCAAGCTACTTGGCGGTCTCCGGAAAGCCACCAACCAGCTCGATCATGTTGTAATACACAGAAGACACGCGTCGAGTGTTTTAGACGTGCATACGCTCCGAGGTCCTAACATTGACTCGGACCACTATCTTGTTGCGGGTAAAATACGCACCCGCCTCTATGAAGCAGAAAACGCACGTCAACAAACACAAGGACGGTTCGACGTCGAGAAGCTGGAACAGGAAAATGCAAAAGACAACTGGTACGATGAGGAGTGCCGTGTCGCAGTGGAGAGAAAACAGACTGTCGGATAGATACCGAGAGCCGAAGAGGGAAGCGAAACGTATTTGGAGACAAAAAAAGAGAGGCCGAAAGCGGTTTATAATATGGCTTATGGCGAAAAAGTTCAAGTTTTCACAGACGGCAATCAATAACATTAGATCTTCTCTACTATAAAGTTTTTAACTATAGTTTTAGGATATAGGGATGCTGAAAAGGTCTTACTTTTTATAACTAACAGTAAAAATACACTCAAAATTATTTATGATCCGAACTGGTTCTTTTCCTATCAGTGCTTCAAAATCGCCGTATTGGCATCAGAAAGATAGCAGAAGATTTCAACATATTTTTCGTATCGATTCAACTTTGGTTAAAGTTTTTGATATGTCAATGTTAGACCCATATTAAAAGTTTACGTGCGCAACCTATATGAACTTGTCCGGGTCAAATATGATCTTAAGTGTATATAAGTATAAATTTCACAGCTGTTGGGTAATTGGGTTTTGAGATATAGAATTTTGAGAGGCAGAAATGTTTCAAAGACTTTTTTGCTTCTTTGAGTTCTGCGGACCAAAAAAGTATACGCTGAAACAGTAGACGTGGATAATAGGATATATCGCTCATGAATATTTTAGTCTCCTATATCTTTCACATACTGCGTTTCGCGTATTGTGTGATAATGTACGAAACATGACTTATGCATAAATTTCGAAGGTCAACTTCTTCTTCAAAGCTTCTACACTTATCGTGTTCTCCGGATCTGGCCCCAACGACTTTCCTTTACACAAAAGCATGACCGCTGGAAAGAGATACCAATACGTAGTGCCATTTTGAAGCAAATATGTCTTTTTCTTTTGAAATTACGTCAAAAAGTTGAAAGATTGCTATAATCGATGAATCGCACCAGATTTCAATGTGGAAACATAACAACGGACGAAGACCTAAGCAGTCAATTTCCCTTTGTTTTTTTAGTATATCTTATTTATAGGTCAAATCAAATTAAATAAACAACGAATGTGGGCTTGGTTTTTTACTTAGAAATTTTAAAATTTATCAGAACCTAAGCATATTCTTCGAGCGATATTTTAAATCGCGGCTTCTGTGGGTTGAGTTGTTAGGAGAAAACGGAAAAAGGACAGAAATTTTTACTAAAAGCTCGATTGATACAAGGTAATGAACCTCAACCCCTTCTAAAAATTTAAAATTCTTCAGCCTCCGAGCAAAGAAGAATTGGCAGTTAATAAAAAATTATGCAACAAAAAAGTGAGTATTTCATTGTTATATTTAAACCGAACAAGTGTACCTCGCTATAATAGATACAACAAATTGATAAGCAACTGCAGCCATTGAAGTACTCTTATCGAACAATCGTTTATGAAAGCAAAGACTTGACCAACGAAAGGTCGTGCTGCCATATTTCACTCGGGTGAGTTATTATCAAGATATCATAGACACACCATATATACACAGATATTTCCTGCACAAATCTATTTTTGAAATGCAGCAATGCGCAGTTAGGCGAGGGAATAGAAGAAGAGGTGAAAAGATAGATAATTTTCTACGATTTCTTATTGTCCTGCGAATTCGAGTGAGATTTCCGATGTTGTTTGTGTAGTAGCGGCAAGGGGTGAGCCATACAATATGAAAATATGTTTTCAAAGCAGGCGAATGAAAAAATTGTGTATTTTATGTGTTGATAATAATAAATATTTACAGGAGGGCGCACAATGTCACATCCGATGTTATCTAAATCAATTGATGTTTGGGCGAACAATTAAATGAAACCAAACATGTGTAATGCTTGATCGCTTTCACAACAACTTAACTACACACTTATGTTAGATATCTAAGTACTGTTATACATATCCATTTGTTGTTATATGCTACATTGACGGCATATGAAATAGGTGAAGAACGCACGTGCTCGTCTCATTTCGCGTAAGCTCGAAGAGATTTGGCGGTGTTTATGTGCATAAAACACTCATCCCATATTAAAACGAGCACAAAGGTGTAATCTGCTTTTAATAGCAGGTTTTTGCTACAATATACTCTTTTTTGTGTATTCTTGTTGAGTATTACAAGCAGTTAGATTAAATTTTAAGCTTTTCTGCATTAATGATTTAATGACTCGTAGCCCAATTTAATCAGGCCGTGCAGATTCAGCTGTGGCTACAGTATGCAACATAGTAATCGCTAATATACTCGTAACAGTAACATATAGTATTGGCAACAATAGTTAGGGTAGTGACAGGCACAGTGTCATAAAATAAGATAAATATGTAGTAAAAATTAGTAATTCAGCAAAAAAAGAAATGGGATTTTGTGAAATAAATAATGGGTAACTAAATTAAAACTCAACTGTTCTTGAATAATTTTTAGTAAAGGGTGATCCATTTCGAGGTTTCTTACTTTTTTTAAGAAAAAACATTTAAATTAAATGGGGAATGTTTATTATCATTCGAAAGAACGTCCTTTAGCATTTATTTTTTGAAGATTATGTTATGAGTGCCTACGTCTCAGATGGTCCATCCGTTGAGTCCAAATTTCGATGACTCGTTTGAGCTTTTCGACTTGTAATTGGTGATTGCCGCGCGTGATGTTTTGCTGCAAGGGCTGAACCGAAGCGGGATTGTCCGCATAGACTTTATGGTCTAACGTTGTGATATCACACGATCTTGGGGACCAATCGACCGTGAAATTTTCCCCCAACGAAGTGTTCTCTCAATAAATCCATTGATTGATGCGATATGAGTGTAGTGGCGTCGTCTTGTTGAAACCAAATGTCCCCGAGGTTACGATCAGGCATCACAAGTCGGTTATCATGGCGCGACAACGGTCGACATTGACCGTTACGGTCTCAACGGCATCATTTTAGAGGAAATCTGGACCGATGATTCCACCGGCCCACGAACCGTTGTTTTTTCCTGGATAAAATTACAGTTCTTGAATCTCTTCAGATTGCTATTCGTCCCAAATGCGACAATTTTGCTTTTTCACATACCCCTTGAACCAGAAATGGGCCTCATCGCTGAACAAAATTTGGCTCGAAAACGTAAGATTTTTTGGAACTTTTCAAGAACCCATTGAGCGAAGCGATGTCAAGTTGTATTTTGTACGCTTTTAATTTAAAATCTCGACGTAAAATGCGCCAAGTCGTTCCATACGTCGGACCGAGTTGCTGCTAACGGCACCAAATCGACTCTCCACGGTCTTCTATTCGGTCGAATATTATCCAATAATGAATGCTCGGTCTCAAGATGGGTGATAGTGTTGCAAATAATACGCTCAGTAGGCCGACTATATTGACCAAAAGTTGAGCGAAGCGCACGAAAAACATTTTTTACAGAACGTGAGTTTTCGTAATAAAGTTGAACGATTTGTCTTTCCATGATAAAATGCCATACTGAACAAAAATAACATGATAGCGTGGAACGAATGACACTTGATCTGTCAAAAAAGACTATTGAAAACAGTACTTCTACTTGTAACAACCATTATAACCCCAAAAGCATTATGGATATAAAGAAAGAGGACGAATCCTATATAAGGTTTGAAATAGATTGTGTCAAATATGCATTCTCACTGCTGTTTATCATAATAAAATTTATTAAATTTTTTATAAAAACAGTCCACTGTCCTACTGTTGTTTGCTGTCAACAAATCGTCTTTTATTGGACAAAGGTGAAATATTTCCGCTGTTTGTAGGTAAGTTTTAAGCATGAATAACAAAAACAAGAACAACAAATTTAAAGCGCACTGCGCACTGCGGGAGGTTATTAGCGAGTCGACGAAACGCTCACTCGCCGCCTCACTCCGTCAATGAGCGCGTCGAGGGCAGCGCTATCAGTTAACAACTACAATACTTCAAAAAAGTGCGCATAATTTGATGGGGTGGAGATTTGTAATCAAATCAAGTATCATCACTGACAACAATATTGATTGAGAAGTGCCAAACAACACAACAAACATATGTATGTATACATACAAATACACACCAACAGACAGACAGACAACAAAACCTTCAAAAGTGTGCCAACAACAATTATCGTGTTTAAATCGCAAAACCCTTATTAAACAAATCTCTAGCTTGTTCAGCAACATCAGCACAACATTGGGAGGGTGAGGCCGGCCAATTCACCTATTATAATGTACATACACACATACACACTTGTATGTGAATATTAGGCAGAGCGCGTACCTGAAGGCTTTGTGCCACTGATACGAATGAAACCGCTATGTTATGATACAGCCATCATGATACAACGCGCGTTGAGTGCAGCCAGGGACAAAAGCAATGTGGTATTTGGGAAATAAAAATATAATAATTACACGCTGGCGGAAACCTGCGAACCGCCGTTGTGTACGTATGTGTGTAGAGCCCACTGCATCACTATCGACTGGGTGTCATAACAAATAGAGTGTAACCCTTCACGGCGCAGCATGGGCATGGCGCTGCGGTGCAAAATGAGATACATTTGTGTCATTCTACACCGCTCGACTGTGTTGTTGCCACACGTGCGCCGTGTACGTTTTTGCAGCCTGCAGCGCGATTGTTGCAGGTAAGATTCATTACAAATTAAGTCCTTTTAATTGTGATATCAACAATGAGCCGAAACCGAACTGACAATCACACGAACACATATCAACATTTGTAAGTAGATACAAACAACCGTATAACGGATGAAGCGAAGCGGGAGATACGGCGGCTGCTGGCAAACGCGTTTGGCAACTGCAAGTGTATTCCAGATCAAAGTTACTGGTCGGATTAATTAATGCTTCACTGGTAATTGTTTGTTTAACTTTTCGCTGGTTCTAAGACCGGTGCTATATAACAGTTAGTGGGCTACTGCAGCTGGGCTCATTAGTAGCATAGATAGAGTATTACCAAGTGTATCTTAAAATGCTTGAATAATTGCTTGAAAATTATAGATTACACACTAAGCTTCGGAAAATTAATAAGTAGCGGAAAAAATTAAAGCCACTCAAAAGCTTCATACCGAATCTGTGTTTCTACTAATTGTTGGAGAATATAAAAAGTGAAAACGTTTACAAATCTTTCAACTTTATTACGAAAATTCACGTTCTGTAAAGAATGTGTTTCGCGCGCTTCGCATCCATCTTGAGACCCAGCATTAATTATTGGATAATATTTGATCGAATAGACCACGTCCAGCACGCAGTGAGGAAAATATAGCAGCCGTAGGTGAGTGTAAACAAAAAGACCGTGAAGAGTCGATTCGGCGCCGTTCGTAGCAACTCGGACTGACGTATGGAACGACTTGGTGCATTTTACGTCGAGATTTTAAATTGAAAGCATACAAAATACAGCTTGTGCAAGAAATGAAGCCGTTCGACCTTCCTAAGAGAAATCGCTTTGCTCTATGGGCTCTTGAAAAGTTCCAAGGAGATCCGACGTTTTCGAGCCGACGTTTTATTCAGCGATAGCGATGAGACCCCTGGGACATCTGGGACGAAACGCAACCCATTCATCAAGAAAATACAATGTTTTGGTGTGGTTTGTGGGCCGGTGGAATCACCGATCCATATTTCTGAACTGATCTCGGCGACATTTGGTGTCAATAAGACGGCGCCACTTCCCATATATCGCATCACTTGAATGGGTTTATTGAGAGAACCCTTCGGTGAGCAGATAATTTCACTTTTTGGGCCGGTCGATTGGCGGCCAAGGTCGTGTGATATCACACTCTTAAATTTCTTCCTTCCGGACAATCCCACTTCGATTTAAGCCTTGGAGCAAAATACTAGTTACTAGTCAAAATGTTCAAACGAGTCATCGAAAATTGGACTAAACGGATGGACCATCTGAGACGTAGCCGTCTCACAAATACAACAATAACAGGATTATAATTTTTTTTTTTGTATTTTCTATTTACCCCGTTTACATTGGACAAATAAGTGTTATTGAAGGAGAATTTTAATAAATATGCAGCTAAAACAAAATAATCAATACAAGCAAGTGCTACTTCGGTATTTCGGACTGAGTAGTCAATTGAGAAGTAAAGTCTCCTCTCGACGAACAAAAACCAAACTCTCCAAGATCACTCATCATCCCCGTCCTGCTGTATGGTGCAGAGGCATGGATAATGGTGAGTCGACGAAACGAGTTATCGAGAGAAAGATTCTGCGAAAGTATTACGGTCCTTTGTGCATTGGCAACGGCGAATATCGCAGTCGATGGAACGGTGACTGTACGAGATATACGACGACATTGTCATAGTTCAACGAATTAAAAGGCAGCGGCTACGCTGGCTAGGTCATGACGTCCGAATGGATGAAAACACTCCAGCTCTGAGAATATTGGACGCAGTTTTCGGGAAGCAGAGGAAGACATCCACTCCATTGGAAAGACCAGGCGGAGAAGGACCTGGCTACATTTGGAATCTCCAAGCGACGCCAAGCAGCGAATAGGGAGAAAAGCTGGCGTGCTGTTGTAAACATGGCTATAACCACGTAAGCGGAGTCTACGCCAATAAAAACGAAGATTCTAGTGCAAAAATTAGACAAAAATCTTCTCTAAACTACAATACCACCAAAGTTTTCTGCCACATACAATCTAAAAACGTTATTCATATTTTTTAAAACTAAAATGCCTGAGTAACCCCCCTTCTGTATAACATTTTCAATATATCACGAACTGATTCATAGTTACTGTAATAAAGGTAGCTGAGTTAACATTTCAGATTGATTGACTCACCTGTAACGGTAATGTATTGTGGTGTGCCCTCGTCACCGTCCGCTGTCTGCGCCTGCACTAGCGTCACTTGCCCGTTGGCCACATGTTGCGACAAGTCAGCGTTATCTTTAATTGCACTTAAATCTGACATATTGACATGTGTCTCACTGCCAGTGGAATCGGAGGCATCCATCGGCACCACGACGCTGATAAGCGCCACGGCTTCATTCTGTTCATTGCCCACCAGTTTGTTTTGCTGCAACAAATCAAAATGATAACAATTGAAATGACATTTATAGCAACACAAATAGATATGTATGTGTATATATGTCTGTAGCACAAATGAATATGTGGGTAAGGTTTAGGGTTACATACTTGTGTGATGACATCCTCCATATTGGCTGCGGACACAACGTCCACCGTCGTATCGATATATTCAAAGTGCTCGGCATTCGACGAGGATGAGCAAGCATTTGCGATTTCGGTGGCAATCTCCTCATGCTTGATATCCCGTGTTGACAATACATTCACGGTTGCAACATTGACATCGTCCACGGTCGCGTTGACACCGGACGTGGCTGCAGTGGCATCGACCGCGTTTGGCGCCACATTCGCATTCGTTGAGAGTATAAAGTTTCGCTGTGTTGCAAGTCGTGTGGTCATAATAGCTGGTAACAACACGCACTCGTGCTCGGTTTCGATGTTTGTTGCTCTTAGTTTTTTGGTTAATTATTTTCTACTCTTTATTACTATATTCGTATCGTACTATATATATGTATATATAGTGTGTATAAAGTTGTTGTTGTGTGTATATAAATTATTTTAGGTGCTGTGTTTGTTTGAGCGCTATTTTGTGGTTTTGTGCTAAAATACTCTTGACTAGATCTTAGTTTACATAAATGAAGGCAACTCTTTGTTCAAATTATTTGGTAGTTTCTCTTTGAAGATTACATCTGTAATGAAAAAAATATATGCATTTGAGTGGGGCATCATAATAATAAGACACATATGTGAATGTTAAGTAACAAATGAAATTTTGGGTATATAAAATACAAGTTATAACGACAAAAGCGTTATGCGCCTAAAAGCGCGCACACAATTCACACAACCGAGCATTGTGGGTGAGATTTATGCGCTCGTATGTGTGCGTTGGCGGAAGTGCGGGTGTTGCTAATGATGACTTCCAATTGCCGATTCACCTGGGGTGTTGCTATGAAATTAAACTTTTGCAGGTATTTTTTGCTACCTTCGTCTATTCATCTTGGCATTCTGGCATTCTGCTGCGCCCACCCACTCGGTGTGTTCCGGCGTGAAGCACCGTGAAGCCCCGCGTTCCCATGACGCCTGACACCGTCGCTAGGGACGCCGCAAGAACGTCGCGTTGGCTTTTCTGCCAGCGAATCTGTGTAACTCGCACATTTGTCGGTATACGAGAGCACATCAAATGCCGAATTCCACATTTTCAACTTTAATTGAAATACTTTCCGATCGGCGCAGTATGGTACAAAGGTGGCAGCACACACTTTTGTTGTATTATACAACTTGTGGCGTAATTGCATTTTTATTGTACAAATTTGTATAGCACACACACACACGCACAAAGCAGGTGGACGTAGTGTGGGCGCATGAAAGTAACAAAAATCACCAATTTATTTAGAAATTTATTTGCGTCGTAATAATATGCGAAATAATAAGAGTGATGAGACGCTTCCCAAAGTTGGGTTTCGCTTAAGAAAGTCCTAACAGAAGCGTGTCACAAATTGTTTTTTTTTTTCTAAATTTTTTGGTGCGAAACGTAAACAAATTTGCGAATTTTTCTATGAAAATTATGTTAGCATCTAATGCTCAAAACAACTTTTATTTCCGGATATTTTTAAAACCAAAAGTAAAAGTAGTTTCTTCCAAAAATCAATTTCTTTTATTTAATTTTCTCAATGTACATATATTTAAGAATACACACAGCAAATTTCATATCGTTCCGGTGAGTATTTTCGAAGTTATACGCAAATTTGAAAAGGCGTTTCAGAAGGCTTGGAAATGCATTCCAAACGTTTTTCACAAAATGGTGTTTTCAAAGTCGGTGACCAACATTACTCGACAACGGCTAAACCGATTAGTCGCACATTTTAACACGAGCTTTTTAAATATATTTTTTAGTAATTAATATAAACAATTTTTTAATCAATAAATATTTTTTTCTAAACAATTTTAGTTCGAAAATTTGGTAAAAAAAATCCTTTTTTTTTTAAAGATAAATTTTATCTTGCTAATTCCTTCGACTCATTTATTAGATTTAACATTACTTTAACGAAATATTTTTTCTTAATTTCTGAGGATTCAGTTCAGAGATATAGTGACCACCTCAACACGTCTTTTTTGAAAAAAGCTCCCGGAGATCAGCTGTTCCTTTCCAAATAAATACTTTTACTAATAGTCTTAAATTACAGTTAAAAGATACCATAATGTGAGTACTAATTTTTGGATCAATAAATTAAAGTTTTCTCAGAAAAAAATTTGTAAATTTCGTTTTTTTTGCCTTTTAACGGTATACTATATAACTCCTTAAAAACTTTGCAAGCCGACCATCTTTACATCTTTTCTATTCTTTTGATGTTAAGTGACTATGGCGCCAACTGCAATAAATCGACGTTAGGCCCTTAAACCCCAGGCAGTGTAAATCGGTGCTTTATCGTATTCTGTAAAAAATAACAGAAAATAGCGAAAACCTTACAACGGTACATTCTTATCGCATGATTTCTTTAGCGTTCATATATGGATGAGAAACCTAGAAAACAATAAAGTAGGTGAAAGGAAGGTTAATAACAAAAAAATAAGAAGCAATTGTTTTAGGCTGTTGAAGGTGTGCTAACCTGGTGACGCACGGTGTACATAGTTTTTTAAATTTTAAGAACTCTGCATCACAAAAATCAGAATGTTAAGTATTTTTAGTTTAAGATGACTGCAAAATTATGTAGGTTTAAATGTTAGTGATCATAGTGGCTTATTCTCACCCCGCTCTGTGAGATATTGCCATACTTCGATTAGTTCTTGGAGAACGTTCCTTTTTTGTAAAATGTATTGCCAGAAAAGACTGGTTATGATCAAAAACTCAACTAGTATAATTAAAATTATTATATAAGGACTGACATCTAAAGCTTAGTACGCAGCTCTCAAGAAACGTAAAAACTTCATATAAAAAAACGCTTAAGAAACGGTCCAGAAACGTTCCTGCGATAAAGTTACTTGTGCTAGTACGCAGCTCTTAAGAAAGCTAGTACTAATTTTTAATACTTTTTTCAATAAAATGTGAATATGGCAAACCTGGTTTTGCGAAGAAACATCAAATCAACAATTGTTTCTTGCAGGAAATTCGAAGTAATCGTCAAATTCATCCTAAATTAGTTGAAATCATTATTATAAAGTATGTTCCATTTTGAAATGTTGTATAAAACCAACCAATCATCAACAACATTCCTTAAATCTCAATGAAAATATTTGTGTTACCATACACATACATACATACATACGCACAAAGTTTGTTTACTTTGTTTATTCTCTCTTGCTCTTCTTGTGTGGATCATTCACAATGCGTAACCAGCTGTCAAAATTACTTGAGAAATAATGTATTTTTGTTCTTGAGCAATTACTTGAGAGCTGCGTACCAACCTTAAAATGTGAAAATAAAATATTGAATTGCCCGAGCTTTATGAAAATACCAAGAAAGTTGTATTTAGGTTGCGCTAGTAGTGAATGAAGATTATCTCTAACTTTGAAGAAAAACAAAAACAAAATGCTGAGGTAAAGAATTTCAATGTTTCAGAGGCCAATCCAGATGAGAAACTTATCATCATTATTAATATGTTGAAGCTTTAAACTTTAATTTATGTGTAAACTTATGAATAAATATTTTCTTTTGTATAAGGCAAAAAATGCCTTTCAAAAGCTAGCAGTCTAATCTAGAAAAGGCCCTTGTATAAAGCGGCTATTTGAGGTTTTAATCACAGATAAGTTGGTTTTAATGCTTAAATTCCTTGAAAGATGAAAGGCAGTATTCAGTTTTCTTCATTCTTAATGTATTATACATATGTAACTTGATTTTGATCGGTCAGTTTGAATGGCGGATGAAGCCAAGAGTAGAAGTCAAACAAGTAAGGAAAGTTCTTTAAGCGGCATTCGCTTAGGAGTGGCCAGAAACGATTCTTTTACATATGACTCTAGCAGCTCCCTAAATCCAGTCTTCGACCAAGTATCCTATGGGTAGCCAAAAAAAAGACATCCGAAGGTGAAGGTGGGCTAAAGTGAGAAGGCGAAACATCCCTCTCCAGGGTTGTGCGCTGGATTTGGGACTCACCACGTAAAAAACACTACCATTGAAAAGATCAGAACAGCCTCGGACGAGAGACTCTTAACTCGGCTAAAACTTTCTTCGCAGCTGTTAAAGTTGTCTTGGACAGTAGTCTAAGCCAAATTTCCTGAAAAGAAATCTTGTCCAATAAAAAAAAATTCTGAACTTGATTTATATACATAGTTCAGTTTGTAAAGCAGTTAGATTCTTTCGTGGTCCGATAACGGCGATTTCGACAACAACTGAAGACTAGTTGGAATATATACAGGCGGTCAGACAGACAGACATGGCTAAATCGACTCAACTTATCACGCTCGTCATCAGCATTTATATATGTAGTGGCTTAAAATGCAAAATAACGTATCTTAAAAAAACAAAATCGAAAATCGTTGTCATACATATATCATAACCAAAATATTTGGAAGTCGAACAAGTCTTAGTATTTTGTCAATGTCGTTGCAGTCGTAGGTATATCTCCAGTGCTTCCAATCACATTGTGTCATACCGTATAGTGTTGGAAAGGTGAGATTTTAAGCTTCTAAGAAAATTAAATTCGGGAAAATTGAAAAAAAGTTTCAGTTATACAAAAATGAGTGAAAATAATGAAGAAATTCGCTATATTTTGAAATTTTTGTATAAAAAAGGGAAGAATGCCACGCAAGCCACCAATGAAAATTGTGAAGTTTATGGATACGATGCTGTATCAGTTCGTGTAGCACAGCAATTTCGCTTGCTTCCGTTCTGGAAATTTCAAAATTTCGATTTACACTGATGGATTAATGTCTCTAGTGATGGTACGTTATTTTGCATTTTAGGTGACGATATACTTTATAGGATCTCCGACGTTTTTTTGGCTGTTGCAAACTTCGTGGATAATTTTATATAAAATAAAAGCACAATTGGAAACTGTGTGTCTATTCTGCTTTAGAATAGTAAAATTACACTAATTTACAGTCACTTAGCATCCGTGATGCCAGAGGCTGTTTCTTGCTAATAGAATGCTACAACCGAAAATTATAGTAAAGCTTTCCTAACATTTAGGTTTTTTGTATTGAACTCAAATTCGTAATCAGGACGCCTCAAATACTCAACTCCATATCAGTCGCAAAATTTTCCTTCCGATATGTCGAGTAGTGTTATCAATAACTGTTGTGCTGATCCTTAAAATATTTCAAAAACATAAATTTGAACTTTTACTTTCATTTCATTGCTTCAACACAGTTGTACATACTCATATTTTATCTTTAATTGACTTCGCTGGAAACAAAATTTCACAATTTTTCACATACAACGATTTTTTTATTTATTTTTTTTATTTGTTTTATTTAAGTAATTTATAATTTTTCAAGCATATTTGCAAGTAACGCGCGACCACGCATTCACTAAAACAAACGCGCCACAAATACAAGGCAACCGAAGTGAATGAATGTGGGTGGCAACCAGGGACAACGGAAGGATACTTGATTATGCGCTTCTGCCGCTGGCTTCCTCATGATTTGTTTACTGAAGTTTGTTTATAAACAGTAAACGAGTCAGTATAAAATATAACAACAACAACAACGATAGCAATAATAATTTAACGGTACGAAATCACCCTTTTTGTTTGCCCACATACACTTGCTGAGGTGTCGGCGTGTTGGCGGAAGGAAATGCAGCGCAGTAAATAAATCAAATGCAACTATCAGCGGCAATTGACAAAGTGCCAGCGCGTCGGTGCATTGCTTGTGAAAATGGGGAAAAAATTGTTTGCACTCACTCCTACACATACAAACATATCCGTATGTAGGAACTTGAGTAGATATATTTGCACCCAATTAGCTTTTAGTTCGGCCATCAATACAGTTATGCGCGATTGTTGAACGAAATGCTCGAAAGATCGAGAAAAAGTACACTTTGCTTGCAAGAAGCGATTTTCAAACCAATTTTAATTTTTTTTTTTTAAATAAGATTTTCTCACAAATATTTCCTTTAAGACTGTGTGCCTGATTTTATGTTTGTTGGGTAAGTATTTGAATATGATTTTTTATGCGGATTTTATGCGCGTAGGCACGCGATTGACTGGCATTAGACTGGTCGGTTGTTGTTGTTGATGTTGTGGGTGGGGTTTGACAGGCGCGGCACGGTGTAAACGAAGCGCGTAATAAAATGCTGTGGTGAAAATTGGAATTATTGATCAAATAAAGCGCGCTGAAGAAATTGCTTGGCGAATTGAACGCGGGAACTCACTTGGCGCAGGCGAAAATAACACACACCCACACATATGAAGTCGTAAATGACACAAGAAGTATGTAAAATTTGACAGCAAATAAATAGAAAATACCACAGTAACAATATTGGTGAAGAAAACAAAACGCTGCGCGACTACTTGAGATTTCGATTTGGCAGTGAAATGTGCGACGCTTTCGGTGAGCGATTGGCTTTCGCTTCGTTAGAGAGAGTATGTGCAACTGATGCATTTTGAATGAAATTATCACACGGCATAATGCATGTGACCTGCATAAAATGCACTCACACACACACATGATATATGTACATATTAATATGTATATATTAGCATGTGTAAATATGTAGTTGCATGCGCGAGTGCAAGCCTTTGGTGGCAGGACTCTAAATACAAGTGCACGAAAGCGTCGTTGAGCGTTTGCCGTTAACACACACACACACAAACTCTGTCTACATCCCCCCAAATGTTTTCTTATTGGTAATAGCATTATTGCACACACACACATGCACACATACATACGAGTTCGTGTCAGCGCACAATAGCAGCTGCACTTCTAATAGCTCCTGCAGATGTTGTAGTTGCATTCGGGCCAACCTGCTCACTCGATAAGCCGTAGCAAGTAGGTGGCAAGCTACTGCCGACCAATTTACCGATAGTTGCATGCATATTCATGTCTACATACATACATATGCCGATATGTGGACTTCTGAGTTCTAGGTAGCTAGTATGTTATGTATTAGTTGAAAATTGTCGTTGTTGTTGCTGTCAAATAGGGGTAAGAGAATGTAGTTAAAAAAACTAGTGGCAACGCATATGGCCAATGAAAAAATACTCGATAGTCCTATGCCCTCATCTGAATATTGAGGGAAAACCAAAAAAAAAAAGCAATAAAAAAAACAACTAAAACAGAACGTACTGCAAGGCTAATAAACCCCAAAAGTTCACTTTATTTACTTAATGTACAGTCGACAGCGAAATTTCCTTTCAGTTACACCAGAATTTCCGGTAACTCACCATACTGCGATTAATAAAAATAATTTCTTTCAGCTACTTATTTTTCTTCAATGGGTTTGCCACAGAGGCGGACGTAAAATAATGAGTTCATCAAAAAGAGTAACGGTTATGGCGTTGTTTTTGGTCAAGTCTTGGTATACGAAATTCGACTTTTCAGCCAACCCAGTAAAGCGAAAACTCACGTTTACAGCACTAAAGAGTTATACCAGTATGTAACGGTAAATCAATGTTGATATATTTTTCGTTGAAAGGGAGAATTACGTTGTTTTTGCACTTCACACACAAGTGTGACAAGACAGCCCCTTCTCCACCTGGTCTTTCAAGGAGTAGAGGTCTTTCTCTTCCTCTGCTTCCGCCAGCGGGTGCTGCGTCGAATACTTTCCAAGCTGGACTGGCTAACACGGACGACATGACCTCGAATATCGAATATCGGCCAGAAGTGTTGGGAAGCAGGGAAGCAGTGTAACCTGTTGCCTAAGTAAGCAACTCCACTTCTATTGGGTGCCAAGACAAAAAGGCATCGAGGGCAATGAAATAGTGGACGAGTTTTCCAAGAATGGTGTACGGCTAAGATGCAAAAACGTGATCAATATTGGGAAAAATATGTATTGTATATACGAGGATGTGGACAGAAGTATGGTAAAGAAAATCATAACCCTAAACCCGATGGAACGAGCTACCTGGGTGCAAAACTGCAAAAGTCATGTCAAAAAAGTAGATTGGAAGTACACGAATTCTATTAGCAATCGATAGAAGAGACCGGAATATCAACTGGTCACTGTCTGGTGCCGACACACGTCCGAAGAATGGGGATGACAAATCGAGAAGACTGCAGGAAATGTTTAGAGCAAGGCTCCAGAGAAACAATGGAGTACTCCTGTCCACTTGTCCCGAATTGGCACGACTTCGCTGTAAGCATCTGGGATCCCCACGGTATGATACACTGGAAGAGATATTGATAGTAAAGCCATAGAGTCTGTTGAAATTCCCGTCAAGTGCAGGCATCCTTAAGGATGATTACTCCTCATGGACCTAATAACGGAACTCCACCTGGAATCGTAAAGGAGCAAAACTGGTCTATGCGTGGCTCATTGGCCTACCAGATTAGCCTAATCTAACCTAACCTAATAGGAAAAGGCGCAAAAAACTTGAAATCGACATATCGAAAACTGTTATTTAGACAGAAAATATGACGACCGTAATATCAATAAATTCCAACAATTCATCATAAAACAAATTAATATATGGTGGCTACACTAAAATACGGGTTTTTTTGCTAAGTCGAATATTTAGAGAGGAAACCCCAATAATTTTGAATAATACAGGCCTTCATAGAAAGTTTTGTCATATATCTAAAAAAATAAATGTTCCAACTGAAGATAAATTCGCGTTTTCTCTTTACTAGTTGCAAAGGTGAAATATTAAGAGTTGGTGTAATAGCTAGTGAGTTTTCGAAATTATAATATCTATGATGAAGATTTGATTTTAAAAGAAAGCTTTTATTCAGTTTCTCAAAAATTGTCAAATTTTTTCAAGGGTGTTTTCCAGCAAACTTCGACTTAAATAACGAGTTTTCGGAAATAACGTTTCATATATTGCCTTCATTCTCCTAACATAACATATACTATATTACAGTTTACGGATAAAATGTTTGCTGGGTTATAGTCAAGGGTTTTTCAAGTCATTTGCACCCATACACGTGAAATGTTTTTCAGACAATAAATTTTTAGCAAAACACAAACAAATTTGGAATAAATTCTTTTTTTTTGCAGTTCTTAAGAATATACAAGTACTCCACCCTGTTTTTCTAGAAAAGAAATAATTATACGGGAAAAAAAATCGCGAAAATGTATGTTACGTCTACTCGTACAAAGTGTCAAATTTAATTACTTTAGCACAGCGAAAACTGTTACTAACTTACGATGTTTCTGAAAAGGTTTGCTTGCATTCCCACCAATTTTACACAAAATTATTTTTGGTTATGTATACGTATGAATACATACATACATAGATATATCTTGAATATAACAAACGCACAACATGACGTTTATTGCTATGGACAGCTATCATTGTGGCGTGTATTGAAATCTGGTATAAAAATGCGAAGCAGCCAAGCGCGAAACGCAAGGATCGCCGCAAAAGGCCAACGCTCGTTCACAACAAATTCGTCAAACTTACAGCGAGGCCGTGTTTTTACACCTGGCACGACACCAGTAACGCACCCTCGCAGTGGCAATGGCGCGATGTGCGTTGGTGCATGCTGCAAGGCACACGCACATTTAATGCGCCGCACCAGCCCAATTCCTAATAGGCGATAGTGGTGGCAAAGGAAAACTCATGCTGTGCAATGTCAAGGTATGTTTCGTCCAACTTTTCTCAAAGCAGCGTTAAAACATTCTCGAATTAAGTTTTTTATACGAGTACTCAGTTTTGAATTGTATGTGGCAGGTGGATATGTATATGGATGTATGTAATATATTATATATCAGTGTGAAAAATATACATTTCATAATACATAAGTACTTATAGTCATAATTAAGTGCCCACACAAAGTAAAACTTTACTAATTGCGAAAAGTTTGAAATTAAACTCAACCGCATTAAAAAAAACGCTTTAATTTAGATATTGCTTCAATAATTTTGTATAACTCACTAAAACCGTTGAGTTCGTTTATTCTTTTTGATTTGGTGAGATAACAGATAAGTTATAATTACTTTTAGCGACGCCAAAAAGAGCTTATCAAAAATGCTCTTTCCCCTGGCAAATACACTCAATGAAGCTCCTCCATTTAGAAGTGAGAGTGTTGAGGGTCTATATTTGAAAGTATCGCATCAAACTTTATGGTTGAGCCTTGACTGAGATAAATGTCTTTTTAATAAATTAATGACATCATTCAAATGGGCTTCACGGCTACTTTTGAAGGAACGGATTCAATGAACCCAATTTTGGAGTACTTTTTTCACAAAATCAAGTCACATGTAATGCACGATCTAAAGCTTGTGGAGAGTGTGGTTTATTGCTAAAGACCAATGACTTCATATAACCCCACAAGAAGTCTAACGGTGTGAAATCGCAATTTCATGAAGGCCATTCAATGTCACAATTTCTTGAAATAATCCAATCTCCAAACTTTTCGGTTCGGTAATTCGGTTGTTGTACGTGCTGTGTGGCACGTATCCCCGGATGATGTCAAAATCAACTTCTTCCATTTGTGGCCATAAAAGTTCATCGATCTATACCGCTTTTCATTGACAGTGACAGTGTCACCAGCTTCATTTCGAAAGAAGTACGGACCGTTGATTCCAGCAGATCAAAAACCACACTAAACTGTCAATTAGGTGAATGTAATGGTTGTTTCTGAATAATTTATGAATAGAATTCGCACCAGAATCGACAGTTTTGTTTATTTACCGCACCACTCAGATGAAAGTGAGCATCATGGAAGAAGATGATTTTCTTAAAAAAATTGTTATCGTTTTTAAGTATGTTCTAAGGCAAAATCAGCAAATTCATGACGTCTACGGTGTTCCAATGGCTTCAGTTCTTGAGTGAGAGTAGCTTTATATGGATGCAAGTCCAAATTCTTTCTCAAAACCCGCTAGGTTGAGATTTGAGACAGCCCCAATTCTTGAGAACGTCTTGGAATCGACAAATTGCGATCTTGAGCAACACTTGCCTGAGCGGCAGCAATATTTTCATTACCTCGAGCAGTTCTTTGTCTTATTGGCACTTGAACTTTATGTAAAGCAAATGTACGCTCGAAATTTTCAACAATTCAACGAGTAGAGAGCACAGGTGGACGGTTATTACCACCATAAAAAAAGCACACGAAAAGTTCCAATTGGAGAACGATTATTTTGATAATAAAATTGTAAATATTACTTAATATAACGATCATATTATTTTGAAATTGACCGATACATTTAGAAATCATCTGCATTAATAAACCCTTTACCGTCAGAGATTCAAATTAACTGGACGGATTCGCTTCGAATCTTCATATATGTATGTATATAATTATAATAGTTAAAAATAGATTTTATATGTCAAACCAATTAGTATGTTCGATATATGTATAAAATCTGTCAATAGACGAATAGAGGCTGAGACGCGAAAATCTACACAGCTTCTGATCAACACAAGAAAGGCGCATGCTGAGATTTTATAAATATTGAATACTTGTATTTTTTCAATGATTCTATTTTGTTTTTATTTTCATCAGGAGAAGAATCCTATTTTGCTTGAAAAAACACATGCCGAACAGTCGAAAAAGCTTATAAACTAATAATGTTGGTATATGATAATTGTAATGTTGCAAAAAATGCTATTAAAACTAATATATAATATCATTTGTTGTATAATATACCTCCTTATTAAGAGAGGAAGTAGGTCTTTCATGGTTTAGGTCAGCCATTTAGCACTATCTTCAGAACAATAACCTTCAAACTCTCTAATTAGGAATTTCACTCCAATGCGTTGAAAAGTACTATTGCCAATTATTGAAAAACTTAAGCGTTGCAAAATGTGATGTTATGATAAAATTATTCAAACTTTTTCCCAATAATTCGTGTGTTCGGATATTTACAAACAAGGATGTGGCACAAAACTTTTTGCGTACTAAACATGAAATGAAAGGAAATAGCATATAAATGAAAATTAATGCGTTTATCTGCCAATTAGTTTCTAAAAATTTTTGATTTCAGATGGCCTGGATACTGTATACTCCAATCATAGCTTCGTATCATAATGATAATGTATGTCAGACTATGACCATAACACTTAATTCCATCTGTTAGCTATATCGACTAAAATGTGTAAAAACTTTTAGACGCTGCTATTTTCACCAAAACGAAACTTTAATTTAATAAACCACTCACCCTGCTAGTTATTATTTTATACACCCGATTTGTCATATGATAACGACATCCTTCGCTGCTACATGTTCAAAGCATCCCAAAGACCATTGAAATATTTTTATGTTTCGAAAATGCTATAAGGCGTAATTTAAGGCCGTGTTGTGCGAAAGTATATGTATGTTCACTTGTAAGAATAATATTTTAATCTGTTGGCCGAAGGCGTGGTGCCGCTCTGCAAGCAATAAATACAATTAACATCAATTGGTCATCAAAAACAATTTAACACTTCATTTGCAATTACAATATGGAACTTACTGCGGTGTGCGGCATCCGTAGAGAAGTCCACAGATTTGGCCAGAATAAATTGAATCCTTTTTGGCGATTACTGCACCGGAAGGAAAATTGAGGCTTCGACTATAATTCTTGTGTTGGTTCAATGTTGTTTTTCTTGTTTCCTTGACAACGCTGCAATAATTTGCGTTTAGCCGAATGCTATTTAAAGTTATTAAAGTTGTTTTTTATTGTCAGCTGACTATCGAAAATTAATTGGAACAAAGTACAGGGTGTAGCAAAAACGCATTTTTTCAAGTATTGAATAAATGAACTCAGGACTCGAATTGAAAAGTGTTTCTAATACAAACAATTTTTAACGACGACAAATATATTTTTTTCTGAAAAATTATGTAATCATAATTATGTCCCATCAATATTGTATTTAAATTTAAGTTTAGAAATTTATATTGTTTAAAGATTGCTATTTTAGCCTAGATGGCGCTTTAAATAGTATGCGTCTTCGCTAAAATTCCTGGTTTTGATAGCAGATGAACCAGTGTTGGGAATTGCAAAAGGACACTCATCTGCTTGAAATCCTTGTTTCTAATCGTATTTTTGGCTTCTTTATGAATTTATTGTATTAAAATCTACGAAAGCCTTTAATTAGATATTTAAGTCAGAGTCCATACGGATGAAGAGGACGAGATTCTGAAAATATTTTATAAGCAAATCAATGTTTTGAGAGTGAAATCAGTGACTATACAATAATTCTTTTGTTCTAAGGTGTGAGTCATCTTCGATCATACCCTTATTCCGCAGAACTAATCGAAATTGGGTATATGGATCATCATATTCGCATGATTCGGAGTACCTTTCTCTAATAATTTGGTTTATTCCAATTGGAAATTATGTATAAATGTTTAGTGTTGTTGCTGTTACATCTATTGCCTCGTTCCGGATATTCCGCTTCATTTTTAATATCCGTAAAAAACAACAAAACTATTTTTGCTGGTTATTAGTAATAGCTTAGGATCGGGTCAAAGAAAGGCTAAAACCCAGAACGTATTTAAAGATCCAACTTGCTCTACGATGGTTTCATCCAGAACGCATTTAAAAGTCCAATTTTAAGATGAGTTCGCAATCAAAAAGCCGGTTTTTATGTGGCAATATCAATTGTATTTGTGATAAAGTGTCCTCGGTTCCTCAACATTTAACATTTCTCAAAAATTTTAAAAATATCAAACTTCTCATGCATGAAAGTCAAAATTCGTGAGATTTTCCAATATGATCTAAATTTCTACATGCAACCCTGACTGCGTGATACCCGTCAAAATTGCTCCCAAAAGTCAATGAAGAGCTTAACTCTCGCATTTACACTTCAACACCATTGCCACCCCCACAACCACTAGCAGCAGCAACTGTCAGCGCCGGCTCTCGCGCTGTCGCGGCCTCTGCACACGCTCGCCACCCACTGCAGGTCGCAGCAGTTTCACCAACGAGAAAATCGTATAGCTCACAGCGTTGCGCGATGATTGCATACTTTTCGGACTCACTTCGAGTTGAGCCGAGTGCGTGTGCGGAGCATTGGTGCAGTGCCGCGCGGACGTCCACTGAAAGCAAATAATTAAAGTGGATAAAAATTCAATAAAAACATAGTTACAACGCTGCACAAGCTTGCAAAAATCAAAGTAAAGGTGGAAATAAGTACGTTGAACACATTTTTTTTTACGTAAAACCAAAGAGCTTACTGGTGCAGTGCCGATTTTTCACCTTTTCCTCGAGCAAAGTTTGTGTACACTACTGGGCGAAAGTGGGGTAGCAGTAGTGCTGAAATAATAAGTGAAAAGTGCGTGTCTAAAGCTATTGAAGACAGTGAGAATTGTGTGGAATAATGCAATTTTTCGTTTGCTGATTTTAATGAACGAATGCAAATGAAAATTTGGGATCGCCGATAACCGCATGAGATGATAAGTATCCTGTGTTCTACATTTAAATTATCCTGAGTGTGTGCCATTTTTTGCTGCGCTCCCAATACGAATGTACAACTCTCGCCTCCCACAGCACTTGACGCTCTGCTGAAACGGACTCTCACGCTGCTGCGGCTGCACTTGGCAAAAGAGATATTTTATTATACTGAAATTAAATCCTGCAAACACGAACGGGAAGTAGGTTGTCCCGTTCGCACAGCGCTGCAATACAAGTGAAATAACTGTGTAGAAAGTGCTGCAGAATTGTAATTAAAACGTTTTTTTTCTAACTTTAATCTAATAGTAAATTACATACTTCAATGCACCGTTAGCAAAGAGCAAAAAGCATTTGCTTATCTAACAAGTAACTTTAATAGTTGTACGCAAGTTTGCCAACGCAGAAATCGCCGAGTCGCTCGCTAAACGGGACATTGCACCGCGTCTCATCGCAACGCAACGCATCGCAGCACTTCGCGTGGCAGCGAACGCGCCGGATTCGTGTTTGTGTGTGTGTGCGCACTTGTATGCAGCAGCAGGCACTTTCGCAGTTCGCAATCGGGGTAAAAGGACCAAATATGAATGCGAAATGCTCTCGCAAGCCATCTCGTGGTCACACAAAACCGTTGTACGAGGCATAAGAAAAAGTCTCGCACTGCCACTCGGACGCATTCCTTCGCTTCACACATAGCAAAATTCACATCAAAATTCAACATTCCCCTCTCCCTGCTTAGTACATCTAAACTAGTACAACAACAAGAAAATCAATTTAGTCAAGCGTTGGGAAAATTTTTTCCAACGCCACAAATTAAATAGCAAATTACGGAAATTCATCGAGGAATTTCGCCTGCGAAAAGTGTGTGCATAGTAAATGTGGAACGCGCGCGTGTGTGTGTACATATGTGTGATTGTGTACTAAGGCTCCCTGAAGGGTCATTATTCAAGTGAAAAAGCATTACGTACAGGTTCTGCTCTGCAAAATCCATTGCGAGGCGAGCAAAGAAAAAGAAGCGAAAAGTGTGTACAATAAATTATAGCACGAAAAAAGAAAAGTGAAGTGATAGTAAGCATTGCAATTATATTGACCACCGAATTACAACGAGATTTTTTTCTACAACCGAAAATACTATTCCACCATCACCGACATCAACGCAGTCACCAACAACAGCAACATCGCTAAACGCCGACGTCCAGGTCATCGTCATAGCTAGCGACATCGTCCAACGGTAGTACTAGTCGTAGTAGTCAAAAGCACAACAAAAACAACAACGCATCGGCTGAAAGTACACGCATCAGTCGGCCAGTGTGCGCCCACCCACAATTGCAGTCGGCGACGACACCACGTTACATACTTATACGCGAAGTAATTTGCCACCGAACGGTTTCGTAGTGACAGCAGCGGCTTTCTGCGCTGCTTTGTATGCCTTTCGGTGTCGCGCGTTGAATTGGATTATTATCCAACGCGCTGTTTTTTTCGATTAAGCATAGGCATCATCATCACCTGCGGCATCGTGCCTAGGCAACGGCGCTCATACTCACATGTCAGCCCGGCCACGGATGCTCTAACGTAATAACGTCTCATAACGTCATCACTTACACACACACACGTACGTATATACGCCATACGCTGGCGTAACCACATACATACATGTACATATGTATGCGTGTGTGCATGTGTGTTTGTAAATAATCGTCGTCGTCATTGTGTCATCGTGCCATCGCAATTGTTGTTGTTGTCATCGTACCCTTTACACTCGCAATCGTGGCCCATTCACTGCCGGAAATGCGTTGCAGCATCAACGGAAATTAAACAAATCATAGCCGAAGTCGAAGTGGAAGTGGAAATCCAAGCTGAAATCATCGCTGGATCCAAGCAGCGGGCGCACAATTACCGCGCTGCATATTTGTAGCGTTCCTCAGCCAGTCAGTCAGTCGGCGCATCGCACATGAGTTCATGAGTTTTTAGTAACGCAGCGGAAGTTTTTTGCGCCGTTCATTGTAATCGTTTTTTTGTTTCATACGATGAGCAAATCGCTCAGCAAGGAATGCCGCTGTTGCATCGAGAGAACAGGTAAAGTAAGCGCGAAAGCGTGGTGAGGGTGTAGGGCATTAGCTATTGCACGCACTCAAGAATTTGAAGTGTTATCAAATTACTTTTGAAATATTTCTTCGCACCTAGAGTAGGCGGGATTCCATTGAGAAGAAAGTATTTGGTTATTAAAAGAAAATATGTGAGCGCACATTTGATAACCTTTACATCGACAATAGCATTAAAGTGTGCCTAGAAAGCATCTCTTTTGGCATCTTATACTATAAGTTTTAGATTTTTCGAAACTATACTAGCTTCAGCTGAAACCAACAATTCAAAATTATATCGTTAGATAAACGCTTTACCAAGCTAAAGGTCAGGCTGTTTTTTTTGTTTTAAATTTTCGCTTTTTGGAACATATTTTGAAGGAAAAAACGCAATGTTTTGTGACAAAACCGATTAATTCGTAGTTGGTTAATAAAAAAAATAACAAAAAATTAAAAAAAATCTCTAGCGTTGCTTCGTAAATTCTGTTCAGAGACAGCGTTCAAAGTTCAAACGATCAGTAATTTTATATTATGAGGTGCAGCGACTTTGAGAACGTTAAATATTGGTAAAATGCTTTAAAGTCTTAAAATTTGTTTAAAGTTTTCATAAGGGGAAATAAAAAAAACTCGAAAATTCGTCAACTTTGTTGTAAGGATTTTAAATTTTGACACGATCGGTAAACAAAAACTAAAACCCCATTCCCTCCTTATATGTATATACCAAGTTTTTTCTGAAAAAAAAATTGTGTCGCCATTTTTCTAGCGAAAAGAAATATTCTTAGGTATCCACCAACTGTTCCCAGAATCCATTATTGGTTGGTTAACCCTTTGCGCTCATCTAAAGTAGGAGAGACTTGCTCAACATATCAAACTCTTACATACGAGGTGTGTTCAAAAAGTATCGCGACAGTTTGCTGACAGTTTTCTTCGATTGCAGGGGCGTGGTGCATCATGAGTTCTTGCCACAGGGAAGAACGGTCAATAAGGAATATTACCTGCAAGTTATGCGCAATTTGCGCGAAGCAATCCGCCAGAAACGCTCGGATTTGTGGAAGAACAAAAATTGGCTTTTGCACCACGATAACGCCCCTGCTCACAAACCGTTGGCACAAGTTATAATATCTAATGGGGATTACTTTGAAGGGGATATGATATTCATGAATAAATAAATAATTTTTGAAAAAACACAAAATTCGCGATACTTTTTGAACACACCTCGTAATCTTCATTAACATCTAACATCTGCCATATAAAAAGGTAGACTACTTCAATTCAGCTACTAACTATTTCTTTACTTGAATTTATGTTGAGTTTACACTATTATGGTTTTATTATTCTTCCGAAAAACTGCCTTTTTGGATTGCTATACTCATCTACTGTTTCCTAAACATTCAAGACAATATCTAAGTGGTTGTTGATCGGAAGGATTAACGAACGTTTTTATCAATTTGAAGTGATACAGTAGAATATTTGTAAAAACATGGTAGGAGCTCAAATATAGAAAGTAAAATTCAGGATCCGTTCTATATAAAGTGCTTAAGGAGTTATATACAGTTAGAAAGCGAAAAAAGCGAATTTTCAAGATTTGTTTCTGAGAAAAATTTTAAATTTATTATATCTTTTATTTAAGACTTTATTATAAAATTTATTTGGAAAGAAGCTAAAGCTGATCTCCGTGAGCTCTTCTCAAAAAAGACATTTTACGGTGACCACTATATCTCTGAACTGATTCCTTTTAGGATTTATGTTTCACCTTCTCACTTTAGCTTGCCTTCAAACGTATGTTCTTTAGCTACCCAGAAGATACTTGACTAAGAGCGAAAGTCGTCAGCTGCTTGAGGCATATAAGAATCATAAAAGATCGTTTCTGGCCACTCCCAAGTGAATGGCAATCAGAGAACTTTCCTCACTTGCGTGAACTTCCACACACGACTCCATCTTCCTAACGTAATGTTAAATCTAGTAAATAGGGAATAAGCAAAATACAATTTTTTGACAAAATGGTGTTTTCTACAAAAATTTGATTTTTTACCAAAATTTCGCACTTAAATTGTTTATAAAAAAAATACTTATGGGTGAGAAAAAATCTTCGTTTAATTACTACAAAATATATTTGAGAAGCTCGTGTTATTATTTGAAACTAATCGGTTTAGGCGTTTTAGAGTAATGTTAGTCACCGACTTTGAAAACACCATTTTGAGAAAAACGCGTTTAAAAATTGGCCTTGTACTTTCAAGCACTCTGAAACGTCTTTTCAAATGTGCATGTAACTTCGAAAATATTCACCGGAACGATATGCAATTTTCTGTGCATATTCTTAAGTATACATATGTATTAATATTCTTAATGTAGAAAATAAAATAAAATAATTTTTTGAAAATTCTTACTGTATATGTATAGCCCTTTAATATTGAACACTATTATTGTCAAAGATCTTGAAGTTGTGGGTCAAAAGAAAATTATTTAGCAAAATTTATGACAAATACAGAGGGATTGAACACAACATAGTAATCCTTTAAGTGAAGTCTTAGAACTTTACGGTTATATTTTTTCCCAATTAGTGAGGAGTTAGCCCTTCACTTACTAGAAAGGCAGTATGAATTACTGCTAGGAATATTTTTGAATTGCTGTCAAATTTATATGACTTTATAAATACATAGTTTTCTGCGCGTACATTTTCGGAATTTTCAAGTATGAAATCTATGTACATCAGAATCAGAAATATGTAGAGGTCCGCATAATCGAAAACTTCGCAATCCCTGCACTTTTTACAAACCACTTTTTAATAGCAAGCAAAGCCAACTCACAGCTTAAACAAATCCTTCACACAATGTAAAGTAGAAATTAATATAATATTTGTATGCAAATGCGTGTGTTTGTATGTCTGAACAAATGTTTATAGATTCGCTTCATTTGTTCAGTTTCCAATTGTTTGACTAACAAATCCAAAAATGAAAAAAAAACACTCTTTTTACCCTATTCCTTTTCACAAACTGTACGCTTAGACGTTGGCGTATTTTATTTAATATTTATTTGTGAGCTTTTCTATTTCATTTCCATGTATTTATAGATTACATACACATGTGTGTGCGTATGTGTGTGCGCATATGTGTGAAACTTGGAATTTTGTGTGCCAATGTTGTCGCCATTCTCGCTGTTGTTTTCTTACTTACACTGTTGTTGTTTTTGGTCGTTTTTTGATACTTTTTTTGACTCATGTTTTTGTTGTTGTTTTTTCTTTCCAACATTTATGTCGTACGTTCGCAAGCCCAGGAAAGGAGGTGGCGGTGTCGACTTGTTTTATCACTGGAGTGAGCCGAGCTGTCAATGTGAAAGTTAATATGAACGGTACTAGCGTATATGTGTGTGTGTGTGTAATAGTTAGTGTGTTGGTGAGCCGTTTGTTTGCTGCGCTGGTGTAGGTCCGTGCATGGGTGGGGGCCTGGGTGGCCGGTGAACGATGCGTGCTGCAAGAAGTTAGGGGGTTGATAAGCTAGCTAACGGCATATTTGTGGAATATCTACTAACTGTTAACACATATGCGTACACACACACACATATGTACATGCGTTTACAGAGTTATCACCATACGAGCGAATGTGAATTAGAGGGGTGAACTCATCAGCGCAACACAAATAACAAAAACAAAGAAATTAGCAATAAACTTTTAATCAACATTTAAAACAAATAACACAAAGCGTCGAATAACACAAATAGACGAAAGCGTGTTTGAGTGAGTTTTTAGTTGTTGCAAGCGCAGTAAAAAGGGGCATGTAGTGCAATGTTTCGTCACAAATCGATCGATTACCTTTTCCGTGAATGTATGGATTTTTACACATTTTTTTACATTTGTACTCACACACTATTCCATTGGATAGCTCCAGTTTGCCGCCTTGTATCCGGTATAATTTTGGCTGTTCAGCGTAGCACACTGAGAAAGAGAGCGGGAGAGTGAGAGATATAAAAGAGCCCGATAAAGTTAATTCGCTCGTGGCACAATTTTTCACTGACTCTGCAGAAGGGATGCCAAGTCAGGCAAAGATAAATCTACTGACATTGTATCTTTTGAAGGTACTACTGACCAACATATTTCTTTCGTATTCAGCTAACTCTTCATAAAATAAAAACGACGGGCTGCATATTATTTCAATATTAAATAAATAAATAAATTTTAAATATTATTATTATTATTTTTTCAGTAATCATACTGCCTTTTATTACCACACAAAAAATATTATATACAAACAATTCTATAAATTACAATATTTTTCAAATATTTCTGTTCTGCTTGGCATCTCTGCCGATAAGTTTGACTGCATACTCTCATAGTAAGTGTCCGAGTTCACAAATGAGAGCATGTGTCGCTGCAAGAATTTCAAAGTTCTCCCATCAGGGGTTGCAATCGCGTTGGCTGCAAGAAAGTTCACCAACAGTAAACTGAAGTGCGTTTTGTTTTTGTTGCTCTGGCCATTGATGAACTATGTATTTATGTATTTATGTATTTGTGCGAGTATGTTGTTGAAATTTTTGTGTAAGCACGTAGTAAAATATAGTATTGCCAACTTGCGTTAGTTATACTCCATTGTTTAAGGGTAAAATCGCAGCAGTGTTCTAAGGGCTCTAAGATATGAGTTCTTCCATATGAATTGTATTGAACCCCTAATAATTTTCGTTAAATTCGTAAACTTTCGTATCACTATTAATTTTTTTAACCATTTTAATCCATTATTGAGAAGGTTCCTTGTCTTAGAATGTTTAATTTTTGTCCTTATGGGGGTCTTCCTATAAGTTATAAGTTTATTATCATTTATTAACATACATATATTTCGACAGTATAAATATATACAATATAAATATATGTACTACCGTTCTCACTTCAGTCTGGTCTACGTAACCAGAATTCTGCCGCTACAACAACAGTATAAATATAAGTATATACATACATACATCTTAAGCTGAAATCGTTGTGTTGAACATGATATACAGTTCGAGGCGAGGGTAACCCCGAAAAAATGAGCCCACACTTCCATCACGTTTTCGTCTGATTTGCTTATTAGAAACAAAAGAAAAGGCTTTCTAATTTGTAAGCCTAAATGTACCCATTGGACTATTATATACTAAAAATTGGACTTTTGGTAATCATTTGAAAATTTTTGATACAAACTTTATTATGTTATAAGAAAATATTTTGGAAATTTTTGTATGCTGAGTGTACCCTATAATTGTCTAGTTATTCATCAATTCATTATCAATTCATTATCAAACAATAAAACCAAAAAAATATTTATTCGAACTATAAAAAATGCATAATATAACGGCTTATCAAAAGTAAAGGTACATTTTTTAAAAACATTTTTTAAATTTCTCGAATTTTAGGAAAAATATTACAAATCAACAATTTCCATTTTTCGGTGGTTCCTAGTATTGAGAGGTATCTAAGAAGATTTGTTTTAAGAAAAATGCTTTTAAAGTTTATGGGAAGTTTTCCAAGCATTTCTCAGCAAAAGTCTTTGCCATAAATCAGTGCATAAAGATAAACCATCAACGCAAATATCGTAATGAACGTATGCCTGGTCACAAAGGTATAGTGGGAACGAACTGGCTGATGAGCTCACCCGCTCCGCAGCATCCACTAACATGGTAGAACCTGAACTCTTCACTGTTCCTCCCCATTATCTTCAATAAGATGCTCCGCAAGGAAGAAGGAGTTGGCATCAACAACATGGCTGCGGCATGTCAAGTTGCTAGTGAGGGGGGAGGACAGCAAGTTTAAATATGCAATCAACTGGACTACTGATCCCATTTTACACTGGCCACTGCATGCTGAAGAAGCACTTACACAACATGGGCCTAACTTTTTGTGCGAATTGCCGGTTTTGCGACATCAAGCCTGAGACTCCAGACCACCTGCTAATTCACTGCACAGCAGTGTGCAGACGCAGGTCAAAGACCCTTGGATCCATATTTCCAAATTGGGGTCACATTGCTTCGCTAGCACCCAGTAAAATATTTGAGTTTATCACTAAGCTGGGGCTAGGTGAGTCTTTGTGATTTTGGAGAGAGCACAATAGACCTAAGGTTCCTCGTTTATCAATCAATCAATCTAGACTATCGAAATATGTATGAAAGCAATTATCGATTCTTTCAAATCTCTAGACTAAACGGCCCCTACTAAAGGAGGTGTTCAAAAGATGGCACTAGTTGCTTTGCTAAATTACAAGCAAAAGAATACTAGGTAATAGTTCGAATAACTCCTTAGCAAAACCTAAATATATATTACAAAAACGGCTATTATAAAATCGTATAAATATTCTGCTCGGTTGAATTATGATTTCTACGAAGTACAGTATGGATTAGAGTATGGAAAGAGTTTTCCACAAAAATTGAAACTAAATATGTTCGAATGCAAGATATGTGTTTTAGGGTTTAACAAGAGATTTTCGAATGAATGTCTGAGGTTTGGAAAACTTTAAGCAGCATTTAATAGAACAGTTTTCCAATGATGGAAACTGTAAAATCCTGAAAATTTTGTGATAGTTCCTAGTTTAGTATCACTTGCCACTTTTTCTCAATATGCTTTTCAATCAGATCTGAGACAACTGAAAATATGGTTCTGAACATGGTGAATATTAATTTGATTTGAATTTTTTTTAGTGATTTAAAATAAAACACGAGAGTCCTCACTATATACATATGTATATGCAGGAACTCATTAAAAAGTCAATAGAATTGCTACATACTTCCTCTAGGAAGTGTGGGGGCTTCAATTTTTTTCCTCGCACATTGCAATTGTTGTAACAGCTTCCTTTAAAGTGGTGCTGGCGGTGCTGCTGGTGGGTGCTCATTACTGATTTGCACAAACGTTGCGTCGACCAAAGCATTGGCCCTGCGCTGGCGCAATCAAAAGGCAGTGGCCGTAGAATAAATCTTGTTGGCAGCGCAGCATAATGCCGTTGGCCGAATACTCGTTGCTTGCATTGTATGCGAATGTGTCACAAGTTCATTGGAATGCATCAGGCGAGCGACATACGAATTTCATGCCACATATCACATGTCGCATGGCGCTTTCATAGTTCATAGCCGGCTTGTGGCTGTTGGCTGCTGTGATTTCACCGACTTGTTTGTCCGTGCCAATAAACGCGCTGAAACACACGTGCGTGTGTGTGTGAGTTCATGGCTTCGTGTGTTCATATTCCAATGCGTGTGTGTGTGTGTGTGCGAAAATGTGTGCTTTCTGGCAAATGATTTGGCCGCATTACGCTGATGCTCTCATGCATGCACTGCGTTGTTGTTGTTATTGTCACGCAACTCCTCATCAGCAGACGCGTCTTGCGCGCAGTTGTAGTTCCCGCAAGATTGCAGCAACAAGATGTCATGTTTCTATCAACGATCGACCGAAATGTGTGTCCCTGCATGCGACTATCTGTCGGTTCTTATGTTGCAAGCCTTTTTTTGTACTTCTGTAAGTGCTTTGTTTTCTTCTGGTGTTTTGTAGAAGTGTTTAGCCAGATTTTTGCCGCTGTAGCTGTTGCTCGCAGTTACCGTTATATATAAATTTAGTAATTCAGTCATATGTATGTGTGAGTATATGAGAGCCTGCCACAAAATTTGGCAAATTGCCAAACAAATCAAGCCCTTGCACACACACTGCACTGGCGCTGGTCCTGCCTGCCATTAGTGCATCCATGTCTGCGCCCTTGTTGCTGCTCTGCCAGGCTGTGCTCCGGCAGATCTAGGTCTTTTGGCGTTGTTATCCTAGTAGGACTTAATTAAAAGTGTTTTTTGTTTTTTGCTTATTTTTTGTTGTTGTGTTTTTTTTGTACAGGTATTAACGCCCGGCTCATAGCGAAATTGTCGGCATTTAACTAGACTGTGGGTAGTAAAAATATTAGTTTGGCCATGTGGAAAGTGGATGTTATGAATTTAAACACTCAAAGAAATGATTTTTCTGCCTTGAGTACCTAAAAATATGTAATTATTTTAAGTAATTTTCATTTAAGCATAAATTAAGGCTCAGTTTAAAAGCAAAAGTTTATAATAAAAGGGTTGATGATAGAACATTAAATGCCAAACTTCAATAAAGCGGTACATGTATGGGTTTACCAAACTGTAATTGCCTCGAGATTAACATCTCTGGTGTGAAATATGTATTGATCAATTCAGTTTTCTGTAGTTTGGAGGTTTTTCATAGCGTAGTATATTCCTTTTAGAAATTTTAGCTAGCTGGGCGGCAAAGTGGTTAACGAAGCTTTTATTATTATAAAGGTCTTTATTAATGTAAGGTCTAGTAAAAAGAAGTCCATTATTTTTCCATTAAGGGAGTCATCCAGTGTAATGACCGTTTTGTAAGGTTTTTTTTCGAAATTTCGAAAGTCAGAAGGTATAGAAGATTTCATTCCTATTGAGAACAAGGTCCTCTTGAGGCGAATTTTTCACGAACAAAGTCATTCGCTAGAGACAGGTGCAAGTAATAACCAATTGTTGACACTCCGGACAAAGAGGTCAATACATAATAATCTCTCAACCAATCTAGAAGCGAGTCACAATCGATGGACAGGCGTTGTCTGGCTGAAATAAGCTCCAATCGCTGATAGTATTGTCAGGTTCAAATTAAGAGTCTGACCTTATTCCTGGTCAATTTTGGCGTATATATATATATATATTTTCCCGTAGTTCCTAGGTGGAACATAGGGCCTCAATAAACAAATTATAATTCATTTTATTTACAGCTATAAATTTAATTTCGCTCCAAGAATAACCACTTCTTTGTGCTTCTGCTTCGACTTCCCGTCTCCAGGTGTTGGCTGGTCTTCCACGCCTTCGGCTTCCTTGCGGATTCCAATCTAGCGCTGTTCTGCTAATGTCGTCGTGAGGTTTACGCAGAGTGTGGCCGATCCATTTCCATTTACGACGTCGAATTTCGATGTGGACCGGTAGCTGTTTGGTTACGGTCCAGAGGTTAGCATTGCTAATAACGTTAGGCCAGAATAACCGCAAAATTTTTCGAAGACATCGATTAAAAAAGGATTGCAGCAGTTGTAAACCGTTCGCTGCAATATTCCACGTCTCGCAGCCATATAATGTACTTTATCCAACATACGTCAATTTTGGCGTAGCCCCCTTTTATGCCGGCTCAGTGGAATTCAGCCACGACCATTTCACTTGACGTTGTCCTAAGTGAATAACTTTGCATTCCCAGTAATCATTTGCATTACAAATTAATGAGTTTTATCGCTTTGCAGCAGTGATTCATAGATGGAAATTTTCTCTTTGAGTTTTTTTGCGTTAATTCGTTTGATACCCATTCGTCATACTAAATTTCATTCAGAGGCATCTATCTGATAGGTCGGGGTCTTTGTGTGCGGGGCGGCACAAGAATTGGATGCATGTTAATGCAGAATACCCGATGTACTCGGACCTTAGGAATCTGGCTGGTATGGTAATTAGCTGGACTGATAGACTTTAAAATGTTAGAGGTAAGATCTCCACTAATCGGAACGCCGAGCGACACTAAGTTTGCGCGTGAATAGTTAGGCGGCGAAGACGTTTAACTGGGTAGCCACTTATGTGAATGGTGCGTGCGTTTAATGTGCATTAGGGGTTCAACTCCTGGTCACCAGTCCACTAGTCCAGAGCAGTATGGAAGCTCAAGTTGTAGTAGTTTCGGCTGATAGTTCTGACCGAACACATAATTCTGGTACTACGGCGAGCAGAAGCCCTTGAAGTTCACCATAACCTGCTCATGCGGAGTGGCTCTTCGGAGAGTATCGTGGTGATTGTGGTTAAAACCCGATTGCGATAAGATCTGACACTTTGTCAGTTGGGTGTGGGGATGTATCGTATCCGGATGCCGGACCCAAAGTATGGCAGAGATTTAGACAGACCTTGTAACCTATAAAGGCAGTTAGTGCATACATTCCATGCTGCCAATCGGTACTGGAAAATGCCTTGCATTTTTAGGCGCAGATCATTAATTTGATCTGCTCTGTCTTTGAGCGCCGTGGGGTAGAGCTGTCATTAACAGGTACCCTCGTTAAGCACACCGGATGTTGTACGTAAATAGTTTCAAATGATTTTTTGTGTCAAGTTTAGCTTCTACGCTATTAAATTAGTGCTTACATGATAGCCGCGTTTGACGATTTCCATTATTTTATCGATATTTTTGATAATTTTCCTTCCAGAGAGAGGATCATCTTTGGAACCGGAATTATCATAATGAAATCGACGAAACCATCAGGACGGGTTTCATGTTTTCAGCTACCCGGCTTTCGTTTTGGGCTTTGGCGAAGAAAAAATCGTTGACGCGTGCTCAAACAATGTTGAGTGAAGCAATCACAAATCGGGCTGAGGACCCCTTTTAACTAGCATAAAGTTACTTGGTTTCAAATTAAACTGAATTTATATGTAATAAAGGGTATCCCAAAATAGAGATTGGAATTAGATACAGGGTGTCTCAAAATTTACGCAAGGTTTAAATTCGACGTCATTTATGTAACGTAGTAATGGCAACGCTTAAAAATCAGATGGGCAGCTAACAGTTTAGCCTTAGTAAAAATGGAGTGTTACAGGATAGAGTCATTATTGGACAATATTTTAAAAATAATGAAAGTTTGGAAATTTTCATACAAAATATGGTCGGAATAGTGCTTCTCCTTCGTCAGCTGAAATAAGATTTCGAAATGGCTGCAAATCTTGCAAAAAGTTGCGGTAGTTTTGGAACACACTGTATATTTGTAGTAATGACCTGGAGTTAAGTAGACGTAAAACAAAAAAAAAGCATCAAATTAGGAACACATTTCAAAGTTATTTGCTAAACACAGGGTCTAAATCGAAACCGATTTTTGTCTGAATCTATAAATCCGGAAAAAACTAGGTGTAAAAAAAATAAGTCGAAAGTATTTAACTTTATTTGACTTTAACTGACTATTTTTTTGCCAAGAGTTTCTCAAAAGAAATTAAATACTTAAAGTCTTTATTAAGTACTTAAAGCTAATTACTGTGACTTCAAAACATTCACTTTAGTATACTTGATGAATCAGTCGGAAAACTAATAATGCACAGTACTTTAAAAATAACCAAACTGAATTGTAAACATTTTTCATAAACTCACCCACACATGCTTATCTACGGCCATAAACTAATAAAAGCGCCACTCATCGGCTGTAATGCCGTTGGCCTGTGGCAGTCGTGCTCAATGAATGGCGAAGGTGCCGCCAGCAAGGCGTTGTTTCAATTTTACTGCACACTTTTAGGCGTTTAAATTGAATTCAAGCGGCGTGTTTGCCACGAGCTCACATGCACACGCAGCCAAGCTGAGAATGAAGTGAATGCATTGAGGCGCACACACACATACTCGCGTACACATGTTTATAGGTAATTTGTATATACACTGGGTGAAGCTTTCAACGACGCACACACACATACAGTCGTGCAAACAAGCATATACGATGCCATTGTTGCACTGACGGCAATATTTCTTCTTTCTCTTGGCTCAATAGGCAAGCGAGCGCACAGTTTTAGTAGCCATTAAAGCTGCGCTTGCATTATGTCGCTATGAAGTTAAGTTCGTTTCCTCCGCGTCACCCAAAGCTGCAGCGGCGCACTCCACCTCTACCCCTCTGCGGAGTTAGTCGTCCATAATGCACGCATACACGACGCATGCCAAGCGGAAATGCTGGCTGGCCTGCGCCAAGTATGCGACTACAGCGGTAGCGGCGCAAGAGGTGGCGCATATGTATGTGTGGCAAGCGTGTGTGTGTGCCGACTGGAAAGGGTTGATTGAGTCGCCGTTGGCTTGCGACCGCTTCGAGGTATTGTAAGCATTATGGGCGACTGAAATACCACTGAATATTAGGCCAAACAAAGAGTAGAGCATGTTGCTTGTATATGCATATGTATAAACATTAGGGTGTGTATGTGTGTGTGTGCGTGTATCCGGCATGCCTTGCCGGCGAGTGGTTTCGTTGCATTGCCAAACATAAATTAATTTTCCTCTGCCCGACGCGTCGTCAGTCAGCCAATGAGCAAGTGTAGCAGCGTTGCAGCGAGCCAGCAAGTCGCCTGCCAAGAGTCAGTGTTGCCACCTCACCTGCTGCCGCGCCTTTGCTGTCATGTTTTCGCTGTTTAACGACATGTTAGTTTTTGCACATTAAACCGTAAAAGTCGAAGGAGTCTAACCATTTAAAAGAACATTTTATTGACTCATTATTCATGTAGCAGTTCTTTCCAGCCGAGCGAATTCCTTTATTGTGGTCTCGTTTTATGAGTTCACCGTTATGCGGCGGGCATTATGGGCCGCCAAGAAAAGATTTTAATGAAATGTTAGGAGGAAATCTAAAAAATGCTTTGCTTGCCACACATAACTAGCACAGTTCGGGATTGGAAATAAAAAGGCCTTGCTAAAAAGGTTATAAAGCCACGCTTTAAGAATAACTAAAACTGCAGTTTATTTTGATGTTGAACTTTAAAGAAAAAAAAATGTGGAAGCCAATTTCCTCAGTTGCATCTTTGCATGCTTTTTTCTTGCGGCACACACATGCTCACACATTTGCATTCTATTTTTTTGTAGACATGTAAATTCTTCGCCAAGATGCGCGTGCTGTGCTCTTCGTGTGTGAGGATACTTCTTGGTCTAAATGCTGTCAGCGTGGTGTGACACATGTCGGATTAGTTGTTGGCGCAGGATAACATGCTCATCATGTCAGGCGGCTCAAATTTCCTTCTCGCTGTAACAAAATTAATGACAAGAATATGACAGTTGATGCTTTTAAAATGGCTGCTACTCAAGAAGTTGGACGACTCTTAGAGCTTGTGTTTGCGCCATGAAAGCGAGACGTTCATTGATATGCAGAATATGTGTCAGTCTTTCTAATATTTCTTTCATTTGAGTGAGAAACTGATAGTTGTTTTGGGCAAATACTTAGAAGCAGCCAATTTATCAATGTTCTCTTCTAATCGACTCTCTGCTGGTTCGTCGAGTAGTTTTATTAAAAAGAAGAAGAAATCTGCCTTGCTGACAAATTATAAGTTAAAAGGAATAAGCAGTCCCCGACGATGAGCGGCAGGAGTGGAGGATGCGGTATAAAAACTAGCAGATCCTTCTCATAGAAATACATGTCGGCATGATAAAGAAAAACCCAAGCGCGAAGGACCCACAATGGGAAGCTTTCTGCTCAGGGTTTTTTACCATGTTAGGTGCGATTGATATAACAACCTGACCGGTATACAAAGCGGCGCACTGGGAATCCCTGGAAGTCTCGAGAGCGATGTCTCTGCTGGTTAGATAGAAAGGGTGATGTGAGCTTGCTCTGCTGAGGTGTCAGCCGCGTTGTGTATCAGTAAACAGTCACTTCGGTCCTTGGTCAAGGAATGTGCCTTGGACGTAGGAGTAGTAGCCTGCGTTCCACGAGCGACCACCGGTCCATCAGTGCTTTCCAGGATTGGTAAAGTGAAGGGAAGGTCTCAAAGAACTTGGGTATGAGTCGTTCTCCAATTTTGTTGTTGTTGTAGTATCATAAAATCTTACCCAGCTGATTTTGGTTTTAGGCCTTATGCTACATTATTTGGACTATATTGACACGATTGTCAGGAATGGGAGTCTATTTTCGTACAGCATTACTTTCTTCCATTGCACGTATTTATTATTAATATTAAAATAATCTTTTTTTACACATTCATGCATTTTTTAAAAAAAAATTCTTCTCTTCACATTTTTCTTCGTAGATCCTGCACAATTTTAGACATAATAAATGTGAAAACCCAGACCTCGTGAGCAATAATAAAACATCAACGAAGCATACGTATAGTTATTTAAACGTCGCACCAAAATACCGTTATAAATTTACAAAGCATCCGACATGAAACTACATAAAAGCAGTTATTTCATGCGAATGAAATGAATCATTCAAGCGCGAGAATCCACAGCAGCACTTGGTCCCGTTCACATGGTGGTCGTTTATGCATCGCAATTTCCAGCCGCTACGAAATTGTCACGTGTTTTATTGTGACCAATGGTGGATGCCACAATTGAGGCGTTATCTCGCACATCGTAATGCAACATTGGAGTGGAATTGCCAAAACGTGCAATAGATACGTTGTGTCGCCACGCCCCCACTACCACTAGATGCAGTGGAAGAAGAAGTTTACTCGATTGAAAGCAGCTACAGGAAATTCGCGTGCGCGAAGAATGCTTTGTTGTGGACGAAGAAAGGTGAGTGACAAAGATTTTCAGTATAATATTGAATGTTTTTTGAAAGCTGTTGAAATAATTCCTTGTATTTGACTTTGGAAAGGGTGCGTATAATTGGCGTGAAAGTGTTTTTGAAAGCCTCTTACTCTGGTGGGCCAATGAGCCATGCTTATAGTAAATAAACATTTTTAGTCCTGACCGACACCAGATGGAGTTCAGTTACTAGGTCCATGAGGAGTTGTCATCTTTTAGGATGCCCGCGCTTGACGTGAATTTTAACAGACTCTGTGGCCTCAATATCGATACCTTCTCCAGTGTATCAAACCGTAGGAACCCTAAGTATCTCGTGCAGTGTTGTCTTTGCACAAGAGATGCTCCATTGTTGTGCTGGTGCCTTGCTCTAGACATTTCCATTTTTTAGATCTGTTAACTCCATTCTGCGGGCCTGCGTCAGACAGTATCCAGTTAGTATTCCGATCATATTCCTATCGAGTACCAATAGAAATGCTGTGTACTTCCGATCTAACCTTTTATACATGAGTTTTGCAGCTCGTTCTATCGGGTTTTGACTTTCCTTGCCATGATTCTGTCTTCGTCGTCGTATAGATAATGCATCGGTTTCGAAATGTTGACCACAGTTTTGAATGTTAGCCGTACACCATTCTTGGCAACTTCGTCTACTATTTCACTTTACTTTCCACTGCTACCCTGCTTCCCAACACACTTCTGGCCGATATGCGATACGAGGTTACTGCCTTGATTGCTGCTTGGCTTTCTACGAAGACTACTCTAGAATTGCCTGCAGGTGCATTGCAGGCTAGCTCTGTGGCTTTCGCAATAGTAATGATCTTATCTGGAAATATACTGCAGTGGTCCGCCAACTCAAAATGCTGCCATATGTCTAATTGTGGGCAGTATATCCCCACACCAACTCCATCTTCCATTTTCGAGCCATCCGTATAAATGTTTAGAGTGTTGCGCGCAGCTAACATACCGTTAAGCCAACCATCTTTTTTTATGTTTACTTTGAACCATCTCTAGTTGAAAAGAGAGATCATCTAGTCGTTGTTTGCCAAACCGCCATTACCCATCGAGCTATGCCTGAAGGTTCTATATGTAAATTCTCCTACAGCCGGTATTCGTCCCACCGATTTTGCTGCTAATTTTTGAGCGAAGAGGTTTATAGGTGGTAGGTTTAGTACCAGTTCAAGAGCCGCTGCTCGAGTTGTTCTTAAAACTCCCGTTATACATAGCACAGCGAGCCTCTAAACCCTTTTCATTGGCTTCCTGTAAGTGGATTTCCATACGTTTGGTCATTTAACACACTACTGCACCGTAGAGAAGCATTGGTCTTACGATAGTTGTGTAGCACCAGTGCATGAGATAGCGAGAGTATCTGCCTACACGCATTTCTTTTCTCACTATTTCTATTTCCATATTGTGCTTTTACAGCAGTTTGCTATCCAATACTACCCTTAGATACTTCTAGAATCCTTTCTTAATAGGGATTCTAAACCGGAAGGATCAACGCGAATACATCCTATAAGGGATGGTTTTCTAGTAAGATCGTATACACTCATTGTAATACCATCAGAATTTCTTCATCAAGTATGTAGGTTATCAATTGTTGTTTTGGAGATGTCTTATATTACAAGTATATGAATGGAATCATCTGCCCTATTGTTGTTCGTCTATTATAAAAAATAAGTTTTAGTATAATGCTTATGAGTTCCGTGCGTGTATTTTAAACCGATAAACATTTAAAAAAATACGTGAAACGAAAAGGTTTTACCGTCCATTGGAACTACTTCCATGTTATTGCCTTGCAAATGACAAAAAATATTGGAAATTGTCATTAAATTTTGTAAAATATTTTGAATTAGTTCAAATTGACCAATTGTATGGCATTTAACATACTGGTACATATCCTCATATTTATTACATACAAACTCACATTCCAGTAATTGGCATTTTATGATAGTCATGTGTTCTCATTTTCGGAATAACTCTTAATCATACATATGTATGTATGAGAATGCATGCGAGCAAAAGCATTCCTGCAGGAATTGAAATACTTCAAGTATAGGCAGAAAGGCCAGTGAATTTCTTTCTTAGTTAACGAAAGTTCTATAAGTTCGTGCCGAGACCCAAAAGAAAATTTTCCGGTGCTCAAGCTACATTTAGTACCCGATTTTCTATCTTTTACTTTATAAAAAAAATGTTTGGGGTTTCTTTTTCGAATTTGGTTCACGATAAATGTAGAACAGTATTCAGCGTCTGATTCAATTCAAATCTATTTGAAATATCTTTGCGGTCCTAAATCCTTTTTTGTCCTGTTAATCAAATTAGTAAAACCAGTACCCTCATGACTGTTGCTAATTTAGATATTCACTGTTAATTTATAAAAAATTATGTTGCGTGACTTGAATGTGTTCCTACAGGGTAGCTGTAAAATGCAACTATGTATTTGGGATAGAATGGTCAAGCAAAGGAGCAGATGCAAATAGCTCGTAGCTACATACTATGTAAATATATTTTGTTGTGCGTGTGGCTCGGCATGTGTGTGACCAAAATTAGCAGAAATATGAAGCTCCAAATTATTATGAGTCCCCCAAACCCCTTTGTACGGTATGTGCCTGTGCACAAGCAAAGGTATTTAAGAATTTGGCACTTGGCCAGTTAGTCGGTTGCCAAATTATTTGGGTATTGTATTGCATTAATAAGTATTAATAACATAGTAAGCGTACTAGGGAGATATTTCCAAAGACTTGTGTGAAAAGCATGTGAGAAGAATGTTGTGTGAACTGAAATTTTCCAGATTTTACAGAAATTTAACTTATTTGTTACCATTACATAAACATATATACTCGTATAAGTGTTTATAATGTTTTATAATGTTTGCTATGCGCTCAATGATGAGTGTTCCAACACCGTTGGACAAGCCATTTTTAGAAAACTATTTACTTTTTCATGAACAATTATATTATTCTCTTAAAGGCATGCCAAGAAGTTTTGAGACCTAATTGTCATTTTTAACATTTTTGCTTTAAGTTCAGAAACCGAAGTTTCTGAAAGTCTTTCAAAAAGTGTGTTGTGGAAGAAAAATGCTAAGTTTTTTTAACCACAAAAGAGTTGCTGTCAGGTGTCTCTTATCGATCGATTCAATAATTTTGATTAATGCTTTAGCTATGAGCGTATCAACACTAGACCCGCATCAAAAGATCTGCAGCTTTTTCCAAAACATCTTCAAATTGAGATCGGAAAAGATGTATTTAACAACGTACCTGAGAACCGTACACACATTAAACACATTCATACTGGTGACGAGACGTAGGCATATCGAAACTGTTCAACAATCTAGCGAAGGGCGCTCCAAAAATTATCCTTAATCAAAAGATCTACGTCAAAGTCGCTAGAAAATCTAGGTGATGCTAATCGGTGGTTTCGATAACAGTGGTGTGATTCACTTTGAATTCGTTCTACAAGTTCAACAGGTCAAAACCGAATCATACTTGGCATTTTGAGGCGTCTACGTGATTGCACAGCTATCGTGTTTCCCCACATTTTGGTTCTTCTTCTTCTTTAATGGCATAACTGAGTTTACAACAGCGCGCCAGTCATATTTCTTTTTCGCTTGCTAGGTGCATTTCCAACTGGTCTTTTCAACAGAGTCTTCTGCCTTCTCCGGCGCGTACTGCTTCGAATACTCTCAGAAGTATTTTCATGAAATGCCTCATCCATTCGCTAAGCTTAGCTTAGCCGCTGTCTCTTACTTCGCTGAATGCCAATGTTGTCCAATATCTCGAACATATCTTCGTTCCATCGACTGCAGTATTCGTCGTTGCCAATGCGCAAAGGACCATAAATCTGTAGAACCTTTCTCTCGAAAACTCGTAACGCCGACTCATGTTGTCATCGTCCATGCCTTTGCACCATATAGCAGGACGGAGATGATGAGTGACTTGTACAGTTTGGTTTTTGTACGTCGAGAGAGGAATTTACTTCTCAATTGCCTACTCTGCCCGAATTAGCACCTGTTGGCAAGAGTTATTCTGCGCTGATTTCGAGACAGACAATGTTGTTGCTGTTAATATTGGTTTTCAGATAGACGAAATTATATATGACTTCGAAATTATGACTGCCAGTGACGTGTGCGATGACTGTTTGTTTGATGACACGAGATATTTCGCCTTTTCCTCGTTCTTTATCCAATCAAATGAAAACAGAACTAACCGCGCTGTTATTGAGGCCAATGATTTGGTTCCATTTGGTTCTTTTCTGGTTTCGAAACTGAAAAATGCGTTTCAATGTATGCCCCAAGAGTCCATTAGAGCCATTAAAAGTCATTCGCTGAAAGCACTGGGGTGGCCAACCGGGGCTTATGACAAGTGAAATTGAGTTAAGCGTTGGCATGTTTGCATGGAGCTTAAAAGAAGCTTATTTTAATGGCAACATAAAGATTTGTGTTTTTTATCATTTTTTTTTTCTGAAATAGAAATGTAGATTTTTGGTTTTCGTAGAACTTTTTTCAGTGACTGTGAGTCAGACAAAGCGAGCTTAAAACACACACGAAAATTTCTAGTTAGTATCATGTAAAAATGCTTACTTGAAACAACAGTATTTCTTTATTGTACAATATATTTGCACAGTATATAAAATTCGATTTGAAACCCGTTTGAATATTTTTCTTATCGGCCAGGCACTCTATTGCATTTATGAGTTTGTGTAAATAGTGCACAATGAAGCAATGCGAACCAACTCCGTTATTGGTTGTTTTGGTTTGGTAGCTCGGGAATTGTGGTGCCGTCCACCGGAGAGGCTTGGCAACACAAAAGCATACAACCAACACTAACCCATAATCTATACTGCCAATACATATACATATAATATATACTTGCGTAGGCAGCGGATTTGTTCTCTGCATGCTATGCGAGCCGCTGCCCTTTATACATTCGCAGTGGATTCATCTGAGAAGGGTGCCACGTGCCATTGTGTTTGATCGGAACATATACATATGTAAGTAGTACATGCATGAGTCGCATGTGCACACTTTGTGGCCATAAATTTAGATTTTCTCTTGAATATCAATAAGCCATAATTGCAGGATTTTGACTTATGGGCTGGTAGTGAATGCAGAAACGCCTATATGGAAGAGGGGTTGCCTTACATTTTATAATGATTTTCCTGCGTGGATTTTCCTAGGGTCAACGAGAGTTAGTATATCTCAATTGCATGCTGAAGGCCTAAACTTGGAATCAAAACACAAAAAAAAATCAGTAAGCCTTCACTGAAAATTATGACTTTTCGCTTCCAGAAATGTTTTAGGTCTGCACTCAATTATGCAGCTGGCAGAAATTATTACAAAAGAACACACCCTGCACAATCAAAATCGCTGCGTGTGTAAATAATAAAACTTTGTTTACAATTTTACTTTGCCGCATTTTTTATTGCATTCGCCTTTGCTTTTCAGTTAATAAAACTGCCTTTCCAAACTGAATTGTCCACAAATAACGACAACAATATAAATCCACGCGCGCAAACAAGTGCCTACAAAGTATGCAAGAAGCCGCCTCCCGCCTCCCACCTCACTGCCATACTGTTTGCGCTCTCTTTGTCGGGGGGTAGGGAGTGCTGTCGGCTGCGCATCGTGAGTAAACAAAATTGAATTTGCAATGTTATAAACTGAGTTCGAGGCAAAATTAATTTGTTTATAAAAGTTTTACACTCAAATTCAAGTTGCTGCGAAATTGCGATAGAGCAGCAGGCAGCTCGTCGTCGCTTTCATTCGTTTTGAGCTTTTTTGGCGCGTAGTGCACGGTTGAAAAACAAAAACAGCACGTTTAGCTGCATTTCTTGGAATCAGAAATCTGCGAAGCCAGCAAGTTATGGTTTGACTCAGAGCAGTATTGAGTTTTAAAATGAAATTCGATGCTCACACTTCTTTTGAAAATAGAGAATACAAGTTAAAAGCTGGGGACTTGTTCTGTTTCTGTGAAATGACATCTGTTGACTACTTGACGACATACAAATTCAAAATAATGTAGATTGCGACAAAAAGGCACCCGGAAATTGTAAATAAACGCAAATGTAATATTTAATTATTCGTCAATATTTAGTTTTGTCGCCTTCAAAGTAATCCTCATCAGACGTAATACACTTAGGTCAACGATTTTTCCAGTCCTCGAAACACTATTCATAAGCACTTCTCGAGATGGTCTTCAACTCCTTCAGTGAATTTTGTTTTATCTTATCGATCGACTGAAAATTGGTTCTACGGAGCGGCAATTTCAGTTTGGGAAACAAGAAAAACTCACACGAAGTCAAATCAGATGAATACGGTGGTTGAATGATGGAATTCATTCCGTTTTTGGTTTTATATTCGGTCATCGTGAAGAATTCATGAATTGTTTTCCACAAATGCCGTCGTTTTCGACGGATGTTCTTACGCAAACGCCTCAATATGGCCAAATTAAACTTCTTATTGACCGTCTACCCTTTCGTGATACATTCATGATGCACCAAACCACGAATATCGAAAATAACCAAGGCATCACCTTGATTTTTGAGCGGCTTTGACGTGTTTTATTGATTTCGGCTAATTTTTTTTCCTCCATTCCGGTGATTGTTGACTTGTTTGCTCATAAACTCATGTCTTATCGGCTGTTACAATGTTCTCCATGAATGTGGGATCGAAATTCGCACGATCAGTCTTAGACATGAGAGATCTGTTTGCGGTAGTCTTTGTGAAAAAATTTTAGTTTATCGGGTCGAGAAAGAACGTGTTTCATACCCAAAATATCCAATAAAATCCTTCGGATCATCATTCAGATATAGAGCTCTTTTGCCTCCTATCTAACACTTCCCTGACGATTTCATGTACTATATACTTCACTTTTTTTAATATTTTCGTAGGTTGAAGAGGTCGAAAGTCTTCCAGAACAGCATTAAATACCTTTTACTACTTGTAGGCTTGTGTTTTCGATAAAAATGAATCATCGTAACTCTTTTCCAATAATCGCAACGATTGTGCACACGAAATTTGGTTAAAAATACAAAATTTGAGACAATTTCTTTGTTCCATATTTTTATGTGGGCCTCTCAAATGAACGAATTTATCATCTGCGAGATAAATATTTGAATACTAAAATATAAATATAAAATACCATCTGATCAAATTTGACCCGGACTGACAAAAAGCTACATTTTCACCTATTTTAATACAAATATTTATTATTGTCTTCAAAATAGGCTCCTTTTGAGACAATAGAATCATGCCAAAGCTGATTTTAATTTCCCATATATTAGCTATAAGCCAAGGCTGGTCCTTCAATATCTTCAGCGCTTCCGCTTCGCCGCATTTTTGAAGCGATATTCACTGGAATGTTGGAACGTTTCTACGTGATATTCATAAACCCAAGTCTCATCACTAATGGTGTCGGTGTCGTTTTTGCAAAGTATTCGGGTCTTTTGGTCCGAGTCTAACATTGATAAGCTTTATACCCGAAACATTAAACCAAATTCTTTGTGTTATGTGCAGCACTGGTTTGGTAACCTCTATTCGACTACCAAACTCAGTTACCAACTTTCAAGCGAAAGTATGTACTAGGTATAGAAAAGACCGGTGGTGCTCTATTGAATAATTATAAGGCTTCTTCTCACCCACAACTCCATCGTCGGTATACGGGCAGAGAATGATTCGCCAGAGTTTGGCTTGGCGACTACATGATCCAAGAGATCCGGTATGAAGTTAAAGTGTTTGAAGATATCCAAGTGTTCAGCTACGTGTTCTTTAAAGAACCCAGATTTTTTTTAGTCTGATAGCAACTTTCACAGCCACACACCTTCCGACGATGCCACCAGACACTATATCCAAGATGGCGTTAAGTGCCTTGGTTGGATTGGACCACAAATTCTGATGAGCGCCGCCGGTTGAACGCTCTTGAGTTTCTTTGCAAGATAAAGGCTTAATAGAACTTTATGAGTTTGACTATGGTGTCGTAGAATAGAGGACCACTTTCGGTGAGAGACCTTACCATTTGCCAATGACAATGGCAATCCATGTCTTTTTGCTCTCTTTTCGGTATTCGGCTCCCATGAAAGCTTTCTATCCAGGCATACTGGTCTTAAAAGTTATTTATTGTGAGATGGGGCGTTGATCTCTACAGCTGTTGGATTTAAAAGAAAATTGACATATCAATTTCTTTCAGTACTACGTGTATGAAAGGAACAACTACCAATTTTAATACAGTGATTGGTGGTAAGGACAATGTAGAACGTGGTGTTGATCGTTGAACTCGTCAGTAGCAAATAAATCGCCATAGCGATTTATAAATGTTGAAAAGAAAGCACCACTACAAAAATTGTGCTTGTAGATAAAACCAGAAATTAGTAAGAATAAATATATGTATCTTATTTAGTATGTTTTTTTATTTTTTTATATTTCCTCTCATGGTGTAATATAACTCTTAAAACACACAACTGGTATAGTATATCGTGCTGCGGGTGGCGTTACATCAACTTGAAAGTCTCGCATCGCTTTTATGGACAGCATCGGCAACATGTTGAGGTGCAACACTTTGGCCGAGGTGAGAGAGCGTGTGAATTCGAGTACATCGCCATTATCGTGTGAACTTTAAATTATCAAAATTTCACAAATTTCGCAAACTTTGCCCATTTAGTGTGCGTCTGTCCTTTCGGAGGAGTGCTTGTGCGTTTCGACACTTGGCCTCGTTTGTATAATGAAATTCGAGGTGCCAGCATTGCTGCTAGTTGTTGGAGCTTTGTCGTAATTATCAGTAATAAACGGCACTAATTCCCTCACACCTGCTCCATTGTGCCATTTGCCATTTGTCGGCTGTCGTCTTTCACATTCGCTTACCGCACTTACCGCGCCTTCCGCTGTCCGATTCATATTGCCACGACTTATGAATAGTTTTTAAATAATATTTTACGTAACTGAAGTTTTGTTTTATTTTTGGTATTTTTTTTTGGTTATTCTTGTTTTCGTAAACCCAAAACTGCTTGCATAACTTTTTCCTTTTCTTGGTGCCCTTCAGTTCGTTCGGTTGTAATCACTACGTTTACCACGAGGGTAGTTCGATAAGACCTTCTGTGTCTTTTTAATGAACTTTTCTGAAATTGGTCGAATTTTTGATGAATTCATATTTGGAATGTGGTGAATTCTCTATGGTAACAATTCTTTACAACATCATATGTGTTACATTTTTACATTACAAAGTCTCACCTCTTCTTTTTCTTTAGTGGCGTCAGTCGTTCTTCTTTTTCGCTGTTCGGTGCCAATTGCAGATTCCAAGTGTAGCTAAGTCCTTTTCCACACGGTCTTTCCAGCGGAGTGGAGGTCTTCCTCTTCCTCTGCTTCCCTCGGCGAGTACTGTTTCAAATACTTTCAGAGCTGGAGGATTCCCATCCATTCGAAAGACATAACCTGGCAAGGAGAAGCCGCTTGCGCAAAGGATCATACATCTTCAGCAGCGCCTTTCTCTCGAAAACTCGTAACGTCGACTCATCGCATGATGTCATCGTCCACATTAGCAGTGATTTATTCCGTGTTTACCGACTTCTTCAACCACCCTCGTAATTCTCTTATTTCGTGGGTTCCTTTGAGTTTTATTTTGCGTATTTTGCGCACCCGAAAACCGCACGAGTTTTACATTTGGGACCCATTGTTGTGCCACTTTGATGTAACTTTAAGTTGCAAAATAATGGAGATGCGAAAGCCGGCTGGCTGCTCGAGTGCGCCGCTGCTGATAACTTCGTGTAGGTAAAAATTCTCATTTGAGTATCGGTGCCGGCCTTGTTGTTTGACTTGCAAAGTTTCGCCAACTTTTGCATCCAACGAAAGTTTTGAAAACGTTTAGTTTGCCTCTCCGCGCCAACCGCTCGCTGCCCCCCGCAACTACTTTACACACTCGTGTACTTCACTCGTGCCTTTCTCATATCAGCACAGCTGGCAATTCGATGCTCTTTGCATAGAATGAATGCTCTCGAAAATGATTTTGCTGATGTCAGTGCCGCCTCCTCTGCCAATAAGCACATAAGTTCATGTTTTTTGTTATTGTTATAATGCTGTTGCTCGTTTTTTCGTTTTGTCGCACATACATAAATATGAACGTTTAGTGGTGAGTGATGCTAGAGACAGCAGTGCGGCATTTAAACGTGTCTTTGCATATAAATTTCCCACTTTGCATTCAATAGCAACGCTGCAGCGCAACAACAACCACAGCAACATGTTAGCCTCTTGTCACACTCCCTTCTGCTCTTATTTGCATTTCCTGTTGCCGTAGTAGCTTACCGAGAGTTGACTTCGTTGCACTCGGAACTAGGAACTATGGGGTAAACAGGATGCTTGTTTCAAACATCCATATTTATATGGTATATGTTTTTATCTCATGTTTGAGTCTTTGTTTGAGTTTTTAAACATTTGTGTTATTAGAAATAAATAAAAATAATATTTTTTAAAATATTTTTACTCCAAAGAATTTTTTTTTGTATTTTATTGAAGCCAAGGAATTGTTTGTTGAAGAGGAAAGGACAACAGTGCTTGGCTGTAGCTGAGAGCTGAGTTAAATTTATTACAAGTTCTTTGATCATTAGTTTTTTTTAGGGAGAAAACTAAACTAATATAACACAAAAAGTTAAAAAAAAATATGTTAGTGATGTTTATTTTGATACATATATCAGTTTTTTTGGGAAAAGGTTATATTTTGGGGGTATTTGTATACCCTTAACAGAGTATATTAAGTTTGCTGCGATGCTTGTAACATTCAAACTGAAACTTCCGATAACCAATAACATACTTATACAAGTATACCTAAATAATCCGGTGGAGAGCTGCGTCGGTTTTGAGATATCGGTCTGAAATTTTCACACGTTCTTTTCAAATCGAGAAGCTACCCATTTGTTGTAACCGTTGATATTGAACCACCAAGCATATAGCTGCTATACAAACTGAACGATCGGAATCAAGTGCTTGCAAGGAAATCATTTTTATTTGACAAGATATCTTTACGAAATTTGGCTAGTGTTATTGTCTGAAGAAGCAATTTAATGTGCAGAGAAATTATTCAGATCGGGGATTACTATGCATATAGCAGCCATAAAAACTGAAAAATCGAAATAAAAGCTAGTATGGAAACCTTTTTCATTTGACAAGGTACTCTCATAAAATTTGGCATATATTGCTTTTTAAGTCAACGCTACAATATCTGAAGAAATTTTTCAAATCGAACCATTATATCAATTAGTTGCCATATAAACTATAAATGATCAAAATTAAGTACTTGAATGGAAACTTCTTTATTTGTGAAGGGTATTCCAGCTTTGGGATTGTAAATAAATTAAATGAATATATTTATACATATTTGGAGAATACACAGTAAATTACAAAAAAATAATCAAATATTTTTTGAGTTATACACGGTATCCGACGGCGCTTAAATAAGGCCCTCCATTACAGCAGTGTTAAATGAAATTTAAGAAAACTCTTCACTAGAAGATATTGTCTGTATAATTACCTAATGTCGAAAAAGAATAATTTACAGGTTAACGGCGTTAAAAAGTTGATTTTTACCCAAAGTTTTGTTTGCTTTTGGCCTGCGAAAAATCGATTTGTGATCAGATCAAAAAACTGGTGGGTATGCAGAAAAATTAATGAGAATGAGCGGCTCATTTGTCCCCGAGCAATCACTTAAGCTAATTTGCAAAATGTAGCTTTTATAAAAACGTGTTTATTTACAAGCAATAATATAATTTAAAATAACAATCAAATAGCAACAAAATAGCCTTTACTCAGCTGAAACTAAAGCATTGCAATGTTACTCATACGCAGTGTGATGCTGTGACTTAATACACTGCAGTTATACTTGTATATATGCAGTAAATTATATGTATTTTTTTAGCATATTTCAATTTTAGCTGCCATCTTATACTTCAGCTCTATTTAGCAGACCTATAAATATATTTTTTGAATTGTTATCATTGTTACTGTACTTATGGAATCGTAATCAATATGGAAAGAAACAAGGAGGCGAAATTATAAAAATTTACTACCGAAATTCGAAGTCAGTGGGCTCAACTTTAAGAGCGCTACGTCCAATTTATGGTCGTCATAATCGTCCTGTTAGATCAGCAGTTGAACATCTAGTGTAAAATTTTGAATCTACGGGCACAGTACCAAATGCTCTCGTGGCAATGAAAAGGCAAAGAAGTGATCGTAGTGCTGAGAATATTGCTGCTACTAGTGCATCAATTGAGGACGATTCAAATCAGTCTCTCACACGTAGATCTCAAACGTTGGGCATCACTGTGGCGTCATTGAGCTAATTTTTCAAAGGATCTGAGCCTGCATTCTTATAAGATCAAATCGAAGCAAAATCTGAAACATCTTGACCACCGGAGTAATCATATGGTCATGAAATGGGCTGAGCAACCAACAATTTAAAAATTATCCACATTTTCATCGAAAAACTATCTTCAGTGATGAGGCTCATTTTTGGCTGCTTCGTCAATAAGCAAAATATACATAACTTTAAATAAAAATTAAAATATCTTCAAAATGAGAGCTTTGTTAAGGTAAAGGTATATGGCTGACATTATACAGGAACAGGAACAAATATGCCACCATTTTAGAATGCTAAGAATAGGTTATGTACCCAGAAGGGACGTTGACAGAACATAGAAGAAAATCGTAGAAATAAAGGGTGATTTTTTAAGAGCTTGATAACTTTTTAAAAAAAAAAAACGCATAAAATTTGCAAAATCTCATCGGTTCTTTATTTGAAACGTTAGATTGGTTTATGACATTTACTTTTTGAAGATAATTTCATTTAAATGTTGACCGCGGCTGCGTCTTAGGTGGTCCATTCGGAAAGTCCAATTTTGGGCAAATTTTTCGAGCATTTCGGCCGGAATAGCCCGAATTTCTTCGGAAATGTTGTCTTCCAAAGCTGGAATAGTTGCTGGCTTATTTCTGTAGACTTTAGACTTGACGTAGCCCCACAAAAAATAGTCTAAAGGCGTTAAATCGCATGATCTTGGTGGCCAACTTACGGGTCCATTTCTTGAGATGAATTGTTGTCCGAAGTTTTCCCTCAAAATGGCCATAGAATCGCGAGCTGTGTGGCATGTAGCGCCATCTTGTTGAAACCACATGTCAACCAAGTTCAGTTCTTCCATTTTTGGCAACAAAAAGTTTGTTAGCATCGAACGATAGCGATCGCCATTCACCGTAACGTTGCGTCCAACAGCATCTTTGAAAAAATACGGTCCAATGATTCCACCAGCGTACAAACCACACCAAACAGTGCATTTTTCGGGATGCATGGGCAGTTCTTGAACGGCTTCTGGTTGCTCTTCACCCCAAATGCGGCAATTTTGCTTATTTACGTAGCCATTCAACCAGAAATGAGCCTCATCGCTGAACAAAATTTGTCGATAAAACACATTTCGAACCGAACACTGATTTTGGTAATAAAATTCAATGATTTGCAAGCGTTGCTCGTTAGTAAGTCTATTCATGATGAAATGTCAAAGCATACTGAGCATCTTTCTCTTTGACACCATGTCTGAAATCCCACGTGATCTGTCAAATACTAATGCATGAAAATCCTAACCTCAAAAAAATCACCCGTTACCTTGTTAATAACACAGCAAGTCCCATATCAAATACGAAAGAGTCCATTAAATTTTGAATTTTATTTATGATTTTATATACACGACGGTAGTTTCGTCTATATATATCTTACAGTGAGACATTTGTCTTTGTACGCTGTCAAAGCAGCATGAAAATAGATGAATGTGATTTGAGCGAAATAATTCAAGTGGAAAACTGATTGTGAGAAAAATGCACACTACGTTGCATAGAAAAAGGATAGTTGTAGATACTAGTAGCCGAATGCTACTGTCAAACAAATATGATATTTATTGCCAAAAATTGTGTAAGTGTTAATGTTTTTATGTGAAAAATCATTCATTTGTAAAAGAAAATTTGTTCAAGAACATATGTGTGCATATATTTTTAGAAAGAAACACTGATAATGCAGAGCTATATATGTGTGTGTATAAATAATTTTTGTCAATTTAATTTCCGTTACCAGGCTGGTATTAAAAATTTATGTCTTAAGAAGCAATAAAAAATAGTCGACACAAGAATGAGTAAGGAGATTGTCACACCAGCACTTTTCTGGGAACGTAGAGAGCAACAGAAGCTGATCTAGACGTCAGTAGCTACCAATTTCCAAATTTTTGTGCTATGTTCCATAATAATTATATGTATGTATATACATCTGTATCAATGAATGTATATATGTATACATATATTTTTTTCATTCCTTAGCAGCTGAATTAAATATTTGCCATGTTTGTTGTCAAGCCGTGAATGACACAAACGACAAATATGTGTATCTTACATACAAACTAACAAAGTTGTTAGCTGCAATAACAAAAATGTGTGACGCAATAGTGAAAAAATGACAATCACGAATAAACACACACATACACATACATATATCGTACACTTATGGTGGAACACTATCGACCATCAGCACCGAAAATAGCCGAGTTCACTAATATTTGATGACTCCGACAATGACTGTGACTCTGCTTTTGTTTTATTGTTGTTAAAAATAATTTATTTTCGTATCGTGACAAGGGTAGAGGACATCTTCGTCGAGATTGCGTCAGTATTGGTGTTGTCATACTGCACTAAATGGTAATCACGTATTTTGTCGGTATTTGCATACGTCTCAAGGCGAAATTGACAATCAAATATTTTACGTGATAACTGTGGATGTGTACGTGTGTATGAAAACATATCATATAGTATATATACATACGTTTGTCTTTATGTAGATATATGTAATAATGCAGTAGTCAATGCATAGTAACAAAAACTTTTTTAGTTTTACATCTCTAAAGTGTTTTATAGATATTCAGACATCAACGGAGATTTAACTCAAAAAAGTTTCGATATTGGTATGACGAAATTAAAATTATATTTACTATAGGTGAGAGACTTAAGTTGAACTTTCAATAATATTGATCAACAGTGATCAATCTTCAATAATATTGATCAATAATTAAAACATTGATCTCTAAAAGTCTACTATAAACAACAGTAAACGGTCGAAATAAACTAATACAAGCACTCTGATAAAGTCAATTGAGTTAAAATTTAGAAGAGCAGATAGTAAACTCCACTTTTTTTGTGAAATCTTGATATGGAAATCGCTCTAAAACGTTCTTTCGAACAGTTTTGTCTGAAATTGCTGACCTTTAATCGAAGAACTCAGCCGTTTTTTCATGTTGATTATCAATTCCTAAGATGGGGGCCTCACAATACGACGTAAGATCAAAATTTCTGAACTGTATTCCAGATCAACAGTTCCGAAAAGATCTCCTGCGAAACAGCGATATTTAATATCCCGATTGCTTCTGCCAATTAATCGAAAGAGCAATGATATGAAAAGGAATGCCTGAAACAGGCATATAAGCACTACTGATTCGGTAATGCTGCTAAAAGGCGATCCATTTCGAGGTTGCTTACTTTTAGAAAAACCATAGAGACTTCATATTTGATGAGGAATGTTTTTTTAACATTCTGAAGAACATTCTTTGGCATTAATATTTTGAGGATTTTCTCTTTTAAAAGTTGGCCGTTGAGTTAAATTTTCGATGACTCGGTCGGGCATTTCGACCGGTGACTGGCGAATGACACGCGGGATGTTTTGCTCTGAGGCCTGCATTGAAGCTGGATTGTCCGTATAGACTTTAGACTTTACATATTCCCACAGGAAAAGTCTAACCGTGTTATATCACACGATCTTGATGGTCAACCGACTGACCCAAAACGTAAAATTATCTGCGCATGGAAGGGTTGGAAGTGGCGCCGTTTTGTTGAAACCAAATGTCGCCGAGATCACAAGCTTCAATTTCAGGCATCAAATAGTCGTTTATCATGACGCGATAACTGTCGCCATTGACGGTTACGCTCTCACCGGCATCTTTTTTGAAGAACCAAACCACGCCAAACCGTTATTTTCTCTTAATGAAATGTGAGCTCTTGAATCTCTTTAGGTTACTCTTCGTTCCAAATGCAGCAATTTTGCTTCTTTTCATACCCATTGAACAAAATTTGGCTCGAAAACGTTGGATCATCTTGGGACTTTCCCAGAGCCCCCAGAGCAAATCGATGTGGCTTGGAAAGATCGACCGACTTCAGTTCTTGCACAAGTTTTGCTTTGTACGCTTTCAATTTCAGATTTTAATGTAATGTGCGGCAAGTCATTCCATACGTCAGTCCGAGTTGCTGCGAAAAGCGCCAAATCGACTATCCACGGTCTTCGTTACAGTCTCAGCGCGGCTGCTATATTTTCTTCATTGCCTGCTGGACGTGGTCTCTTCGCTCGAATATTATTATTATTTATATTTTCGGCGAATACAGAGCCAAGTAATATGTACTATAAACGCAAAATATTAATTGTTACTTAAAAAAACACAAAGTCCAATATGTACTCTTCTGAGCCACTGCTGGTTTGCAAAACCACAGCCGAAATTATAACGGCAATTTGGCACGCATACATTTGGAAATATAAATTTCGCTGGACTGTTTTTTTGCATAATTTGCTTTGCCTTTGCTACTTTAAATCATTTCCAAAGTAGGCTTTAATCCCATATTTGACAATGTAATTAACTGCATCATTATAAATAAATTATATTTCGTCTATTAGCCATATTAGTTAACGGCCTTCAAAATACTAACCGCTACTGACCGTTGAGTGATGTCAAACAGGCTAAAAATACTGCTCACACAACACAACCTTTGTTGATTTATTAAGACCTCTTGTGCTCCAACTTAAAGGCAACTTGCCAATTAAGGAAAGACCCAAGAAGCATTTTGAAAGGTGATTTGCCATTAGTCGGCTATTAATGGGCTGTAGCACCACATGGCAACACTCACACGCTCCCTATTTTCATCTGTCGCCTAACACGCGCTAACAAGCGCTAAATTTTAAACAATGAAGATATTAAAAATAAATGCGAAAGAATGTTGTCAATGCTCACTACGCTGCCGACCATTCGCCATTGAACGCGCCATCGATTACGCCCAAACACATTTGCTCCAGATGCAACCGCCCATGAGCACTCGTTCGTGAATTCCGGTGCACGTACACACACGTATTTGAGCGGAGGCAGTTATTAGTGATAGCGTTGCCAATTAAAAAAAAATTATTTAAATGTTATAATTAAATAAAATTATAATACGACATCATCGTTTTTCGTTGGATTTCTGTCAACCCGTCTGTTGTGGGTCAGTCTATAAATAGTTCTTCAATTTTTGAGATATCCAACTGAAATTTTGAACACGTCCCTTTCTTTCCAAGCTACCAAAGGACATCCCCTAAAATGCAACAAAAGATCTTGCGAATTTCAAAAAACTGGCAACCCCGTGTCAATCGACAAACGCCTGTAAATATGCTAATTAAGTTGTTCAGCTCCAGTGAAACGTCTCATTAATTGCACGTGACACAAAATTGTGGCGACAGCAGATAGGTGAGTGCGGCCTCGGCAACACATTGCCCTATTTTCTGTCGATACCACGTTGATACATTATATATGTATGCATCCACCCATGCGAGTTTTGCGAAAAAAGAAGCGCTGTTTAGATAAATGCAGTGGCACTCAAGTGTCAGCACTCGGTAAGCGCATTCACCGCATGTCAATATTAATTAAAATAAAAAATCCAACACAAGCAATACACCTCCGCAAAGCCAAAACACCCACAGGTGCATCTCGGTGGTTAAGCGTAAAGTATTTAATGTAATATGGCTTACACATGGTGTATATGTATATACAAGTACATATTATATAGATAAACTGTTCAACAAAAAACATCGAAATATGAACTCCATTTTTATTGCTCTCTGAAGAACTCATTGTGAGCAATTCGGTTCAAGCGTTGTGCCTCAATATACATGCCTGTAAATATGTATGGCGCAAGTCCTCAGCATGCGTCGGGATATAATGCATATGTCATTTTCACGCGTATGTGCTCTTTATGTTTTGTTCCTTCATGCGAAATAGCAGAGGCTGTCGAATGGGTGAAATAAATTATGCAGTTATGTACATACATACATATTCATAAATATCAGTGTTTGCTCACACCTTATAAATGCCAACTAATATATAAAATGCATGCATTTTTTCTCTAAATATAACCCAGCAAGCCTAATATGTATAACAAAAGTGAAATTAAGAATTAACTTAAGTTTGTTAATACCTTCCCCTAGAAAGGTTTCCGAAGAAATAGTGCTTCTTTGAAGTAAGAAATATCAATATAATTTTGCTTCCGTTTCCATATTATTGTAATTTTTGAAAACATTATTCAATACCGGAAGGATGAAGATTTCAAGACCGAAGCATACTCTTGTAGAACCCCCAGAGGTAATCTAGTGACTGATGCTTAGAGCATACTGAACTGATGGGTTGAACACTTATCCAGCCTGCTGAATGGCAGTGAAAGTATAGCGCCAGGAGAAGTCGAACCCGATTCCCCAATCGATGAAGTTCGAATAGCAATTATCTGTCTGAAGAATAACAAAGCGGCGTGGGCCGATGGATTGCCGGCCGAGGTGTTCAAACACGGCGGCAAATAAATGATAAGTAGCATGCAGCAGCTTTTTTTTTAGAATATGGTTGGACGAAAGCATGCCCGCAATTGAGATTTAAGTGTGTTCTGCCCAATCCACAAAAAGGGAGACCCCACAATCTGCGCCAACTACCGTGGAATAAACCTCCTCAACATTGCATATAAGGTTCTATCGAGTGTATTGTGCGAAAGATTAAAGCTCTCCGTCAACAAACTGATTGGACCTTACCAGTGAGGCTTTAGTCCTGGAAAATCATTAATTGACCGGATGTTCACCATGCGTCAAATTCTGGGAAAAGACTTGCGAAAAGACGATTGATATACCTCAATTTCTCCGTCGAAAAACTAATCAAGCTGTGTAAACTGCCGTTGAGCAATACTAAAAGCTCCGTCAGGATCAGGAAGGACCTCTTCGAGTCGTTCGATACCAAACGAGGTTTCAGACGAGGCGACTCTCTATCGAGCGACTTCTTCAATCTACTCCTGGAGGAAATTATTCAAGCTGCAGAGATAAATAGAGAAGGTGTATATTATATAGCGTACCCCGATGACATCGATATCATTGGCCTCAACATCCGCGCTGTTAGTTCTATTTTCTTCAGACTGGATAAGGTAGCGAAGCAGATGGGCCTGGGTGAACGAGAGCAAGACGAAACATCTCCTGTCATCAAACAAACAGTCGTTGCACTCGCCACTTGGCTCCAACGTCACTGTTGACGGTCATAACTTTGAAATCGTAGATAATTTCGTCTATCTTGGGACCAGCATTAACACTAACAACAACGTTAGTTTCGAAAACCCCAACAGAATAACTCGTGTCATCAGGTGCTACTTTGGACTGAGCAGGCAATTGAGAAGTAAAGTCCTCTTTCGACGAACAAAGATCAAACTGTACAAGTCTCTCATTATTCCCATCCTGCAGAGGCATGAACGAAGACGACATCCGATGAGTCGACGTTGCGATTTTTCGAGGGAAAGGTTCTGCGAAAGATTTATGGTCCTTTGCGCATTGACAACGGCGAGCAACACAATCCATGGAACGTTGAGTTGTACGAGAAATGTGGCGAGTGCCGTGAATTAAGAGACAGCGGCTACGTTGTTAGGTCATGTCGTACGAATGGAGGAAAACACTCCGGCTCTGAGAGTATTTGAAGCAGTAGCCGCCGCGGGAAGCAGAAGAAGACTTCCAGTCCATTAGAAAGACCAGATCGAGAAGGACCTGGCTACACTTGGAGTCTCCAATTGGCGCGTCTGTTGTCAACTCGGCTATAATCGCTTAAGCGGTGTCTACGCCAGTAAAGGGAACTGAAATTTATATCTGAAATTTCGCATACGCTATACAAACTAAACGATGAAAATCAAGTTCTTCTATATAAAACTTTTTAGTTGGCGTATTCTAGCTTCGTTTTAAAAGAAGTTACTGTTTTTCTAATTTTGTTATAGCTCTGATCAAAAGTTATGGCAAAGTCAAGCGACTAAAAATCGGTGAGATTGAATTTTTCTACATTGAAAATGAATATCAATCAACTTTAGTGTAATATATTAAACAGTTCAAGCTAACATGCATTAGCCACGACATACATACATCCAATATATGTATGCATGCATAAATATGTGCCCATTTATCTCGAAATTAACCGCACAACCTACTGTCGCACCGGGGAGTGCGCTAACTCCGGTCTCCAAAAGTACTTAAAATTGTGGTTTTTGCATGGCGGCAAGCGCCCAGCTGCAATTGTTGTTGCATACTTTTATGACTTGATGAATGAGACCAACTAGCTGGCACGCTGAGACTTTAGCGGGTGAGTAAGCTAGCATATTTGTTGTTGGCAGGCCTATTGGACGTGGTGTGCACATCAGCACATGCCAACCACCCGCCCGCCAACCAGCCTATTCACCCACACGCCTTGCCTGTGTAGGTAGGTCGTGATAAATTTTTTCCTTACATTCCCTCACCCTCACTTCTCGTTACCTTTCTCAACACACAACATATTCTCTCATTAGGCAGCCTCGTTGACATTTAGTCGTTGCTCACGCTCGAAATTCTCGTTGTTGGCATATTCACTCGGTCTTTACAGAATGTCTGCTTCATCGGTTGGTATTCATCATAGTATTTCGGTATTTCATTCTGTAGTTGATACCATCGATATTACGTTATACAATATTTGTTTTTGCACCCACGGTCGTATGTATGTGTGTGTGTTACGTGAGCATGCGTATCCGGTGCAGTTGATTTCCACCCCAATGCCGTTGATTGTGGCGAGAGTGTGCAGCAATGACAGCAATGAGTGAGTGCGCTTTGAGAGAGCAGCTAATGTTGGCTAGAGTGGGGTTTAAAAGCTTTTCGAATAGAGACAAATACATTTTGATTACTGAAATGAGGTGACCAGGTGTATTACCAGTACTTTGGGCATTTATACTATTTCTTTCGGTAGGTAAAGAAGTATTCGAATAAGTTGAGAGTAAAACCAGATGTTTAGATCACTTAGAAAAAAAATATAAAATTTATAAGTAGTAGGATATCAGATATCAGAAGAAGACTTAGCAATAATAGAAGCAAATTGGAGTACTTCCATGTGGTAACGGGTGATTCAAGTAGAGATATTTTTTTTAATAGCGACATCGCTTCGCTCTATGGGCTCTTGAAAAACTCCAAGAAGATTCAACGTTTTCGAGCCAAATTTTGTTCAGCGATGAGGCCCATTTCGGGCTCAATAAGTATGTAAACTAGTAAATTGCCACATTTGGGACGAAGAGCAACCTGAAAAGATTCAAGAGCTGCCATTTCATTTAGAAAAAAACAACGGGTTTCGGTGAGCAGATAATTTCAAGTTTTTGGGGCGGTAAATTGACCACCAAGATCGTGTAACATCACACCGTTAGACTTTTTCCTATGAGGATATGTAAAGTCTAAAATCTATGGGGCCAATCCCCAATCAATCAATTCGATTGAAGCCTTGGAGCTCAATAATCGTAAATCGGTGGTTGTCTCCGAGGGAATGTGCTTAAAGATGGATGAATATTATAGTCGCTAATAAGATCGCAATGATGTATTGGCCATAACCCGTCTACAAATCTGTAGAAGGAAGACGATGAGGGGAAATTTGATTAGACCAATAAACGACAAAATCTAGTGGTTCATTAAGATTGATATATAATACATTCTTTTCGGACTACTAATATCTTCGGATGGAGCCATGAGTAGAAGTTCATGCAAGTAAAAAAAGTTCTCTGAGCACCATTCACTTGTGAGTTGCCAGAAATGATTTTTTTTACATATTCGCTGGGTAACCAAAAAACATCCGTTTGAGGGCGAGCTGAAATGAGAAGTCGAGACATTCCTCACAAGGGTTGTGCGGTGTTTTTGGGACTCGCCACGTAAAAATACACCTCCAATGAAAATAAGAACACAGCTTCAGATGAGAGACCCTCTTTTTGATGGCGACTACTCCAAACGTATTAAGGATTACGATTTAAGGGCATGCATCTGGAATGTCTGGTCGTTTAATTAGAAAGGTGCGCTGCCAATATAAGAGTAAAATCTGACATCACCGCCGTCCAAGAAGTGTGATGGACCTGGTAGTGAACGAGGGCAAGACGAGATATCTCCTGTCATCACACAAACAGTCGTCGCACTCTCGATTTGGCTCCCACGGAACGATGAACTGTACAAGATGTATGACGGCACATAGTTTAGCGAATTAAGGGAAAGTGGCTACCTGACTACGTCATGTCGTCCGAATAGATCAAAGCACTCCTGCTCAGTAAGAGTTCGAAACCAGAAACGAAAGTCGTTATGGTACGATTGTAGTGAATTAAAACTAAAGAGAGAGTATATTTGAAAAGTGGTTCCGACAAAACTACCGCATCCATGTAATAAGCATCCTTGAAAACTTCAAGAAATTTTAGATAAAGGCAAGGAAGTTCAAACCTCAATCAATCCTTTATACGAATCTTATCAGCTACATTTTTCCACAACTCACTTCATTTCGAATTGCGGTAGCATCCATTGTTATTACCCCTAGCATTTGCATTGGCCTGTTTTGCTTGATACATATTTGTAGACATATAACTTACCTCACTACCCCTTCGCACCATCAATTGAGCGTGATATAAAAATGCCTAATATGACACCCCGCTCAAATAGGGATTCTGTCCATTTGACAAACTTACCGACAAAACTTTTCCTCTTCGGAAATACATTATTAGCCGCTCATCCGTCGCAGGCGATTGCAGCGGATGAAGCCTATGAGTTATGAGCTACGCCGCATTAGGCAATAAGCAAACGCAGCGGAGCTCGCTGTCGGCGGAGGGTTGAATGGAGAGAGCCATGATGGCTCACGTAGCGCACATACAGTTACATAGCCGACATATTTGTACCAAACACTTTTTTATAGAAAATTATACATAGTCATATACATATATATGCATGTGTGTGTATGGTGTATGTGCCGAATTATTTGCGTCCAGTTCAAAAAAACTTATAAAGGATAAAGTCGTGAAAATATTCAATGAGAAAATTGTCAATTTTATTCGCTCGACTTCGTCGGATGGGGTATCAACTATTTGTCCTCGTCGACTGAACAATATGGCATTGTGTGTGTGTGTGTTTGGTGTTGTTGTAGAAGTAAAACTCATTTTAAATTAAATGAGTTTGCCATGAAATTGTTTATCGGAATGTCGGCAATGATGCGTTGCCATTTAAATGGTTGTTGTTTTTGCCCATTTTTGTTGCTGAATCGTGTAGTCGTTTGTTGGTTTTTCCTTTTGCCATTTTTATTGTTATTGCGGTCATCGAGGCTTTGGTGGTACTCGCTGAGTTTTCTTATTCGCAACACATAAAATACTCGCATGTTTACTCATATATGTATGTATGTGCTTAAGCATTCGTAGAGTTGTAAGCGCACAGAGCATGCTCTGTAGTTGAAAGCGTAGAAACCAGATTGGTGTTGTTTCTGGTTAATTTAGGACCAATATGTTCTTAAAATTTTTATAAATCAAATATTACATATTTTAGTAGTTATGATATATTACCGTTATTTTATATAAAGTTTCTTTGTATACAACTTTCCATTGACGTTCTTATATCACAAGTTGAATATAGTCGAAATCGGATTACAACCATGCCTACACAACCGAAATTGTTTAGCAGAAAGTGTTCCTCTAAAATGTCATATCCTCATATCTTTCAAAATGTAGCTGGTTTCGGACTATAACACTGTACAAGTTCTCTGACAACGTTTATAAAAACTTCCGTACCTCTTTACCGAATATAACGGTCTATCTCTGTTTTATCTTAAATATATTAAAACAATTATTTTCCGCTTGGCAAAAATATATCATGGTCTAAAAATGTGTAAAATCGAATTAGTTCTTCCTCTAGCCCCCATATACCTTATAGAAGTATTATCGAACTTCCACCTGATATATAACAAAGCCTTGAGAGCTGCATACTGCTTGGATGGTTAAGTAGCTGTTCACTAGGCGTTGTCGAGGTGCAACTTCTAATCGGCGGCGATGTCTTGTCGGACCCGATTGACCCATCTTTTGAGTCTTTTGAGGACTTCCACGTAAAACTTGGCGTTGACGGCTTGTCCAGGAGGAACAAATTCATGGTAGACGATGCCTTTGGTGTCAAAAAAGACTATGGGCGTCTTTTTTACTTTAAGTTCATTCATCAGCGACCTCTTTCCGGGCCACCAAAAACGCCTGGTGCCACCGAAACACACCACTTCTTACTAAAGCAACATCTGGGTAAGCTTGCTTGATCACATCAAACGATTCTGTCGCAGATTTACCGAGCTTCTCACACAATCGCGTACCTCTGCTCTAACGAACGCTGCTTTTTCGGCTTGCACCACTCACAGAAACACGTCGCGCGAAAATATTTGTATTGACCCTCTAGGTGCTCGGAGACAATTGACCAGCCGTCTACCGAATCTAGTCGGTGCGCGCACGGTCCGAAGTACAGTCGCAGTGGAAGAAAATCAGTCCTATTACTTTCCGGACAAGCCCTATATGTACTGATCAATATATAAAATATCTTTGCAAAATTTAGAAAAAACATAATCTGGAATACATACATACATACATATTAGGGTGATTAAAAAGATTTTTTTTTTCGATTGGTACTCGGAAAAATAGAAAACTGTATGTAGGAGGACCTTCCCGTTACAATTAAAAACTCATATTTGGAGAGGCTTTCTTAAAGGGTTCTAGGAACATTTTTTCCGAGTACCAATCGAAAAAAAAAATTTTAATCACCCTAATACATATACTATAGTTTGTTGGCCAAAGTTAGGTTAGGTTACTTTCGATACGAGATGGGGTTTAGTTAAGAGATCCATCAGGAGTAGTCATCCTTTAGGATGCCTGCGCTTGACACAGATTTCAATAAACTCTGTGGTCTCACCAACGATACTTCTTCCAGTGTCTCATACAGTGGGCCCCAAATGCTTAAAATACAGCCTTTCCAATACGGAACAAGTACACAAGAGATGTTCCATTATTTCCCTGGTGTCTTGCTCTTGTCATTTTCTGCAGTATTCTCTGTCAGCCCCATTCTGTAAGTGTGTGTCGCCAACAGATAGTGTCCAGTGAGTATACCAATCATGTTCGTACAGTTCCTTCTAAGAGGTGTTAGTAGAAATTTTATATATTTCCGTTCCACCTTTGCAGTTTTGCATCTAGGTTTGTTTGAAAAAAAAAATTAAAATTTTTTATCTAAATGAGGTGGCAACACTACTTAAAAAGATATAGATATAGTATTGCTTTAGACTGAAAAAAATGTCCCAGAGTTTTTTTGTCATAAGCAATACTATCTTACATGATTTTGAAGATATGTATGTAGGATAGCCCTTAAAACAAACGCACTCGGTTCAAGTTCAACTTGGTGATTACACTTTTATTTAAAATACTTATAAATGTTCCTTTAAACTGAATGGGTGAAGTGTTACCGTCTTGTACGTGTGGCGACTGTTTAACGACTGTGTTCTTGTCCTGTTTGTTAAGTTGGTTGTGCCCTATCAGTGCTGCCTATTGTCATAGGTCAGTGTTGCCCTTTGTAAGTGAAGTGAGTATGCGTACGTCTTAATAGGTGTGTCCACTACGTGTTGTCTTGTCATCGCTTCCCACAATCGGCCATCCTGCACTTTCATTCGACCCGAATGAAGGATCAAATTTTTTCATGAATTCCGCGACGGTAGTCGTGCGTCCGGGTCCTTCGTGATCTCCAACTTTCACAACTTCGTATCTGCCATGTTTCAACTGCTTAATGATCTTGTACGGTCCAAGATATTTTGGCTTCAGCTTCAGCCCAGCTCCATACTGTGTACGTTTGATTACTACCAGTTCATTAATTTTGTACTCAACTTCAGCTTTACGACGAACATTGTAGGTCTTGCGATTTTCTTCTTGTAAACGAACTATGTTCTCTTTCGCTTGAAGACGGCTTTTCTCACGCTCTGAGTCGATTTCTTCTGTTGCGAAGTTTTCTAAAAGCTCTTCCAGATTCGGCATTTCAGCCACTCTCATTTCTAATCCAGTTAATATCTTAAACGGTGATATTTTTGTACTACGAGGTGGAGTGTTGTTTATAGTCTGTTGTACGCGTTCTACATGTTTGTACCACTCACCAGGACTTTCGTGGCATAATTTCGATATCATAGGTATCACGATTTTGTGTATTCTCTCAACCTGTCCGTTCCCCCTTGGAACACCCGTGGCAATTGTTAGATGCTGAATACCTTCTTTCTCACAATACTCTTTGAAAAGAGTTGACGTAAATGCGGAGCCTCTGTCGCTGATTATGCGCTTTGGATTTCCAAACACCGACGACTGCTTCCTAAGTCTGTCAACTACTGCCTCTGCTCCCGTGTTTTTTGTTGGATAAAGCCAAACAAATTTGGAAAATGCGTCGACAACCACAAGCAAATAATTATAAGATTTCTTCGACATTTCCATTGGTCCAACGTGGTCGACGTGGTATGTACCTAAAGGACAGTCCTCCTTGTTGATTGGATTCAGCCAGCCTTCCTTTTTCCCTACTTTATTTTCGTTTACCAGACATTCGATACAGCTTTCTACTACGCGAGATGTTTTCGCTTTCAACTGTGGAATATAATATGTTTTCTCCACTATGTCTTGTGTTTTCTTACTGGAGAAGTGACCTTGTTTATGTGCAATCCTTATCACTTCCTCCTCCATGAGTGAAGGTACTACTATCAACTCTTTGATGGGGTCCTTGTGTAATATGCCGTATTTCATATAGTAATCCTCGTATTCGTCCTTTTCTAAAATCTTCCGTACAGCTCTAACCCAATTGTCCTCTTCTTGAGCTTGCTTTAACCGGTGTCGCAATGAATCTTCCATGAGTAGACAGGAAACTCTGCTCAACGCGTCTACGTGCCTCATTTTAGTGCCACTTCGATGCTCTATTTCGTAATCAAAATCCTGTAAATACATTGCCCAGCGCGAAACTCTTAAGGGTACGTCTCGTTTCTTCATCGTCATGGCGAACGCATTACAATCGGTTACTATTCGGAATTTAATACCTATCAGATATACGCGCCATTTCTTGAGTGCTTCGATGATGGCTAAGACTTCGAGTTCGTACGAATGGTAAAACTCCTCACACGGTTTCGTCTTCCGACTCATATACTGGACTGGATGAAAGTTCTGATCATCTCTATTCCTCTGCAATAGTACTGCCCCATATCCGAATTTCGATGCGTCTGTATGCACCTCTGTTACTGCTCGCGGATCGTATAACGTTAAAACTGGCGCATTGATTAGTGCCGCTTTTAGTTGCTGAAATGCTGTTAGTTGCTCATCACCTAGTTCATATCGTACATCTTGTTTCAACATTTCTGACAATGGTCTCGCAATTATTGCGTAACCTTCGATGAATCGCCTAAAGTACGAGGTTAGTCCAAGGAATCGTTGCATAGCTTTTTTATCACGTGGCAGCGGGAACTGTTTGATGGCGTTCGTCTTCGCCTCGGATGGTTTTATGCAACTATTCTTGATAATGTAACCCAGGAACTCAACTTTCCTCACCAGAAACTGACACTTGCTCCAATTGATTCGCAATCCACTAGCTGCAGCTGTCTTCAGCACAACTTCCAAGTTCTTGATGCCCTCGAATTCATCTTTGGAAGGAATTATAAGGTCATCCATGTACGCAATCACGATCCCATCTTTTATCAAATCTCTGAATACGGCTAGAATGAATCTCACAAACACTGCTGGTGAATTACAAATTCCAAATGGTACATACAAAAACTCATACTGTCCGGTACCCGTAACAGATGACGTATATTTTGTGGATTCGGCGCTTACGGGCACGTGAAAAAATCCATTTACCAAATCAAGTGTCGTATATATCTGGGCACCTTGCAAACACTCGACTACTTCATCCATCGATGGCATCGGGAAATTGTCCCTTAGTATTTTCGCATTCAATCTCCTATAATCGCAACATATCCTCTTTTCGCCGTTCTTTTTAGGTACCAGAACAATTGGTGATGCATATTCCGATGTGCTGGGTTTAATGACCCCTTCTTCCAACCATCGTCCAACTTGCTCATCGACCCAAATCTTATCTACGTAGGATACTCGCCTCGGCCTCTCGTATACCGGCTCTTCGTCCTTCATTACAATTTTCATCTCTACAGGCGACTTCACGTTCTTCGCTGGTCGATACTCGGTTATCAACTTATCTATCATCACCGCATGTGTGTGACTGAGATGCTGCAGATCGATATGTGATGCTACACTCATATCAGAAGCCAACAAAATGTCTCCAAACTCGCCAATCAATTCATTAATCCGAATCTCATCTTGTTCCATACTGTTCCTCTTCACAGCGCATACATCGGCACTTCCGTATAATGACGTTGATGCCTCGCCACGCTTCATACTGTCAGCTCCTTGGGCTCGCTTATTAGTTGTTGACTCTGCAACTAAACGCTCCTTTCCGCTTACACTGTACTTTTCCATTGTTCCACTCGACCCTCTTCCATGTTTGCGAAGTCCACTATCTTCTTCCACGTGCTTCTCTGACTCTGATTCTCCTCCGTACCTCTTGATGGCACCATCCGACACCTTGCTGTGTCCACGCAGTTCTCTGACTGCCCTCTCGTACTCTCCAGTATCACCATTCTCGGATATGTCGTGCCTTCTATCGCACATCACGTGTTCCTTTGAAACACCCTTCGACACCTCACAGTGTCCACGCAGTTCTTTAGCCACGTCCACGTGCCCCTTGGCACCAACTTCTTCTCCACACGCCTCAGATGAAACTTCTTCGGTACAAACACTTCTGCCGGTCTTCTGCTGCACTCCCTTTATCTGCTTCGACCCTTTCTTGCAAAATTTAACGTCTTCCTCAGTCACTATCAAATCTACTTGTTTCAGGATATCATTCCCTATCACGACATGATAACTTAAATCACGCTCCTTTGCGACATGAAACTTAACTTCCAAAGGTATATTGTCTATAACCATTGATATCGTAAAACTGCCCATGGTTACCAATTCGCTGTTGCCAATGCCAGCTAAATACTTCTTTTCGTTACTCAATTCAACATCCAACCGTAGCATCAACAAAGCATCATTCCGAATTAGACACAAATCGGAACCAGTATCAATTAACGCAGACATCGTTTGGGGCATCCTATTAGGTGCCGTAAAAATTAAATCTTTGAATAATAAATTGCTGTTCCTGCTTATCTTCCTCATTGTATTCATACTCCCTTTCGCACCCCTTTCTGGCTTGTTGGCTTTGACGAAAGTTTTACATTCGGATGCTTTATGTCCTTCTCTTCCGCAACTGTAGCAGGTGAATCTGCCCTTTGGACAATCTCTAGCCATGTGTGAACTTTCTCCGCATCTAAAACACTTCCTATCTCCGGGATTGAAATTCGATGTTCCTCTGTTTGATGACGGTGATTTGAACGGATTTGCAAATTGGAATGGAGGCTTTCCAGCGTTGATTCGTTCGTAAATTTTGATCTGCTCCTTGAGATCACCGATAGACCTTGCTTGGTATAAATTGGATTTGTTTACTTTAGAATCCGGAATACCATCGACGAAATACTCTATAAGGCTGTGGTCATCTAAGTTTATAGGTTTCCCGATTTCCATAAGACAATATAGGTATTCACGCATATCTTCGTTCTGTCGTTTACGTCGGTTCCTCAATGTACGATGTACATCAATTGCTGATACGGTGGTACCAAACTCTCTCTTCAATGCTGATTTCAACGAACTCCAACTACAAATACCAACTTGACCACGTACGAACATCTTTGCAGCTCCCTTCAGTAATTGCTTGGCATAGATATATTTCTGTAGTTCATTCCACTGTACAGCTTCCGCATTATCTTCGAAGTCTTGTAGCCATTGTTCAAAATTAGGCTGTCCTGAACCACTAAATGGAGTCATGGAATCTTCCACATCACGAAGTGTAAACATCGATCGCTCTACAATCGGTGTATTCACGCTACGTCTACTACCGGCGTCATCGGCCTCATCCTCGCTTGCATTCAGGCCGAAGTGTTCCAGCAATCTGTCCTGCAGTACGGTTTTCCGTCCACTAGCTACTAATCCCAACCTTTCCAAGTTTTCCCTAAGTCCGTCCACAGTCAATGCTAAAATCTGTTCGCGGTCCATTGTCTTACAATGCTCTTAACAATTCAATTACAAAATCAATATCAATACAAATTAAGGGAGAAGTGAAATATTACAAATTTTAAATTTTATATACGTATTAACAATATAAAATTCTGCAAATTCTTAAAAAAATTTACAATATGTTACAAGATGAAAATGGTTACAAAGTTTATTAAAGTTATTTCGAATAACAATATTGGAATAATGTTTGTAAAATGAAATTAAATTACAAAATTTATTAAATTGAATTGAATTATAATATGGATATAAAATTATATGGCCTTACTTTATTCGCCTCAACTGTACTTGTGAATTGTTTTACAGTTGACCTCTTATGGTTACCGCTACTGTATTTGTTCACTTCTCTGCTACTATACCGCTACCAACGCTTTTCTGCTGCCTTCTCTGCTTCTACCACTACGGACGCCTTGCTTTACACCGCTACGAATGCCTTGTTGCTGCCTTCTCTGCTTCTACCACTACGGACGCCTTGCTTTACACCGCTACGAATGCCTTGTTGCTGCCTTCTCTGCTTCTACCACTACGGACGCCTTGCTTTACACCGCTACGAATGCCTTGTTGCTGCCTTCTCTGCTTTACCACTACGGACGCCTTGCTTTACACCGCTACGAATGCCTTGTTGCTGACTTGATGGTCTCGTACAAAAAATTTACGCTGCTTAAAATTTGCTGCTCATCCGCTACTCTGCTTCTAATCACTGCATTCACCGCTACATTCTAGGCTTTTCTAATAGACGCCCGTTATACGTCTGTATGTTTCTTAACGCCGTTACTTTTGCTTTTATATGTAAATATGTATATTTTGCAAAAGTACAGTTCTTTTCGCACGTTTTTTTTTTTATATAAAGTTAAAATTACACATTGACGGAAACGTTTTTATTTATCTAATAACTTTACGCGCACTTCACATTCATTTGAAATAAGTATAAAAAATGTCAATTTAAAAGTTTTTTTTTTTTCCGCGGGGCTACCATCTCACTCTGACACCATATTTGTAGGATAGCCCTTAAAACAAACGCACTCGGTTCAAGTTCAACTTGGTGATTACACTTTTATTTAAAATACTTATAAATGTTCCTTTAAACTGAATGGGTGAAGTGTTACCGTCTTGTACGTGTGGCGACTGTTTAACGACTGTGTTCTTGTCCTGTTTGTTAAGTTGGTTGTGCCCTATCAGTGCTGCCTATTGTCATAGGTCAGTGTTGCCCTTTGTAAGTGAAGTGAGTATGCGTACGTCTTAATAGGTGTGTCCACTACGTGTTGTCTTGTCATCGCTTCCCACATGTATATTCGAGAAAGAATTCTGGTAACTCCACCAGTCGTTTCTTTTTTATTTTGGCATGTGAACTGCATTTTAATCTCAAATTGAAGTTCTCGTCACAAGCACCAGATCTCATTTCCTGTTACTGAAGACACAAACCCATGTTCTATAATGATGTGTAATCTCGTACAGATAAACTCTCTCATGTCAACTCGCCTTGCTATTCCAATTATTTTTGCATACATACAAACACACATTCATCTATGTACATCTATCTCGCATCCTTCATGCTAAAATACCACATATTGTTGTACTAAGATAAAAAAAGATAAAAAGGAACTAAATCAAATACGTTTCTTTGAATTTTTTAACCTTTCCACTGCGTTATCGGGTTGTGTCTGTGCTATATTCGCTGGTGAATGCTATTTGTGGCGTTGCTCTTTGAATCTGTGTCGTGTGTGTTGCCGCCTTTTTGTGATGGAAATGACCCACATTTTGCGGGTAGACATTTTCCATTTTGATTTTTTGAAGTACGAGTTCACTACCCTTGCGCTTGTATTTGTTGTACAGTATACATATATACATATGTTGTAAGCCGCATGCCACTTGCTGCACGAGTAAAAAATAAACGCTTTTGGCTTGGTGTGTGCCCTGAGTGTTGGCTGGCAGGTGTGCTGCTGCACTCGCACCTATGCTTGTCCTTATTGTATATATGTATGCATGTGTGTATGTATGTTTGTGTGCGTTGTGCTCGCGTGCGTGTGACAGCCATTTCAAATGCTTTGTGGCTAAAAAAATAAAAATAAAGCAGGAAAATAAGAAATAAATGAAAAATATTTTGCTTTTACGAGTATTATTGTCTCGCTGTATTGCTCGGCAAGTGCTCGAGTGCCTGTGTGCGTGTGTGCGAGTGTTTGCTTTCCATTTTATCATTTAAAATGCATTTTTTAATGATGTTTTTTCACCTTGTTTTCTTTGCAGGTAATAAAAAGCGATTTCAATAACTTCATAGCCCTGCCCCAACACACTAACACATGCATACATTTGTAGAGCGGCGACGCTGCATACAATGTAAGCTTATATGCGTAGGTGTGCGCGTATGTGTGAGTAAGTATTAAAGTGCGTAGAAAGGAAACACAATTCAAAGGCTAAGTGTCGAGTCTGTTAATAGCTTGTTTTTGCTTGTACTACAAAGTTTCACACACACACACTTATAAATATTATTTCCGACAAGATTTATAAGCGACGATCTCGATTTAATGACTGCTTATTTTCGTATTCATATTGTCTGCGGCTTGATTTAATGCGAAATAATAGGATTGTGGATTTGTAGGCTGGTGTTTGCTTCAAAGTTTTACTAGCATTTAAGTAATCGGCTTATGAGCTGTGGTCACTCGGGGTCAATGGGTCAACATAATTGGCTTTGAGCTGAGTCTTGAGCAAAAAGTGGGATCAGTTCATTGAAAGTTGATGAGGAAATATAATTAAGATATTATTTTTATTAGTAAAATTAAGATTTTAGCCACTTTCCAAAAATGTTTTCCTATGCTTTTTCAAGTCGAATTAAGTTTATTTAATAAGGGAAAAATATCTTTTACGAAGACCTTTATCTTGGTTTTGATAACTCAGTTGGTTGCTAGATTGTGAAATGTGACGAATTTTTGCAAAGATCCCCTTTTCTTCTTCTTTGCTACTCTAACCGTGAGTGGGTCTGGGCCGAGATCAGGAAACTTTACCAGCTGCCTCTATTCTTTAGTGGATCACGCCAATAGTACATCCCAAGTACAGACCAAAAGCTATGCAACTTGGTCCTTCCATTGGATGCTTGAGTGTACTTGATTTCATTGTCAACTCGTGGATCTCGAATTAAAGGAACGTCCTTGTGAACGAAATGACCTAATCAGCATATTTGTTAAATTTTCATGCACAACTATATCAATGTCGGCGTACAGCTCATACAGTTCGTGGTTCAATTTTCGTTAGTATTCATCGCTTACGCGGATGGCCCCAAAGACCTGGTGACGAACAGTTCTCTGGAATGCTCCAAGTGCTTTCTCCGTATGATAGGACGGAAAAAATGAGGAACTTATAGTATAAAGCGTAATTTTTGTTCGTCGAGAGAGGGATCCAAGCTATATGTATAAAGTTATTTACTTTATGAAATTTATAGCCAACAGTGACGTGGTTCCAATGGATACTATGTCACACCGTCGCGTTCGTTAATAGTATTGTACTTTTAGAATAGACAGTGCCACAGAAGGTGTATATTGAAGAAGACGCACAAGATTTTGGCGGAGCTGATGGTGGTCAACGTCATTATATAATACATAATCGTTTGAATTTTGCATAGATACCAGATAGATACAGATCAGCTGGTAATTTATAAAAACCCTTAACATTTCTTCTTTGCAGACCTATTTAGGGCATGTCTTCAAGAAGAGTTAACCCTGCTTATTCATATTACTAAAGCGCATCAGTCGTTCTTCTTTTCACTGGTTGTCGCCAATTACAGATTCCAAGTGTAGCCAGGTCCTTCTCCACCTGGTCTTTTTAACGGAGAGCAGGTCTTCCTCTTCCTCTGCTTCCTTCGGCGGGTACTGCGGTGAATACTCTCAGAGCTGGAGTATTTTCATTAATTTGGACGACTGTTTCTTAACTCGCTGAACTATGTCAATATCCTCGTATATACCATGCAACTCATTGTTCCATCGAATACGATATTCTTCATGGCCAATGCTTCCTCTTTCTCAAAAGGCGGCTCATCAGATGTTGTAATCGTCCATGCCTCTGCACCATATAGCAGGACGGTGATGTTGAGTGAGAGTTTGGTCTTTGATCGTTAAGAAAGAACTTTACTTCTCAATCACCTACTTGGTTCGAAGTAGCACCTGTTGGCAAGAGTTATTCTTCGTTGGATTTCGAGGCTGACATTGTTGTTGCTGTTAATGCTGGTTCCAACATAGACGATTATCTACGACTTCAAAGTTATGACCCTCAACAGTGACGTGGGAGCCAAGTCGCGAGTGCGGCGACTGTTTGTTCGATGACAGTAGTTATTTCTTCTTGCCCTCATTCACAACCAGATCCATTTGATCCGCTTCCTTATCCAGTCTGAAGAAAACAGAACTGACGGCGCGGTTACAGAATATTGTATCTGCTCTATTAAGCTCTGCAGCTCGAATAATTTGCTCCAGGAGAAGATTAAAGAAGTCGCACGATAGGGAGTCGCCTTATCTGAAACCTTGTTTGGTATTGAACTGCTCGGAGAGGTCCTTCTCGCACCTGACGGAAATTCTGGTATTGCTCCACGTCAGTTACGGAGCTTAGCTGTGGGGCTAATATGAAATATATGGTACTTAAATTCGGAATTAGACAAATTTTATACTTACAGAAAGATCAGGTGATGAATGGAATACCATCTGATCGAATTTGGATTCTTATAACCTTTTTTATGCTCGTCTGAAGCTTTTCAGTCCGGGTCAAATTTGATCAGATAACTGCTTAAAATCGAACAAGCCCGAATTACACCAATTTATAACTGGTAAATGAATTAGGCAAAAAATGCCACAAATATTTTGTGACTATTGTGAACTACTTAGTACGAAAACGGGATATCTTAAAAATGCTAAGTATTAAAATATTATCATGAGAAAAATTAATCGGTTGGATAGTTTTAAATCTTAGAAAATATTTCTATTTTTATATTTTTGGAATCGACTCAATGTCCATTTAATAGTAATCTCTTAAATTATATTTACTTTTAATAAAAATTTCTAATTAAAATCAATTTAAAATATTATCAAATTTCGCGATCTTATCGTATTTCCCGCCTTTCAGAACAATTTCTGAGAAATCATCTTTGAATGAAGCCAAATCTAAAATCCAAAATCAATTTGTTTCCAACTCATTTCATTTCATTTCATTTCATTTTGTGTTGCGCTATCAGCAAAAAGTGGCAACATTCAACATTTTTCGGTATTTCTAAATGTAGTGACATATATATGTATATGTATGTGTTCACGCCATTATTTGTGCTTTCAGTTGTGTGTATTCTAAAATCTACAAATTCGTTCTTACGGAACACACAAACACCAACAAAAACACATATTATACTAACACAACTACATAAACACACATTTAGAAGGATAACTGCATATACCTACACAGTTCTGCCAATTTTCGTTTGGCCGAATTTCGAGCTTTTTTCTACCAATACAAACGGCTGTACGGCACACACACACACACGAACTCAAAGCCTTACACGAAAGCCAACAAATGGATTTAGGAAACTTTTTGTGGGAGCATTGTGCTCTGGTTCCATTTCGTTTCATCGTGCACATTTTCCTTTTCGAATTTCGTATTTTCATTACCGCTATTTTCCGTTCGTGTCGCGGCCGACTAGCTTTGAGAGCTCGGGCTCGTGCGCTGGTGCTTTTCAATTCAATAAGTTCATTCGAGTGCGTCGGTCGGCGGTGCGTTCAGTGGCGTTCTCTCGTTACGCAGCGCCTAGTGTAGTATATAGTAGAGTAGTGAAAAATAACGGGATAGCTGTGTGAAAGGATATACCACAAATGTAGTGTAGACGCGTCGCGTAAAATTTTGTTGCTGCAAACTACGAAAGCAATTACTTACAAAAGCAACACAGTAATAGTGTATAAAAGATGTAAATTGAAAAAAATTATTAAAAAAAAATTAAAATTAAATAAAAAAGTGTGTAAAGGTGTTTGAAATTAATCGAGTAGTCTTAGTAAAGTGCCGCAATTGCTCTTCTGTGGCATGGAGTGTGGCCGACAACGTGACAAATGAGTCATGAGTAGGCAGACATCACGCGCGCAATTATTTTGTTGCTGTAAAGTTAGAAAAATACTGAAATATTTACGCGCCGAACACAGTTTTTTCGTGTGTGTATACAACGATTTATTTATGTGTAAAGGTGTGTGCGTGTGCGGTTAATAGTTTAAAACCGCGCAAAGTATCGAATCAATTGCATTTGTGTTGCCGAAAAAAAGTTAATGGCTTCATTGTGACCGCCAACAGACTACACGCGTCTCGATTGCTTTCACCTTGATAGCTGCCCTTTGTAGCCCTTCCACGTCACTTAACTGTGCTAATGCTACCCCTCCGAAATTACACAGTTACTGCTTTCTGTCCACAATTCGCTCTGTCTGCATTTATTTGTTTTACTTGTTTCAATTGTTATTTCCGAATAACGGTTTGGGGTTCAGACAACTGTTATTTGCACTGTCAAAACTCATCATCGTTTATGCGTTTAGAAATGCCAACAACAATGCTTAAAGCTAAACATTTTCAGTGCGTTGCCCAGCCATTATGACCCCATACACTATTATTTCTTCAATTGTCTCAGCGCTCCACAGAATTGTATAGCCTCGGCTGGTGTGTGTGTAATAAGCAAGTCACCGTTTTGTATTCCACACATACACAGATGCACACATTCACAGATTATTTTTGTATCCAACAATATTTTCGTCAACTCAGCCTCACCAAATTACATTAAAACCAGCCAAGTAAATGGTCCACCCACCGGCCCACCGAGCGCCACTCTAACAAACTCGTTTCTGCTTTCGGTAGACTAAAGGCTCTGCAGCCACTTGCTTGCTCCGCTCGGTCTCATCTTAAAGCAGTAACTTCTCATACAAATGTATATGTATGTATATGTACCCTAGTACCTACATATGTATGTACATATGTACGTGCCCAGCGTAGTTATGTATGTACGCGTTACTTATATATTATCCTAGGGCTAACATTGCGCTGGTGCATTACTAAATTTCATCGCATTCCCTGTGCTTTGCCTACTTCCAACACAACAACAACATCTTTTGTTTTAATGCTACCTTGTTGTTGTTGCACATTCTGCGTCTGTATACTCCAACAGCGTTAGAATGTAATATTTGGCATTTTCGGAGAAATCAGCCGCCGACAAAATCCTACCCGCTTTGTTGGTGTTTTTAATTTAGCGTATAGTATAATGTATACATACATACATACATACATACTGTCGAATAAATAGTCGCTGCTGTTTTACGCACCATACATTGAGTGAAGCCGAGTTGCTAAGGCGCGTACACAAAAAATTGTTGAGGCTGCCCGTAATGAGCGGGGTGTAAGGCGGAAGACAAAAGATAAAGGCTACTGGATGCCAGTGGGCTGCCGTTTGTGTGGGTTTTGTGCGGCGGTGTAGCACATTTGTGTTGCCTTAATACCTAGTTGACTTCATGTCTTTTATATAAGCAATTTTTAATATTTTCAAAAAAGTTTTAAAATAATAATTAAGTTGTTTCTTTATTGACTTTTATATATAATATATTGTTTTTGTTATACATTTTTGTAGCCATTAATATTATTATTTTTTATAGTCAAATTAGTTTTAATAAGTTTTTCATATAAAAATGATTACAATGACGAAAAAATCGTTTTTGCCATGTCTTTCTATCGTTTCCTTAATTTTCACAAGCCTCAACAAAGTTATAGAAACAAAATTTAGTTATTACTTATGCCTAATAGGTGTCCAATACTTTCCCTTAGACTCCACATTTTGCAAGCAGCAAGTTTGCAGACAGATCTCACTATTTCAGACGCTTAGACTTCCTAATTGTGTCGTATTTTGATTAATTATTATTTCTCTTTCTAGAATTGCTTATTGTTTTTGAGAATAATACATTGTGCAAAAAAGTACTTGGAAGCTGTAAATAAAACGCCAAGTATTTCATTACTGATCAATATCTATTTTGTCGCCTTCAAAGTAGTCATCACTTCTTCTTCTTCTTTACTGGCGTATACACCGCTTACGCGATTATAGCCGAGTCAACAACAGCAGGCTTTTTGTTTCCTTTCATTGGGGGAGTTCTTTTACGTGGCGGGTCCCAAACCTAGCGCACAACCCTAAGTAGGGAAGTCATCACTAGATGTAGTAAATTAATGATTTTTCAAGTCCTCGAAACACTTTTCATAAGCACTGTTTGGGATGGCTTTCAGCTCGTTCATCGAAATTTTTGATCGACTGGGGAACAAGAAAAAATCACACGGAGCCAAAAGTGGTGAATACGGTGATTGATCGATGGTATTCATCGCAATGGTGCTTTGTCATCGTTTAAAATCCATGAATTGTTCTTTTTGCCTTGGTTGCATATCAAACTCATAATCTCTTGTCACAGCGGCTGTTATAATGCTGGAAGAGTTGAGCAAGAACGCGTTTCATACCCAAAATATCCACCAAAAATCATTCCAACAGACTCGTGAAACATGTCGATCTCTCTTGCCATCTCTCTTGCCATCTTTCTAACAGTTGCCTGCCGATTTTCAAGCACAATGTCATTCAGTTTTTTAATATTTTTATCGGATGAAGAGGTCGAAGGTAATATAGATTATACGAGGCATGTTTTCAACGATCTATCGACCGTCTTTGAAGGCTTTGTGCCACTTATGTATTTGATAAAACTGAACCACCGTAAGCCTTCTCCAACATTGGCAACAAATTGAGACAAATTATCTGTTCGATATTTTTATCCTTTGTAAAAATCGCAACGCACTATTGAGCTGTACCGACTTAAGCAGCTACTGCAAACAAACTGGTTCATAGACCGCGTTTATATTTGGCTTGGTAATTAAGCACAGTCCTACCAACCTAGCAAAATATATTTTTCATTGACCCGGAGAATTTAATTACAATTTCTTTTTTGTCACAATATGAGATATATATTGTAGTATCTGCTTTACAGCACAACAAACAGTTGAAGTAACGGGTGATTTTTTTGAGGTTAGGATTTTCATGCATTAGTATTTGACAGATCACGTGGGATTTCAGACATGGTGTCAAAGAGAAAGATGTTCAGTATGCTTTGACATTTCATCATGAATAGACTTACTAACGAGCAACGCTTGCAAATCATTGAATTTTATTACCAAAATCAGTGTTCGGTTCGAAATGTGTTTCGCGCTTTTTTATCGACAAATTTTGTTCAGCGATGAGGCTCATTTCTGGTTGAATGGCTACGTAAATAAGCAAAATTGCCGCATTTGGGGTGAAGAGCAACCAGAAGCCGTTCAAGAGCTGCCCATGCATCCCGAAAAATGCACTGTTTGGTGTGGTTTGTACGCTGGTGGAATCATTGGACCGTATTTTTTCAAAGATGCTGTTGGACGCAACGTTACGGTGAATGGTGATCGCTATCGTTCGATGCTAACAAACTTTTTGTTGCCAAAAATGGAAGAACTGAACTTGGTTGACATGTGGTTTCAACAAGATGGCGCTACATGCCACACAGCTCGCGATTCTATGGCCATTTTGAGGGAAAACTTCGGACAACAATTCATCTCAAGAAATGGACCCGTAAGTTGGCCACCAAGATCATGCGATTTAACGCCTTTAGACTATTTTTTGTGGGGCTACGTCAAGTCTAAAGTCTACAGAAATAAGCCAGCAACTATTCCAGCTTTGGAAGACAACATTTCCGAAGAAATTCGGGCTATTCCGGCCGAAATGCTCGAAAAAGTTGCCCAAAATTGGACTTTCCGAATGGACCACCTAAGACGCAGCCGCGGTCAACATTTAAATGAAATTATCTTCAAAAAGTAAATGTCATGAACCAATCTAACGTTTCAAATAAAGAACCGATGAGATTTTGCAAATTTTATGCGTTTTTTTTTTTTTAAAAGTTATCAAGCTCTTAAAAAATCACCCTATACAAGCATATTATATATTTATTCACAAAATTATAAAATCTTGTTTTTACACTTATATTCCAAGATCTCACTAAACGTCCTTACCCACTAATTAGAATTGATTTGATAAATATTTTATATATGTACAAAATAATATTTTATGTTTACGTTCAATCACTCTTGATGTGAGTTTGAACTCCAATCGCTGGAAATTTATAATAAATATGTATAAAAAAACATGTTCTAATAAAGGTAATATCGGTACATAGAGCTTGCTAAATTTTTGGTTTGATTGCCTTTAAGAAATGTCAACGTTGAAATAAATATCAAACATTTCCAAAGAACATCCAAATATTTGCATAAGTAACGTTAGGGTGGGTAAAAAAGATGTTTTTGCTTGTTACTCTGAAAAATAGATTCTTAGAAATTTTTCTCTAAGCAAGTTTCTCCAAGTATGAGCTCTTAATTGTAACTGAAAGCGCTTCCACCTACAGTTATCTATTTTTTCTTATTATTAGATAGAAGAATTCAAAACTACTTCGAACTACTTGAAAAAATATTTTCTTTCATAGATTATATAGGAAATTTAATATTTTTTTGACTCACCGTAGTATGTAAATACTTTTAATGCATTTTTAGGAAAGCTTTCAGTGTAATAGAAACAGTTAGAGATCCCAAGAGATTGTCGTGTCATTTATTCGTAAAAAAAAATTCTTAGAAGGACAACAAAAAAACAATAAAGACATTACTTCCTGTTGATGACATTGATATTTAAGCAGTTAAAGAAGCAGGCCCAGTTATGAAACTGATAACAATATCTACAATTAAACGCAAATACAAACTGACTGTCTAACGAAATTTTTACTTTATTTACCGGAAGTCATTGTTTATTTTTCCAAATATTTTTCAATGAAAACCTAAAAAGAATTCCGTCAAAAAGTAATTTAATTTTGTTGCGTCTGCAAAATCTTCAAACGACTTAGAAGAATATTGAATTATAAAAAATATAATTTTGTATGTATTAGTAGGTACAAATGAGCTGTTGACCTATCTTTTATCTAATTGTAGGGTAGAGTGAGTTGACTAAGGTCATTATGTATATGTGTGTTTCTGAAATGAAGTTTTCGTATGATTTCCGCTCATTCTGAATTTAGTTGAAGATTAATAAATAAAAAGCAAGGAAGGACAAAGTTCGGGTGCAAATGGACATTTTATACTCTTGCAACTTGCATGAATAAAAGTAAGGGAAATACCTTAAGGTGTAAAACGTCAACCAGAAGATCGAAATCCAAGCAATTTTATATAAACATATACTATATATGTATATTTAATACACTGACTGAAAATTCGGCATAAGATGTTGTTCCTTGGGTTTCATTAAGGTACCTCGCCTACAATTATATGATGTTATTAGTAAAACACGTTACGGTCTGTAATTTTCATTCAGATAATTCAAATATTGGCCGATATATCCGATATAAAGTCACCTGGAAGTTGGAAAATCTTTATATTAGGCTCAGTGATGTATTGACCGGATTCAACCCATTTTTGATACAATGAATTACTATTTTCCGCAAAGGATTCGCTATGAATTTGAAATATATATCTTATGTACACTATATTTTCGGTCAAAAGTCAACAAAAGATACCGGCGTCCACATTTCCGGCATTTGAAGGCTTGAACAGTTTGGTTGGGTTTCGGAAATTTTTGGGCATAAGATGGCATACTCTAAAGGCATTATTCGTGCAAATTTTTATCCCGTGGTATTAATTATTTCTTGATTTGTGTACTGGAAAGTGAAAAATTCATGTGAAATATAAAATTGTGTTATATAGGAAGTAGGCGTGGTTTTAATCTGATCCTCACTGTGACATGGGAATATGAGAAGAATGTCATGTACTAAATTAGTCGAAATCGGGTCGGGTTCCGAAATTTGTGATTTCACCAAAAAGTAGGCGGTGCCACGCCATCGTCCAATTTTTGCCTAGACTCCCGTTGTATGGGTAGTGAGCGGGGTTACCATCCGATTTCATCCATTTTCACACTGTCGGTAGGAGTGCACTATTTCAGTGGGCTTAGTGGTTTAGGAAATATGTACATTGAACTAATGCCGGTCTGCGGACTGCTTAGCTTTTTTACTTAAGATTCAATCTCTAGAAAAAAAGGGTTTAGTTCAATACCCAGCCGAGTCTTGTACAGTCTTATTAGTACTTCATGCTATCAATACAAAAACGTGGTTAATTTTGGTGAAAGCGACCGAGAGAAATATACATTTTTTTGGAAACTACTTCTGGTGACAGCTCCCTTCGATACAATTGTAATAGAATCTTAACTCGTCACTCGTCTAGTGAAACTTATATAAACAAAACAAAAAGTACAAACAACGATTTCATAAAAAAAAATATAAAATATGAATAATATAATGTTTAAGGCATATCAGTTCATATCAAAGTGTTAATATACATACATATATACTTATGTATATATATAAACATGTACATATGTATATATATAAACATGTGGATTTCTAATGTAACTGAAATTTAAAAATCTTCGCACCCACACAATCCGAAGCCAGCTGCATAGCAAAGTGTTAGCAAAGATAATGATGCTGTGAAATGGGATATTTCGAAACGTGACTGTTCTATATGTTGCTTGCTTTGTCAAAAATCCAATCCGAAAATACATTTTTCCGGTTGTGTGTGTGTGCACAGAGGGTAAATGCGTGGGCAAGAGCGAACGACCTACCGTCAGTTAAAGAATACTCACCTAGAAGTTCAAAGCACACGACAGAAATCTAATATATAATAAAAGTGCACGTGCACACATACATACATATGTACTAACAATACATATTTACTAAATGCCTCAAAACAACGAAATCCGTCCTACCTAACAAAAAAGTAACGGCAAACGAATAAAGTGTACACGCAAAGAGAACGAAGCAAATGGAAAGCAGTCACACATACATACATATATATTTATAAGTATGTACCTGCCGAAAAATTGAGTATACGCCACGGTGTTCACGGAATTTCGAAGGCGAAAGCCGCAAGCGCACAAACAAAGTAAGCGGCGAGTGTGTGACAGTGAGAGTGAGAGGGGGAGTGGGCGATAGGGTGGGAGTTGGAAATGCGCCCAAAGCGCAGATGATGTAAAATAATTTAAGAAAAGTGCGTGCGAACACTTTGGGGATAAGGATAAAGCTCAAGCGGCCGATGGCAACGAAATCGCACCGCAGCAGTGCAACAGCGAAGAACAAACCAAAAGAAACACGGCGATACGAAAGTGCGGCGCAAACATCACATCGATAATCGCTATTGGGAAACGCACACATACGCACACCCACAAGTACGCCCCCATTTGCCATTTATTTCGACAGTTTCGCAAACAATTTACGCTGTGCAAACGCAAGGATATTCCACATTATTTTAAATTGTCTTGTGACTTTTCGTTTGGCAAGCGTCGTATCTTCATTTGGTGAAAATACTTTTAATGTGCGATAGCGCCACAACTGGGTGCTTTCTGACCAGGAGCAGTCACCGCAAAGTAAGTTGCTCAAATATGATTTAAAATTATTATTGTATGTGTAAGTAGAAGCATAAGTATATAATACTATAGGGTTAAAGAAAAACTGCAAACTGAAAAATGGTTTTTATTTTAATTATAATAATGACTTTGCAAAGGAATTTTTGATATTTTCGATGCACTGTACCAGAAATTTGAAGGAAACTTTGGCAACTCTATATAATATTGTATATCAGGATTATCAAGGATCAGTGTGACGAGCTAAGTCGATTAAGCTATATCCCTATTCCTTAAATTTTTTGTTATGGATCTAAAATTTTGTACAAATCATTTTCTCCTTAAGAATTTTCTAATTTGTCCGACTTGTCGATATCAGACTCTTATAGTACATAGGTGTCCTACAAATTGGTCAATGAAAAGTATGAAAAACTTTTTAATTGGACAAATTTTCTCCACGAAAATTATTGTAGATTTTCCAAGGCAACGCTATAATTTTTATACTCTCGCAACAAAGTTGCTAAAGAGAGTATTATAGTTTTGTTCACATAACGGTTGTTTGTAAGTCCTAAAACTAAAGAGTCAGATATAGGGTTATATATACCAAAGTGATCAGGGTGACGAGTAGAGGTGAAATCCGGATGTCTGTCTGTCCGTCCGTCCGTCTGTCCGTCCGTCTGTGCAAGCTGTAACTTGAGTAAAAATTGAGATATCATGATGAAACTTGGTACACGTATTTCTTGGCTCCATAAGAAGGTCAAGTTCGAAGATGGGCAAAATCGGTCCACTGCCACACCCACAAAATGGCGGAAACCGAAAACTTATAAAGTGTCATAACTAAACCATAAATAAAGATATTAAAGTGAAATTTGGCACAAAGGATCACATTAGGGAGGATCATATTTGGAAGTAATTTTTTTGGAAAAGTGGGCGTGGCCCCGCCCCCTACTAAGTTTTTTGTACATATCTCGGAAACTACTATAGCTATGTCAACCAAACTCTATAGAGCCGTTTCCTTCAGGCATTTCCATATACAGTTCAAAAATGGAAGAAATCGGATAATAACCACGCCTACCTCCCATACAAAGGTTATGTTGAAAATCACTAAAAGTGCGTTAGCCGACTAACAAAAAACGTCAGAAACACAAAATTTTACGGAAAAAATGACAGAAGGAAGCTGCACTCAGGCTTTTTTTAAAAATTAAAAATGGGCGTGGCGTCGCCCACTTATGGACCAAAAACCATAACTCAGGAAATGCTCGACCGATTTCAATGAAATTCGGTATATAATATTTTCTTAACACCCTGATGATATGTACGAAATATGGGTGCAATCGGTTCACAACCACGCCTTCTTCCAATATAACGCTATTTTTAATTCCATCTGATGTCTTCTCTGTATAATATATACACTAGGAACCCATGATGATAGCGGAATAAAACTTTACACAAATACGGTATTTGAGCGGAGGTATCCCTTGTGGAAAAATTGTCGTGATTGGACTTTAACTTTTCAAGGTCCCTGATATCGAACACGAAGAACTCAGTGCCCAACCTAACCTAACCTAATTTTTCACCGAAAATATCGGTAAATCTCTCAGAATTTAATTCTAATTAATTTTACAGCAAAATAAAAAAATATGTAAATGACGGATAATGAAATCTCGATTATCACTTTATCGTGCGAGAGTATAAAATGTTCGGTGACACCCGAACTTAGCCCTTCCTTACTTGTCAAACATAATATTATGATAGAACAAAAATATAGATTTTAGCAGTTGTACAAACTGTCCGATTCAAAGCAAGATAAATATTTATTTGATTATAGCTCTTTGTGCTATAAGAAATGATCGATATTACCATTCAAAGTAGTTGCTTTCGATGGTGAAATATTGATCATAACGAATTTCTCAAACATTCTGTATTAGTTTTTCGACATATTTTTTTTTATTTTGCTTCGAAATCGACTCTCTCAATGCTCTCTTTTCAATTGAATGTCCTCTCGAAGTTAGAAAAGAAGAGAAAATCGTATAGAACCAGGTTCGGAAAGTACGGTGAATGCTGAAGCAATTCAAAGCGCTACATATAAAGGGCGATCGATTTCGAGGCCCCCTACTTTTTGGAAGAAAAAACATAGAAACTATACATAACTAAACATAGAAATGTTAGCCGTGGCCATGTCTCTGACCGTCTATCCGTTGAATTTAATATTCGAAAACTTGTTCGAGCATTTTGACGGGTAACTGGCAAATGACACGCATCATGTTTTGCTCTAAGGCCTGAATCCAAGCAGGATTGTCCGCAGAGGCTTTACATATCCCCACAGGAAAAGGTCAAACAGTATCACACGTTCTAGGTGGCCAATCGACCGGACCAAAACGTGAAATTATGCAACGTGTAAGAAATGGCGCTCTCTTCTTGAAACCAAATGTCGCCGAGATCACAAGCTTCAATTTCAGCCATCAAATAGTCGGTTATCATGGCAAGATAACGGCCGCCATTGACGGTTACGTTCTCACCTTCATAATTTTTTAAGAAATATGGACCGATGATTCCATCAGCCCACACACCATACCAACCCCTTGTTTTTCCTGGATGGAATGGCAATGCGTCAATTTTACTTGTTTACATACCCATTGAGGCAGAAATGGGTATCATGGCTGAAGAAAATTTGGCTCGACTACGACGGATCTTGTTGGAACTTTTTAAGAGATTAGATTGGAACAATAGAGCGAAGCGATGTCACTTGGAAAGGTCGACAGGCTTTAGTTCTTGCCCGAGTTTTATTTGTATGCTTTTAATTTAAAATCTCGACGTAAAACGAGCCAAGTCGATCCATACGTCAGTCCGGGTTGCTAAGAACGGCTGATATATTTTTTTCACTCCGTGCCTGACGTGGTTCATTTGGACGAATATTATTTAATAATGAATGCGGAGTATAATTTGAACAACGCAAACTTTCGTAATAAAATTGAACGATTTGTAAATATTGTCTTTTCATTATAAAATGCCAAACAATGCAGAACAAGAATAACTTGACAGTTTGATCCGACTCACGAGGGATCTGTTAGAAAGAGGCTATTAAAAAAAGTATCTTTATTTGGATCACTCATGGAAAATATTTCCATATTATTTCGACAAATCTTCTTTATCGGTTAATCAAAACTATACTGTAAATGTATCAATGACTTTGTCTGTAACAGTCTTCAACAATCTCGATCCCGATCCACACTCATCAAACCATTTTATCATTTAAGCTGTGCTTTTCCAACCGGTAAAATGTTTTTAAAAATCATCTCACTGAGTTATTACAATTTATTGTACCGAATAGTGGGAATGGGTTGCGGATCGAGCAGAATATTTTCATTCTTTCTAAAATGCCATATTTGGACTGAATAGAATATGGTATTTAGGTAGTTTATCTATTGTTCTTACAGTAAGTATGCATTCAAAGAAATTTTGTGAAATCGGCTCGGATTTTGTGTTTCAACATTCTTTACATACTCGTAGGATCAACTTTATGATCTACTATCCAATACCCGGAGTTCTGTCGAAATGGGCTTGATCAATTTAAGGTACAAAAACACTAGTTGTTAGAAGATTTTATGAGAAGTTATACTGCACGCTTGACCCATATTATATTGTCGATGCTATTCTTCCAAAAGACCGTGGAGATATAGGAAAGAAGTGATTAAATTTCGAGGACGAGGCTTTTTTAGTGTTGAATCATTTGTGAGCCTTGCAAGCACCAATCGCCCTCGCTGTTGAATTGTAAAAGTGAGATTAGATTGGGTCATAAATACTATTTTTAACAAAAGCCAAGCATTTTTTTTGATTACTTATAAGTGTTTGTTCTCGCGTTGAGTGCTAATGACTTTTTATTTTGATATTTTAATGGCCACTATGCTTTTGTGTGCTGGCATGCATTCATTTCTTTATCTGCCTTGAATTTCGGTCAGCGCTGATGTGTTTCAAATTGTACGTTTCAATTCAAAGCGAATTCTGAATTTGTCATCAATGAATGTGGTGATTGAGTGTGCTTCGTGTGAAACGCCCACCGAGTGCTTTGAGGATTGCTGCACAAGCACCGCATCGGTCGACGTGAGGCGGTCGGGTTAGTGTGAAGGGGTAGAGCTCAAACAAAAGTTATTGATTTCATTCAATGTTAACTAAACATTGTTTGTATGCGTGCGTGTCAATGTGTAATTATGGCTCTGTGGATAGCGGCGAGTGCTTTTTTTGTAATGTGTGTACTCAACAAATCGTTTATTAATAATAAATCTTGCATTTGTTTGTGTATAATGTGTGAGAATTAAGAGCGGTGCTTTGTCGACCATTATTTCTCGTTGAATGCGGCCCAATTATAATAATATGAATGCCACTCTAGCCGCTTGGTAGATATTGTATCCAAAACTTATAGTAAGAGTATGTCCAATATCAAAGGTCCAACAGTTTTCACTATTGCAAAGGTATTACTTGTAATTTTTCATAAAGATATATTTAATATTTTTTGTGTTTTTTTTTGTTTAAGAAAATTTTGACCAGCTTCAAATATAGATTTTTTATTTTCTTTTTTTAATATTTTCTACAATTTCAATACCTGTGGAGCAAAGAAATCTGTTTATAAAAAAGTTCGCATCACCTCCTCATATTTTTCAAAAATATTTAATAACAAGTAAGGAAGGAATTTCGGGTGCAACCGAACTTTTTACAAGGTGCCAGAATCAAAGCCAGGGAAATACCTTAAGGTGTAAAACGTCAAGCAGAGGATCGGATTTCAGCACAAATATATGTAAATACTAGGTTGTCAAATATCCACCTTTTTGTCTTTTTAACTTCGCGGCTATGTATAAAGCGCTACAGAGCTCGTATCTGACAATACTATACATCTCATTCAACAATTATAGACGTATAAACATGGAGTTCACTAACGCCGAAATTTACGCTATTTTAAAGTTTTTCTTCGTTAAAGGCAAATCCGCTAGAGGAGCGTTCCGTGAGATTAATGGTGTTTAAGAGGGATGGTACACTATCCCTTCGAACTGCGGAGAAATAGTTTCGACGATACAGGGCGGGTGAAAACGACACCATGGTTAAGCCAGCCGGCGAAAGAAGATGGGAGTTAGTCACCAAACCATTTTAAATCATCTGCAGAAGGCTGGATACACAACAAAAAGCTTGATGTTTGGGTGCCACATGATTTGACGGAAAAAAATCTTCTGGACCGTATCAACGCCTGCGATATACTGCTGAGACGGAACGAACTCGACCCATTTTTGAAGCGGATGGTGACTGGCGACGAAAAATGGATTACATACGACTTTATCAAGCAAAAACGGTGGTGGTCGAAGGCCGACGAATCGTCCCAAACAGTGACCAAGCCGGGATTGACGGCCAGAAAGGTGTGTGTTTGGTGGGATTGGAAGGGAATCATCCACTATCAGCTGCTACCATATGGCCAGACGCTTAATTCTACCATCTACTGCGAAAAACTGGACCGCTTGAAGCAGGCGATCGACCAGAAGCGTACAGAATTGGCCAACAGGAAGGATGTAGTGTTCCGCCAGGACAACGCCAGGCGACACATTTCGTTGAAGACTCGTCAGAAGCTACAGGAGCTCGGATGGAAGGTTTTATCACATCCACTATATAGCCCGGACATAGCAGCAAGCGATTACCAGCTGTTTCTGCCCATGGCGAACGCCCTTGTTGGTGTAAAGTTGAACTCAAAAGAGGCTTGTGAAAAGTGACTGTCTGAGTTCTTCGCAAATAGTGCACAAGTGCATAATATCTCTTGGGGATTACTTTGAAGGGGACAAAATAGATATTCATGAATAAATAAATATTTTTTGAAAAAACACAAAATTCGCGATACTATTTGAACACACCTCGTAAGAAGGGGGCTTCTATGAGGGAGTATTATGAGGTTGCTGTCTAGATGGAAACAGTTTATCGAACGAAACGGCGCATATTTTAACTAAATCCGATCACTGTGACACTTTTTATAAGGCATTGAATAAAGAGCAAAAAAGCGGAAGGGAGATATTTGACATACATAAAAATACTCACAAAAACATACAAAAAATCCAAATATGCTACAGCTTTTAGAAAAATCAATTTATTTAAAACAAAGTTTAGTAACTATAATTTTTCACCCGACATTGTACATACGTACGTAGCGACGTGACATCCATTTACGTCAAAGCTTCGAAGACAACGCCGCTAAATTATTATTGTTACACCTCATCAATCGCCGAGTTCCCTAACTGCGCCCCAAAGCAATTGCTTTGCAACAACGTCCTTGTGTTCGTCACTGCAAACGGCAGTTGTGACACCAAGCGCTCAGCATCACGGCCACCCCGGCCTGCCTAATTGGCATAGTGATCTCCGGTTTGCGTCGCCGCTATTTGCAAGCAACGCCTTGGTGTATGCTTTGCATCTTCGGCTCGATTACTCGTGCCTGCATACATTTCTGCTTACTTAGTCATATTCCCGCCAATGTAATTTGCCATGTTATTACATTCACCTCGAAGGGCCGCCTCGTCACCATTCCCACTTTCTTACACACAGCACCTCCAACAGTGTTTCTTCTTGTCAGACGCAGCCATCACTTGTGGGGTTGTTGGTGATGTGCTCGTAGGCGCTTGATGCCCTCGAACAGCTGCGTCTGCTGTGGCAACCACTGAAATTGTCTACAAAATAGATTAATTACATAATGTGACACTCACGCATGGCGGGATTGCGCCGAGTAGATACGAAGATAGCAAGATTACTGCCACCTACACAAACAAACAAATGTGTGCACGTATGTATGTGCTAAAATGTCGGCAACTAGTCATTTGCTGAAGTAATTTGTCGTAAACAATTCATGGTTGTGTGTGTGTGTTCGTGCGTGTCGCTATCGGAAATTTAAAATCAATCGATAAATTACGAAGACGTCTCATTAGTCTATGCTGCAGACACTACGTTCGTACATACAAACTTGTAATGTGGCCAGAAATATTCAGAAATCATCAAGACCCAGAGTTGGGGCTCGCTTAAGAGTTCAAAATGTTCGTGTTACTTTACGGTCGTATATGTACATATATGTGTATGTATATAATATATGGACTTGTATATACCGTTTCATTTGAGTGCTAAAGTGCATATCAAACTGGCTTGTGAGCGCTGCGTCCACACCGCAGCCCAAGACGCTTAGGTTGAGTGCCTACAAATTGGCAGCTCGTGTTTGTTTTGTGGCAACGCGGTTTTCGGGCACACACAATCCCATACACATGCACACACATATACATATTTATGACATACGAACATTATATGTCGTCATAAATAAATATAGTTATGCTCTTGAACGATTGGTCATTGGAGGCACTGTACTCACCCGCTCGCTGTCTCTTTCGGTCACTTCGCTTGTGCGCCATCCGTTGATTGCATATCATGTGACTAATGCAGACGCCAACTGCGTTTCCGCTGGCTAAGGTGTAAGGTGGTTCTAAGTGTATGTGCTTACCACAACACTTGCCGCTATTTCTGTGAATGTGTGTGTGTGTGTGAGACGTGGCGCTAAGAAAACATTTAAATGGTTTTCAACAGACTTGAGACGTTGTCGTCATGGCTAGTAATACTGTTGTTGTTCTTGTTGTTGTTATAAATAGTTGTCAGCCACAGCTTGGCTGGCAGTGAATTATCACTTGGCCATTGCACAAAAGCCAAATGAAACCTGCTGACGTTGATTGCTGTGTGCAGAAGTTAAAATGGCGGTTAAGTGTTGGCTAAGTGGCAGGTCATTGCTAATAAATGAAATTAAACAATACCTAAACTAAATTGAAAATCTCAATTGCTAGAAATTGCTAAAGCATGCACATGTCAGGTTTAGTGGCTAAAGTGTGGTTGGTTGGCAATTACAAATAATTAAATTAAAAGGAAACATCGAATATATATAATATAAGTCAAGAAAATTAAAATAAAAAATGTAATAAAATAAAATAAAATAAAAATTGATATAAAATAAAAAAATATAATAAATTACAGTAAAACAAAAAATAATATTAAAAAATAAATAGAGCGGTTGATGGGGTAATAAATTAAATTAAATAAAAAAATAAAATTAAATTAAAATAAATAAACAAAATTAAAAAAAAATTTAACAAATTAAAGTAAATTACAGTAAAACAAAAACTAAAATAAAAAATAAATAGAGTACACCAAAATAAAATAAAATATTTTTTTTTATTTTTTTTTTGCCATTGATGGGGTAATAAATTAAATTAAATAAAAAAATAAAATTTAATTATAATAAAATAAATAAATAGTAAAATAAAATAAAAAATTTAACAAATTAAAGTAAATTGCAGTAAAAAATAAATAAAAAATAAAAATAAAATAAAATGGGTTAAAATAAAATAAAAAATATAATAAATTAAAGTAAATTGCATTAAAAAAATTGTAAAAAATTAATAGAATACAGCAAAATAAATTAAAATAATTTATAATTTTTTTTTGCCGTCGCCCACTCTCGAACTACATTGGCATTACATCAGGGTGGCGTTTCATTTTTCTCATTGAGGGATTTACATTTGCGCACTTGCGTTCAGATTACGCTTTTTGCTGCGTAGCGAGATTGCTGCGAGTTTGATAATCTCCCAGTTTTCTTCATTCTCTAACATGACTCTGATTAAATTATGTGCGGCTATTGCGCCAACCAGGTCTTCTACGGCGGTGAGTTCTCGTTACCATCGAGCACATTCAAATAATGTGTATCCAGTGTCGTCTTCTGTCGCAAAATTTTAAAGGTTCGACGTCTTTTCGACTCTACCCATTCTGTGGATGTATTTTGAAGTATCCGTGACCGAATAACAGGTTGTGTAAATGTCGTCTTCTCCAAATTTACGGCTTGTCCATAAGTTTAAGTCTTTTATTAGTCTGGCCGTCCATCTGCCGTGACTGTCATTCTTCCATCTTCGTTGCCATGCTCTTATTGTATATATCTTTTTCCTTTCGTATGCTAGATGGCTGACGAAACTTTGATTGCTGCGGTGCGGTGCACTTTAGCCATTGCCATACGCCGGTTTTCTTCTTTAAGCATATTTGCCTAGATTTCAGCTCCATATAATAGGTCGCCTGGGAGTTTCCTCTTTTCTTGGCTGGGGCCTCCTCTGTTGCGCATTAGTCTGCTGAGTTAGGTGGTGGTTTTCGCTGCTTTTCCTGCGGCATGCTGAATTTGTACCCAGAAGCTTACTCTGGGGTTTAGTTTACTGCTTTTTGTGTTCTAAGAATATTATTTGTTAACGGTAGTGTCTCATATCCACCCATCCAGTGCTGTTGTAGGCGTTTCGCATATCTTAAGTCACCAGCAACACTATTCTATTGTATTTATGCTATCAAATGTGCAGCTTCCACATATTGCATGACGCATTTTATAGTTCCTAGAGTTGATCTCTCGGGTAAAAAGCCGTTTTGTCTAGGGCCCCAGCTTCGTTGATAGCCGCTTCGAGTCTGGGTTTAAGTAGCCTTTCATAGAACTTTCTTGCTGTGTCGAGCTTGCATAGTGAACGTTGTGCTGATGGCAAGTTGAAATTTCATTTTTCTTACTGATTAACACCAGCCGTTGCTTTTTCTGGAGTTCAGGGAATATTCCGGCTTCGAGGCAGGCGTTGTACATATTCAATAGAACTGCCGGTCATTTTTCAGCGATTATTTCCACGATTTTTTATGTTATCCCGTCCGCGGCGCGTGATATGTTGGTCTTGAGCTTGACAGTGGCTAGTTGCATCTCTTCGAGGGTAAACTGGTGGATTTACGGAAGGTTTAGAGTCTGTTCTCCATCACTAGCCCTTTTTTCGTGTGCGGGGAAGAGTGCGTTTGCGATGTGATCCATTTTGTAAGTGGTTAGGTCAGGTGGCTTTGCTCGAACCCTGAGTTTCTTCATTACATTAAATAAAATAAAATTATATTAAAATAATATTAAAATAAATTAAATGTAAATAAACATGAATTAAAAAAGAAATAAACATTAACTTCTGCTGCATTGAAGCTATAATAACCTTTCTAGCTTTTTATTCAGAAATTATCGCTGTCTTGGGCAATAATCTCAGTTTCGTGAAGATATATTGTCACATAAAAAAGTTTTTCATACAAAGACTGGGTTTTGATCGGTCTGTTTTATGGCAGCCACATATATGCTCCGATATCGGCGATTTCGGCAAATGCATAGGCTGCTATATATACATATTTCTGGCCTAGGCAACACTAAGTGTTGCCAGGTGCAATTTGACATTTCCATTGGAAAGTTTGACATTTTTTAGCATAACATCACTCAAAACGTTTTGCCATTTAATCGTGAATTGAGAATTAAAAAATTCATCTCGGCCAAAAAATGGAATTAACTCGTGAACATTTTCGTGCGATCATTTTTCACAACTTTCGACGTGGATTATCACGACAAGAGTGCATCGATGAACTAAAATCTTTGTATGGCTATGAAGCACCATCCTATAGCACTGTGAAAAACTGTTACAACGAATTCAATCGTGGCCGACGCTCGCTCAAAGACAAATTCCGTGAAGGTCGTCCAAAAACAGCCGTTGTGCCAGAAAACATCGATGCCGTACGTGAATTGATAATGCAAGACCGTCATGTAACATACCTTCAGATAGAGGCATGCCTATGCATTTCTCCCACCAGCATACATTCGATATTGTATGAACACCTGGCCGTAAAAAAGGTTTGTTCTCGTTGGATCCCGCACAATTTGACAATCGCTCAAAAAAAGGCTCGTGTGGATTGGTGTAAAGAAATGCTGAAAAAATACGATCGCGGTGCTTCAAAAGACGTTTATAAGATCGTCACAGGTGACGAATCAAGGATGTATGCGTATGAGCCCGAAACAAAACAGCAATCGACCGTGTGGGTCTTCCAAGACGAGCCAAATCCAACGAAAAAAAAAACCATTTTCGTTGATAAATATGCATATTTTCATTATTAGGCCAGAAATATATATAGCAGCCCTCGTATCTACATTGTTCGAATGGGCTCCAACTTACTTTGAACCAAGAACTATTACTTAAAAAGCATTTCTAACAATTCCTATTAATTAATTATTTAGGAATATTATAAAAATAAATTGTTGGAAGTACAGCGCTAGTTGAAAGAAACTTTCAGCCAACCGCGCTTTGCTGCTACAATATGCTGAATATTTCATAATTACTATTTTTATTGTTGTTTTACCGCCAGCACTTAATTAATATAACGGTTGGCATTAAAACTTAGCTCGACTTTACGCGCCCCCAAGTGTAAGTACACAATAGAATTTGTTTGTTTCACCAGTGTTTCTTCAAACACAAGTACATGAGAATAAATATATATACTATATACTATGTATATGCGGCTATATATACATGCAGCTCCACCGCAGGCCATACTTAAACTTTGCAGTCTCCATTATTGCTCATAATTCGTTCTAGTTTCCATCAACGTCAACGTCAACACCATTACCAACAACATAACCGCCACCAAACCCAAACGCCACACATCACCTGCTCCATCATAGCCCCAACATGCTTCAACGCTCTAACCAAATTCAACGGCAGAGTCCGTTAGCGGCAAATTGCGTGACTTGACAAATCAATAAAATCATTATTTCCCAAAACATTAGAACGGAAATTAAGTGAAATTGTAATTATGTATGCGTCGCCATTAGTAATTTTGCGCCAAACGCGCTGCTGCTACTCACGCGGGCGACACTTCGCCCCGCTGTCAGCACTTGCAGTCACCAAATAGGAAAACTACAAACCGAATTTCAGTTTTAGATACTTCAACTAGACAACGCTTAATGGTATTCAGCAGTGTTGCATTCGTGCACCAATTTTAGCACAAGCACTTCGAATGTTTGCGTTTGTTGTTGTGTAATTTTTGAGCACCATTTTATTTTTTTAATAGCCAGCGAAAAGCTGAAACGCTACGCTCACTATGCCCATAACCGTTTCTTTTTATGCGCGTCTAAAATTTTTATTTCTTCGTGGATTTTGTGTGTAAAATTTAGCATGACTGCGACAACAACAACTGTGAGTGTATGTAAATGTATAAATATGCTTGCACACATACATATATAATTCATAGTAACGGCATTAATGACTGTGCTATTGCTGCTAAGCACTTAAGCGGCCACATAATGGGCGGTACTTAAACACATGCATACACACACACACTGACATGAATATTTATATGTCAACAGTTGACCAATCAATCAGTTAAAAGGTCAGCTGGCGCTTTGCGTGCATTTATCGAAAACGAATTAGTGAACAGAAAAATGGGGATAATTTGCTTTCGCTTTTCCGAATTCTCAATTCAATGATTTCTAATGTGCCATGCCATTTTTTTTTTTTCGATTACTAATTACGGTACTTGTTTCGAAAATGTTCGAGGTAAATATGATTTACATATGTATATATACATTAGTGTGCGTTATTTCTCAAGTTGCTTTTGTTTCCAAACGCTCCTTGAAGTTTCAGGTTTTGCTCTAAAAAAGGATCCAACATAAACAAGCCACTTTTGTTCAATTAATACCCTGCCAAACTAAAACAATTGACTTTTTCCATATATTTCATATGTGTTTCTTGTTCTTTTACAATATTTTTTTTTTCTTCAAAGCAAATCAACCAACATCTTTTAAAATGTTATATTCTAAAAAGAAATTTCTAACGCTAAAAAAGTTCCATAAAAAACACGTTGTTAAAATTTATACTCATTTACTCATCAATCATCATATTCATAATTCATAGAGTGCACCATGTCGTATGAGCAATCGCAGTCTGTAAATCACTTGTATGAATGCTCAGTACATTTGGTTGACACAATTGTAACTGTGTATAACTATGGAATACTAATGTTTCTTGGAAAAAATCAAAAATATATTTTTGGGCACTTGTATTTAATTGCAATCTTGCTCTAATTTTGGGTCACCCTGCGTATATCTAGTAAACCATTGAAATCATATCACTCAAATTTTACACATAAGATTGTACGGACAACCTTAGTAGGAGCCGGTGCCAAAATTTGACAGTGGCAGTGTTACCGTCCATCTTGAGATCAAAACATCGAAAATTTCGGTCAGAGTATGATGTATTACAGAAATTCGCCAAAATCACGCCTCGTAATACGCCTGATTTTATACCGAATATATCGGCCAATATGTGAGTTATCTTTGAAAAATTAATATTATAATAAATCGGTGCATGCTTAAGTTTAAAATGGCAATAAAACTAAAAAAACTAAAACTTGGCATAACAAATATATTTTATATATTGGTGATAGATAAAATTAAAATCCAGCCTCTTGCAGTGTACATTAAGGCAAAAAATGTAAATGGTGCAAATGATATTTCAAAAAAAATTATTTTACAAAGTTGCTAGGACTAGAATTTCTCTTAAATTGTGTATTTCTCATTAAATTTCGTTCACAAAACCGCTGTTGGAAAAGGCTTACGGTAATTCAGCTTCATAAAAACATAAGCCTACGAGTGGTACAAACCTTTCCAACCTTTCGACCTGCTTCAACCGATGAAAACATTTAAAAAGTGAAGATTTCAAAAGTCCATTCGAATGATTTTGGTGGCAATTTGGGCTATGAAACACGTTCTTGCTCAACTCAACCCGATAAAGCTGAATATTTTTCAAAAAGATTTCGATTGTGATCGAATTTAAAGCCAAAAACGCAATGAATATATAATTCTCGGAGCATTTGTTAAAGTCAATTTCCGGAATAGACTTCAATGCACGTAGCGATTTACGTTTTCAATGTCTACAATTGACTTCAAACGGGTTCTTCGGAGCGTCGTTTGAGTTTGCTGAATAGCCAGAAGTCACACGGAAGATCAGGAGAATACGGCGGTTGTGGCACGATATTGGTTGAAAAAACTCACAAAAAATAAATGCAGTATGCGATGGTGCATTAACGTAGTGCAAAAACCAAGAGTTGTCGGCCTATAACTTTGACATATTTTTACGAATTACTTCACGCAAACAACGCACAACTCTCAAACAGTATTCCTTGTACATAGTTTACCCAATCGGAAGAAATTCGGAGTGTACCATACCTCAATAATTGAAAACTTTCAACATAACCTTGATTTTTGACCAGCTTTTACGTGGTTTTTTCGAATTTGGATCACCATTGCCGTGATCTTCGTCCGACTGATAGGCTGTTTCTGCGTCGTAAGCATTGATCCAGGACTTATCGCTAGTAATAATACATCTCATGACATCCTGGTAATCGGAAAGCATTGTTTCACAGACGTTAACGCAAAGCTGTTTTTCGAAAAAATTTAGTGATTTTGGAACCAATCGTACTTTCACTTTTTTTTGGCCCAGATGATCTTTCAAAATGGTTTTCATTGATCCTTTCCATATTCCAGGATGCCAGTAAGATCTCAGACTGTTAATAGTTGATTCTCAAGTACCAATTGTTTTATTTTACTGGCGTGTTGATCATTAGTTGATGTTGATGGCCGTCTTGGATGTCGTTCGTCGTCAATGCGTTCTCGATCCTCTTTGAATAACTTGTGCTAGTTAAAAACACTTGCTAGCGAGAAACAATTATCACTGAGAGCCACTTCCAACATATTGATTGTTTCGGCAACGGAAATTTGATTCCGCACACCAAATTTAGTGGCACTTCTTTGTTGAATAATTTTACTCATCGTAAAAATCGCCGAATGCACTTTATATACTTCAGAAAGGCAAGCGTATACTAAACAATAATGATTAATAATGAAAATTTAAATTATAGATTAAGAGGTCTTACTATTTTTGCTCATAGTAGTACGTACATCTCACAGATCATTGTTAACTCTACATGAAGAGCTCGCCCCTCGCCCTAATGCATTTGTAGTTTCGCATAATAAAAGCTAATTAACACACATTTTTTAGTTTTAATTGAAGAAAGTAAGGGGTTTCTCTCAATACATATGTAAATATATTTGAAAATCCATATGAAAAATGTATGCAAATGTATTGAGTAGTGAATGGAATATTTGTTGTTGGAACATTTACTATGCATACAAGTAAAGTTCTTGGTAATTTGCAAGTGAAATGAAAACTTATGTAAAACGAGGATAAGAGAAAATGAATTATTATGAAGCCGTCTACAAATGCGTATAATAAGGCATATTTGTGCACACACACACACGCACTTCCATGTGAACTTACGTATCTATGAGTACTCATGCACAGTTATCCTTATGCAAACGTTATCTTACAACCATTTATGGCAATCCATGGATTTGGTTTAGAAAGTGTAGAGTAAGTAGCGAATTTAACACATTAGGGTGGTCAATTTTTTTTCTTTTTTAATATTGGAGACCATATTTAAATATCGGAGGAAGAGAACTCTGAAATTCAAAAACAGAATGCCAAATTTTAATATTAAAAATAAAATTTCTGAAAATATAAATTTTACTTCAAAAAATTTTTTCTGCCAAAGCGCCATAAAAAAGTGAAGAAATTCCCCTGTTAAATGTAGTATAGCTTCGGTACAAATGAAGTTAAGGTTTTTTTCACCATTTGAGTTGCTTTGGTCTCATCCGTAATCTCAAAACACTCAAAAAATTGTGCCACCGTAATAGCAACACTTACTCTCGCACGCATTAAACAAAGTAGGTTGAGTCCTTTAGGCAGAGTTCGTTGCATTGAAACTCACATACACGCACATACGCACGGCAAAGGCACATATTACGATTATGCAACGCATACACGTGCATTTGCGAGTAATACGCCCATGCGTGGTGCGTCAGGGATGTGAACGTCTGGTGATGGCAATGACATTTTATTAGGTCAATAATGTAATGCACTAACTTGTAGTACATTTGCAGACAATTGCACGATGCCACACACATACATATACATACTCGCACACACACACACATTTGTATTTTGACGTCGAGTTGTAAGACGTTGCCATTAGTACAACCGGTGAGGTGGTAAGTGCAATGGGGCGGAGTTGCGCTTGTGAATGGCGCGTGCTGCCGGTGTGGCATATTCAATATTTATCTGCAGAGTAAGATTCAATTATGCTTGTTTATGTTTGCATATTACATTCGCCAAATACATAAGCATTTATTTAGGCATGCACACATACATATGTAGATATGTGCCTGTGTGTGCATTTTAAGTGGAGTCCGCTTTGGGGCTTTTCAACCTTTTCGCTTGGTAATTGTCTTCCGGTGGGTTGAAAATGTTAAAGCGTAACTCTGGACAATATTTAAGTGCAAAAAAATCACAATTCCACTTTTACTTTATATATTTGCAGCAAATGCATTTTTAAATATTTACGTTTCTAAATATTTTTTACCAAAATACCCTCTTGTTCACCGAATGGTGTAACTAAAATATAACCACTTCT